>NC_031966.2:6028882-6735381 GCF_001858045.2 Oreochromis niloticus | reverse complement strand
CCATTATTAAAAACACTTCCAGAGCCTAATCATTACATCTGTAGACAGAAAGTCAGAAAATGGGAGAAAAAAACCTTTTTGGGGAATAAAAAAAGAAAAAGAAAAGTGTTTCTATGAAAACCTTAAATAAGGTTTGAATGCATCATAGTGGCTGACAAAAAAACATAAAACACTATTATGAGAAAAATATGAACAGCCATGTTCATATTTGTTCATATTTCTATTTGTTCATATTTCTATCAACACATGATAGACTGAAAGCACCGAAGCAAACAGTAGTTTCTGTAGTAAATAATGGGAAAAACAGGGAATTTCTGTCATTTAATTGTTTATCTATTACTTAACTACTTTGTGTAGCATGAACAGCAATGCAGGTGGAATTTGTCAGCAAGTGCAAATAGGTGCTGTGCTTGTTGCATAAGCATCGATATATGACCATAAAACAGTCTTTAAAATTGCAGTGCAGACAGCTGTAAGCTGATGTGTTCAGACATTTTCGATAGTGCTGCTACAGTGTTACCACTGTCACATCACACCGAGAAGGTTCCTGGTTCAAAGCTCCTGGGACCTTCCTGTGTGGGGTTGGCATGTTGTCACTGTGCCTGGAGGACTTCTCTCTTACAGACACGCATGCTCCACGAAGCATGGATGTGAAAGTGCGTGCTTGTTAGTCTCTTTGTGTTGACTCTGTGATAGACTGGTCACCTGTCTGTACTTATCCATCCATCTTCATCCGCTTTATCTAAGGCCGGGTCGCGGGGGCAGCAGCCTAAGCAGAGAAGCCCAGACCTCCCTCTCCCCAGCCACCTCCTCCAGCTTATCCGGGGGAATACCAAGGCGTTCCCAGGCCAGCCGAGAGATATAAGCGTGTCCTGGGTCTGCCCCGGGGCCTCCTCCTGGTGGGACATGCCAGGAACACCTCACCCAGGAGGCGCCCAGGAGGCATCCTTGTCAGATGCCCGAACCACCTCAACTGGCTCCTTTTGATGTGGAGGAGCAGCGGCTCTACTCTGAGCCTCTCCCGGATGGCCGAACTTCTCACCCTATCTCTAAGGGAGAGGCCAGCCACCCTTCGGAGGAAGCTCATTTCTGCCGCTTGTATCCGCGATCTCGTTCTTTCGGTCACTACCCACAGCTCGTGGCCATAGGTGAGGGTAGGGACGTAGATCGACCGGTAAATTGAGAGCTTCGCTTTTACACTCAGCTCCCTCTTCACCACGACGGACCGGTGCAGTGTCCGCATCACTGCAGCCGCAGCACCAATCCGTCTGTCGATCTCCGGCTCCCTTCTCCCATCACTCGCGAACAAGACCCCGAGATACTTGAACTCCTCCACTTGGGGCAGGAACTCATCCCCGACCCGGAGTGGGCACTCCACCCTTTTCCGGCTGAGAACCATGGCCTCAGATTTGGAGGTGCTGATCCTCATTCCCGCTGCTTCACACTCGGCTGCGAACCGTTCCAGTGCGAGCTGGAGGCCTTCACCTGATGAAGCCAACAGAACCACATCATCCGCAAAAAGCAGAGATGAGATTCTGAGGATTCTCTGCCTCAGAATCTCATCTCTGTCTGTACTTACGCTAGTAAAATTGATAAATGGAAAAACAAATGGACAGATAGGTGGATGGTGGTGGTCACTGGATATCTAAATTTTTTTATCTCTATCTTGGAAGCAGTCACAAAATTACAAAGAAAAACGCCGACTCTATTCAAGAGACGCTCTAATAAATCCATGTACAGCAGACACAGACTATCAGGAAAGAGTTGATAAAAAAGATCAGGTTTAAGAAGCATCTTCTTTAGACCAGAGCTAAAAGCAGAGTGAATATTTATCTAATTTAATGTATTCAAAGTGGTCCAAAAATCTGACTCTGAATTTTCTACATGAGGATGTAAACTGGTTGCGTTGTGTTCTGTATTGTCAACATATAGAAAGTATAGCATAAAAATTAAACATATCATGTCACATTT
This sequence comes from Oreochromis niloticus, assembly GCF_001858045.2. Lineage (NCBI taxonomy): Eukaryota > Metazoa > Chordata > Actinopteri > Cichliformes > Cichlidae > Oreochromis > Oreochromis niloticus. Next base: position 6,733,410 of record NC_031966.2, on the reverse strand, counting down.
GACCTCTGACCTCCATCAAGGTCAATCTGAAGGTCACAATAACGGAGCTGGGTTTTCAAGCTGACAGGAATATGTTGGCATGGGATATTTTTTCACTATAGTTGATCAATTTTATTATTACACTAGAGTAACAGGTTCTAACTGTTTAAACACATTACAGTACAAATACATGTACCATGTCCCTGAAACAGAATTAGTTTTTAGAACACAAAATAAACTTTTGTCATGTTATATTTATTAGTGACTTCACTAAACAATGAAAAGAAAGCTACATGTCCATTATCCAAATAAATAAAAAAATACAAAATTAACAATCTCAAAATGACTTGTATAAAAATAGGTTTCAACAAGGCGTGCAGTTGCAGAGAGTGAGCCGCCTTGGTTGAGGTTTCCGTTTGCTGACTGCTTTGTATTTTCTGTTGTTTCTGATTTAAAATCAAAATGTGGTAAAAGGTTTTTTTCAGCATGTACGAAATGTGAGTCCCACAAAGCCTTCGTTGTCAGGCTGCTCTACCACTGATACGATAAGCTTTCACTACAGAGGCCAAAAAACTCGTGTAGTTGTGGCAGTGAATCCAGAGAGATGGGAAGGCTGTACACTGCAGGAGCTGATTCATCAGTCAGACTGGGTTTGTCTTTAAAAACTAGTTGTGAGGGAGCGCATTAAATGACTAAGAAAAAGAGTGCGTCATGTCGTGAAGCTGTTCTTTGACTCATGATGGATGGAAGGGCAGAACTAATGAAGGCAACTTTGATATGACAGTTTGGACTCAGGGGATCACCTCCTTACCACATCAAGGGCTTTTGTTCATGCGCACGAAGTGCAGGAGGCAGATATGACACTGATTAATGACACAAGAATCAATTAGCTCTACAACATCAGTGTTTGTCCCGTTTGGTTACCGGCGCTCCGGCGATCAGACGTCAGAAGTGACTTTGAAATGTAAATCAGGCACCTCAGAAAAGCTCATGGAACCACTGAGGGCGTGTCAAAACACCGCTGACATCTCTGCTAGTCCTACGAGCCGCAGCATCAGCTGCTGTTAGGCTCGATCTAGCTACACTTAGCTCATTATTAATGGACCTCGCTCCATGAGTGTGCAGGCAGCAGATGGCAAACTCTTCACAAATCGTGAGTGTACAAGGCGAGCATCGATGTGCAAGGAGGAGGAGAAGAAGCAAAAGGCCCTCCTGGCTGCTTCGAGGGATTCCAAACGTGGTGTCATGGCTAATCCCATCAGGAAAACACAGCTAAATCTGCCGCCACTGGGCCACAGTCACGCAGATTAGCCATGGCAGCAGCCACGGAAGGGATAGGCCTATAAATAGGACTGCAGAGCAGCAGCCTCTGGTGCTGTCAATGGGGACTGGGTGGCAGACGACTTTTATCCGATGGGGTGGTCGCAGAGAGAGAAGAGTGGAGAGGATTCCCCCTGTGACTCAATGCCAAAATGCTCTTCCCCAATGTCATGAGCTCGCCCCGACACGCTCAGGCAGAGCGGCCGCGAGGTGCAGAGGCAGCAAACACTCAAACACGATGCTGGTTGGCTGTGACTTTGCAGGCTGTGAGGCTGCTGAGCTGACACACAACACACAGCACACAACATCATTTTTTTCTCCTACTCTTCATACACAGTGTTGTAGGGATGCTAGTGTACAGTCAGTCTGTTGGCTTGCTGCGGGCAAAAATGTTGAGAGCAGGTTGTATTATCACAGTTAAACTTATGGAATCTATCCTGCATCCATGTTGCACTTACATGTTTCTTCAACATGTAAATTCAGCTGGAAGAACTGGACAAAGGCAAGAAATGCATGATGGGTATTTGATTCTATAACTTTTTTTTTTTCCAAAGAAAGAAAGAACAATTTCATAATTTTACAAGTAAAAATGATTTTGAGGGGATATACTGCTCAAAAATGAAAGGAACACTTTTTGTGCAAAATCACCTCATATTGATCTGGTCAGTTAAATAGCAGAGCTTTTGTTAGTCAGTTTCAGCTGCTTTGGTGTTCATGAAATTAACCTCAGGTGCATGAGAGGGGCAACAATGAGACAAGCCCCAAAATCGAAAGTGTTTTACAGGTGGAGGACACTGACGTTTCTTCCCTCCTCACTAATTTTGCATGGCTAGGGTCAGTGTCACTGCTGGAACCATGAGGCCATACCTGGACCCTACAGAGGTTGCAAAGGTAGTCCAACTCCTGGTAATGGTACATATCGAGGTGCCATCCTGGAGAAGGTTTGCTGTGTCTCCCAGCACAGTCTCAAGACCACAGAGGAGATTGCAGGAGACAGGCAGTTACTCTAGGAGAGCTGAATAGGACCCTGGAAGGTCCTCAACCCAACGGGAGGATCTGAATCTGCTAGTTTGTGCAAAGAGGAACAGCATGAGCACTGCCAGAGCTCCAGCACACCATATGGCCCTTATTCATTATGTGACAGAGTTTTATTTTTGGCTGATTCCAGTCACAATCAAAAAGGTAGCTGGTGGGTCAGAAGGTCAGGTCAGGACAATATATATCAACATCCATCCATCCATCCATTCGCTTCCGCTTATCCTTTCCAGGGTCGCGGGGGGCGCTGGAGCCTATCCTAGCTGTCATAGGGCGACAGGCGGGGTATATCAACAATATAATGAATAAAATCTGATGGTCCGTGTGTAGAAAGTTCAAATCAGTCTTGTGGAGCTTCATGCAAACAGCTGCGGTTGAGATGGATGCTCAGCTCCTGAGAATATTCTGGCTGCTACTGTCAAAAAGCTGCCTTCTCTTTTTCGAAGTGAACTTCCACGACAACAACACAAAATGAAACAGCTGATTAGGAAGTCAGAATTCTGAGCTAAACAGCTTCTCCACCAAGCTGCAGCTTTTTCTTAGTGACAGCACTGAATCCTCAGTGTGTTTAAGAACTTCCAGAAGACGGATTATGCAGATTCAGAACCATGCATCACAAATGTGAGTCTGCACACATTTGTGATGCCCTGCATACATTTATGTATGACTGCAGCCACACATGACTACGTTGCTAAATGGATTATTCACATGCGGGCACATGTGATTGAAGAAGCTTGCTCTGGGAAACTCACACATGAAAGTGTTGAGAGATTATGTTCTTTGGAGGGGAAATCACCCCTGAAAATACTCCACACTGCTGCCATTCTGCAGAAATCCTACAGAGGATACACTGAAGGCACTAATACAGAAATGTCTTAGTAATTCATACTATTATGATACAAGAGCCACAATCTGAGGGCTGAGTGGCACTGTTTTAAAAAAGCTCATCATGAGCCCCTTTTTTCTGTTTAACAGAAGATGGTTTAATGGTACCCACAGTGTTTACCAACTCTTAATATTCTGATAGAGCAAATAAATAGAAATATGCATTGAGTCATACTTTCTTCTTTATGTTTTTTTTTTCTTAAAACATATTTAAAATGTGCAGGTACAGGGTTATTTGTCAGTTTTGCCTTTAGCAACACATGGTATTTGTTCGCCTTTGTCCTGTGATCTGGCTACAGGGTTACTGTGGTACTACAAGGAGCACTGAATGGAGCCCTCCCACTAAACACTGCATGTCAAATAGACATGTCATTTCTATAATGGGTCAGTTGGTCAATGACCAATTCTGGATATCTATGCGACGTCCAAACTACGTCCACTGGTTGGACATCCAACAATGGACGAACTTGGAGGTCAACATGACTTTCAACATTTGAACTTTGGACTGGGTAATTTTTTTGCATGTCATGTGGACGTCTATGACAGGGGCAGGGAATTTACATGATTAATAAATGTAATATTTTTATTTACAAATATCAACATTGTTGTTATTAACATGATACATATGAATGCAGATTATTTATAAAAAAACACAATTTATTATGTGTCAGCCTGTTGATTTATTCTGTATATGTGGATAATTTTTTTGTTATTTTACCTTTTTCCTGTTTTTATTTAACTAGTTTACTTTTTTCAATTAATAAACTTCTATTAATTGTTTGTAACCAGGTTAAAGAGTATTTGCATTATATATGGTTATTTTTTTACTAGTATCCTGTTTTATTGTGAAGAGCTCAATAGTTGTAAGAGGAAGTGAATGTGATTTTGTGTATTCTCTCACCCCAACCGGTCGTGACAGATGGCCACCCCTCCCTGAGCCTGGTTCTGCCAGAGTTTTCTTCCTCTTATAAGGGAGATTTTCCTTCCCACCGTCGCCAAAGTGCTTGCTCATAGTGGGTTATGTGATTGTTGGGTTTTTATCTGTATGTGTTATTGTAGGGTCTACGTTACAATATAAAACGTCTTATAAAGATGTCCACAACAACCACATCTGAACTATAAATAGCCCGTATACAGAGGTCCTACGGACGTCAACACTAAAGGTGCAGTAGACATTTTAAAAAAACACATCGCCTGGCTTTACAAAACAACCCCATCAGTGGACCAAAACTGGACATCCAAAAATGACGTCACTCGAATGTAACTTTGACGAGGCACCCTGCTGCTTCTAAACCAACAAACCCACTGTGCAGAGCTGGTGAACTTTTAAATTTCACTTATGAAAAATGACACATCTAACTGACCACAGCTGCTGTTTGACACACTGATCACGATGCCAGCAGGAGGCAGAATGGTTAAAATCAGAGCCCAAACAGCAGCTTTTTGTTCTCAGTTTTTACATGCTGAACTCAAGATTCAAATTTCCTAACTGTGACAGGTGCATACATATACATGATACATACAGACATCATCGCAGTCCTTATGATATAACAGTCCTTGAACAATCTGGATGAATAAATTATTTTTAGAAGCACTTCCTCAGACACACAAACAAAATGCAAAATGATGAAAAGTTGTGTGTTCTCATTAGTCTGGGGTTGAGCTGCTAATTTGTTTGCCGATTCCTGAATATTGCAGAACAGGCCGTCAATGGCATCTTCCCCGGAGGACTTTATAACTTTGTAAGCTACAAAACAACAAATAAATGCTTACACTGCACTTCCTGATGGTTCATCATTTTTGACATGCATGTTGTCTTAGCAGAACAAGCCAGATGTCACCCACATTAACGACTCTGCGTCAGGCATACATGGACAAGGACTGATAACATGAGACTGATGCAATACTACTATACAAGCTGATCCAGTGAGAACGGTTATAACAATCCATGTGGCAAATGTGGATAAAGAGAAAACCAACAGCCACACTGACCAAGAAGCACCTGGTGGCTCAGTGCAGTATTACCAATTGAACATCAGAGCAGGAGATCCAGAGGCTACAGCGCAGTGGGAACAATAATAAGCCATATGGAAATAATGAGCCGACTCAAGGTAGAAACCCAATCTCAGAGTTCCATCAGAGGTGTGATCACTGCTCTACACACCATCGCTACTAGTAGCATCAATGAAACCAATGAACCCATATATGCCACCGCCACAGTAATCCAAAAGCACTTGGGATATGAGGTCGAGGATTGCAGGTAAAAGAGGCCCTCTGTAGAGAAGAAGGCTGTAAGCCCGGAGAGAGGTTACTCAGTTAATTGAGGTGCACGAAAGGCATGTACTGGATGAAAAAGAAGTACAGCGAGATATCCATATCTGAAGCTCTAGAACCTGTCAAACGTAGGCCCATAGCTCTGATAGCAGGCACTGACCCAGACTGGCTAACACAGGGGAGAACATACCTGATCATGAAGGCTCTGGATCAGATGAGTTGTTCTAATATTACCTGTATTATCTGATCTGTCCTGTAGCGGGTCAAGCAAAGCATTGCAGCGACTTCTATATATGAGGAATGGAGGAACCTCTGTGCTGTGGTTTTGAAGTTAATGAGTTTCTGCAGTAAACACACATCTGCTTGGATTTTAATGTGGTCCAAGACTTGAATGTTTTTAGCCTGGTTTCCAATTCCACATATGTTCTAGCTGTCATATTTAAGAGGTAGCATGGCTAATTGGGGAGGTTCAATAGAGAGGTAGGAATGTGGTTTCCAGGGTGGATGAAAATGTGTGTGGACGTGGATATCAGAATGCAGGACAGTGTTGCATGATTGAGCAAGCATAAATGTGGCTGTGCAGAGGTAAACAAGAAAGAAAAGTGGAACGTGGGGGAGGACATGTAACATTTTAAAAATTTAAACATATACCGGACAACATGAGAATCACAGTGCCGTCCTAAGTAGAGACTATGATGTGAATATTCATACTAAGACATCCTAACATGTTGCACAGTTATGTCCTCACCCTGGAACAACTGTCAACAAAGAAAAAAGTTTATCAACTGAAATGAAAGATTTCAGGGAAAAGCTTTCTGCATCTCCAGAATCTCTTGAAGGAATTGATTGTTTACGCCAAGGTGCGTTCCCTTCACTTCCTTCCCCTGTTTTTTCACCAGTTCTTTGTGTTTGTAATGTTCAAATTTTGCAATTAGTGGTCTTAGATGTTTAATTTTTAGTGGACTCCATAAAAAAACATCTGGGCGACTGTGTCAGGTCCGATCTTGATTTGTCATAAAGGCCTAATATTTGTTCAGGACTGTAAGTGGTATTTTTACTAAACTGCTTTTATTCTGTAATTCTTTAGCTAGGAACTCAATGAGTGTAATCCTCACTCATTGGTGTCCAGTGGTGTTCAATGGCGATCCTGGGCATTTAGAGGGAGGCGTTGATTTGTTGAGCACAGATGGTCATGCCACTTGTCGATTAAAGTATTCCAGTTTGTCCAATTTGTTAGATTTAAGAAATGGGCCAAAAAAAGGGAAAAGACTTATGTCCTTAGCTCAGTAGTTCAGTCCTAAAGTGTTGTTTATTTCCAGCAACAGCACTGTTGTGTCGGGCCACACCATGCCTTTTTAAAACTGCTACTTCAGAGATGACGAACTTGGTGGCAAACTTGGAAAATCTACATTACTGCTATAACTTGGTCAGGATCAGGAGCAGAGATGGATTTCTACCATGGGCATTTTGTCATGCTAATGCTTTGTACTGCATTGTCTCAGGTGCCTCCTGTGTCAGGTAAGGTGTTCTGTAACACTCTAGCTGGGAATATATTGGCTGACAGATTGGCTGACAGATTAAGGCCATGTTTAACAGATATGCAAGCAAGGTTTTTACAAAAACATTGATAAAGAAATCTATGCAGTCATATTATATCTGTGCAGAGTGACATTAAACATCGGTTAGTATGCCAATCCCAAAATGACAACCCTGCTCCTGCTGGGACCTTCAGGTACACACGAATTAGCAAAACATTATAGGTGTTGCAGAACATCATAGAAGCTACAGTTTGCTGTGGTTTCTGGGATATGTTAGGTGATCATCAACATTCTGCTTGTGCAGTGTCAGACGAACAGAAAAACTGGCAAACAGCCTGAAAGACTTCTCATCTTACCATAACAGTTTTGTTTGTGAAGGTCAAAGCATCTGTGAATTGGGAGGGCCTGTGATGCACCAGTCAGCAGTGCTAAGAGCCACCGCACCCGCCAACAGACCTGTTTTCCCAGGTTTTGTCATCATTCCAAGGCCATGATTCCATTTTAGTTCTTCTGGGAAACATATGTAATTATGTAAATGCGTAAGCCTCAACCTTAAGTAACATGTATTCATAAGTTTGGGAAACTTGCTGAAGCTACGCACATGGACAGAGTGTCTGAAACACCAAATGCAAAGAGAAGCAAATGGTGCAGCGTGAGAAACTTCAACATAATTCAGTAACTGAACTCTCGGTGGACAGTGAACTGTCACCATATTACACAGCAGTGGCCTCATGCCATCTCCCAAACTCCTTACTGCCACCCAAAGAAAAATAATACATTAAAATTTTATTTAAAAATTAATAAAATTATCTAAACTCTGGCAGCTCCAAGTGTGAGTGCACTGTTTGCAGCAGATATTTGCCAGGGAATATGATAATATACAGTACTGCATGAAACACTATTGCACTTTAGACTTCATCAGCATAATAAATATACACTGTGCAATTAAAATTCACACTGATAATATCTGTTCCCATCTTTTTCCAAATTGTGCCGTTAGTGTGCTCCTCTTGCCTGTGCAGGCAGGCTGTATTTTCTACATTCATATGGTGGCATTTCTGTTCCCTCCTACTCTTTGAGACCTCTCTCTGCTCCCACAGCTTGTCGCCATAAAAACAGATGGCTCTCCTGCAGACTAGCATCCCTATTGCTTCTGCAGAGGATCGTAAATTGAGCCGCAGTGGATACAACACGGCTTCATCAGGGCCACAATATCTTGTCATGCGAACGGAACGTGGAGCTGAATAACAATACAACACAATGTCAGGCAATGACAGACACCTCTCCAGGGACCAGTCGTGTGACCCAGGAGATAGAGAGTGTGTTTATGTGAGTGTGTGGAGGGAAAAGTGTTTCACTGTCAGAGGAAAAGCTATGTGAGGGATAAACAGAAGGAAAGCTAACAAAAATGTTGATCTTAGTCTCTTTATACACGCTAATGCTAATGAAGGTAAATGGAAATTAAAGCAAAGGAATAAAGCAGCATCTCACCTGTGCACTATACTACATAGTGCCCCTGTAAAAATCAATAGAGACACCAGATCTGAGCAGAATTCAGCATTTAGTTTATTATTTTCAAGATATTTGACATTGTCATTAACAATGTGGCATATCTGGAAATCTCCTTCTGGGAGCTCTGACAGTGGAGCTGTTTGGGGGCAAAGCTGCACTGACAACAATATGACAGTAGTTTAAACTCCATACAAGTAACCTGATCATTGTTTGATAGAACACAATCCACAGTTCCTTGGATAATAATTTGTGACAGTATTAATATGTTATTCATGTTATATGCATGCAGAGAAAAGCACTGTGTGATTAATGTGCATGCACCATTGAGAAATTGAGTGTTTTCTTTGTCACAGCTGCAAAGAGCATTTTAATGAACCTTATAAAACTTGCCAGACTTGCAGATGGTCTTTACCAACTACAGCCAGTTTATTGCTATAGTTATTGCATCGCTCCTACACCGCATATGAGAAGTTGACTGGATGGTGGCCTCCAGCTGCAAACCCTGAACGCTGAAGCAATAGGAAAGTGTCGGGTGACAAAAGCCACAACTTGGCCACAAGGAAAAAGCAGACAGGGCCAAACAAAGGCAACAAGATTTTAGATCCAAGTAATGAAGATCGTAAAATCAGCAGTCGTGTGGGAAATGTACCTGTGTAGAGGGATTACAGCCAAAAACAGCTCCATACAGTCAGAGGACATGGCAAGACCAGAGAGAGGAATCATTTGAACAGTGACACACAAATTTGGTATTGACTTTGTTCTGTTACTATGTTTTTTTTTCTTTTCCCATTTTCAAAATGTTTAAAAAATGTTAAAAAAGTTAAAAACACAATATTTCAAAATATACCATAATATAATAAAAAGGATTATTCTTAACCAAAATAACAAAGGTGGCACAAAAAACACACAGATTTTTACCACGGGTCATTTTTGACCCACTTATGGAAGACTGTAGGGTCCAATCACTAATGCATCTAAGGGTTCAATTTGATGCCAGTGTCTCATGCATCTATATGGACACTCTCACTACTGCTGTAACCCAGTTGTGCGACACTATGTATAACAATACTTGCACAAAAAGTAACAACATTTGTGTTTGGTCAGTTATTTCTTTGTTGTAACAATGCTTCTCAGTAAAAGAAAACCTTATACCATTGGAATGTCTTCCTCTTAAGTGACACATTTGTAAGGAAAATACATTGCCCTTACAAATGTGGATTGCATTTGCATCTCCAGATTTAAAATCAAGTTTAATATAACAGAGAATGTCAGAGACAGGTTGCAAACTAGGTGTCCCAAAAAGACCACACTACAGCATGACCGTTTTCTCACCCTGTCAGCACACAGGAAACGCAGGCAGTCTTCTACAGATTTGCAGTCAGGTGTGCAGGACAATATGGCCGACGGCTCTCTATCCACACTGAACAGACTCCACAGCCAATCTCCGGTGTGAGCCATGACTGCCCTTCACCAGCAAAATCTCAAATTTACGCAAAAATGCAGAATTCAAGCGACACATAAGTGGCATAATTTCTTATTTATTTCTGTGACATGAATTGAGACGAACACATTCATTTACTAACATGGGTGAAGACCCTTACTGCTGTTTTTACCTCTGAACCAGAAGTCACAGATATGCAGCAGCAAGCTTTCCAACTCTAAGCTAATGCGGTTCGACAAGTATTCAGTAATCACTTCCTTTTCCTTGCAGAGGAGCTGTAATGTGTTTTGAAGGCTGTGAGTAAACTGATGGGATCATATCAAAGGCACAAAGCTGCTGGAAAGAAGCCTGTGAGCGAAACAAAGGCCCTCTGGCCCCCGAAGAAGCAAAGCTGCAGTGCTGTGACAACCCAGAGAAGGACAAGTCAAAATGAATTCCCCTCTCTGTGATTGACCCGCTGCAGAACTTGTCAGAGCTTGGCTATTGCAACCTTAAGACAGCATGGATCAGACATGGCTGTGAAAAAGACATCTAATCATTTGCTAAAAGAAGAAAGGAATATGGAAAAATGTGCAAGACAGAGAAAAGACGGTTTGATTTATGAAGCTTGATGGAGCTTATCAGTAGCAGGCAAACAGTGAGGAGACATCAAGTTGACAAAGTAAAATTCAAACTGGGAGTCTCGTTGGAGCGAATTGACAGTTAATTCCCGTAAGCTCCGGAGAATGAACATTTGGGACGGCGTAGAAAATCTCAAAGATGCTGAACTTGTTCCAACAATGTGAGGCAAGTTCTGTTGTGAACTGGAGCTATAGAAACACAGTCAAAACGAGCTGAACTGCATCAAAACTGATAACGGGGTCGTTGGATTATGGGGTGGTGACAGGGAGGACAAGGAAGGTGAGACAGACGCCAGTCTATGAAATTAATATTTTAGTTGTACAAAACAATCATTTCTTTTTCTCTTTGGATGAAACATTCAGTTGTACAACAAATTTCAATTTATTTGTGTAACACTCAATATTCTTGGTATGCCAGAAAGGCAGAACATTAACAATGGATGAATATTAGTTTAATGACCCTGGTTTAGCAACAAAAAGACATTTTCATTTGTCAAAGCTGGAAAAAAAACCACAGAAGGAACTAATGACATCAGTGAGGGCTCAGCTCCATTCAAGTGGTCCCCAACGGGAAATTAATGAAATCACTACTGTAGCACTGTGGGGCACCAAAAGTGTCAGGATTCAGCGGGGTGAAGGACACACGGAGTATAAAGGAAATTGGAAATCACTTAAAACCACACGTGTGGACTGGTTTTCTTTGGCTATACATTGATTGTCATGAATGTATAGTGTAATGTGTGATGAAGGCAGGAGAGGACGCAGGCTCACAGAGGCAAAAATTAACTCCAAAATGCAGCTTTATTGCTGGATGACAGAAAGACACGACAAGACAGAGGAAGCAAAACTAAACACACTGAACATGGAACGCGAGACTGTCAAAATAAAACAAGAACTTAGTGAGATATGAAACACATGACGGACTGGAGAGACAGTATGGAACACGGGAACAGGTAAGAGACGAAATAGAGAAACCGCTAAAAGTGCGAGGGAGAGCGAGATGGGACATGTAGGGCTGCGGAAATGTGGGATAAACATGATAGATGGGGGAACATGGAATGAAACACACACGCAAACCCACATAAACCCACAAACACAGAAAGGGATGCAGAGGACAAAGACACAGGGGGACCTAAGAACCAAGGAGCTAAACATGAAGACCTAGGCATTAAAGAATAAACTCAAGACTAAAAAAAATTAACTTAAACATAAACCAAAATACAAAAATGACATCAACATACAAGAAAACTCAGAACACTGGGTCAAATGACCTAGGACCATGACACTCATACACAATATGAGGACAGTAGGAGCCACTGTAGAGGACATGCAGGGCAGGAAATGTGTGAATTTGACCAAAAACATTCACAGATCATGTATCAGTAGGCTTGCAGCGATGCATCATGTCTTTCCACTCTCCCTCTTGCAGCACTCTCTGTTTTGCATGTATATGATCATATTTCATGTCCCTCCCTTAATAAGATGGTCCTTGTAATCCCATCGGGACCTCCCCACCTCCCATCCCTTCTCCTGTCGCAGTAATGCATTGGATTGATCAGGGCAGATTCATATAATTATCCAGGTGTCAAAGCTTTTAAGTTAGTGTCCTTCATGTCGAATAATGCTGACTCAGTGAGCGCGCTCTGCCTTCAGCTGCACTGCACAGCCAATGAGGCTGTATAAAAGGCCTTGAGACTTTATATTCCTGCAATATTGTTTGAGATGGAGTTGCGGGAAATGATGTAGGCAGAAGTTTGAGGTACTGCGCTGTTACTCCAGAAGGGGAGATTGTACTTCAGGGTTAGGTCTGTGGTCACCTCATCGTGTAAGTTGCGCTCCTGTTAGCCATACTTCATAGTGATGCTCCAAGTGCTAAGTTCATGCCTCAAAACTGCTGGCAACACTGAGCATCTAGGTGGCAATAAAACAGCTGTCGGTGACAATCCAGCAAAGTGGAAGCCTCCTCATTCCTGTAACCTGACCGATACACCATCTTGTTAGCTGCTGAACCTAAAAGAACTAGCCCTCACCTAATACTCCTGAACAGAGGCCATTTTTCCCTTCGGCTTAACAGTTTTCTGTTTACAGATTTATTTCTCAGCTTGATTATTATTTTAGCATCTTCTAATCTTTTCATCTGAAGAAGTTGATCTTGGTTTGACTATATTGAAGTCATAGCTGAGGAAGACCGCGGCAACTGTCACGTCAAAGGTCACATGCCAAAACTGATCCAAGCTACAGGCTGACACGACTATAAATTCTCACGAGTTTAACAGATTAACTTCCATTTACTGTGCTCTATCATTGATAAAACTCTATTATTCATGCTCCAGAAAAAATGAGCTTGTTGGTGCCGTCAGTGTGAGGTGAAGAATGACACAGTGTCACATGACACACTTCATGGACTACATTTGAGTTAACGTGTTAATTTATTCTCATATATCTCATAAACCCCAACGGACATGGTCTGCAGTGCATGTAGCAATTACTGTGCGAAAACATAACATTTCCTCAATTATTATATAGTTATGCAGTTTTGAAGGGATACTTTGTCATTTTGTGAAATATTTATATGGACTTATTTGAATTCTTTGCAAGACTTGTTGTCAATATTATATCTGTATATGAAAGCACTGCTTCCAGCTGGCTACCAAAACTCACACTGGAAAGAGCTGGCCTGGCTGTAATGGGCAACAAATGTGCCAACCAGCACCAAAAAGTACAAATCTCAAGCTATAGCTTGTTTGTTTATACCAACGCATGAAAGCAAGAAATGCAATCCTGGATATCTATTTGTGCATGGCTTCTTTCACTTCAGAAAGCAGAGTTTCTTGGCACAGCTGGGGGGTGGAGGCGTGGGCTTCATCTAGCAGTGACCTTGACCTCACACTGGGGCAGTTTGCAGTCGAGTGGCTGGAATGAGAAGTAGCAGCTCAAAGTCTGAGGACACAATTCTCAGCTGGAAAAGGTTGGAGTCTCTGCTCCAAGTTAGTATGAAAATGAAGCTGTTGATTTACATTCCTCCCCTCACCTGTGGTCATGAGCTCTGAGAAGTACCAGAAGACCACAGATACAGATGGTGGGACTGAAGCTTCCACCGAAGGGTGCTGAGGCTCAGCCTTAGAGCTAGACTGAGGTGCTTGGTGTGAGTCAAGCTGCTGCTCCTCCACCTCAAAAGGAGCCAGTAGAGCTGGTTTATCTGACCAGGATGCCTCCTAGATGGCTTCAAGGAGAAATTACATTAAACCTCTCAGAAGAGCTGGAGGAGGTGGCCAGGCTTAAACTGCTGCCTCCATGACCTGAACCTAAATAATGGTTGGATTAAACAGGTTTTTGGTGAAAAGAAGGCAATAAGTTTTCTTTTTGTAAAGCAACCCAAAAGACCATAACCAATGATATTTCTATAAATACTTTTTTTTTTTTTTTTTTTTACTATAATAGCTTCCCATTGGCTCACTGCAATTAAAAATCTTTACAAAATCTAGTCCTTAAACAGCAAGCCAGAAATGACTCAGTGTATATGTTTATGGTAATCCTTTCATGCATTTCAGTTTTTTAGCTCTATTTCACAAAGGATTACACCGTCTGAGGCACACATGAGACGTGTTCGTGACTATGACTGAATAAATAGGAAGTGAAGAACGCCCCGCAGGAGGCGAGAGCAGAGAGAGAGAATGAAATGAAAGAGGGCAAAAGAGGAGAGAGCAAAATACCTTCATATAAATGGCCTGAACTGCAACACCGACTGATCTGTTTAGAGTTAGATTTTATGTTGCTCCACGGTGAACCGTCAACATCCATCATCTGCTGCTGCTTTCAAACAATTTGCAAAGCTTTTAGTGTTTGACTCAGCTATTAAAACCCTTTCTCGAACAGGAATCACTCACTTGAGGTGCATCTTGTATTCAAACACTGAGCTAACAAAATGAAAGGCTTGGGCAAAAAGCACATTTGGCCCTAAACGGCTTTTTGTAATATGTACATTAGAAGGAGCTTTTTAATACATTAGTGTTTATCATCTGGGCACACATGTGCAAATATTTTTACCTCTGTCTAAATACAGAAAGACAAGCAGCAAACTCTGATTTATGTGAACAAAGCTGTAGATTTATCAGTGGTAGTAACGCTACTGTAATGAATTTGTTCTGGGAACAGCCTGAGGAGCTTGGACTGTGAATCTCTCATCTGTTAAATTACTTTTTTCACTTCACTTTACTTCATGTCCTTTATGACTTTTCTGTATTTACTGATTATAATTTCTATTTAGTGATTCTAACCACTGTCTGAAAATTATGCGACGGATGGACCTATTTTAAAAATGTTCAAACTTTTTTATTGCATTCTTTTTTTTTAATATCAAATCACTCAGTCACTGTCTTGATGTGTCGTTTGTGTTAATTATATAAATCAAGGACTACAGTTACAAATGAATTCTGGTCTCACTTGCTGTTATTCATTTTATAAGCAGTAAGGAAGTAAGGAAATAAGGAAGCAGTAAGGCAGCTAAAAGGATAAAAAGCTTAAAACAGCAGATTTTATGTTTTTGTCTTCAGGAAGATTTGATGTCTGTTATTTGTAATGTAATCATTTTCTGGGAGTCTGATTTCTGATGGTTTACAGATAGATTCAGTAACACTAACTGTCCTGCCTTCAGATTCCTCATCTGCAATCATCAGTACCCTCACTGCTAAGATCAGAGGTGAGGTTTAAGGGCTTCTGTATGTCCACCTTTGAGGCTCACTGCCTGTTCAGCTGACTGATCTCCAACTCCCCAGTGAAACACTGCAGTGTGACAATCAGCACTACAGATCCGTTTAGCATTTGTGTCATTACAGAAGAGTCTTAGTCATCAGTACAGTACACTCGAGTGTGCGTGTGTGTGTGTGTGTGTGTGTAAAAGCTCCAGCTCTCCGTCTCTCCCACCACACTTTACTTATCTTTACAAAGACATTGTAAGTGCAATGCAATCATGTCACCATCAGGAAAAGTAAATTACTTCTGAAGGCGGTCATTTTTCAGTTACACTGATATTTGGCAGCAGTCTGAGCTCTGCACTGCTGCTGCTCACAGAGAGGAGGTGAAACCCTCTCCTGAAGCTGTGAAAACAGGTCATCAGAGCACAGAGAAACATTCAAACTGGACTGTTTGTTTGTTTGTTTGTTTGTTTTGCATCTTCAGTCTGAATGCAGTCACTTCTGCTGATGTAAGATTTTAGAAAATCATCTTAATCTGATTTCTCTTCTTTTCTTAGATTTGACCAAAGTCAAATATCATGTTTTTTATTGAAACTATAAAAGAGGAAACATAAAAAATTATTTTACTGCTTCTGACTCATGTGCGTCGTTGTTGTTGTCGTTGTCATTGTTGTCGTTGTCGTCGTTGTTTGAAATCACCTTGTACAAATGTTAGTAAAAGATGTGTCTGTGCTTTCCTGCATGGAGCTTTGTGATGTGGACAGATGGATCCTGGTAGTTTTACCAGTTTTGTTGTTGCTAGGCAATGATAATGAAAAATGCAAGGTGGAGATGTGATTTGAAAGCAGGCATGAATGCAGCTGTGCAAGAACCCAGACCTCCATTTTTGTCATGTTCAGCACAAAGTAAACTTCTTTTTCATGAAACTTTAGATTAATAATATTTTAGATCAATAATACAGACTGCTTATAATATGTATTTTTACAAATGTTTAAACTAGAAACACTAAAACTGAGCATCGGTCTAGACTCAAGAGGAACTGACCGTCTCCGGGTCATTGTGAGCTTCGCTGGAATATTTAACTTCATATGGCGGCTGTGGCTCAGGAGCTTTAGTGAGGCATCTGCTGATCGGAAGGTTGGCAATTCGATTCCTGTCTGCTCCAGTCTGCATGCCAAATATCCTTGGGCAAGATACTAACGCCAAGTTGCTCTCTGATGCATCCATTAGAGCAGGCATGTCCAAAGTCCGGCCGTCCAGTTTTAATTGGCCCACAAGTAATTTTATAAATAGAATAGAAAATGGCCCGCACTTCAACTTTTGCTTGAGTTTATTGCACTTCTTAGTTTTAACACCAGGGGGAGCTGCTGTTGATCAAGGCAGTTGCTCCACCAAAAAGGACAATCACAGAAGAAATTTACCCCAAGTTACCAAACATGGCAGAACCAAAGAAGCCAAAGGTAGAAAGTGAGTGCAGAAAATTTCAGACACTGTGGGAGTGTGAATATTTCTTCAAATAATTCAAGGGGACGTGTGTCTGTTTGATCTGCACTGAAACTGTGGCAGTTATGAAAGAGTATAATGTACGACGTCATTATGAAACCAAACATCAGGCCTATGCATCCTACACTGGTGCTGAGCGAGAGCAGAAATTAAAGCAAATGCTAGCTGTCCTGCGGGGTCAGCAACAGTATTTTTTCGTGCTCAAATTGTCCAGGAAAAGGCTCCAATAGCAGCTATGAGGTCGCCCAACTCATCGCAGGACATGACAAGCCTTTTTCAGATGGAGACCTCATAAAACACGGCCTCGTTAAAGTCACCGAAATAATGTGCCCGGAAAAAGTGCAGGACTTCAACAACGTCAGCGTGTCCAGAAATCTAGTTGTGCCACGCACTGAAGACTCGTCAGCCAACATTAAACTGCAACTGTCTGATAAAGCTGTGCTTTTGATTTTTACTCCATCGCATGCGATCCGAGCACTGATGCCACAGACACCGCACAGCTGCTAATTTTTTGCGGGGAGTGGACGAGAGCACGAGCGCTTTAGGTGAGTAAAAAATATATTCCACAATACCCGTGTGTTAATATGCAGGTGCACATGCTTCAAATATCAATAATGCGCATCAATTCTGTCACTACCCTGCTTTTGCGCACCACTTTCTTATATGCTTTTTTCTTGTTAACACACAGAGTACACACCGCTGTGCACAGCGCACGCACAGGCAAAGTCAGCTGATCTCCTCTGATGCAGATCTGCTCCTTGATCAAGTGACATTTGTCTGGATTTTTGGCACGAGTGGCGCACGATCAGCACCGCAGCTGGATGGCCCGATTTACATACCCAGCGCAGCTGATACTACAGAATAATTTACTAAAATTATATGGACTCATGTTATTAAGTCCAGTTCAATCTGTTAATGTTGATAATCGTTTCAAACGAACGTTAATAGGTGTGTTGCTAAGCCTAATAACGTAAATAACAAACTTGAAATGTACCCGTTCCATTTTCCCCTTTATTGTTTTTTCTCTGTGCTGTAAATCTTCTGTCCAAGAAGAAATCTGCTGCTGTTCTGAGAATGAGCTACCAAAGCTTTTTCTGAATAAATCAATAAAGATCCATTTATGGAAAGCTGTGATGAAGGCAGTTTTGTCTTTAATTATATTCAACAATATAACACATTTGACCACTTTTAAGTGATTTTTAATACAGTAAAGTTAAGGTTATATACCTAATTTCTAGTAAGTGGCCCAGCCCCTCCTATATTTTTATGTATGTGGCCCTCAGCGAAAAAAGTTTGGACACCCCTGCATTAGAGTATGAATCTGTGGGATTGTTAAAGCACTTACATAGGAAACACATTTAATAAAGCGCTTTTACGTGTTTGTGTTTGTTTCACTGCACTTCCATTACTTTATTGTTAGGCTGGGTTTTGATTTCATTATCATCTTAATCATTTTGGGTTGTAGCACACAGATGGTGTCTGTAGCCTGAAAATCTGCCATTTGACTAAAACAAAAAACTAAAACAAATCATGTAACTGTAAATGGAAACAGGATCTCATTTAACTTCCTTACAATGCCTTTTTTAGCATCCTGTAGCTTTTAGCCATCGCTTGGCTCAAAATTCAATAAAAATGCTCTCTGTGCAACAACATATTGGGAGAATCACTAATCATTTTGGCTACCACTGATGGATAGTTTACCGATGTAATGTACTCACATTTAATCTCACTGGCCACTTGAAACACTTCAGGCTACAAGTCACATTTTAACCCAACATTCATACAGCACTTT
The DNA here is from genome assembly GCF_001858045.2 of Oreochromis niloticus. Classification (NCBI taxonomy): domain Eukaryota; kingdom Metazoa; phylum Chordata; class Actinopteri; order Cichliformes; family Cichlidae; genus Oreochromis; species Oreochromis niloticus. Next base: position 6,714,817 of record NC_031966.2, on the reverse strand, counting down.
TTTCTGCACACTTGAACATTCGCCACTTACCCTTACATGCATGTCTTTAGACTGTGGGAGGACACGGAGAGGCCTCAGCTGGGATTTGAACCAGGAGCCTTTCCCTTGTGAGGCGAGAGTCTTAAACACTGTGCCATAGTGACACCTCAAAGATGAAGAACTTCATGCAATCTGTGCCAAGTTCCAGGTTTTAAACTTACTAGTACCCTGGTATGCACACACACAAACACACACACACAGTGTTTCTGTTTTTCTCTTCCTTCTCCTGGATGAAAATATCGGGGGAACTCAATCAGTGTGCTGATAGTGAAATGCCGCCGAGCAGGGCTGGAGGGAATGCACCTGAGAGGCTCAGTGATTTATTGCGAGGCAAAGCTGAAGCCAAGTCGCCAACTCTAATTAGAAAATCCTGTGCAGGCAGCTGAGTGCAGCAGCCAGCCTTAAATCTCAGAGCCGTCAGCCTCAGACTGCAGCACCATCCCGACTCAGTGTATAAGAAAGATCAGGTCCTCGCACCACAGAAAATGTTCTCCTGCTTCATTTAAATATGAACATGGACAATGTTCTCATCTGTGTGTGTTTACAGTACGTTTGCATCTTCATACAAACGTGTCGATGCACAAGTGCTTCAATAAATGTGTGTTTGTGTTAGCTCTTATTGTGCTAGCCCTGAAAGGCAGATGACACTGAAGCTCTCTTATACACCAGGCCATCATGCACATAGACTCTCTCCTGTGCTTGGCATGCACTGTGCTGTCCTGCAGTGGACAAAGTTAGCATGAGTCAGAATTTATAGGTGTGCATCACGATCATAAAAGGAAAAAAAATGAATAAAAGTCTGGAGACCTGAATAGAAAAGAGCTGCTAAGATTATGTAATTATGAAAAAAGGTTAATCGGTATATTAATCATAGTAAGGACAAGAGCAATGGTGGAGTTAATGTCATATCTATGAGCTTAAATGTCATTATCTTCACTTGTCCAAACTGGTACTAGAAACAGGAAGGTGAATGCTTCTGTTGGATTAGAGGAGCTTTTATAACTGAGTTTTTGTCTCTTATTTGATGATTGGTTTTCGGTTTTGTTATTTTTGATTTTCGGTTTTGTTATTTTTGATTTTCATGTACCCTGAACCTTAGTTTCAGTTTATCTTCATTTGTCTTCTGGTTAGACTGGTTAGTTTTCTGGTTAGTTTCTGGGAACTGGTAAAGTACAGACAAAGTAAAATAGACTCTTGAATTGTTTTAATTCCACCACACTGGAGGGTTTTCCAGCACCAACGACCTGTTTATGGTCATTCGCGCATCTCAGTCTGATTCGGCTAACCTTGGTTTTATTATCAGGGCTGTTAAGAGGTGGACCTGCTGTTGTGTTTTGGATCATTCGTTAGGGGCAGACAATGGCGCTCACCATAGTTCACTGGAGTCCAGTTTCCAGCCAGCCAGATGTCAGTGATTGCGTTATTCAGCTGTTTCTTTATTTCATTGTCAGTTATTATAGTTGACATTACTATGAATGTAATGTTGTGGTTTTGTATGTATGATTGTGCACTTTACAATGAATTCAATTTGGGTTAAAAACAAGAGTAATGTGTGTGCTGTCTGTTGTTAGATTTTTATAATCAGCTGTCAAATCTGATTTGACAAAATTCTCATTCAGGCGAAGTTTCAGTAATTCTAAGATATCAGTATTAAATAAATATTTTCTCTTCTTCATTGAAATCTTATCTCATAAAACCTTATCTCAACACTTCTGTAAGAATTAATAATAATTAAATTGTAAGGGCAGGTTTTTTTGTATCTAATATTTTTAATTTAATTGACTACATAAATGATTATATACTAAATTTAGGGCAAAGACAGTGACAGATATTTCCTGCTCTGATCCGGTCATGCAGACTTCAGCCATTTTCACACATTCACAGGAGCATCATTGGGTTTTTTTTTGAGAAAACAAATGTTCAGCCTGGCAGCTCCCTGTGACAAAGCCCATGTATTTTCAGATTGCTCCAGTGTGTGAGTAGCATGGGTAATATAGTACGCTGGTGATGTGCACTGCCTCCATTTCTATCCAGGCAGGTCTCTCACATAACAGAGTTTATGTTTCCAAAGGTCTGAACATGCATATGTGTGAAAAGGTCTGGAGAAAGATTTTGGAAATTGGATATTTATATTCAGAATTCTATATTTATATTCTTTGGTTGCTAGCGGCGTGTTGTGGTTGCCTCTAGTTTGCATGGATGACACACTACTCCCTTTCAGAATAAAAGTTCCACTTTTTGAAACATGTTGGTTTGAGTGGAAGGCACAGCTTTTACTTTGGAAGCAAATGTTCTTCCTTTCCAGTTTCTGTCACACTTTTTCAGGTTTCAGGGTGGTCAGTTATCCAGAGACAAGTCGGTGTCTTCCATTCAAAGTACAGGTGACCACAGCAAGCAGGTAGTGACCAAAGCAATCACAGGAAGGTTTTTAGTGCAGAATTCTCTTTGCAACAGCCAGCAACCACTCACCAACCAGTCAGGGAACAAAGCCTGTCAGAGGATTACCGAACAGTCTCTACACCTGTGTGACTGAGACATCTCCATAGACGTAAGGTCAAAGAATGAAGTCTGAATGTGTGTTTGAGAGCTTGTATGAATGAATATGTCAATGTACCCGCACGTGTAAGCTTTGTGTGTTTATCCTGCACATGCATGCACATCATCGCGTGATTGTAAGCACGTGTGTCTAAATGATGAAAGGTGTGTTTTCCAACCCGGATTGCAAAAGCCAAAGAAAAGGCAACGCAAAAGGTGACACACGTGACACGTTTCATTATCGGGCCTCCCTCTACCGCACAATCACAAAAGATTCTCACTGAAGCAGAGCCGAGACTTCCGTTGTCTCGCTGAATGGCAGGAACGCTGGCAACTTGGCAAGTCTGTGAAATTATATTTAGATATGTCCTGACGCACACTCACACAGACACACACAAACACTCAGACACATGGCTGACAGCTCTTGCTCTCGCAAAAAAAAAAAACAGCAGTATCAATGGAAGCTCGTCGCGTCTGCTGAATTGTGTTTTGATGTCTGCTGCCGCACAGAGAATACATTTAAACGTCTGTCCCAGTGCAGATAGAGCACACACACACACACACACACACACACACACACACACACACACACACACACACACACACACACCAGTATTGTCAAATAATGGTCCAACAAATGCAAATTACCAAAAAATTTTTCCATTCAGAGCTGTGCTTATCGGGACTCCTCACATATTTACACCTCAGGATCAGAATAATGTTTATTCAGCATGAGACTCCAGCCACCCAAATTACCTTATTCATTATTCTGAGGATTAATTTCACTTGTATTATGTCGCTGGAAGGGTGAAGGGTGGTGGTGGTGGTGGGGGGGGGTTGCACAGGAGAAACATGCCTGCCTAAAAAAGCAAATATTATCTACAAATATTGGCTGATATGTTTCATAACAGTGCAGTGCATTGATAACTGTTTTCACGTGTGACCCATATTTTTTAAGTTAACCTTTTAATGTTTTGATGTTGTAATTTCCAGTACTGCTCATTCTTTATTACTCTTTTTCTTATTAAGCTTTAATTGATGTTTGTTTTCTCTCTTGGGGTTTTTGGTTTTTCCCCATTTTTCCATCTCTCTCTCTTGCTCTCTTCTCCTATTCCTATCACAATCCCAAACAGTCATAGCCGATAGCTGCTCTTCCCTGAGCCCAATTCTCCCAGATATCTCCTCTTCTCATAGCACGTTCTTTCTCCCCACCGTTGCCAAGTGATGCTCATAGGAGATCCTTTGGCTCAGTGGAAGCTCTTGGTAACATTTGCTGCTCCCAAGTAAAAAAACAAAAAACAAAGAATCAGTGCTCTTCCAAGCATTTTATTCATCTACAGGTAATGTTATGCTATGATAACGCAACGCAACTGTTATGAAACGGCTGTGTGCAGGCAGGAAAAGGACCCAAAGTGCAGACACCCAGAGATGGAAGGTAAACTGAAAAGTTAGATTTATTGTAAAGCTAAACTGAAAACTACAAACCCAAACAGGCTGACAGGCAGAACACACAGCATAAGATAAGGGTAGATCACGACACCAACAAACTGAAACACAGGGCTTAAATACATAGAGGGAGCAATCAGGGAATGGGCAACAGGAGGGAAACACAGCTGGGGCAAATCAGGCCTAACGAGACAGGGGAAGCAAAACCAGATACATTAACAAAAGACATGCACCTCCAAAGTAAAACAGGAAACATAACACAGAATGAACTTAAAGACACAGACTCACAGGCAGGCACTGCAACAGAGGGAACAGAGACGTAAACCATAAGACAGAACTCTAACAAAGAAACCAAAGACTAGAAATGATAAATAATATAATAAACTCAAAACTCTGGGTCAACAACCCAGGCATCCTAACAGCAACAGGAGACCAAGGGAGTATTCACTGTATTCACAGGTGTTGTAGTCTAAGACTAAACTACTGGCAAAAACACCAGTGCTTTAAAAATATACCGGTATAATCCATTGTCTTCGCACAGTCATTTCAAACAATGACTTGAATGTGTGCAGCCCTCAGTCACGCTGCCTCACCGTCCACTCATCAAGACTGCTCTTATGAACTGCAGATATAGACTAATGTTTGTTTCCTAAATCAGTTACTGTCCGAAGTCTGAATGAGGATGTCATGGTCTTGGACCCAAAGTTTTGAGTTTTGTGTTGTTCTTAGCACAGCGTTCCCAGGTTCGTATTTTTACAGGTTTGGGTTCTGTTCATGGATTCGGTTTGTATTTTATTCCTTGTGTCTCTCTGTATCCCTGCCTTCCTTATGCTTCCATGTCTCTGTGTTTGTCTTTTTGTCCTTCTGTCTGTGTCAGCGATGATCCATTGTTTAGTTATTTCCTGTTTTATTTTTGGTAACCTTCCTTTCCTTTTGTCAATTCTCCAATAAACACTCACCCTTACATTTTTCTCCAAGTACTGCTTTCTGCATTTGGGTCTGCAAGCAATCACCACACTCTGCACCACAAAACCTGACTGAGGATCTGACAAAGTAATAACTTTGCAGTTTGTCACCTACTGACAATCAATGGAGGTGAAAATCCACCTTTCCAAACCTTACCAGCATCGTTTTGTTGTGGGTTTGGATCAATTTTGAACCAAGTCTGACGAACTGCTTCATGAATGTAGATCCTGATACATTCATGGAGGCTACTTTGGGCTTGGAAAACTCAGCATGCAATAAAGTTTTGGAGGTTCTTGCACCCCCAAAGCTCTCTTACATGGGTAATATGTTCAAATTCAGAAGGAGCAATTGAATGAAAGTTGCCAGATTAATGGAAAACACACCAGGTTTAATTTCCCCACATTCCACCCTCACTGCTGAGCGTGCAGCAGAGCCTCTTCTGCATTCAGATGCCGTATCGCTGCATATAGCTGCCACAGGTTACTCTGAAGCCACGTGGGAAACACGAGGCGGTACATGAGGTGACCTCTGACCTTCATACACCTGGCAGCTTGTAATATTGCTAATCTAGAAAGTTCAACATGTTTTACTGTTACACTTGTCGCGATTCACCGTGTGAGCTAAACACCTGAGACAGATGAGGCCATTTTAAAAATGCAAATGCTCACCTTGGATCAGCCTGTTAACAAATTCCCTCTCATCTGCATTCATCCAGCAGCCGGCTCACCTGATACAGCGCTGATTATATCTTTATTGTCTGCTACAGTGTGACCTCTACAAAGGTAATTCATAGGCGATTATGCTCTTTTCCCAGCTGTCTCGGTTAATTATTATAAAGACTGGTGTAAAAGCTCCATTTCAGCATCCATTTCAATTGTTCCTCCTGCTTCTGTCCTGTATCATCACTACTGCCACGTCTTATCTTTAATATGACATGACAGAGATCAGCGTGTGTGTGTGTGCTGCTGAGGTGTTTGTACATATACACCTGAGTCACTTGGATTTTCTCCTGGTTGCATGTGTTTTAGTTTTGTAGCTGAATCAAACCTTTCAATCTACAGTAACTACGGCTACCATCCTTTATAATCCTTCATATTTTACATACTCGATGCTCCAGTTGTGACCACATGGCAGCGTGGAGGAATACTGATTTACAATTAAAATTTCAGAAACAGCTCAGAGTTGAGAGACATGACCACATGCGTCCTGTGATGAGTCCTGTGTGTGTGGACAGAGTACAGGAGGAATGTAATTAAAATGTGACTTTGATGGCTCCGTCTCTGTTATTGCAGCTCCCGCTGTGCTTTTTCCATCTGCTGTTTGTACATAATGTAATTAGGAACTTTAGTTAAAGACAGAATTCATTAATTATGCATGGCATCAGAATATTGCTTGTTGTAGTTATGCAAAATTCATCTGAATAATTCAAGACTAACATGCAGTCTCATGCCTTTTCGGAGGAGACTGTTTGACTTTTCACATAAAACTTTATATTTTTCAAGGGATTAAATATAAAAGATACCTTTTTGCTGTTTTTTTAAGAAGTCAGGCTGTAAAAACAGCCTGACTCACTCTAAAGACAGGCTTTCCACAAAAGTACAAAACACTCATAACAACACCAGCATCCAGCATTTAAATTTTTTGCATGTGTATCTAATGCAGCTGTGCTGTGTCTTTGGTTGGCTTGGACATTTTTTTCTGTCTCAGAAACACATTTATTGTAACTACAGGTGTGAAGATTTTTTTATTTATACCAGAAAGAAACAGAAGGATGCTCCAGCCTCCTCCCAAAGACATGCAGTTAGTGTCACGATTGATTTACTGGGCATGACTCAAATGCAGGACTCTGAGGTGTGCAAGCAGAAAGGGGTTTATTTGCAGCACCAGGTGAGATTTGTACATATATACAGTGAACGTGCGGACAGGGTTCCAGGGGTCCCAAGGGAAGGTCCAGAGCTGGGGGACAGTCCATGATCATTAACACACCTGGTAGGGTCCAGTAAGGTCTGTACTAAGGAAAAGGAGAACACAGGAAAGATAAGGCCATAAGTTAAGATAAGATAAGGCCTGGAGTAATCAGTGGAGGTGAGCAGCAGGTGAGTAGAGCGTGGGAGTGGAATCCAGGATGGCACAGATACCCAGTCCCCGCCCTGGTGGCGAAGGTGATGACAGTAACCAGAGCAGCAAATGGCAAACCATGACAGTTAGTAGTGATTTTAAATTGGACATAACGGTTGTCTGTCTGTGTTAGCCCTGGCATGGATGAACTGACAGACAAGACCGGTGGTCAAACAGCAGTCTTCCAGCCTGTCGATGACTGTGGTTATTATGTTTTTCAAGCTCATCCACATCCTCAAATATTTTTTTTCTTTTGTCAGCTAAGCAGAGGTGACAAAACACATTAGCTGAGAACCTCTTCAAATACCCACAAAAGGAAAGGGGAAGCAAGGTTGTCAGCTGCCAAAAGGCAAATGGTACCATAAGGCAAATGCAGCTGACCTTTGATGTGAACTGCAGTACCTTGACTTTCCAGACATATGATGTCTCCCTCCAACAGCTGTGGTTTAAGTCCCTTTGTCTATGACGGTATAACGGAGGCAAACAGGGATGCTTAGAGGAAATGAATTTTACTCTGTAATCAAGTTCCTTTAAAAATAAATAGCTGAAATATCAGCGTGGTTTTTTGTATATTGGTCTGTATGTGGATATCCACTCTACAGAGGATGTGCAGTAAACTGTCGACACCACATCAGTAATCCTGCATGTCACAACCCAATCTCCTGCTGACTCCATGTAGGCTCTGGAAATTTCACAGCTAAAAAGAAACCTGATGGTGAAACCTGGACTTGGACTCATTCTGTGCTGGACAATGTCCCTGATCTGAATCTTGTTGCACATTAGTGAGTGAGATGGATGAAGAATACATTTACAGCTGTGAGAACTATCCTGGTAAATCTGCCCTAAATCACCTTCTACTAAAAATATTTCATATCAATACTCTTTGTCCCTGACCACTTGAATCATTATAAAATGCCAGCGTCAGTTTTTCCTCTCTGTTGTTTAGTTTAGAAGTTTAGAACAACGTGAAAGTCTCATGAATCTGATCAGGCATGTAAAGCCAGTCACATGAGCTTCCGGACTTCTCCAATTACATGCTTACTCTGGGCTGCGTATGTACATCGCTTATTATGACATAGCCTAGAGGGTCAAGATATGCTCCAACAACCTGAGATCTGTTTGTAGAGGAAAAAGGCCTCCTATAAATATGCTCCAGGAAAGAGAAACAGACTGAAATTGGATAGGATGGGCTGTAAATCCAGCACAGCCTCAGGCTGAGGATGTAAGGGTGGTGGGACTAGGAACAGCAAGCTTCAGAATATTTTCTACAGGGATTGAGTAATTAAATTTAATGCAGTTCTTAAGCCTAACAAACGTCACAGTGTGGTCCAGGTCAGGTTTGACCCAGGCCAAGCATTTTCTCTTAATGTGACTGCCATGAACTTTGAATTACAGATCTATATCTGACATCAATAAAGAGATGATCATCTCTTAATGTCTCAAAGAACAGGGAGAGTGTACAGCAATATTTTACATGAAAAATATTTTTACATGAAAACATAACAGCCACAATGATTTAAATACATTTTATTGAAAGTTAATATTTAAAGAGTATTCCGGAATTGCTTCATTACATCTGTTAAACGCTGTCCTCACTACATCATGAAAACATTCTTATATATTTAAGCAAGCAAGCAATTTATTTATGTAGCACTTTCAGACAACCACCAGCTGAAAATAAAGCGCTGTGCACTTAACATGACAAACAAAGGAATCTCTGCTGCATCCCCTTGTCAAGTCCACGTGTCTGTGTTATGTTTCTTGTTTTACTTTGAAAGTCCGTGTTTCAAGTTAATGTATCTGGTTTTGCTTCCCTTGTCTCGTTAGCCCTGATTTGTCCCAGGTTTGTTTCTCTCCTGTTTCCCATTCCCTGACTGCTCCCTCTTTGTATTTAAGCCCTGTGTTTTCCTTTGTCTGTGTTGCGATCTCCATTATCCCTCACTGTGTGTTCCGCCTCGCCTCGCCTCGCCTCGCCAAGCCTCGCCAAGCCTTGCCTCCAAAAAAACGGAGTTCAGTAACTCTCTCAATCGAACTCCATCAATGGACAGAATTAGTTCATCCTCTTTTACACAATTTCCAAAAATCATAAATTTCGTTTTTGTCAAGTTCAAAGATAATTTGTTTACATCAAACCATTTTTTTTAGTTTTTCCATTTCAGAAACCATTAATTCAGCCAATTCTTTCAATTTGACCCCATCACAATAAAAATTTGTAATATCTGCAAACAAAACAAAATTGGACACATTGCAAATATCATTTATATATAAATTTAAAAGTTTTGGTCCCAAAACAGAACCTTGAGGAACCCCACATTCCATTTTCAATCTTTCAGAGGAATTGCCTAAATAATGCACATACTGGGACCTATTTTCTAGATAACTACTTAACCAGTTCAATGCAATTCCTCTCACCCCATAAATATTCAGCTTAAAAATCAAAATAGAATGTTGCAGCGTATCAAAGTCAATAAATACCCCTATTGTATATTTATTATTGTCTGTTGCAAATGAAATGTCATCAGTAGTAGTCAGCAATGCTAATGCCGTTGATCTGTTTTTCCGAACTCCATATTGATTTTCACTTAGTAATTGATGTTTTTCAATAAAGCTATCAAGTCTTTGCACAAAAGGTTTTTAAAGCACTTTAGAAAACTGTGACAAAAGTGACGCTGGCCTATAGTTGTTCAAACTATGTTTATCTCCCTTTTTATGAAGAGGTATCACTTTTGCCACTTTCATTCTATCAGGAAATACACCGGTATGGAATGAAAGATTAAAAATATAACAAAGAGGAGTAATTAATAAAATAAATATAATTTGTTATCATTTTCAGTCCATTTAAAATGTGCATTTAGAAATCGTATTATTTTTCTCCTCTAAATTCGGCCTACAGCGTTCTGGATTACGTGCCAGTCTCAACCAAGAGACTGAATTTAACTGCACAGGCCAAATATTGATCCATCCCAAAGTGACAAATCCAGACTGTGATAATGGTTTTATGTTTACTTCAACAAGCGGGGACATGTTAGAAGAGGTTTAACACCACAGACCACATGAAAAAAATAAAATAAATACAAATATTTGAATTTTTTTTTTTAGGCAGAGGTAGGAAAAAGTGTGGTGATATTTTAAGAGCTTATTTTTCAGTTTTGACAGTTTTACTTTAAGATAAATAAATCTCCAGTGCAGTGCAGACTGACTGATAAGCACTCCTCACAGTGCTGATGATGACAAGGGAGCCAGAGAGTGACCTCGTGTCAATGCAGTGACCTCACATATTCATGTGGCTGCGATTGTGATCCAGCATTTCAGAGCAGAACTAAAAGATTCTTCACCATATGACATAAGAGCAGTCCTCATTCGCCCGCGAGCATACGAGGGGAAAGAGCAGCAGAGACTCTGTTCTCTCCCTCGCTGTGTGTGTGTGTGTGTGTGTGTGTGTGTGTGTGTGTGTGTGTGTGTGTGTGTGTTTTGCTGAGGACACACTGAAACGTCAGCTATTTCCGAGCGTCCAATATTTTCCGCCACAGTCAACAGTTGCCTCGAGGCACAGAGGAAGCTCCCGTTTGGCTCTGCTCCCCCCCTTCATAGCCCTCCAACTGCAGACACACACACACACACACACACACACACACACACACACACACACACACACACACAAATAAACCCACACACACATTCATGCACACACACAGCCTCACCTACTTGGGTATAATTAAGTATTTGAAGAAAGTGCAGTCAATAACAGAGAACAGCCGTCTCTTAACTTTGATGGAGGCGCCGGCACAGTACTCTTTATTTTACTGGAAAGGTTGAAAAGAAAGGAGGACACACTCCACACAACAGTATGAACAAAAAGGCTTCACTGTCTCCCCTGAAACAATTCCTCAAGCATGTAACAGCAAACGAAACCTAAGTTTAATCATTTGTAATCTGCTAAAAGATAAAAGGAGGGAAATTCATAGATTTAATTGTTCTGTAATTGAATTGATTTTTTGGATTTTGACTTTAATCACAGGTTCTGAAACTCTACCAGCAAAATATCAAAAACCAGAATCTCCACTCTCAGGTCACGTCCTCGTGCACCTCCGGGCCTCTTCCAGCATTACTGGTTTGCTGCTTCACTTCCTCGCAGGCTCATTCTGACTGCTTGCACTTGTGTTCCTGCCATTTTACCATGGAACTCAAACTTGTGCTGAAAGCATCAACCTCTGTGCCAAAGAACAATTTTCAGTGGGCAAGTCAGGGCAGCGCTTTGTTCTTTTAGTTGTGCACTGTCATACAGTTAACACGGGCAGTTATTATTTAACACCGGAGGAGATGCAGTCATGAGAAAGTGAGGTGCACACCATGATGGCGTTGTACCCTCCTGTTCATGCACAGAGTCATTCAAACCCACCAGTTTGTGTTTTATTGTGTTTTGGAGCACAGCTGTTTAACTCACCAGATTTTGCTCCCTGACACTTCTTCCACTTTCACCAAAATTAAATTCAAGGTGGAAAGCTGCTTGTTGACAGGACGAGGCCAGTCTGCATTGAAAACACATGAGCGCAAATGCTCAGAATGGCAATGCCAGGAGCTTTGCCTGGGATGACTAACTGTAGACGGAGACCAGCCAAATTTAAACTGCGTATGTTTTTTGAATGTGAAAATAAACCTGGTGTAATGACAGAGTACAGCGTTTGGTGTAAGTTGCTCCAGCTGACTCATTCTCCCGCTCTCTGTCTGAAAGGTCAGGCTGAATAAGCAGCTAAACCCACTGACCCGACCTCAGCACAACACGGCTCCACATGCACAGTCTTAATTGAATTTATCCATCTTGAATTATTCATAAGCGAATCCACCTCAGTGCAAACCATTTTTACGTGTGTCTTTCAGTGCACGCGTGCTCTGTCATTAACTGTCGTAATCTATCATAACTGTTGCATCAGCATATTAATCCATTTCTACATTATTGATGCTTTAGAAGACTTTTGGTGCCAAATGGTCTCCTTTCAGCCCCGTCCCTTAGAATTGCTATTCTAACTACTTTTTCACTATTAAATCAGTTACAGTTATCTAATAAATTGAAAGTAACATCTGTGGATTAAGGACTTGTTCACTCAAACTGTTACCTGCTGATTTACTGAGGTCAGCTATGAAGGTGCTGAAGACAAATCTGAAGACTAATCAGCTCAAACATTTATTTTCCCTGTGTTTATTTATTTGCATTTTGTACATTTTAAATGTATGACTGCCCTAGAGTATTATATAATGAATATTAATGAAGTTCACCATCTTAGTCCTCTGTGACTTTTGTTATAAATGGACTTAAAGAACTTGAAGTTAAGAACATGCAGAGGAAGTGGTTGCTCACCGGCAGGTGATCCAGAGCGCCTGGAACGACATGGTGAGGTATGTTCGTGAAAAAGTTCCTTTTTCTACAAATGTTGACCTTTAATCCACACAAACACAAACTGCTGATACATGACTTTTAACTGAATACATTCAGAAATTCAGTTGGGATGTAGAAAGCTGTGCTTCAGTTGTTTTTGTTTTGATGTTTTATTTTTTAATATCTGTGTTTTTGTGAATGTGGGCCCCAAAAAAGCAGGAACAGAGGTTTTAAAAGACAACAGAGGCTTAAACCTACTGCAGACTTTGTGATTCGGAAGGTAATTGAGCGAACAAACTGTGACTCTGTGTGGTGGCCACTGTCCTGTGTGGACATCTGTTTTACTTTTCCTGCAGCTTATATGAAAAGATGTAGAGTGTCGGCCTCTCCGACCAATACGCCTCCTTTATGGAGATTGATACCAGGAGTTTTGCAGCAGCTGCAGAAAGCATGACTTGTGCTGCATCTGCATAAGGCTCATTCGTGCTGGGCCACACAGGTCACACAGACTAATGAGGCCACGACGGAAAGTTAGAGAAGGTGCATACAGTGACCTCTGCTGCTCCTTTAACCATAAAAATAATCATGCCCACAAAAACAAAGCTGAGATTTTGACTCTTTATCTAATTTCCTCTCTAACCGTGTGCATGCAACCTGGTCCAGATGTGTGGTGCCTTTTTCACAGTGGATATTTAAACCTCTTCTAATGAATTATAAATGAACCATAATGGTGAGCTAGCATGAACAATGGCAGGACTCTTCAAATGAGGCTGCTAAATTTGCCTGTCATTCCCTGTGAAATTTTACTTTGCTTTAAACCAAACACAGTCTGGCCCGCAGTCTGGATCATATTTTACAAATTCATCTAGTGCTACTACCCAGTTTACCGTCTAAAATTTGACCAGGAGTTGATTTTACTTTTTCACCGTGAAGAAATTGGTGTAACTCAAACATACAGTGTCCTGACTGTAACACATTTATATGCCAACAGTCAGCAACAGTTAAAGCGCCACCTAGTGGGAACAGGAAATGTCATGTTTAGACCTACTCACAGGCTGATCACATCCACTTCAGACTGTAATGATGCTTTCAAGCTCATGTCCAATCACAGCCAATTACAATCCTCAAGTTAACACGTCCACTGACAGGAACCACCTCAGCTCAAGTGCATCTCAACAGTTGCTAGGGCATGACCAAAGGTTTAACTTTTAACTGAAACATCCTCAGTACAAGAGCACAGCTTTCTACTCGTTTTCCTTTACGCTTGGTTATAGAAGTCATTAATAAACTCTTGACTGAATCATTGAAATCATTGAGAATTTTCAGAATGCTGTCTTATATGAAGTAAGTGCTGCCTTTGTCTCTGGCCAATGATAAAAACTGAGAATGAAGTGTTGAGCAACACAGCTGTAATTTGCACTTTTTGTTTGTGAGCAAAAATCTAAGAAAAGAAGATGTTTTATCCCCACTCATCTTATTTGCTGGTTGGTTAGTGTAGTTTCATAATTTAAAAAAAAAGCTGTGTGCATATTACTGTCTCAGTTGTGAACTCACAGATGCTGAAAGTACACAACTTTTGTGACCTGCAGAGCTGGAATCAAACTTTGAATCTCATTCTGCAATGTTTGTGGAGCCAGCGCATACACGAGACACCTCTTAATAATTATCTCCTGCAGACAGCCGTCTACCTGGCAGTGCTTTCTGGCTCAAGTTGAAGAAACAGGCAACAGCACAGCAATGCAGCAGCAGACCTCAGAGCAGCTCTATCTGATATGGCTGCAGCTTCACTATCAGTTATTAGTTTTTACCAGTGACCTGATAATTGTACTGCTTCTTGACAATGTAGTAGATGGAGACTACACGGGTGGTTTTTACATGTTCAGGTTCTTTCAGCACAAACTGTATTTGTTATATTTCATTTTCAGTCATTTCACTTCAACATTTAAAGAAGCCAGAATATTACAGAGACACAAACAGCGACAGAAGAACGGATCGGGGAAATGAAAACAGAAAAACAATCAGAACAAAAAGTCGTATTTCAGGAAGTGATTTAAAAGGTGTCACTGTTTTCTCTCTGTCAGGAAGATGCATGTTTAATACAAGACAGCACACAATTACATTCATTTCCCTCTGTTTGCTGTTTGTCCCCGATACGTTTTATCTGAATGGACCAGCCGGGATTTTATTTTATTTTTTTGTTTTGGATTACTTCATATTCTCCAATAATGGCAGACAAATAATGACCTGCTCGGTACAGACGCACGACTTTATAGTTGTACCGTAACCGCTTTTCATTTTTCTGTCAATATTTCAGCTGATATTTTTAAATTTGATGTCGACCATGGATGAAACAAAGAAAATAACAAAGCTTGCAAGCCATCACATCACTACTAGGAAGACGTTTAAACCAAGGACAGTCTTGTAAAGCTTGAATAAAAGAGCGGAGTGCAGCTCAGGAGCACACGTGAATGTTCACACGTGTCCTTCTGACCACATTAAGCGCAAAGCCCTCGGCTCTTTGTCAGTCGGCCACTCAGTGCATTCAGTCGACCTCCGGCCTCTCCCTCCCAGATTCTTCCAGATCACACAAAAGAGGAGGAGGAGGAGTATAGTGATGACCAGAGGCAATATTACAGGAAAAAGAGAAAAAAAAAAGAATCATCCTCCATTGATGGCTCAGACTCTACAAACATCAAATCCTTCAGATGCTCACGCCACAACGCAGCCAGTTCATCGTTGGCTTGATGAACTCTACAACTGTGGGTGTCTCCATTAACCCTGACTTTGCATAGCTCTAACTTCACAGGAGGAGGTGTTTCCAACTTGGAGCTCAACAGGCTCGTCTTACATGTGAGAACCATCATTTGGTTCTTACAGCCAATAATAAAAAGTAAAATAACTCCTCCAGAGGTTGTTTAGCACAACTTACCATGGAGATCTTCCCAGGTAAAAAGACTTCAGTCTTTTCAGTGCTGCAGTTAGCAGACAGAGACAAGCGTGTTTGGATTCAAGCTTCATATGTTTTTTTCTTAGACCTTACTGCTGTTCATCTCTACAGCACACTCCGTTTGAACTCCTCTGCCTTTAAGGCAACCTTTCTCTGGTCCTTAAACAAGAAGGTTTAAACAGCCAAAGCCGTTGAGCCTAGAATGACCACATCAGGGATATCCTCTCTCTGACATCACAGAGATCCAAGGGTAGGAAAAACTGTCTCGGAGCTTTCCCAGAGGAAGGATTACCTGGTCATAAGATCACCTCCTCATTTATATGGCAGAAAATAAGGAAAAGCATCATCAGAGCACATCACCTGTCATCCTAGTCGCTTCACTGCAAACATGCAAGCTGCTGTTTGTAACCTTCTCTGGAGAACACACTGATTTTACTACGTTCTACATTTGTCACCCTAATTATTGGTGGGCGATGATCCAGGATCAGTGGCTCGTTTGTAACATTTCTCTGCCTGAATCCTGAGTTGAATAATTTAACTGAAAATCATCGACTAAGTGATGTACGACACGCAGCAGAAGAGGCAAAATGTAAGCAGCACCAGGAGGACGAGGAGAAGATGAAGCACCATGACAAGCGCGTTACCCCCACAGCATAATTAACAAAGGCTCGCGTCTGTGCCGTTCACCTGTGGGATGATACGCTCACTTTGCCTCATGTTCTCTCTTCCTCCTTCTCCCTTTTTCATTTTCTTTTATGTGCTGCAGATTTTGTTTCGGTCTTTGTTGCTGCTCCCTCGACTGTCCTCTTTGAAACGTGCCATTCGTATTTCAGGATCTCTGTCTTCGTTTGACTCATGGCTGCTCTCTTTTCTCCGCCCAGCACTTTATTTTCTGTCGTTCACTTTCACATTTATCTGATTTTCTCCGTCCATCTCTGTTTCTGCCAGCCGTTTAGAGTTCATAACACCACAGAGTTCACATTATCTCGTTTCTAAGAATCATTTCAGTGATTTTTCTTGATTTTCTTCTCATGTATTCTGTCCACTCGGCTTGTGTTTATATCTCCTTTGTGAATTCACTGCTTGTTCGTTCTTATTCTTCGTCTCGTCTCTGCAGTTTTTGATCTTGCTTGTTGCACTTTTCCTTGTTATTCTCGGCTCTCGCACCCCCCTCTGCATTATTCTCTGTTTTTGTCTTGTTTTTTTTTACATGTCTGTGTATTTCTTCATTTTGTTTTTTTCTCTCATTTATTCGCTGGTTTCTGTCTAATCACACTTTACCTCCCGATGTCTTCTTTGTCCCCGTCTTTTCCTCCGTTCCTCATCATCTACCTTGACCAGTCATCCCTCTCTTTTCTGTGATCCAAGTGTTATTTCCCTCGAGGTGAGCACTCACCTGAGCCCATGAACGGCTGCTCTTCTCCTGCCTCATTGCATTAAAGCAGGAATGGTGAGCTTCCTGAGCTTTCCACAAATGCAGCTTACTCTTTCCTCTTTAGATGCTTTTAAGCATTTTTATAAATGTTTTGTTTGAGCTATTTTTCATGGTTTGGCAGCACATGCAGCTGAAATCAAGAATTTACTGGCAGGATAACAAAAAAAAAAAAGAGTTGAACAACTTGAAATTTGATTCATTTTGCATGTTTCATATTTGTATACAGTACAGTGCTTAAGTTTTAGGCAGGTGAGGAAAAATGCTGTAAACAAAGAATGCTGTCAAAAATTGAAGTGTTAATCATTCATTTTATTGAATCAACAAAATGCAGTGAATGAACAAAAGAGAAATCGAAATCAAATCAGTATTTGGTGGGACCACCCTTTGCCTTCTTCTGGGTACACTTGCACACAGTTTTTGAAGGAACTGTGCTTGTAGGTTGTTCCAAACATCTTGGAGAACTAACCACAGATTTTCTATGGATGTAGGCTTCCTCACATCCTTCTGTCTCTTCTTGTAATCCCAGACACACTTGATGATGTTGAGACCTGTAAGGGTCATACCATTACTTCCAGTACTTCTTGTTCTTCTTTACACTGAAGATAGTTCTTGATGACATTGGCTGTGCGTTTGTCCTGCTGCAGAATACCTTTGGGGCCAATAAATAATCATTTATTTTTCTGAATGCATTCTTTGTTTACAGCATTTTTTTTCCCCACACCTGCCTAAAACTTTTGCACAGTACTGTATATAAATATGAAACTCAATTTAACGAATGCCACAACATGCAAAATGGATCAAATTTCGGGTTTAGGGTTACTGAAGTTGGCCTAGCTGGTATTGAATGATGTGCTAAGTGCTGGCTAGCTACCCAGCTATGTTAGCATAACATAAAGACAATGAAGCTGGAGGATGAATGTTAACTTTTTTCCACTCGATAAAAGTTAATGTGAGGGTTCCCGATGTTTAAGGACAAATGCAATGGAATGGCAGGATGCTGTAAACAGACCAAACTGCTGAATGGGCTGGACTGTAGTTACATTGTAAGGTTTTAAAAACTGAGCTGTAAAATAAACAGTGGTAATAAAAACCGAGAGAGGCCAACAGTGATCACTGACTGTTTTTAGAGGCTTGTTCAGATTAAACAAGATACAAAGCATTAAAACATGTTAAACACAGAGTAGTTTGGACCCGGAAGCAGGGTTCATACGTCATCACTTAGAGACTGGATTCTTAAAGTTTGTCTGAAGCTATTCTAAATTTTTGTCCTTAAGTACCATAAACACACACAGTAGTACTTGTACTCAAAGGTGACCACTGAAAATAGTCTCCTCACCCGTCCCTGTGTTTGAGGTGCACGTTAATAGTTACAGCGCCCTCTGTCTCATTATCTATAGACTTTGATTTTTAAAAATATGAAACTACAAAGTTCTGAATCTTATTTAACGGTGGAATTGGTTGAAACATAATTTCTCTTAAAAAAAAAGAGAACCTACAAACCTGATGACAGTTTATATTGAAGTCCTGTAAGTCGGTGCAACCAGTTCTGTTTATGTGCAGTTTGTTATTTCTCAGGAACCACTCAACTCAGGCACACATGAGAATGTTCCAAGTCTACACCCTAAAATCTATTTTCAGCATCAGTTTGCCAAACCAGGCTTTAAATCCTATGTTTTAAAGGTTGGACTGAAGTAAAGTTCTTTAAGAAGAAAAAAATGTCAAAGAAACAAAGATTATAAGTTATAATATGGAGGTTTTGTCATGTTAGCTGCAGTTTGATATTTGATGTTGGGGACACGTTTATGCCTAAAGTTCTTTTTAATCCCACACTTACATTAACATTCAGCCTACTATCATCTCTATTATCCTATTAGTGAGCATGGCACTTGGAATTGCTGCCAATCTAATCTTGACTTTAATTTAAAACTTAGCATGATGAGTAACAGAGAAACCCCGCTGATCTAATCTAATCATGATCTCATTCTGTTTGGGAATAACTGGATGGGTCATAAAAGGTTTAAACCAGGAGTGTAAGTCTGGGTCACAACAATATCTTCAAAAGACTGCAAAAAGTCGGTTCATCTCTAGTTTGAGGATAAACTCAAGTTTGGGTAAGCTTGAGCTCATTTGACCTCCACAGTCCAGTTCTTCTGACATCTGGCACATGCCGTGCCCTGGCCTGCTTGTAGAGTTAGTAACACTTGCTAATAGCTGCCACCATGAAGATCACTGTGCTGCATAACAGATACAGTGGCTTGCAAAAGTATTCGGCCCCCTTGAACTTTTCCACATTTTGTCACATTACAGCCACAAACATGAATCAGTTTTATTGGAATTCCACGTGAAAGACCAATACAAAGTGGTGTACACTTGAGAAGTGGAACGAAAATCATACATGATTCCAAACATTTTTTACAAATAAATAACTGAAAAGTGGGGTGTGCGTAATTATTCAGCCCCTTGAGTCAATACTTTGTAGAACCACCTTTTGCTGCAATTACAGCTGCCAGTCTTTTAGGGTATGTCTCTACCAGCTTTGCACATCTAGCAACTGAAATTCTTGCCCATTCTTCTTTGCAAAACAGCTCCAGCTCAGTCAGATTAGATGGACAGCGTTTGTGAACAGCAGTTTTCAGATCTTGCCACAGATTCTCGATTTGATTTAGACACCAAATAGATCAGGGATAAAGTTAATGAGAAATTTAAAGCAGGCTTAGGCTACAAAAAGATTTCCCAAGCCTTGAACATCCCACGGAGCACTGTTCAAGCGATCATTCAGAAGTGGAAGGAGTATGGGACAACTGTAAACCTACCAAGACAAGGCCGTCCACCTAAACTCACAGGCCGAACAAGGAGAGCGCTGATCAGAAATGCAGCCAAGAGGCCCATGGTGACTCTGGACGAGCTGCAGAGATCTACAGCTCAGGTGGGGGAATCTGTCCATAGGACAACTATTAGTCGTGCACTGCACAAAGTTGGCCTTTATGGAAGAGTGGCAAGAAGAAAGCCATTGTTAACAGAAAACCATAAGAAGTCCCGTTTGCAGTTTGCCACAAGCCGTGTGTGTGTGTGTGTGTGTGAGTGAGTGAAAGAGAGAGAGGTGTTACTTGTAAACACAGGCCAGCCGAGGTTCTGGAGACAACTACGCTCAAGCACGGTAGCATTAGCCACCAAGATGAATTAAAGGTTATTTTATCCAATATAAATCCAATAAATAGATGAGACACTTCTTACTCTGGAAAAAAAGGCATTGTTAAAAAAACAAACAGAATCATTTAACACGTGCAAAGTTGCAGGTATTGGTGCTGAGACTGGCTCTGCTGGGGGTTTTTTCCTGTTAAAATGGAATTTTTCCTTCCCACTGTTGCCAAGTGCTTGCTCACAGGGGGTCCTCTGATTGAAGTGCATTGGTATAACAAACAGGTGCAGGTAGATGTGTTTGATTATTTTTTTATTTAATATAGAGGGCTAATGTTGTGAATTAGCAACTCTGAATTAAAACCATGAGCTTTTCCAAACCCAACCAAGTGATTTGTGCCTGTACTTAATGAAGAGGCTTGTAAAAGCCAAAGTAAATCTCCAGTCAAAACAAAGCAAATTACAAAGCTCCCGAACTCCCATCCTCTGACTACAGACTGATATATCTCAGCATTTATTGGGTAGTTTGCCATAAAATTGTTGAGTGCAGCACATAATTTGGCCCCAAACACAGAAAACATGAAGTCGAACACACTTTATAAAAACTGAGACGGGACTGTGCAGCACATGATGAGTGAACAGAAACTAACACACAGGGCTGAACGGTCACACAGAAACAGATAGGGCACATAAGGCCAAGGCAGGAAACAAGGCAACAGGAAGCAGCAACGCATGAAACACTTTCAAAATAAAACAAGAAACTGGGAACATCTTAAACTTCACTAAATCAATTCAAGTTTTCAACATAATTTTATTTATGTTGCACCAAATCACAACAGTTGCCTATGGGTGCTTTGATTGTAAAGGTAAAGCCCTACAATAATACAGAGAAAAGCCCAACAATCAGATGACACCCTATGAGCAAGCTCTTTGGCAACAGTGGGAAGAAAAAACTCCCTCTTAACAGCAAGAAACCTCCAGCAGAACCAGGCTCAGGGAGAGGCAGCCATCTGCCACCTCCAGCTGGTCGTGAGTGGAGGAAGACAGAGGGGAGAATTAGAAAATGTATTTCATGAATTTCTGTCCATGATTACATTAAAAGTACAAAAAAATACAGAAAATTGTCTTTTTAATGATGAAATGAGTTTGGTTGTAACAGCTATACCTTAATAAATGCAAACCCATTATGGTATTTAACAGATTGTGGATGGAATATTAACAATTATGTAAGAGAAAAATAAGAGGCTGAAGAAGAGGTGAAAATGAAGAAGAGGACCAGAGGATCCTTGAAAGTGTTTGATGAACAACTGCAGCCTATTTTCAGCTTGAGACTCTTCACGGCTCATAAACTCGCGGGAAGAGCAGAAAACATGTCTGTGTTCTCACTCAGGCCATCCCGTCATCCCTCAGACATGCCCACTGTCTGTGCCCACCGATGGTTTTTTCCTCTTTTAATTTTTTGCATAAAAGAAGTGATATGGCCTTCGTTTCATTCTTTTATTTTATTACTTTCATTTTCTTGTTTTTATGTGTTCTTTTCTCAGAGGAGTTCGATTCATCACAATGGAGGAGAGCAACAACAAAACCCAAACTGGGATGGTGGAGGATGATTTATCGCTTCCCTCTCTCTCTCTCTCTCTCTCTCTCTCTGCTCCACTTCTCTCTCTCTCTCTCTCTCTCTCTCTCTCTCTCTCTCTCTCTCTCTCCTACCATTGCTCTCCCGTTCCCAAACCCCTTCCCTTTCTTGATTGTTCCAATAGAAAGAAAGCATGCACCCTGGAAGTGTGGTAAATGAGCTCAGCATAGTAAATGTAGATAGAGAAGCTAAAGCAAAAGGAATAGAGACACTTCACATTTCGCTGCCAGTAGGGGTGGCTGCAAAGTTTACATTTACACCTACATTTTGGGGTTGATCATGTGCTGTGATTTACGAGGTGAAACAACAAAAGAGGCAGAGGGCTTTCTTTTTAACAGAGCACATCTGGTCTAATGTAGTAATACAGATAAATATACTGTTTCCCTGCTTGCTCCTACTCTCTGGAAGTCACTCTGCACCTCCCAGCCTTACACAGAGGCTGGGCTTTGTTGTGAGGTCAGACAAACCTGGTTGATGTGATGCAGACGGTGTCATGTATGAGGCGGTGCAGAGATGGTAAAAAACATTGACTGTTTGGATTCAGTCACTGAAGCTTTGTGAAAAATGTGTTTATTAGTGTTGATGATGCTGTTGTTGATATTTCATTGACATGGAGAGCACGCTTGTGCTCAGAGATTTCTTCAGATTTTTGAAATCTTTTGATAATATTATTTATGTTAATGTTACATGATGAGATGTTCAAAGTTGGGGGGTTTATATTGTACAGTAGATCGCACAATAATACATACAGAGAAAAACCCAACAATCATATGACCCCCTATGAGCAAGCACTTTGGCGACAGTGGGAAGGAAAAACTCCCTTTTAACAGGAAGAAACCTCCGGCAGAACCAGGCTGAGGGAGGGGCGGCCATCTGCTGCGACCGGTTGGGGTGAGAGAAGGAAAACAGGATAAAGACATGCTGTGGAAGAGAGACAGAGATTAATAACATATATGATTTGATGCAGAGAGGTCTATTAACACCTAGTGAGTGAGAAAGGTGACTGGAAAGGAAAAACTCAATGCATCATGGCAGCATTTTGGATTAGCTGAAGACTTTTCAGCGAGTTTTTAGGACATCCTGATAATAAAGAATTACAGTAGTCCAGCCTGGAAGTAATGAATGCATGAACTAGTTTTTCAGCGTCACTCTGAGACAGGATATTTCTAATTTTAGAGATGTTGCGCAAATGGAAGAAAGCAGTCTTACATATTTGTTTAATATGTGCATTGAAGGACATGTCCTGGTCAAAAATGACTCCAAGGTTCCTCACAGCATTACTGGAGGCCAAGGTAATGCCATCCAGAGTAAGAATCTGGTTAGATACCATATTTCTAAGATTTTCAGGGCCGAGTACAATAACCTCAGTTTTATCTGAATTAAGAAGCAGAAAGTTAGTGGCCATCCAGGTCTTTATGTCTTTAAGACATTCCTGCAGTTTAACCAATTGGTGTGTGTTACCTGCTTCATGGATAGATAGAGTTGCGTGTCATCTGCATAGCAGTGAAAATTTATGCTATGTCTTCTAATGATGCTGCCTAAGGGAAGCATGTATAATGTAAATAGAATTGGTCCTAGCACTGAACCCTGTGGAACTCCATAATTGACCTTAGTGTGTGAAGAGGACTCTCCATTTACATGTACAAATTGGAGTCTATTAGATAGATATGATACAAACCACTGCAGCGCAGTACCTGTAATACCTACAGCATGTTCTAATCGCTCTAATAGGATATTATGGTCGACAGTATCAAACGCAGCACTAAGGTCTAGCAGGACAAGCACAGAGATGAGTCCACTGTCAGAGGCCATAAGAAGATCATTTGTAACCTTCACTAAAGCTGTTTCTGTGCTGTGATGAGCTCTGAAACCTGACTGAAACTCTTCAAATAAGCCATTCCTCTGCAGATGATCTGTTAGCTGTTTGACAATTACTCTTTCAAGGATTTTTGATATGAAAGGAAGGTTGGAGATTGGCCTATAATTAGCTAAGACAGCTGGGTCTAGAGATGGCTTTTTAAGTAAAGGTTTAACTACAGCCACCTTGAAGGCCTGTGGTACATAGCCGATTATTAGAGATAGGTTGATCATATTTAAGATTGAAGAATTAATTAATGGCAGGACTTCTTTGAGCAGTTTTGTAGGAATGGGGTCTAAAAGACATGTTGATGGTTTGGAGGAATTAATTATTGAAGTTAACTCAGAAAGATCAATTGGAGAAAAAGAGTAACTTAACATCGATGGTACTAAAAGTTGCTGTAGATAATATTACATCTGTGGGATGATTATTGGTAATTTTTTCTCTAATGATAAAAATTTTATTTGTGAAGAAGTTCATGAAGTCATTACTAGTTAACGTTAAAGAGATTGTTGGCTCAGTAGAGCTCTGACTTTTTGTCAGCCTGGCTACAGTGCTGAAGAGAAACCTGGGGTTGTTCTTATTTTCTTCAATCAGTGACGAATAGTAAGATGTTCTGGCTTTGCGGAGGGCTTTCTTATAAAGCAGCAAACTATTTCTCCAGGCTAAATGATGATCCTCTAAATTTGTGACAGCCATTTCCTCTCCAGCTTACGAGTTATCTGCTTTAGGCCACGTGTTTGAGAATTATACCACGGAGTCAGGTACTTCGGATTTGAGGCCTTAGTTTTCACAGGAGCTACAGTATCCAGAGTCGTATGTAGTGAGGAGGTAAAATTATTAACAAGATAATCAACCTCTGTTGGAGTAGCGTTCAGATAGCTGCTCTGCTCTATGTTGGTACAGGGCATTGAAGATGATAACAGTGGGTGGATTATATTCTTAAACTTAGTTACAGCCAGTGTTGGGACTAACGCGTTATTAAGTAAGGCGTTACAGTAACTACGTTATTATTGTGGTAACGAGCACGGTAACTAAAACCAGGAACGCGTTACTCGTTACTGGGATTTAGATAGGCTCGTTACTCGTTACTTCGTGTGGTGGATATCGCGGAGCTTCCACAGATTCAATAACATTAGCAAGTGGTGGAAGCCAGCAGGTGGATGAAGGAAAAGGGAGGCAAGAGGAGAGACCCGAAGCGGCCGCCGGTCCGCGTGTCAGGTGAACTGAACTTCTGGTAAGAAGTTATGACCTGCAGTCTATCTGAGTCAGATATAAACCAAGTTTAGGTGGAGTTTATTTTCGGTATGCTGACATTTTCGTACTGCGTGCTAGCTAGCATGACGGAGTTTCTATACAGCTGGGTGGGTGCTATGTTACTGATGTTGAACTTTATTTTGTTCATACGGTTAATTATTAGAGTTGCCAACCGTCCTGTAAAAAACAGAATCGTCTGGTATTCAGAGAAAATATTACGCGTTTCGTACTGAGGTGAAAAGGAACACAGTTTGTCCCGGACTTCAGCTACAATGAAAAAGACACAAAGCTGAAGCTGCACAGCTGCCTCTTCTTCTCTCATTCTCTCCTCTCCTGTTTCTACTTCAATCACGAAACTGATCAATGATCAGCTGATCGGCTTTTCTCTCTTGTTTATTTATCGCCCACTTTGCGCCAGAAAGAGGAAACCAGCGGATGTCGCGTTAAACAACAGCAGCACGTTTAAGCTTGATCAGCTGTTGTTAGAATTTATTTAATATTAATTTCTAGTATCAGCTGATGTTTGCTGGAGCCACAGCTGTAAAGCTGCTGGTCATGATATCGGTTTGGTTATCTGGTGAGAGGGAAACATGAAGATGAAACCAGGAGATGTCCTTACTGAATCATCAGAGCTGAACAGGTGATGGAGAAACAGGTTTACCTTTTAGGTGACATGAATGAGTTGAAGGGAAGTTATGAACTGTTTCTGAGAGACAAATAACACCAGGATCCTTTTCTAAGTAGCTGACAGCTGGTAACTGTGCAGGGGCGGATCTAGCAAAGTGTTGCCAGGGGGGCAGGTAGGGCATTAACAGGGAAAGGGGGGGACAAGGAAATACTTTTCTTTATTATTCTCATTTAAAATGTCTCGCTTTAAAAAAAAATCATTATCTGAGTCTTACAACAAACAATTGATAGATTGATACATATATACCATCAGAACAGTGTACATCACTGTCACAACAGTGTTTGTTTTCATTCAAAGGCTTTATGATTTTTCCTATAATGGTGGGCCGGTCTCTAGTCAAAATGCCCGGGACGATTGTTTTGTCCCAGTCCAGCCCTGGATGCAGCTCATCTGCAGTCTGGTGTTACCTACATCTTCCTATTCAGAAGGCAGAATTTCCAAGTTCTGAGTACAATCAAAAGCACCACGACTGCAGTTTTTGTGTTGGATGTAAAAAGTAGGCTAGAATCATGGCGGCGGTCAACGACGGTCCAGGCGTGGGATTTCTCTCGTGGAAATGTGCACATTATTTTTTCCTTTCTATTGGTAGGTGGCACAGTGCACTTGTGGCATGTAAGCAAGCTAGAAGACTGACAATCTTGCTGGGTATCCAGTTACGGAAGCAACACATTAATAAGAGAATTCTGAGTAAAACCAAAGTTACTTTCCCTAGTAACTAGTTACTTTGAAAGTAACGAGTAACTTGAAGTAACTGAGTTACTTTTTTAGAGAAGTAACTAGTAATGTAACTAAGTTACTAATTTAAAGTAACTTACCCAACACTGGTTACAGCACTTTCAGAAAGACATCTACTTTGATAAAGTCTACTCTCCACTGCTGTGTAATCAATTATTGTAAATGTGAATGTTATCAGGAAATGATCAGACAGCAGAGGGTTTTCAGGAAACACTGTTACATGTTCAGTTTCTATGCCATATGTTAAAACAAGATCTAGAGTGTGATTAAAGTGGTGGGTGGGTTCTTTTACATTTTGAGAGAAGCCAATTGAGTCTAATAACAGATTAAATGCAATGTTGAGGCTGTCATTTTTAGCATCTACATGGATGTTAAAATCACCCACAATAATTATTTTATCTGAGCTGAGCACTAAATCAGATAAAAAGTCTGAGAAATCAGAGAGAAACTCTGTGTAAGGCCCAGGTGGACGATAGATGATAACAAGTAAGACTGGTTTCTGAGTTTTACAGCTGGGGTGGACAAGGCTAAGCATCAGGCTTTCAAATGAATTAAAAGTCTGTCTTGGTCTTTCGTTGATTAATAGGCTGGTGTGAAAAATTGCTGCCACACCGCCCCCTCGGCCTGTGCTTCAAGGTTTCTGGTAGTTAGAATGACTCGGGGGTGTTGATTCATTTAAACTAACATAATCATCCGGCTGCAACCAGGTTTCTGTAAGGCAGAGTAAATCGATTTGTTGATCAATTATTAAGTCATGTACTAACAGAGACTTGGAGGAGAGAGACCTAATATTTAATAATCCACATTTCACTGTTTTACTCTTTGGTTCAGATGTGGATACTGTATTGTTCTTTCTTTCTGATTTTTTATGTTTAAATTGTTTATTGCTGGTTTTTAGTTTGTTTTTTGTCTGTTTGGGAGCTGACACAGTCTCAATGGAGATGGGTTTTTGGGGGGGTAGCAGGAGGAGAGAAGCTGCAGAGAGGCGTGTAAGACTGCAACTCTGCTTCCTGGTCCCAACTCTGGATAGTCATATTTTGGGGGGTTTAATAAATTGGTCCATATTTCTAGAAATGAGAGCTGCTCCATCCAAAGTGGGATGGATGCCGTCTCTCCTAACAAGACCAGGTTTCCTCCAGAAGGTTTGCCAATTATCTATGAAGCCCACATCGTTTCCGGGACACCACTCAGACAGCCAGCAATTTAAGGAGAACATGCGGCTAAACATGTCACTCCTGGTCTGATTGGGGAGGCGACCAGAGAAAACTACAGAGTCCGACATTGTTTTGGCAAAGTTACACACCGATTCAATATTGATTTTAGTGACCTCCGATTGGCATAACCGGGTGTCATTACTGCCAACGTGAATTATGATCTTACTGTATTTACGTTTACCCTTAGCCAGCAGTTTTAAATTTCCTTCAATGTCGCCTGCTCTGGCCCCTGGAAGACAATTGACTATGGTCAAGAGAACAGAATCACCAATTACCAGAGTTTGATCCCCGGCGGGTGTGTCGCCGAGTGGGGAAAAACGGTTAGACACATGGACAGGTTGGTGGTGTACCTGGGGCTTCTGTTTAAGACTATGCTTCCTCCTCACCGTCACGCAGGCGCCCTCTTTCCCCAGCTGCTTGGGGTCTGCCGGGGAACAGCTAGCGGGGCCTACGCTATCTTCGGCTGCACCAGCTACAGGGGCCTGGCTAGCTACGGGTGAATGAAGGGTGCGAAGCCGAGTCTCCAATTCAGTAATCCTGGCCTCCAGAGCTGCAAATATGCTACATTTGTTACAAGTATCACTACTGCTAAAGGAGGCCGAGGAGTAGCTAAACATCTGACACAATGAGCAAGAAAGTGCAGGAGGGACAGGTGAAGTAGCCATGGTGCTAACGAGTCTGCTACGACCTAAGCTAAGCTAGCAAAACAGTACAGAGACAGTGAGTGAATACTTTGGCTATAAATTAGGTAGTGAGTACACAGAAAGGGTGCTTCAGATGAAGCACGTGAAGATTATACTATGAAAAAGGAATGTATCTAAAAGATTTTAATTAAATTGCTAAGCAGATAAGCTACTCAGAAACACCACTGTGTTTGAGCAGGAACAGGAAGTGATACTCTACCACAAAGCGAGCGAACACCAAGTGACAGCGCCACCAATAATTAATTCCATAATGTGTTCCCATCTCCTGACATTTTTTTTTTTTAGAAATGTTCCTATCAAAATTCAAAATGAGCTCATATTTTTAATGAAATAATAAATTATCTCAGTTTAAATGAGCTGATGTTTTATC
This sequence comes from Oreochromis niloticus, assembly GCF_001858045.2. Taxonomy (NCBI): domain Eukaryota; kingdom Metazoa; phylum Chordata; class Actinopteri; order Cichliformes; family Cichlidae; genus Oreochromis; species Oreochromis niloticus. The sequence goes on along the minus strand of NC_031966.2, from coordinate 6,686,357 downwards.
TGCTTTGTTGTGAAAAAAAATGGGCTAATGAGATTAGTAAATCATTGCACGAGATTGTCTTATTGTAATCTTTGAAATATGGTATCTAACCAGATTCTTACTCTGGATGGCATTACCTTGGCCTCCAGTAACACTTTGAGGAACCTTGGAGTAATTTTTGATCAGGATATATCCTTCAATGCACATGTTAAACAAATATGTAGGACTGCTTTCTTCCATTTGCGCAATATCTCTAAAATTAGAAACATCCTGTCTCAGAGCGATGCTGAAAAACTAGTTCAGATATTTCCTCACATACAAGGTCTTGAATAATCAGGCCCCATCGTATCTTAATGACCTTGTAGTACCATATCACCCCATTAGAGCACTTCACTCTCGCACTGCAGGCTTACTTGTTGTTCCTAGAGTATTTAAAAGTAGAATGGGAGGCAGAGCCTTCAGTTTTCAGGCCCCTCTTCTGTGGAACCAGCTTCCAGTTTGGATTCGCGAGACAGACACTATCTCTACTTTTAAAATTACTCTTTAAACTTTCCTTTTGCTAAAGCATATAGTTAGGGCTGGATCAGGAGACCCTGAATCCTCCCTCAGTCATGCTGCAATAAGTGTAGGCTGCTGGGAGATTCCGATGATCCACTGGGTGTTTCTTCTTCGGTCACTATGTGTTAATAGACCTCTCTGCACTGAATCATACTTGTTATTAATATCTGGCTCTCTTCCACAACATGTCTTTTATCCTGTCTTCCTTCTCTCACCCCAACCAGTCACCCCTCCCTCAGCCTGGTTCTGCTGGAAGTTTCTTCCTGTTAAAAGGCAGTTTTTCCTTCCCACTGTCGCCAAAGCGCTTGCTCATAGGGTGTCATCAGATTGTTGGGTTTTTCTCTGTATTATTGTAGAGTCTTTACCTTTAGTAACATTTAGTAGATTTTTTTTAAATTTATTTACATTTTCAGGGTTTATTTGGAGATACCACCTCACCAGTCTCTGTGTGGAGCTTTACTCTCAGCCAGTCATCCTATCTCTAAGGATGAACCTAGACATCCTTCATAGGAAACACATTCTGAAGGAATATTTTCCATGTTTGCAAGAAGGTAAGACTTTCTGTTTGACATATCTAACATCACATATCTGTTTGAATCGTGTAGGAGGGACACACAGTTTGGTTTTGGGTTTTTTTTTTTGTTTGTTTTATTGTTCACTGCAGAAGCTAGCAAGTAAACGAGACAAATGATTGTGATACCAGAGGCTTACAGAAACATTGGAGTTGTCATCACTTTAAACAATAGGTTTTTCAAATGATTTATGAGGTAGAACATGTAGGATAACCACTCTACATTTTTGTCACACACTTTAAACTTTCCCCCAGTGCTGAAAATTAACAGCAAGCTTTCTATAAGAGCCATACCTGCCACCCTTCAAAATAATATGAATGATTTGTTCTCCCTTGTTTTCAATTTAGCAGACATATTATGAACTTTCAAGGAGATTTTTGCCCGGAGACCCTGCTAATTCCTGTCCCTGATTCAGTACATGCTTCTGCACAAAGTACAGTGTGAGATATCAGTGTCCATCTCTGGAGGGCCATTGTCCTTAATTAGAAGTGTGGTTATCTCCTTCGTTCTGCCCTTCATCATTAGCAGCTCCTCTGCTTCACACAGATGCTATGGTTCACTTTCAGTTCAGTCTATTCAGCTGAAGATGCAAAAAAAGAATCTCCTTTAGTTCAGCTGCTGATTTGTTGGTGGTAGGAAAACCCCGGGTAGCTCATAAGAAGTGTTAGCAAACTGCTGTGTACCTGCAGTGTTTTGTAAAGGAAAAGCAGCGTGAGGCCTACTCACTGTCAAATAAATATTCATAAACACAGAGACGTGAGAATATACCGGACTATTCAAACAGGACCAGGACACACCATTAATCTCATCATTACACACCACACTGTGACTTTACGTGCTGACTGGGCTACCAAGTGTCTGCAGATGTCTCTCTGAGGCTCCCACCATGAGCTGCGCAGCCAGCGTCCAAACGCTGTGCCGCACCTGTGACCCTAACATACCTGCACAGGCTCACAAGTGTTTCCAGTTACTCTGACTAATTAAACCCTTCCTGAGGCCGACGTTGAGTGAAGCTGTAATGGGAACTGGATGAGCAAGCATTTTGTTTCCTGCTACTCCGAGCAGAAGACACGGTGTGGACAGCACCACAGTTCGACTGTGGAGGACCACGTGACGTGAAGTTCAGGTTTGGACTTGGTGAACCTGAATACACGAATTTGTGCTGCTGTCACTTTGCAAACATCTTGACAGTACAGAGCAATGCCAGCAGAACTCTCCTCTTTAAAATGTACCACAAATATTAGTGGCCACTGTACTGCCTGCTCTGTTAGTGTGTGGTACAGTGTGTGTGGCAGTTCAGGCGCAAAACTATCCTGACCTATTAAACACAGGGAACTGAAACTACAGTTAGCACCTTCTCACTGACATGCAAGCTATCATTAGGGAGCATTATATTTTAAGCTCATAGAGCCTATAAGTTTATCTAAATGTCAGGAATGTCAGACCATACACATTTAAGACCAAATATAGTTCTTCAGAATCAGATAACACAGTCTTCAAATCTCATAGTTTGACTGCAACAACTCCTGCTTTCTGGAAACTACTGTTTTTCTCAAATGTAAACAGCAAACTGAGGGTACAGTTTAAAAAACGGGAGTACATGAGCTGAGATAGATACTCTGTTCATACCCAGCTGAGACGAATAACTCATCAACAGTAGATGGCGTCTCTCAGGGAAAAGCCACTCCAGCGATGTGGTTATACTGTAGGAGGAGCTCAACCTAGTCAACCAATCACTGCTCTTGGGTTTCCCATAGTCTTTGATGAAGCCATTAAAATGCCTGGCTGAGGCCAGATGGTCTGTCATTGTTGAGAGAGACAGAGGAGGATGGAAGGAAGGTGTGGAAGGAAGAAATCTCAGCTGGGAAAAATGGAAGGAGGGAGAGGGGGAATGAAAAAAAGAAGGAATAAAGGAGAAACAAATGAGGTCGTGTTTGAGGAGGGATGTCAACAATGGGGAAAGAAGAGGAAAAAAGAAAATAAGGACATATAGTATAGGCAGAAGTATAAAAGTTGTACATGAGATTGGGAAAAACGGCTGGAGATGGAAGTGTAAGGAAAAAGAGAAAATGAGATGTAGAGCAGGGGAAGGGGGAGGAAGAGGAAACAAAAAGAGTAAAAGGGAAGAAAGTTCCAAGATGAAAAATGTGTATGTGGAGGAAAACCAGTAGGATGTAGTTTAGTAAAATGGCTATTAATCAACATTTGCTAGTTTTGTACTAGATATGTTTCTTCAGTTTTTCATAAAAGAAAACAAACTGTACGTGGCCGACTAAATAAGAAAATGACCAAAGAAAATTGCTCCAGCTGCATTTCTTTGTAAAGTTTATTGGTATAATAATGAAATATGCTCAGAAAAGCAAGAAAAAATGCAATCACAGTCAAATATCACAAAGAAAACATGAGGAACTGTTTAGCAAAGCATTATGGGATGGAGAATTTTAAACTGGCCGTCTCCTGCACTGAGGAGAACCCACAGGTATCACAGACCACTGCTATAGCACAGTCATCAAAAGGTACACTACACCAGTCACCACCAATCACATGGTACACCACCAAAAATGTCACAAAAAGCATATTGATCATTTTTCCCCACGCAGCAGCCATTGTGGAATTGGCTCAGTTTGTCTTCAGTATACATTTTTGCTTTCTTCTGACCACTACTCAAGCTAGGGCCTTCATCTGGGTCAGAGTTTTCTCCAGGACCCAGGTCAGACTGGCTACTTATTCTTTTCAAATATTTATCTATTGCTAATATGCGCTGTTGTCTCACAGCATCACTATTATGTAATTTCTTCGTCTTCTTCTGTTTTACTGGCAGTTGGCAACCCATTTAATTAGAGCAGGTAGTTGTACTGCCCTCTACTGGAAGAGAATGTTATTGTTCTGCGCGTGATTCACACTGGTCGCTTAGGCTACGTTCACACTGCAGGTCTTAATGCTCAATTCCGATTTTTTGATCAAATCCGATTTTTTTGTCTGCTTGTTCACACTACAAATAAAATGTGACAGCAAACACGCTCTAGTGTGAACCCTCAAAGCGGCCCGCATGCGCAAAAGAAGACGTCACACACAAGGTGCTCTGTTTAGACCCAGAGCAAACAGTATTGTTTGACTGATATAAAGACTTGTTTTGGACTTTGTGTTTCCCAATTTTGCTTTAAGCTGTAAAGTTACTTTGTTATTTACATATGGCCTAATAATGATCCTTATTGCTGTTTGAGAGAGGAGCGGTGCTTCAAAGGATAGTTGCAGATTTCTGTCAGAATCTGCAGATTATACAGTACAAATAAAATGTTCACGTTTCTCCAATGTTGTCTTCCAAACAGTTTCACTGACATCTACACGGGATGGCCAGGAAGCGTTCGCGATGTCTTCTCAGGCGCTTCTCCGGCGCTGATAATTGGCGTCTGTCTTGTGTCAGTGACGTAAAAGACAGATTTAATGCGACATGACCGTTCAAACAGCAGTCGCTTTCTAAAACATCAGCTAGTATCAGATTCAGTACCACATACAAGTGACCCAGATCGTATTTGAAAATATCGGATTTGTGCTGTTCACACTGTCATACCATGATCGGATATGGGTTGCATGGCATCAAAAAAGTCAGATTTTATGCACTTTCGCCTGCAGTGTGAACGTAGCCTAAGAGTACTAATCAGGTGAAACCAGATAAGCTTTCACGGCACACCGGTTGGGAAACACTGCACTATACTGCCAAAAGTATTTGCTCATCTGCCTTCACACGTATTTGAACTTGAGTGACATCCAATTCTTAGTCCACAGGGTTTAACGTAATGTCAGCCCACCCTTTGCAGCTTTAACAGCTACATCTCTTCTGGGAAAGCTTTTCAAAATGTTTTGGCGTATTTATGGGAATTTTTGACAATTCTTCCAGAAGTACATTGTGAAGCCAGACACTGATCAGAATCAGAATCAGAATCAGAATCGTGTTTATTGGCCAAGTATATGTGCAGACAAATACAAGGAATTTGGTTCCGGTAGATGGTGGCTCTCGAGCACAGCAATGTAAATCACACACAGACACACACACACGTATCTATATAAACATTACACATGCATACACATACATACATAAAGCTGTGTAAACCAACTATAAATAACTAATATAAACGTATATACATAAAATACAGAAATGAAATGAGGTGGAATGAATACTACAGAATGTACATAAGGTGCATTTGCAGTCTTGCAGTGGGAGCAGTGTGACAGGTCAACTGTTTAGAAGGGAGATGGCGAGGGGAAAGAAACTGTTCCTGTGTCGGGTGGTCCTGGTCTGCAGGCTTCTGTACCGTCTGCCAGAAGGCAGCAGATCAAAAAGTCTGTGTCCAGGGTGCGAGGGGTCTGTGATGATTTTCCCTGCCCGTTTCCTGGTTCTTGAGAGGTACAGATCCTGAATGGAGGGCAGGGGGGCGCCGATGATCCTTTCTGCTGCCCGTACAGTCCGCTGCAGTTTGCACCTGTCCTGTTTAGTGGCTGCACCATACCAGACAGTGATGGAGGAGCACAGGACAGACTCAATGACCGCAGTGTAGAACTGGATCAGCAGCTCCTGTCGAAGACTGTACTTCCCCAGTTGTCTCAGGAAGTACATCCTCTGCTGGGTCTTTTTGAGGATGGAGTTGATGTTGGTCTCCCACTTCAGGTCCTGGGAGATGGTGGTACCCAGGAACTTGAAGATCTCCACAGTCGACACAGGGCTGTCTGATATGATGAGGGGGGGCAGAGTTGAGGGATGTCTCCTGAAGTCCACTGTCATCTCTACAGTTTTAAGAGTGTTCAGCTCCAGATTGTGCTGACTGCACCAGAGTACCAGCCGCTCAACTTCCTGCCGGTATGCAGACTCATCACCATCCTGAATGAGGCCAATGACGGTGGTGTCATCTGCAAACTTTAGGAGTTTTACAGCTGAGTTCTTGGAGGTGCAGTCATTAGTGTAGAGGGAGAACAGTAGTGGTGAGAGGACACATCCTTGAGGGGCACCAATACTGAGGGACCGAGTTTCAGAGGTGATCTCCCCCAGTCTCACTTGTTGCTTTCTGTCTGTCAAGAAGCTGGTGATCCACTGACAGGTAGCTGGAGACACGCTGAGCTGGGAGAGTTTGGAAGAGAGAAGTTCAGGCACGATGGTGTTAAAAGCCGAACTAAAGTCCACAAACAGGATCCTGGCATAAGTTCCCGGGTGGTCGAGGTGTTGCAGGATGTAATGCAGCCCCATATTCACTGCATCATCCACAGACCTGTTTGCCCGGTAGGCAAACTGCAGAGGGTCCAGCTGGTGGCCTGTAATGTCCTTCAGATGGTCTAACACCAGTCGTTCAAAGGATTTCATGACCACAGACGTCAAGGCAACAGGTCTGTAGTCATTCAGTCCTGTGATGGTGGGTTTCTTGGGAACAGGGATGATGGTGAAGCGTTTGAAGCAGGAGGGAACTTCACACAGCTCCAGGGATCTGTTGAAGATGCGAGTAAAGATGGGAGCCAGCTGTTCAGCACAGGTCTTGAGGCAGGAGGGTGAGACACCGTCTGGTCCGGGGGCTTTCCTGGGCTTCTGTTTCTGAAATAGTCGGCTCACATCCTCAGTGTGTATTCTGAGTTTCAGGGAGGAGGAAAGGGGGGTGAGAGGTGTGATGGAAGTCGTTGAGTCTGGATTGGAGAGGGTGATGGTGGTCGTTGAGTCTGAAATGGGGAGGGTGGTGGTGGTCGTTGGGTCTGGATTGGGGAGGGTGGGGGTGGTCGTTGAGACTGGATTGGGGAGGGGAGGGTGAAGGGGGGAGAAGTGGAAGGTGTGTTGGGGGTCATTGTCTGAAGCAGTGTCTCTGGGGAGGGGAGGGTGAGGCGTGGGAGTCTGTCCGTCTCAAACCTGCAATAGAATGTATTTAGCTCGTTGGCCAGGTCTTTGTTTGCTTCAACAGTGGGTGGGGGGCGTCTGTAGTTGGTGATTTCCTGCAGGCCCCTCCACACTGACGCAGGGTCGTTGGCTGAGAGCCGTTCTTCCAGCTTCTGGGAGTAGATCCTTTTAGCTACTTTGATCTCCTTGGTCAGTGTGTTCCTGGCTTGCTTGTACAGGGCCCTGTCACCACTTCTGTATGCGTCCTCCTTGGCCTTACGAAGATGTTGGAGTTTAGGAGTGAACCATGGTTTATTGTTGTTGTATGTGCAAAAGGTCTTTGTTGGCACACACACGTCTTCACAAAAACTGATGTATGATGTCACAGTGTCCGTGAGCTCATCCAGGTTATCAGATGCAGCTTCAAAAACAGTCCAATCAGTGCAGTCAAAACAGTCCTGTAGTTCCTGCTTTGGCCAAGAAACACACACACACACACACACACACACACACACACACACACACACACACACACACACACACAAAATATAAATACAAATTTGTGTAGACAAATACACACTGTCTGGTGTATTTGTACGTGTGACTCATCACTCTGATGCATTGCATTGAGCTTGATGATGTAAGGCTTTGATGCAGTTGTTCCATTCCATGACTCGATCTACGCACTGTTCTTGAGCTAATCTGAAGACCACGTGAAATTTGGAGGTCTGTAGCTACTGCCTTTGCAGAAAGTTGGTGATGTCTTCACACTACGCGGTTCAGCATCAAATATTGTAATACCACTAACAGCTGACTGTGGAATATTCAGTAGTGGGTAAATTTCACAACTGGAAGTGTTGCACAGGTGGCATCCTATGACGGCACCACACTGGAATTCACTGAGCTTCTGAAAGTGAGGATCTACGATACAATATAAAGCGCCTTGAGGCGACTGTTGTTGTGATTTGGCGCTGTATAAATAAAATTGAATTCAATTGGAATTGAATTGATATAGAAGCAGTCTGCATGTCTAGCTGCTTGATTTCATACACCTGTGGACATGGAGGTGACTGGAACACCTGAATTCAATGACTTGGATGAGTGAGTGAATACTTTTGGCAGTATAATGTATGTAGTGCCCCATTACCCTAATTTCAAAGCTGAGGCCCCCTTTTTTAATAATATTAATATTAAAAATAAAAAGCTTAATAAATATTATAAGCACTATTTACTTACTTTCGTGGTTTAAACTGGCATCTTCATTTAGATCTGCGCAGCTTGGCGTCTGTCTTTTTAAAGGCTTTTGATTGGCTCAATGGTTTGCTCCATTTTCTTCATTAGCTCAGTGTGAACAAAAGAGGAAGAAAGCTGTTTTTCATCCACTGCTGTTCACTGACTGAACACACACACACACACACACACACACACACACACACACACGGTTTATTTAGCACGCATGGATACATGGTAACTGATGGGGCTTTGCACTGCAGTCTGTTTAGCTGTCTGAGTGTGTAAACAGCAGAAAATATAGCCCTGCATCACAGATATGACAGCAGCTTCGTATTACAAGCGTGAAAGGATTATCAAGAGACGGCGTGAGTGAATGAAATTACATTAATGATTTAGAAAAAAAAGCTTAATGATTGCTGTAGGGGAAGATGGAGCTTGTGTAAATTAATGAACTGAGGTCTGAGGATTGAATGATTGGAGGTGTGTGTTGGACATCAGGTGACCTACAGAGTGAGGTACTTCATGTTTGTGTTCGAGCAAACAAATCAGTTCATGTGTTAGTGAACTGATGAATAAGCTGAGATATAAATTAATGAAAAAAGAAATGAATGGGGATGCAAATGATAAACTGCTGTAACAGGTAGCTGCTGTTCAAAAGCAAGAGAATTATGAGTCTGTAAGTGGTTAGAATGATGATTTAAATGAATAAACCGAGTGATCGGAGGACTGATGTATGACTGATGCTCGAGCTGCATCACTAAAAGTCTTTTATTTGAATGTAAGGTGGAAGCTGAGTTCAGCTGGAGCTTAGTGAAATTGGAAGTGGAGCAGAGGTCTGTGTGCCCGCTGTCAGCAAGGCCAGACGATGCTTTGCTGCATCAGGCAGGTCTGCAGGGAAAGGTGATTCAAGATGGGTGAAAAATGATTCTTTTAACCTCCTGTTAACTTTTCTCCACCTAGGCAGGGGCGGGGGTCTCATCTGCAGCCAACCTGGGGCTTCTGCTATCGCACCCTGAAATGTATATATGTCAGCGCTCTCTGTGTCCCCACATGGATGTGACCCGGATACATACCTAATCTGTCGTGGATCCACGAGGTTGAATCATGTGGAAATTATGTTACTGAGGTTACTGTGCTGCAATATTCCTGGGTAAGTGTGAACTAAGGTACCCTGTTTCACATACAAATAAACTCTAAATTTGTCTTTTAGAGTTTATGTGGATAAATTTGGAATGTGATTGGTTTGTTCATTTGTTTTAATGCTGACCACACCCCTGTAGGAGCTGAAACTTATTAGTGCTGGACCCCCAAGAAGTTGATTCTGTTCATCTGGACAGTTCATCCAAAGTTCAACTCTCCTTGCCAGCATCCTGACGTGTCAGTGGGATTAAGGAGGTCCTTGAAGTATTCCTTCCACCGCCCAACAATATCCTCAGTGGAAGTCAGCAGCACTCCACCCGCACTATACACAGGGTAGAGCACCACTTTCCCCTCCTGAGTCACCTCACAGTTTTCCAGAATCTCTTTGAGGCAGTCCGAAAGTCTTTTTCCATGGCCTCGCCGAACACCTGCCACACCCGTGTTTTTGGTTCTCTTCACCTCTGGTGTCCATCATCTTGGGGGTTACCACCATACAAACACCTTGCAGTGGTTCAGCAGCTTCAGCAATGGAGGTGCTGGACATGGTCCATTCGGACTCGATGTCCCCAGTCTCCCTCGGAATGCTTTCGGAGCTCTGGTGGAGGTGGAACGACCTCCTCATCTACAATCTTTTTGTGTTTTGTCTTTTAGCATCATACTGCAGTAATATTAAATATTTAAAAAATACATCAACCATCTTTTTAACAGAAAACTGGAGGAGATGACACAGCTGTTTTAAGCTTTTTGAGCTACAATACTGTGCAAAAGTCTTCAGCCACCGCATTTCTTCATCACATTCCTTCAGCTGGTCCATCTATTGTGATGGAGTGTTAGAGCCACATTAAGAGAATAAACCCATAATGTGGACTTTAAAGCTGTTCCTTCAAGTCAAACAACTGCTGTGGCTGCTATATACTCCACGATGGCTTGTGTAAATGAGTTAGTGAAACAACGTGATGTTGAGCTGTCTTATTGTGTCCTTATACAACATCATACCCCCACTGTACTGCGTGAGAGTGTAACCATGGATATCCTTGCATCTGTCCATTACCAGCTGTTTCATTATGTACAAATCTAGCCAACTCCTCCAAGTTTCTGTTTTTTCTTCTGTCTTTATCACCACACTGTGTTTATGTGCTAAAAGGGAAGTCATTTCCTCGATACTAAAAACAATTCTTAAGTTTAATTTCACTACACGAGGCATTAGTGAGATATAGCAGGCTTGGCTGTTGTTTAGACTGAAATGCCAACTTTAATCTCCACATTTTGACTTTATTCTTAAAATAAACAATAATAATCCTTCTATTTTCATTTTCTTTATATGGGCCTAATTATCTGTTGTTATCTACTGTTCACTGAAGCTTTATCATACATGGTCTCAGTGACTGTAAAGAAGGCATTCTTAATTTGGGGAAACAGGGAGAAAAGGCTGAGGTATAAAAATTACACACAAACTGGACTGATGGAGTGATGAATCCAAGTCATGGTCAGCATGTATGGAGGAGGTCCAACAGTGAGAGTCTACATCTGTAAAACACGTTGGAGCTCTGTCATGGTATGGGCTGATTTCAGCCCGTGGTGTTGGAGATCATGTCAAAATTGATGGAATTATGAATGCAGAAAGACTTTAGTCTGTATGTGATCATTAGACTTTTGTTCTTTTCAGTATGTCTTTGATCTGTTATGCAGAAGGCACTCTGACATTCGAATATCTAATATCCAAATATATCCAAAGACCCCACCCTCTGGGATCTTCATCAATATCAAAACCAAGATGTAACATCTGCAGATCCTCTAAGCGTGTGCTCCAAAAGCTTTTTTTGGTTCTGCTCTTTGGTGCAGAATATTGCTACAAGTCACTGTTTATAATCTGTGACTAAAAGTGGACCGGGAACTATGCGACACACAGGACACTCAACACATAGCCAATTAGTTTGCCATTCAGTCGGACCCACGACTCAGACTGCTGTCATATTTCACTTTCATTTTCTATTCTCTTCAAGTCAAATATATGCAGAGGACTGGAAAAAGCAATTTAAAAAGAAACCATCCTCACCTCAATCTCCATACTGTGGCGAGCTCAGACAAGGAGGAGACAGAGGTATCGTTTGGTCTTGCTTCCCGCAGAGTTATCCAGGGAGCACAGCCGTTTATTTGCATTCACCAGGAGAACACTGCCACTAGCCCAACTGCTCGGCGCAGCACTAGCATAACAACAACAACAAGAAAAAGGCGCTCTCTCTCTCTCAGAAAAACACACAGGCCGGAAGTGCGAGGCTGTGAAATGGGACGGTCTAGCCTTCAGATTTGTGTCACCACTGTGCCATCTGCCCCTTGCTATCTAAAATATAACAGGACACTGGCGTAAATTATCGACCATCTCACACTTCTGTTTAATCAGTTTTCTGGTTGACGTTTATTCAGCTGTTGGAAAATCCCGGAGGAACCCACCCGATGGATTAATATAGTTTTATTTAATCTAATAATCTAATAACTTTGATGTCAGCCAAACGGATTTACTCCGGAACAAATAAAACACAGAAAAAAGCCAAACAATTACATTTTTAAGTTATCCAAGTGACTTGTATATCATGTTTAACCTGAGTAGCGACAGACAACGGGGGTCTGAAAACGATGAAGCCGGGAGTCCGCTGCTCTCACCGGCTCGAGTGACCATTGAACCCCCGGCTTGCTATCGAGTGGGTGGGTAACGGACGTCTCCGAAAACGTCAGAGCACTTTTGCAAATATGCAATGTCTTGATAAACCAAGCAGATATTTGAAGTTTACACCGCTACTTTCTCGCCTGAAAAGATGTTAAAAGTTTATTTTGTGACCCAGAAAGATTAATAAGAGCAATATTAAAACTTAGTAGTGGCCGCCATTGTTGGAAACTGAAATTGGTTGGGTCGCGCTATGAATTCTGGGATATGGTGGGCCACGAAGGACACACCCGACCCATCCTTCAAATGCGGGGAAATGAAGGACGCGTTTGTCGGCCGCATTTGAAGGAGTTGGGGCAGCCTTCGTCGCCTGGCTGTGACGTAATCGGCCTTGAAATGCAGCCTCCGAAGGATGCAGCCTACGTTTTGGGACATAGCTACAGTTGCAGAGAGAGCGCGTCACATGGTAACTATGGCAACATAACGCTGCCGCCTCAAATAACAGAACACAGCTGTCAACAAAACCCAAAAAGCAGGCATCCACCTTCTGTGGCAGTGACATACATCCAATGGTGATTTAGGAGACACTCAGACTCTAAACGTCATCCCACCACAAGGAGCCAGCTGAGATGGTTCTCTATTGGGCCCCGAGGCAGATCCAGGGCACAACGGAGAGATTATATCTCTTGGCTAGCTTGGGAACACCTTGGTGACATTCCAGAAGTCATGGAAGAGAAGGCTTGGGTGCAGTAAGTGTGGTTAGTATATTGCCCCCGTAGCAGTCTAACAACCAACAATCAATAAAGCCCATAAACAAATATAATTGACCTTCTATAACTTTGTCTCTAAAAACCCTGATTCTGCATATAAATCCATGGAAATTTAAGGCAAGGGAGTGTTTGTGCAGAATTTGGTGACATGGAAGTGGGTAAGTAGTTGAAAGAGGACAACAACAGTTGCCTCAAGGCGCTTTATTAGACAGATTGGCAAAAGTCTATCAGATACTGTCTGCCAGAGACTTCTCTCTTTTAACCAAATGTTCTCAAATGTGTGCAGCAAAGTTTTTGAAAAACTGTCCACTGCCCAGACTGACGGTGATTGAAGAAACAGCTAGCATGTGCTAAAGCAAACAATGCTTCTATAAACCCTTTGTTGTTTGTCATTCAGGACGTCCACCACAGCCACTGATTGTTTATCAAGCCTGGAATGATGGTGGAATCTCAAATGGCCTGGAGACCTTCAAAAGGATGATTGGATCTTACTTATGAATCCGATTAAGACCAGCAACCTGTGATGAAGTTCAACTCATTATGACATTTTCCCATCACCTCTTCAAATCCCACCCTGAGTGATCAGATCAGCTTTTATGGGACTCCGTATTTGTATACAAAGCAGCTAGGCATGTTAGGAAGGATGGGATAAATTATGACCTCATGAAAAAATATTTTGCAGAGTAATAACTTATCGATGAGTGTTTGTGTGGCTTTCTGTTTATGTGAGTATTCATGATTAAACTGACCTTTCATGCATGTACACTTGAATATTTATATAGTTTTAAAAAAATGTGCCTTTTCACTACACAGGTCTGTTTGAATAAGTCTGAGGCTGCACACAAAGTAGGATATGAATAAAAAGAAAGTAAGAAATACTGTAGAGTATGCTAATGGGATCGTCTGTTTATGAAGGAAATATGTATTCAGCAAAAGCAGAAAAGACTCTTTGCTTCTATAAATTACTTTGGGGGCTCAGCGGCCTCTCTCAGGGATGCTGATACATCAGACAGAGATGGGGAGAGAGGGTTTGTGCAGAGAAAATGATAGATAAATTGAGAAAACAAGGCAGCCAACGAGAAAAGAAACCTCTATGTAGCTGATCTGTTTTTAAATGTTTTATATATATTTCATATATTGTCTTTCATAAGACTCTCTGTGCAATTAAAATATTATTTTAAAGAAATGCCTCCAAACAACACACTGAAGTAAGATGTTGTTGTGACTCACGTCAGCAGGGAGCAGAGGAGGAAACCAGCTTGTGTACAAAGGAGGAGGTCAGGGTGGATGGTTGGGTTAACCAGGAATAGACATGAATGTGAGAGAATGGTGTTCGTTTCTTGTTGAATAAGAACATTTAGTACTCACTAATGAAGTAATGAACATGATCCAAGCCAAAAAATTTCACACTTTTTGATCAAAGTTTTACCTTCTCAACTTTCTATTTTGGTTTCAAACTGTGATGCTCTGTGCACCGTATCCAAAAGTCTTCTTCACACTTTTCCACATTCACAATTTCCAACACCTTGTCCTGCTTTACCTGCTGTGCTGTTCACTCCTCTGAAGCTCCAGATGACCGAGTCATGTGCCCGCTCAATCACACTGACGTGTCAGCAGATGTTTCAGCCTCACAAGGACGGATAAAAACAGTCTTACTTTCACTTTTAAAAAAGCTGGTGGTGTTTGAGCTCCAGCTGACTCCAGGAATAACGTGGCAGAGTGGATGTGCAACAGCTGGCTACCAACTCATTTATTATAGCTGTTTCTCACCCACATGTAGGCCATGATGTTACATTCTTCAGTAGGAATGGAAGGTAATAATATTGCAGTGATTACTGAATACTGTACTAATGCAATATATTGTATACAGTTTCAGACACAGCTGGTATTGTGTTTCTCTGAGCAGATACTGTCCTCTGTCTTCTGCCAGAAGGCAAAGGGTCGCTGTATTAAAGCCTGCCGACTCTGGCCCAAGTCAATAACTTTCTCTACCTCTCAGAGAGAGGTAGAGAATGTTTTAGAAAATTCTGATGCTCTAAAATCTTCCACATTTGGTCTATTTTTTCCTCTTTGTCTCTGTATTTTGATTTGTCTATCTAATATTTAATATGTTGTCACAGTCCTGCAGTGCTCCTGGTCTGAGTAACCTTTTTATGTGTTTGGCCTCTTTAACGCTCTCTCTCTCTCTCTCTCTCTGTCTTTGTGTGTGTGTTTTACCACACCTCTGTTTTCAGGGGCATGATCCCTTTGAGATTCCCGCTCTTCATTCCAGCGCACCTGGAGTTAATAAGCACACCTGTGCTTCATTGGCTGTACCCCAATTCAGGGTCTGCAGCCTTAAAGGCTGCATTTTAAGGCCGATTACGTCACAGTGGCGCGCCGAAGGCTACCCCAATTCAAAGGCTGCTCAAAATGCGGCCCTCAAATGCCTCCTTCATTTCCCTGAATTTTAGGGCTGTGGCAGTGTAGACTTCGTGGCCCAACATATCCCACAATTCATAGCGCGGCAGTTGGTGTGGATAATTTTGCCGCAGACTGCAGAAGCAGAGCGGCCGAAGAGTAAACTGTGAAAAGTAAGTACTGAATATTATGTCACTTATTTATGTGCAAATGTTTAATAATGAGGAACATTAAAACATTACTGTTGGCCACATGTCGGCAAAGTTATTTGCCATTAGCGATGTTTGTACGTTCAGCTTTTACTTGCTTTTAAAGCCTTTAAAATATAATAATATAATAGTCGACCTTAATCTTACAGAGAATGTGATGATTTTGTGGATAATTAACCTCCTAAGACCCGAACTCTTCCACGACATGCATTTTTAATTTCTCTTTGATATTTGGGCATATTGGGGCCCGATGAATGTAAAAACAAAGAATTTCCAATTATTTTTTTTTTTTTACCTTATTTTTGGTTTTAAGAAAAATGAGAGCCACAAATGAGGATATTCATTTAAAATTTTGATAGAACAGTAGTATAATGTCCTCATAAGTGGATATCAGGGCCATGTAGAGCAAAACTGAGTATTTTGGTCAAAATGACCAAAAATGTGATGTCCACATATGTGGACGGCAGGTCCTAGGAGGATAAAGTCAGTCATATATCCACAAACACAACAAGCTGAAAGTCAGTGAATGCTGCTCGGTTTGCAGTCCTGAATATCACGGCACAAGCAGGATTCACTGCACTGTTAATGTTAGCTATGTTATATTGCTGCCTCTGTTCGGTGGTGTCGAGCCAAACGGACTTTAACGTGTGTTTGAACGAGCTGACAGTTCACTCGTTAAGCTGAAAGAAAGATGCTTTAATCACAGGAGTCACACATGTGTCCACTGTACCATCTTGGAACTCTTCTTGTTTAGCACTCGTAATAACACAAACACTAAATCCTCCTTCTCGTGTGCTGTTTTGTAGCAGTGTATACACCTGAGACTGTCACCTGTCTGTCTGTCCTGCACTCTCTCTCTCTTTTTCTTTCTCTCTGATTGTGTAATAAAAGTATGAACATGTATCTATAAGTTACACTTGTGTTTGAATCCTGCAGCTTATCACACATTTGATTTCCATGTGTGACAACTGCAAGTGTCCAGAGTGAGGACAGACTGAGGGACCCACTGCTGCACATCATCTGTGAGGCTTTGCACCCCTGATGATCCACCAGGACAAACTCAGCAGTGTATGAGGAAGAGGAGGAGGAAGAGCCAGCAGCAGCTGACAGATGGAGAGAATAGACAAACTGTTCCCTGTTTGTGAAGGACTGCTAGGAAAGTTTAAAATAACTAATTGTCTGTCCTGAATCAGTCTTATTAGGTAATGTTCAAATAATTTGATCATTCCAGTGTTTTCAGTGTGGGAGAAAGTACTCAGGGCCTTCAAGTTACACACTATGAAAGGCAGAAACAAGTTTAATATTCAGAAACCTAAAGTATGGATCAGCAGCAGAATGGACCTAAAAATAAATGTTTGTTTCAGTTCTATGAAGCTTTGAGTATTTTGGATTAGTAGCACTGCTGTGTTTGTTGCATCATATTGCTGTAATTGTTTATATGCTTTATATATTCTGAGGTAAGTTGATCTATAGTGTTACATCATATTCTATAAGGATGTTATGTGTTTGGATACCTTCTGCCCAGTTTGACCCATTTTAAGTTCTGTATGACTTAAAGCAGTTATGACATGATCTGATTTTCTCACCCAATAAAGGAATATTTAATATATCAGTCTACTCTGCATTCTATCAGAAACAGTTATCACAGCTCGTACATTTGCTTTTGTCAAAGAATTGTTTCAGCAGGCAAAGAAAGACACAACTCAAACATGTATATACATGGGTGATCTCAGTGGAGACTCACTGTTACGTCCCCCCCCACCGTTGAGGAGGCAAAGGTAGGAAGGGGACAGCAATACCGGACAACCACAATCAATGAAGGAGGAGGACAACAGGACAGTTAAGAATCAGGCAGGATTTATTGCTTGCTTGCCTTGATAGTCAACTTAACAGAAAGGTGGGGGGAGGACTGGGCGGTTGAGCCAAATCAAAGAAAGTAATAAAACAAAAAGAGGTCGATAGCTTCCAGAGCCTAACTAAAACAAAAAGGCAAAACAAAAGGCCTACCTAGCTGCTCGACAAAAAGTCAGTGAAAACATACAAAAGTGGCATCAACCGCATAACCTGGTGTGTCTAACAGTTTAAAACCTGCAAGCAGTGTATAGGGTACCCCAGCTTACCTGTCCAGCCTCCCACCACACACAATACAAAGAAGCCTGTTTGCAAATGTTTGTCACAGCAGAAGCCAGCAGCCACCAGCTGGCCAGGGAGCTGCTCATTTATAGTGGTCCTCGGCGTGTGATTGGCCAACTGGGCCCAGTCCGGCCAATAGACACATGCCAATCAACTTCGAATTGGCCAATAGGAGGAGGCTTGACACCTGAAAGATAAATAGAACACAACAGCAAAGCCACATCTCTTGGCACGTAACACCCCCACCCTTTAAGAACCAAACTCAGGGTTTGGTGACATCTCTAAACAGCACGGGAGAGTGCGTCTGCCACAATGTTTTCTGAACCTTTTTTGTGATGGATATTGAGAGTATAATTCTGAATAATCAGTGACCAACGCATAAGCCGCTGGTTGTGATTATACATTCTAGAGAGGAAAACTAAAGGGTTGTGATCTGTGAATACTTGAACTGAACTCTGACCTGACTCTATATAGACTTCAAAATGTTGCAAGGCCCACAACAAAGCAAGGGTCTCCTTTTCAATGGTAGAATACCTGAGCTGATGTTTATCAAACTTCCGAGAGAAGTAACTCACAGGATGGTCAATGCCCTGGGTATCCTCCCGGAGAAGCACCGCTCCGGCCCCAACTGCGCTGGCATCTATCTCCAGCTTGAATGGTAAAGAGAAGTTAGGAGCAGACAAAACGGGGGTGCAACAAAGTAAGCCCTTGAGGCATTCGAAAGCCTGCTGGCAACTCTCAGACCAAATAAACGGCTTTGAGGGACTGGTTAAGTCCGTCAGAGGGGCAGCAACAGAAGAGAAATTCTTACAAAATCGTCGGTAATATCCTGTCATCCCAAGGAAACGCCGCAGTTCTCTCCTGGTGGCCGGTTGGGGGAACTCCCTAATCGCAGTGACTTTGGCATCTGCAGGGCGCACTTTTCCCAGGCCAACTTGCTGGCCAAGGTAGAGGACACTGCCTCTAGCAAAATCACATTTGGCAAGGTTCAAAGTGAGAGATGCGTTTTCCAGGCTAATGAAGACTTCTTTCAATGTAGCCATGTGGGTTGACCAGTCACCGCTATACACAATGATGTCATCCAAGTATGCTCTGCAGTTAGGGATGTTTCCCAACACTTTATTGACCAGTCTCTGAAATGTTGCAGGGGCATTGCACATGCCAAAAGGCATAACTGTATACTGCAGGAAGTGGTCAGGAGTGACAAAAGCTGAAATGTCAGATGCTTGCTGTGTCAAAGGCACTTGCCAATACCCTTTTAACATATCAAGTTTAGTGATGTATTTTGCAGGCCCAATTTCATCGATACAGTCATCGATAAGAGGTAAGGGATGTGCATCTGGTACAGTGACAGAGTTCACCTTTCGGAAGTCAGTACAGAATCTTGGACTCCCATCTGGCTTTGTGTCTAGGAGACATGGTGAACTCCAAGAGCTGGAGCTTGGCACCGCGAATCCATTCTGAAGAAGATACTCAACTTCCTGTTTTATGATTTCCCTCTTTGGTGGACTAACCCGATAAGCGCGCTGTTTGATTGGTGTAGGGTTAGTCAGCACCACATCATGTTTTATGACAGTGGTTTGAGACGGGATGTCATTGAACAGAGATGGGAATCCCAATATGAGTTTTATGATATCATTGCTCTGTTCAGCAGGAAGGTGGGACAGGTATTGTGGTAGTGTTGACAATATCACAGAATTACCTAGTCGAGCACTTTGAGGCTCAGCACCCCTTAACACCAGCCCATCTTCATCTGGAATAATCTCCACCTTGGACACAGAAGCCATCGGGGATGTAACCACTTGCTCTGGGACCACAGATGGCACAGTTGAAGGTTCACGAGAGTTGTACAGCTTCATCATGTTGACATGACACACCCGAGTAGGACGTCTGCGATCCGGGGTCTGAATAATGTAGTTGGTCTTGCTGAGTTTTTTCTCTACAACATAAGGACCAGAGAATTTAACGGAAAGAGTGGAGCCAGGCACGGGTAGAAGAAGGAGCACTCTGTCACCTGGCTGGAATGAACGGTCGACTGCCCGCTGGTCAAAGTGTCTCTTCATTTTTGCTTGTGAAGTGGCTAGTGCATTCCTTGTTAGGGAATAAGCCCTCTTTAACCTGTCATTTAGTGTTTTCACATACTCTGGAAGGCTTTTGACGTTGTCAACCGGATTAGCCAGCCTCTCTTTAAAAACCTTTAAAGGACCCCTCATCTCACGCCCAAACACAAGTTCCCCGGGACTAAACCCCAGAGACTCTTGGGTTGCTTCACGACAGGCAAATAAAACAAGAGGAACACTTTCATCCCAGTCCCGTTGAGAACTATAACAGTGTTCCCTTAACATGGACTTCAAAGTCTGATGAAACCTCTCTAGTGCCCCCTGACTTTCAGGATGGTAAGAACTTGAGGTTATGTGTTCAATGCCCAATGTTTTCAGGGCTTGGGCGAATACTCTAGACTTAAAGTTAGTGCCTTGGTCTGTTTGCACAACCTTGGGCAGACCAAAGGTTGAAAAGAATCTCAACAGTGCTTTGACAACAATCTGAGCTGTAATCCTTCGTAGTGGGATTGCCTCAGGAAACCTAGTTGAAACGCACATGACCGTCAACAGAAACTGGTTTCCAGTTTTAGATTTAGGTAAAGGCCCCACACAGTCAACAATCACTTTTTGAAATGGCTCCTCTACTACTGGGATAGGACAGAGAGGAGCTGGTGGGATTATTTGGTTTGGCTTGCCAGCCATTTGGCATACATGGCATGTACGGCAGTATTGAACAACATCAGATTTCAGTCCTGGCCAGAAGAAATGTTTCAGAATTCTGCTGTATGTCTTGTTAACCCCCAAATGTCCTGACCATGGGTGGTCATGTGCTAAGGACAATACCTGGGTACGACAGGCAGTAGGTACAACCACCTGATAAACGGCAGAGCAGTCCGCGTCTTCTGAGACCTCACTCGTCCATCTGCGCATCAGTAGACCTTCATCTAAGAAGTAAGCCAGCTTTTTCTTCTTGGCATCCTGGTGACTGAGGATAGAAGAATGACACTTGGACAGGGTTACATCATTTTTCTGTGCAGTAATGAACTCCTCTCGGGAGACTGGCAAATTCAGGATTGGTTGTGTTTTGTCAGCAGGTGGAATTTTGGCCTGACCCTTAGATCCAGAGGTAAATGTGATCACGTCACCAAAGGGATCCAACCTCATAAAGGAATCGGCCAAGTCAGGGCCATACTTTTTTGTCTGGGCCCTCGTAACTACACAAGCTGGAAAAATGGCAGGCTGGTCTTGGGCTGAGTCAGAGTCCAGACTTAGCTCGGGTCTGTCTAACACTTCAGGAACGGGCATGACCTTGCCTCCAGCAAGGTCATTGCCTAGGATGAAGTCAATACCTGGGATAGGCAATGCAGAACGAATAGCCACTTTAACGATCCCACTGACTAAGGAAGACTGAATGTGAACAGCGTGCAAAGGGGCAGACACAAATCCGAGTTCCACTCCCTGGACAATAACACTAGACTGGCAAAATGACTCCTCTGAAAATGGTAAGACGTTTTCTCTAATGATGGACTGAGAGGCCCCTGTATCTCTCAGTATTTTTACTGGCTGTTGATCTTTTAGATTCTCAGTCAGAGAAACCACTCCCTCTAGAATGAATGGTTTGAAACAGGGATCAGGGTGGTTATTGTTCGGTTGAAGTGCCCTCCCGCTCTCTGTAGCTTTAATCAGTCCCATCCCTTTTGGTTGTGAGGATAGCTGCTGTTTATGCTTTAATGCCTGACAATCTGCAATGAGATGTCCCTTTTTGTGGCAATAAAAGCATTCACGCTCACCATGGGGAGGGGAAGGTAGTCTCACTGGCCTCGCAGCAGAGCGACCAGACTCAAGCTGTGCAGAGCGAAAGGCTGTGGGTCTATCTGGACGAGAAATAGGTGAAAAAACATTCTTATGTGTTAACACAAACTCATCGGCCAACACAGCTGCTTTTGACATTGACGTCACCTTCTGTTCATTTAAGAACCTTATGACCCTCTCAGGTAATGAATTTTTAAAATCCTCCAGAAGCATTAACTCGCGCTGAGACCCATAATCATCACCAACTTCGTTAGCAGCACACCACTTATCAAAAAGAACCCCTTTTTCATGTGCAAACTCCACATATGTTTGACTGCTGGACTTCTTGTGGTTCCTAAATTTCTGCCTGTAGGCCTCAGGTACCAGTTCATAGGCACGTACAATTGTTTCCTTCAACACTTCATATTTCATGCTCTGCTCTAGCGATAGTGAAGCTACTACCTCCTGAGCTTTGCCCACTAATTTACTCTGAAGTAAAATAGGCCACATGTCTCTTGGCCATTTCAGAGCAGTAGCCACCTTTTCAAAAGCGTTGAAATATGAATCTACCTCAGTCTCACGAAAGGTAGGTACTAGAGCAATATGTTTGCTAACATTAAAACTTTCCGGGGAGACTTTTGAGATTTCTTTAGTGGCATGTGTTTTCTCCTCTGAGGAGATCTTCAGTGCTTCTACTTCAAGCTGCTTTAACCTGATTTCTTTTTCAGCTTCTATCTCAAGCCTACGGATCTCCAGCCGGAGATCATAATCTGCTTTACGCACCTTATCCTTCTCCTGTGCCTCCAACTGTAAACGTAATAAACGAACCTTAAGCTTTGCATCACTGCTAGATGTCTGGGATTCTGGAGAGAAAGGCTTAAAGCGAGGCAGAGTTTGGGGAGCCGCATCTGACTTAATTTGGGCACCCGGAGGTGTAGCAAGTAGAGCTTGCTCTTCAGTTCTCTCTGGAGAAGCTGGGTTAGCAGAGGCTCCAGGGGAAGCTAAGGGGTCCTGAGAAGGTACCTCAGTTATAGCAGGGCTACTTAAGATACCCAACTCGATTAACCCCTCCAACAAAGCCTGCTTAATATCCTTCTTCAGTCCATATTTTGGTACGGAAAGTTTATACTGGGCAGCAATACTTAACAAGTCGTCTTTGCGACACAAGTCAATTTTTTCAACGCTAGGTTGATTAACAAAATCAAGCAGGTCAAAACTCATCTTTACCCGCAACCATGAAACACAGCCACCCTGAAACCACAACGCACTTTCATCAATTTAGGTTGTCCACAGCATAAACAGATCCCGGACGAGCCCCCACTTGTGTTACGTCCCCCCCCACCGTTGAGGAGGCAAAGGTAGGAAGGGGACAGCAACACCGGACAACCACAATCAATGAAGGAGGAGGACAACAGGACAGTTAAGAATCAGGCAGGATTTATTGCTTGCTTGCCTTGATAGTCAACTTAACAGAAAGGTGGGGGGAGGACTGGGCGGTTGAGCCAAATCAAAGAAAGTAATAAAACAAAAAGAGGTCGATAGCTTCCAGAGCCTAACTAAAACAAAAAGGCAAAACAAAAGGCCTACCTAGCTGCTCGACAAAAAGTCAGTGAAAACATACAAAAGTGGCATCAACCGCATAACCTGGTGTGTCTAACAGTTTAAAACCTGCAAGCAGCGTATAGGGTACCCCAGCTTACCTGTCCAGCCTCCCACCACACACAATACAAAGAAGCCTGTTTGCAAATGTTTGTCACAGCAGAAGCCAGCAGCCACCAGCTGGCCAGGGAGCTGCTCATTTATAGTGGTCCTCGGCGTGTGATTGGCCAACTGGGCCCAGTCCGGCCAATAGACACATGCCAATCAACTTCGAATTGGCCAATAGGAGGAGGCTTGACACCTGAAAGATAAATAGAACACAACAGCAAAGCCACATCTCTTGGCACGTAACACTCACACTGAGACATCAGTTCTCTCTTTATTTATACCCTGCTCCTTCCTAAAATATGTCAGGTCGGCGCCCCTTGTGTGTAAAACAACTCCTTACAAGGTGATAAGCATGAAACATTCTCAAACTGTTAAAAATAGTAACCGGTCAAGCTTATCTCAGCAAACTCAGCAAGGGTGGAGGCACCTGTGGTATTCTCTCATGCAAGCTTTGTCATGAAACACCGTAAAATAGGAGATTTAAATGAAGCTAAACAACTAGGGGTTTTTAACTACAATAAAGCAGAATACATAAAAAAAATCCTATAACATTCCCTCCTGTTTTAGCTCATTTAAACACGTTTCACACTTTATTTCCAAACATGTTCTCTTGCTCCTAGCATTTTCAAATATGTCATCATTATGTGTTACTTATATTGCAATCTAGCTTCACAGGTCGTCTTTAAGATTTTCTTCTTACACATAGACATCTTTGTCTTCAAAGTTATCTTCACTGTTACTCAGATCATTTTTGTCATCCAGTGGTACAGTAACATAAGCTGTCAATGATGTGGAAATCATTTTGGAAATCATCTTCCTGAGACAAGGGAGAATACATGTGGAGAATACACACAATAATACAAGTAAGAGTCCTATGAATATTAGACCTTTATACACCAAAACAGTCCATGAGCCATTTAGCAACCATCTCAACCAATCTGTACCCCCGTCTACATATTCCTTTGACTGCACATTCTGAAGCCTTTTTAGAACTTTTAATGCATCCGTCATGTTACTAGAATGTATGTTGTCAGGTATGTAAGTGCAACAGGTGGTGTTAAAAAGCACACATAATCCTCCTTTTTCAGCCAGCACAATATCAAGCGCCACTTGATGTTGCATGACCATTATTCGCAGGGCATCTATCTCCTCGTTTTGCTGGTCATTGACTCGACATGATGTATTCAGGAACAATCCAAATCGATAGTTCAATGTCTCGATCCTCAGCGCATTTTTCCCTGTGCCTACCCACGGAAAGAGTGAGTGCAGCACTTTCTGTCCTGTAGTCCAAAGCTTGAATTCCTGTGGGACGTCAGAGCCCCATATTGGGTCATGTGGTTTCGGGTCTGGAGTGTCAACTGATCTCTTCCCTCTTTTGAGTGATGTATCGTCGGAGTTATTTTAAACGTGTGATCAGATATGAAGATTGGAGCACACATACCCGTCCAGTTCTGGGGGAGAGTGAAATAGTCCCGCTGTCCACATAGCCAGGCCATTCCCTGCACCCAATAGGTGCCATTGGAAATGTCATTGTTCTTCACTGGTCCTCCAAGAGCATGCATCACTACTGCTTTGCAGTTGGTGGTGTTTCCCATGTCTATAGTTCCCTTAGACTGGCGGTAGCACAAGGTATGATCCCAATTTCCAGGGTTCTCGAGAAAGACTGGAAATGATCCAGCCTTGTTCCTTTGTTTCACCTTCAGGTCGACCCAGAACCATTCATCGCACGTGCCATTTCGTAATCCTATTTTCGAAGGTTTGTTGTGGTTGATCACAATTCCAGAGTACTGATACCCGAGACTGGCGTAGCTTGCTGCACACTTCACCTGAGTCATGTTCATTGCTTTGCCATACAATGTTGCATATTGTGTTGTTGGTGGCATATGTGAGCAGACATAACAGTCTTTGGTGGGTGTGCTGTCATGTATGTACCGATACCATGCGTTGTTCATCCAAGGGTGGATATTGTCTTGTATCATTGTATAGTGATGTGAATTATCATGTGTCCAGGCTCTTTTCTTGCGAGGTCCATCGTTCTTCCTGAGCAGTATTAGACATCCTGCGACCAGGGCTGCCAATGTCAGTGAGATCAAAAGCAGCTTCATGATGACCTAATACACCTGACCCCTCTGATAAGTAGACCAGAGGCGAGAAGCAAAAGGGCGGGATATACCCAATCAGCCCATCCTCCACCTTTTGGATCACCAGAGGGCAGGGGCGTCGGCGTCTAGTTAGTCTATGCTCTCACTCACTTTCTTACAGTGGCTTTGATGTATCCAGGATGGTCGCTCCACGATCTTACATGCTGTGGGAGTGGTTAGAAGCACTTGGTAAGGTCCTTCCCAACGGGGTGAACTCCAATTTTTCCTCTGGAGCACCTTGATTAGGATCCAATCACCTGGCTTCAACCTGCAACACACTGGAGAAAAGTCCTCTGGCAGTTTGTTATTCAGAACAATTTCTTTGTTTTCTAGCAGTTTAGTCATCCATTCTGCTAATGTGGTTTCTCTAAAAGATTTAGTTAAAGGTTCACTCGTTATAGGTAGTGGAAACGGTCTACCATGGATGATCTCAAACGGTGTGAGCTTCTGGGATCCTCATCCACATTTTTACCAGGCCTACACATTCAGGCCACGGTCTTCCTGTTTCTTCCATACACTTCCTTAGTCTCTGCTTGATTGTACCATTTGTTCTTTCTACTAATCCTGCACTTTGTGGATGATAGGCACAGTGGTTTTTGATATTAAATCCTAGTGCTTCTGAGACTTTGTTAATTACATCATTTACAAAATGGGTCCCATTGTCTGATCTCATCAGAGTTGGGATGCCATAAGTTGGAATAAAGTGGTTACACAAACATTTAGCAACTGAAATGGCATCTGCTTTCTTTACTGGATAGATTTCAGGCCATTTTGAGAATACATCTATGATCACTAATGCGTATTTTGAGCCTTGACATTCATTTAGTTCAATGAAATCCATGTATATTGTATGAAAAGGATGAGGCGGTGTAGGGAAATGACCTCTTCTTGGTCTTAAATTCCCTTGTGAGTTATGTCTTTGGCAGGTCATGCATGTTCTTACAAATTCTTTTGCTGAAGTTTCGAAATTTATAGTATAGAAGTGTTTAGTGACTATAGTCACTATCCCTCCTGTTGACACATGAGTAACTCCATGTGTCACCAGGGCCGCTGTTTTATGTAAGGACTTTGGTAGTATTGGTTTTCCGTCGCACATCATCAGGTCATCTCGTAAAATTGCTCCGCACTTTAACCATTTCTTTTGTTCATTTAATGGAGCTGATTTTTGTTCATTCTTCAGAATGTCTATTGGTATCTGTGTGTTTGTTTCCACTGTTAGTGCACTTTCTGTTTTATTTGCAGCTGCCTTCACTGCTTTGTCTGCAAAATTGTTTCCTTTGGTTATGTCTGACACATCCGTTTGATGTGCAGCACATTTGCATAAGGCTAGTTTGCTCGGTAAGGTTATTACTTCTAGCAGTCTTTTAAGTAAACTTCCGTGTTGAACTGGGCGTTCTGTTGATGTCACCATACCTCTATTCTGCCATATCTTGGCAAAATGATGTACAGCTGAATAGACATATTGGCTATCAGTATGAATGTTGATATTCTGTTCCTTATGCAGTTCACATGCTCTTATTACAGCTGTTAATTCTGCACTTTGTGCTGAGTGTGAGGAAGGTAGTGGTTTCGCTTCTATGATGGTGTCACGAGTTGTCACAGCATAGCCTACACAGTTCCGACCAAAACTATCTTTAGATGCTGAGCCGTCTACAAAAATGTCAAGGAAGCCAGGCTGTGGTGTGCTATAAATATCAGCTCGTGGTTTCGTTTCCTCATCTAACTTCTGCATACAACAGTGCGGTTGGCCATCATCTGGTGTAGCTAAAAGTGTGCTTGGATTCAGCTGTCCAGACTTTTCTATCGTTATGTGGGATTGTGACAACAGAATGCCCACATATGATAGTTGTCTGGCATGTGTAAGGTACGACAGGTTTGCTTGTAGCAGTTTTGAAGTTACTGCATGTGGTACTTTAACTATCAGAGTATGTCCTAAAACAATGTCAGCTGATTTCCGCACTGCCTCTGCTGCAGCTGCGCAGGCCTGTACACATGTCGGGAGGCCAGCTGCAACAGAGTCCAGCTTTGATGAATAGAATGCTAGTGGACGCTGTTTTTCACCGAATGTTTGTGTTAAAACTGCTTTCATATAACCTCCTCCTCCATCTACATGTAGATAGAACGGCTTATCATAATCTGGCAAAGCTAAAACAATATTAGTTTGCAGCACGGTTTTCAAGTGTTCAAAAGCTATAGATGCTTCTGTTGACCAGGTTACTTTATCTTTTAATCCTAAATCTTTTCCATAAATGATGTTCTGTAAAGGCTGTACCTTTAATGCATACTCAGGTATCCATGATCTGCAAAAGTTGCAAAGTCCTAGGAAACTCATCATTTGCTGCTTAGTCTGAGGTTTTGGAGCATTTTGTACTGCTAGCTTTCTTGAGTCTAGTAGTTTCTTTCCCTGTCCTGACAACGTATGCCCTAAGTATATAACCTCTGTTTTCCATAGTTGCAACTTATGTTGAGAAACCTTGTGACCTTGCTCGGCTAAATGATGTAATACTGTCAATGTATTTGTTTTGCAGCTCTGTTCTGTGTCCCCGGTGATTAGAATATCGTCTACATACAACAAATATTGGCCTGGAACTGGCAACTTGCATGATGACATTGATTTTCGGAGAGCTTCAGCATACAGAATGGGGCTGTTCTGAAACCCTTGAGGTAGACGCGTGTACGTATATTTCTGTCCATTAAATGTAAATCCAAATAAGTGTTGTGAATCTGGGTGTAGAGGCACAGAAAAGAATGCATTTGATAGATCTATCACTGAGAACCATTGTTCTTTGGGAGTAATCTGATTTAAAATTGTGTGTGGATTAGCTACAACAGGCGGTACCTGTTCCGTTATCTCATTAATAGCTCTGAGATCATGCACTAGTCTATACTTCCCTGTGTTTGCTTTCTTGACAGGAAATATTGGAGTGTTGCATGTTGAACTCGTTGTTTTTATTAAAATCCCTGCTTTTAGCATGTCTGTTATTACTGGTGTAATGCCTTCCTTAGCTTCTGAAGTAAGAGGGTACTGAGGTTTCAAAGGTCTATACATGGTTGTTGTTTTTACTCGTACTTGATCTGCCGTTTTAATCAGGCCTACATCTGTTTGACTTGTGGACCATAATGTTTCAGGCAGCTGTTTCAGCTCAGGGTATGTCTCCACTGTCACTGCATATCATTCAATGCTGGAGCTTAATAAATGAGAGTCCGCACAGTTGATAAGGTGTGTTGCAGGTTTAGCTGTCACTACCCAACCTAATGTGTATCTCATACATCCTGTTCTACAACCTTGCAACCAACCTTCATGTATGTCCTCAGTTTTTTCATATCTATCTCTCTCTACTTGAGTTAGTACATGGCCCAAATGTTTCCAATCAGTGACGTTGTTTCGTGCTACTGAGACATGTGGTTTTGCCATTCGGTTTAACTCTTGTGTTTTATCGTTCTGTATTACAGAGCATACAGCATTGCCGCTTTTAGTTACATATAGGTGTTGTAGAGTTAGTCTTTGTGGGCCTAGTCTGTGCACTTCTTTGTCATATGGAGGATCAGGACCTGGGCTTTGTTTAAATCTCAAAGTGTTATGATAGTCTGTGCACGCTAGTTGTTGAGAGTCTGGTGGCAAATATTTTTCTGCTAATCGCTGCAAAGGTTCTAATGGTGGCAGATCTAAAGTCCAATAGTAATGGGGCTCACCATTCCCTTTGCAGTAAAAAGAAGATTGGCTTGTTGATTCCTCCCCACACAACATTAACTCTGCATGCATACCGTTTTCACCAGGTACTACTCCTATGTTTAGTTTTTCTAAACTATCTCTGCCTAACAGATTAACTGGGCAGGATGGATCATAAATGAACTGGTTTTTGCATTTTCTACCACTCTTCCTTTCTTCCAATGTTAATGGTTCTGTGAGAGGCTGTACAGTTGTATGTCCTGAGGCTGACTTTACAATTACGGTGTCTACTGAAAATTTCAATCCCTTTGGTTTTTCATGTAGGACTGTTCTACATGCACCAGTATCACATAACATGGTCATAGGCTGACCATTTACGTGAATAATTATAGTAGGTTTATGCTCTGAATCTAGAACTAATTGTTCTATATTAAAAATGTCATCCTCTGCTTGTTCTTCTTCTTGTCCCTTTCCTAGTCAATCCTGCTGTTTCTCCCCTCTATTCCTGCAATCTCTTGCAAAGTGTCCCTCTTTACCACAGTTCCAACAAGTATTATCTCTCTCTCTGTCACTCTCTCCCTTTCTTCGATATCCGCCCCCTCTGTTTGCACTTCTAAAACCTCCTCTATACCTTCCTCTGTTCCTCTGCTGTCCCTGCCTTGGGCCTCTATATCCTCCTACAAAGGCTATGAATCCTGTTTCAGGATCCACAGAAAAAACGTTCCCTTTAACACACGAGTAGCGTGTTCTGCATATTGTAATGCATCAGGCAATGATCCGATGTTCATGGTCACCCAATGCTTCTCTACATATGCTTTTACAGGTGGCAAAAGGCCATTTAAAAATGCATTTTTTAAATGTTGTTGATATGGGGTGTCTGGGCCTTCCTCATAATTTAATCCTGAATGTTGTCTAAAAACTGGACGTAAGTGATCGAGGAAGTCGGATGCTGTTTCAGCTTCCTTCTGTTTTACTTCTCCTATTTTAGCATAGTCTGCTCTGGGAGCCAGTCGAACTCTAATCCGCTCATACAACTGTGTCATGGCAGTTTGTAGGTCAGCAGATCCAGGACCTAGGGCCCTACCATTTTCTCCTGATCCTGTGAAGTCTCCTCTAACTGTTCCCATTTTTAATCCTAACAGGTCTTGTATTACCTGAAGCATTTCATGGCCATTCAAACACCACTGTCTTCTAATTAACTCGACAGCATCTCTCCACTGTATGAAACCTTCATTTAAAGGTGGGACATCTTTGAGTACATTCTGTCTATCTTTTTGTGACCATGGTCTAAAAACAAATATATTTGGATCCTCATCTCGCTCATTATTTTCACCACCAGTTGGCTGTCCATATCTAGGATTGGGTTTGGCTATCATTGGAAACAGACCTGAGAGGCCAGGTGGATCTACACTGCCCCCCGTGTCTCTCCCGTATGGGTCTTTTCCTATGTCCTCCTGTGGGTTTCTACCTACAGTTATACTTTTTAACATGCTTTGAGCTTGAGCATAGGGGTTAGTTTGGGTGGTGAATGGATTTTTTGATTGTGGTTCAGGTGACGACGGCATTGGCACATAAGGAGGTGGCTGTGGTTTTTGTAACATCGTTTCTTTTTTCTTTTGTCTTTTCTCTCTATTTTCACTTCTCCTTTCTTTCTCCTCTTTCCATGCTTTAAAATATTGCAGTTCTTGTGAGTGTTTTATTTTCTTTTTTGGATCTTTCTCAGTATTTATTTCTGCTTGGAGGGTTTCTTTTAATTTAGTCAATGCGGAGGGGCTACATTTTCCCTCCCATGTGGGACATTTAGTTTTCTTTGGGTTCCTCCATCTGCATGCACTAATTTGTCCGGCGCCTGGACATTTTTTCTCTAGCCACAGCTCGTCAGCAGTGAGTTTCATAGCTTTATTACCCATTACGACAATACTGCAGAGCCGTCTCTGATATTAGAGTTAGGAGTGGTAGTTGACACGCCCTTCGACTCCAGCTATTCATGGAGCGGTGTCATCTTTACGTGATGAAACACGACCTTTCTCCCTCCTCACCAGTACTTTAGCCACTGACAGGAAATAAAATGACAAAAACAAAAGAGTAATCCAGCAGCGTACTGTGCTGTTAAAAATGATTTACTCTTCACACACAGAAAACACAAATATATAATATACAGTCGCGCAGATCCTTTCAGCGGATCAGTCTACCAGCCCGTGCGGTGGGCAAGCCCTAAGTTTTCTACCAGCCCGTGCGGTGGGCAAGCCCTAAATTTCAAATCCTTTCGGCGGATTAGTCCTATTTTAGATCCGTGCAGTGGATCAGACTCTCCAACCCTTTCGGCGGGTGAAACCTATCTTCGTTTTACGTGAGTGTATATGTGTGGGTTTCTTTACCTCACTGAAACGTCGCTGCAGCCGGTTTCGTTAGATTGTTCCACTGAATCCCACCGCCGTGGACCACTGATAAAAACACTGGCCAAGACCCGAATTTTTTACGCTCTTGGGCTTTCACCTCTACCTAGAGAGGGCTGTCGACAGACTTCAGTGCGGGCTCCCCACGGCGTCAGGAATCAGTGTAGATCTCTGGAGTCACAACAAAACAGTTGTTATTTTCCCATCCGGCTCAGAAGGACCAAAAATTATGTCAAAGAATTGTTTCAGCAGGCAAAGAAAGACACAACTCAAACATGTATATACATGGGTGATCTCAGTGGAGACTCACACTGAGACATCAGTTCTCTCTTTATTTATACCCTGCTCCTTCCTAAAATATGTCAGGTCGGCGCCCCTTGTGTGTAAAACAACTCCTTACAAGGTGATAAGCATGAAACATTCTCAAACTGTTAAAAATAGTAACCGGTCAAGCTTATCTCAGCAAACTCAGCAAGGGTGGAGGCACCTGTGGTATTCTCTCATGCAAGCTTTGTCATGAAACACAGTAAAATAGGAGATTTAAATGAAGCTAAACAACTAGGGGTTTTTAACTACAATAAAGCAGAATACATAAAAAAAATCCTATAACAGCTTTTTACACATATATGTAAGCATTGA
Organism: Oreochromis niloticus; assembly: GCF_001858045.2. Taxonomy (NCBI): domain Eukaryota; kingdom Metazoa; phylum Chordata; class Actinopteri; order Cichliformes; family Cichlidae; genus Oreochromis; species Oreochromis niloticus. Next base: position 6,654,464 of record NC_031966.2, on the reverse strand, counting down.
GCCAAATTTAGTAATGCCAATATACTGACGGAACAACATTTGTCTGTTATATATAATACATCTATATATACACTGTCAAAGATACTTGAGTGTCTTTGAGTGAAGATTTAAGGTGATAGGAGATATAAATAACTGCAACTTGAATCTTTACTGAAGCTCAGTATTTGACACAGAGTTCACTCACATGAATTTCACTCACATGTGCTGTACCAGTGTACCTGCACATGTGATGTGACAATAGAAGTGATTTGATTTGAGAGTTCAAACTCACTGCTGTAATAACTAATAATGATTAATATAATAACTATAATATTGGCCATATCATATTTACACTGACTTTAGTCTCATGAACAACATTAACTATTTGTTATTTACTAGCTAATCTTATATGACTGTTCAGTACAGATATGAAGCCCAACAATCATATTTTACAGTCCTGTGGTCTCAGCCTCAGATACTTATTAAATCACACAAAGCTCATGTAGAAACAAACAAACGAGCAAAATATGTTCTCCTTCATTTCTGTCAACCACACGTTTCCAGCTATCATGGTTGCTAGGCAACCTGGGCAGCGCGATGGAGGCTAGACCGTCCCATTTCACAAGCCTCACACTTCCGGCCTTAGCGGTCTTTGAGTACGCGGCCCTTGAGGACCGTTGAGGCTGCGTACTTTAAGGCTGCAGACCCTGAATTGGGATACAGCCATCGTCTCATTCCACTGCCTCTTCTTAAACAGAGGAAGAGGAAGGAAGCCTGAACTTTTGGCTCTTGGTGTGAGAGAATGTGTTTGTGGATGAACCCTGTTTGTTGGATTGTTGTTTTGTGAATTTAACAGACAGTGTTTTTTTTCTTTAAGATATTGTTGCACATTTCCTGTCTGTAAATAAACTGTTGTACTTTTATTCTAAGAGTCCTGCAATTGAGTCCATGTGCACCATTCCTCTTGACAATCTATATACATCATCATCGTTTATTTATATAGCACTTTAAAAACACACCTGGTAGACCAAAGTGCTGAACAATACAACTATAAATAATAATATAAGAACTGAACAAAACAAAGAAAATAATAAAAATGTCAGTCACCCACAGAGTTAAAAGCCAGAGAATAAAAATAGGTTTTTAATCTGGATTTAAAAACCCGGTACTGATGTAGTTTGTCTAATATGAAGAGGAAGATTGTTCCAAAGCAACGGGGCCACAGTAGACAACGCCCTGTCTCCTCCAAGTTTCAGCTGTGACTTAGGGATTGAAAGCAGCAGTTGCTCAGCTGACCGGAGGGAACCAGTGGGAACATTAGGCTTCAACAAATCGGACAAATAAACGAGTGCCAAACCATTTAAAGATTTAAAAACCAATAAAAGAACTTTAAAACGCATCCTAAATTCGATTGGAAGCCAATGTAGAGAGGCCAAAACCAGAGTGATGTGGTCGAATTTCCTTCTACCAGTTAAAAATCGAGCCGCAGCATTTTGCACTAATTGTAAGCATGACAAAGTGCCCAGCCCACCCCCTATTAAAATGGAATTAAAATAATCCAGGTGTGAAGTAATAAAAGCATGAATTACAGTTTCTAAGTTACGTTTGGAGAGAAAGGGCTTGACCTTCGATAGACGTCTGAGGTGGTAGAATGCTGATTTTACCACCCCATTCACGTGGTCAAAGGTGTCAGGAGTTTTCCTGTATTGCAACTCAGGTCAGAATAAAAACGCTCAGACAGGTTTAATGTGTACACGGGTGAGACTCAGGGAGACTCGCACCCTGCAGTAAAAAGAAAGAGTCTTTATTCAGAGAGCACATACAGGAAGAGAGAAAATAGAACTGCAGGCACAGAGTGTAACTTCCCCATTTAGGAGTCTGCACAGAGTGTGACTTCCCCATTTAAGCTTAATACTGAAAGAGCAAACACATTTAGATAAAGAAACGTACTTTTAAGCATAACATAATAAAAAAATCCTAGAATCCTAAAAAATCTCTTAACATTCCCTCCTGTTGTACATATGTATATGTACATAGCAACCACTAACAGTGTATCAGCCTACAGCCACTTGTAAACATTATTAGCCAAGACATCATAAAATAGTGGGTTTCGTGAGTATGTTATATCCAAGTGTCTATCTCATTATCACCTTCTTCATTCTGTGACAGGGTGATGGTGATGCAAGCATGAATTGAAGCAGTTACCATTTTTGATACCATGTTCTTCAGACATGGTATGACACATGAAGTGAAAAGACACAATAACAGTATTATAACACCAACAAAAACAAGTCCTTTAATCAGCAGGGACTTCCAAGAGCCGCTTAAAAGCCACGTAAGCCAGTCTTCTGTGTTTGTGGCATAGTCTCGTTGTTGTGCATCCCGAAGTTGTCTGAGTGTTTTCAGAGCATCAGTCATGTTCGGTGAGTGCACATTATCTGGAATGTATGTGCAACATGTGTTGTTAAAGAGGACACCTTTCTCGGCGAGAATCATGTCCAATGCTACCCTGTGTTGCATTACTGCAATGTGCTGAGCGTCAATTTCCTGATCCCGTTCGTCGTTGAATTTTCATGAAGCATTCAGAACCTTTTGTCTTTCAGTCCAAAGTTTAAATTCCTCTGGGACATCGGAACCCCATATGGAATCATGCTGCTTGAGGTCTGGGGTGCTTCGTCTTTTCCTTGTTGTTGACGTTGATGTTAACGTGGCGTCCATGGTTATCTTGAAAGTGTGGTCAGATATGAAAATGGGAGCGCACTGACCTGTCCAATTCCCAGGAAGGATATCCCAGGCCATCCCTTGCACCCGGAAGGTGCCATTTGAGATGTTGCTGCTCTTCACGGGCCCTCCAGGAGCGTGTGTCTGTACTGCTTTGCAGTTGGTGGTGGTGTTTCCCATTGGCGTGGATCCGTTCTCTTGGCGGTAGCATAAGCTGTGGCTCAAATTCACATTGTTTCCAAGAAAGACTAGGAATGATTTAGCCTTACTTCTGTGCTTCACTTTCAGGTCAACCCAGAACCATTCGTCACATGTGCCATTTCGCAGTCCTATCTGGAGAGGTTCCTCATGGTTGACCAAGATTCCCTGGAATTGATACCCAAGGCTGGCGTAGCTTGCGGCACTCTTTGCTTGAATTATGTCCATTCCCTTCGCATACAAGGTGGCGTATTGTGTCGTTGGGGGCATATAGGAGCAAACATAGCAGTCTTTTCTGGGTGTGCTGTCATGTATATATCGATACCATGCGTTGTTCATCCATGGGTGAATGTGGTCTTTTGTCATGTCACGAAGATGTGAGTTGTCATGTGTCCATCTTGTCTGCAGGTGGTGTTGTTCATCTTTTTTCTTTCGGGTGAGTGTTAATAAACTCACCAGGAGTGCAACATTAGCCACTAGGAGGACGAGTGTCTTCATGATGACCAGACACACCTGTGACCTCCGATGAGTAGACTACCGGCAAGAAGAAGAAGGCGGGGTGTACCCGATCAGCCCACCCTCCACCAATAGATCATTATACAGGAGTTAGGGGTGTCGGCGTCTAAACGTTTAGGTTGTCACTCACTTTTTTGCAGGGGCTTTGATGGATCTAGGACGGTCTTTCTGCTATTTTGCAGGCAGTAGGTGTGGTTAGTAGCACTTGATAAGGACCTTCCCACCTTGGTGAACTCCAATTTTTCCTTTGGAGTACTTTGATCAGGATCCAATCACCTGGTTTCAACCTGCAAGACACTGGAGAGTTGTTTAGAACAATCTCTTTATTTTCAAGTAATTTAGTCATCCATTCGGCTAGTGTAGTTTCTCCTATTGACTTATCTATGGGCTCACTTGTAATGGGTAGTGGAAATGGTCTACCGTGAATGATCTCAAAAGGTGTGAGTTTCTGAGAACTTTGTGTCAGTCTCATCCACATTTTTACCAGGCCTATACACTCAGGCCATGGTCTCCCTGTTTCTTCCATGCATTTTCTCAGTCTGTTTTATTGTACCGTTAGTTCTTTCCACTAGTCCGGCACTTTGCACTTCCAACAGTGCACAGTGATGTTTGATGCTAAATCCTAGTGCTTCAGAGACCTTACTGATTACTTCATTAACAAAATGTGTCCCATTGTCTGATCTTATCAGAGTGGGGATGCCATATGTTGGAATGAAATGGTTGCACAAACATTTTGCTACTGAGATGGCGTCTGTTTTTTACTGGATAGATTTCTGGCCATTTTGAGATCACGTCTATGATCACTAGAGCGTATTCTGAGCCTTGGCATTCATTTAGCTCAATAAAACCCATGTGGACTGTATGAAAAGGATGAGGTGGTGTGCATTATGGGCATTATGTGCATTATGTTTTTGGCAAATCATGCATGTTCCGACAAATTTCCGAAATTTTATCTACCACTCCTACCCCCCCTGTTGACAATAATGCTGCTGATTTGTGTAGGGACTTTGGTAGTATTGGTTTGCCATTACAAGTCATCAAACCACTTTCTAGCTGTGCTCCACAGTTTAACCATTTCCTTTGTTCCGTGGTTGGTGCGACTTTTCATTCATTCATAAGCACATCAAGTGGTATTTGCATTGAGGAGACAGACATTAATGTGTCTATAGTTTGTTGTGCTGCTGCTTTTGCGGCTTTGATCTGCGAAGTTATTGCCTTCAGTGACCTCTGAGCAGCCTTTCTGGTGTGCAGCACATTTACAAAATGCTAACTGTTTTGGCAATATAAACACTTCCAACAGTGCCTTTAAAAGATTTCCATGTTGCACTGGGTTGCCAGTAGAGGTAACCATCCCCCTATTCTGCCAGATTTTTGCAAAATGATGCACAGCAGCAAAGACATACTGGCTGTCAGTGTATATGTTTATGTCTCGGTCTTCATGCAGTTGACAGGCACGTATGATGGCCGTGAGTTCTGCACTCTGTGCAGAGTGTGAGGAAGTTAGTGCTTTTGCTTCTAAAACTGTGTCTACTGTGGTTACCGCATAACCTACACAGTTCCGCCCAAGGCTATTTTTGGACGCTGAACCGTCTACAAAGACATCAACGACACCAGCCTGTGGGGTGCTGTGAAGGTCAGCACGTGATACAGCATACAGCAATTCTGATGTGCGACAGTGTAAGCAAAATGCCTACATAGGAAAGTTGTCTGGCATGTGTCGAACTTCTGAGTTAGGAAAAACCTTGCATTGCTTACAGTTCATAGCTCACAGCTCTAAAACTAGGCATCAGCAAATCATATGCCCAAATCATTATGTGTCACTGTGATCCACAAGTATGATCACAAATTTGTTTTCCAAACTTACTAAGCAAACAAAAACAAAACAAATTGCCTATGGCATCAAGGTTTTGCGTTCATATTAATTGAGTGTAAGCTGCTTTCTTCATTGCAAGTGTTTATTGCAATAAGGTTTAATTCATGCATCATATCACTGAGTTCTAAATTCAAATTATCTCTTCTGACCCTTCCCAAAAATAATTTCACATATAACAATTTGAGTATGTGTTGTCTGTTCATTAATATAGTTGTCAATTATTTCTGTCATTATTTTGACTTCTTTTGTTTATGACATGGCGGACATCTCTAAACAATCATGAGTTCAGCCTTCAATTTCTGATTAGTGTAGTTAATTCCTTATTTTCTTCATCTCATATATCATTGTACTGAGTTTGAGCAAACCTTAAGCTTGATTTAGACTACTTTCAATCTTCCACCTCACATCATAACTGACTGAGATGCCTCTTCTTATTAATAGTATGTCATTATTAATGTTATCATTGTATTGTTTTTCCTTTTTTATAACAGCAAGAGTATATTACAATACACTACTTTACTACTAATATACAATAGTATATTAGTTTATATTTTATTATGTATCCATCACGGGTCTGTGTGAATCTGCAGCTTCACACCTTCCCAAGCTGGAGACATTTGCTTTTCCTTGGCTGAACAATGACGCAGCCGTAATATACCTTATGCATCTCTCTTTTTTATTTGATATATTTTCGTGTGAATTATCTGGTTTCATGCATTCTATTCATTCTAGGCACGGTCGTCATGCCAACTATGTTTCATTGTTAATACCAGTTTACAGGTTGTTAACCTTCCTATTATCATGTTGAATACACTAGATAAGCTCTACTTTAATTTAAGTTAACCTTAATTTAACCTTTTGTTTATTCCACTTCATTCCTCTTTCCATGCTTTAAAATATTACAACTCTTGTGTATGCTTTGATTTCTTTTTAGCATCCTTTTCAGTATTTATTTCTGCTTGGAGGGTTTCTTATAATTTAGTTATACATTTTCCCTCCCACGTGGGACATTTAGGTTTTCTTTGGATTTCTCCATCTATATGCACTAATTTGTCCGGCACCTGGACATTTCTTTTCTAACCACTGCTCGTCAGCAGTGAGTTACCCATTTTAATCCTCTTAATTTTAATACTTTACAACTACACAACTGCGGCACCTTCTCTGGCACGAGAATCGAGAGAGGTAGTTGACACAGCCTTCTACTTTCAAGCTATTCTTGAAAGCGGTGTCACCTTTACGTGATGAAACACGACCTGTTTCTCTCTTTTCACCAGTACTTGGGTAGCCAACAGCAAACAAAATAGTGGAATAGTTCAGCCTCCTTATTGTGCTGTAAAATCAACTTATTCCACCAACAAAAATAAGACAACAACACCTTTTCAACGCGTACTACGTCTTACGGACCAGGTTTATCTTAAATAGCTTCCAGCCCCTTCCAGGCGAGCGTTTACTTCTAGAAACCCTTCTAAAATAGCTTCCAGCCCCTTTTTCAGGTGAGCGTTTACTTTTAGAAATCCCCCTAAAATAGCTTCCAGCCCCTTTTTCAGGCGAGCGTTTACTTTTAGAAATCCCCCTAAAATAGCTTCCAGCCCCTTTTTCAGGCGAGCGTTTACTTTTAGGAATGCTACCAACCCCTCTGGGCGAGCCTAGACATTTTACGCGAGGTGTCTGAGTGTTAATATTCACCTGGTTGCTGATTCACTGCCGGTCTCTCAGGTCTACCTCATCGACCCCCACCGCCGTGGACCACTTATAAGAACGCTGGCCAGAACCCGAATTCACGTCTCTGGACTTTATCCTGTACCTGGACAGGAGCTGTCGACAGACTTCAGCGTGGGCTTCTCACGACGTCAGGACTCAATGAGGCTTTCCTGTGGGGTCACACAAAAGTGCTGTGTCCCATCCGGCTCGAAGGACCAAGAAATGTCAGGAGTTTTCCTGTATTGCAACTCGGGTCAGAATAAAAACGCTCAGACAGGTTTAACGTGTACACGGGTGAGACTCAGGGAGACTCGCACCCTGCAGTAAAAAGAAAGAGTCTTTATTCAGAGAGCACATACAGGAAGAGAGAAAATAGAACTGCAGGCACAGAGTGTGACTTCCCCATTTAAGCTTAATACTGAAAGAGCAAACATTTAGATAAAGAAATGTACTTTTAAGCATAACATAATGAAAATCCTAGAATCCTAAATCTCTTAACAAGAGGTAAGTGCAGAATCGATCTTTACTGCAAGATTTGTGATCTAACTCTTCAAATTAGGGGTCAGAACAGCGAAATCAACATCTGGAGGGTCGGAAAATCGATTTGGGCCAAATAAAATTGCTTTCAGTTTACGATCGTTAAAATTTTAAAATGTTTGTCATCCATTACTTAACATCACTAAGACAGTCAAGGAGAGGTTGAATTGGGAAGGTATCCGCACGACTAAAAGGGAAATAAAGCTGGCAGTCATCAGCATATAAATGAAATGACACTGTTTTCGGAAAAGCGCGCCAAGAGGGAGAAGATAGCGAAAATAAAAGTGGCCCAAGAATAGATCCCTGCGGCACATCCCAATGCAGAGGGGCAACAGAGGATGAAGACCCCAACATAATGCAAAAACTCCTGTTAGACAAATATGATTTAAACCACAACAGTGCCAATGTCAAGTATCGCTGTGTGGCAGGCAGGAGTTGGACCCAAAATGCAGGCTCTCAGACATCAGGGTTGAACACAAAAATCACAGCTTTATTGTTGGCGTGGTAGGACACAAATAACAATACAAAACTAAACTGGGAAAAGCACAAGGAGACAGGGGAGAAAAATCACAGCTCTGAGGGACGACGCAACACTGACACAGAAACACAAGGCTTAAATACACTGGGGAGTAATGAGGGAATGACACAGGAGAGCACAGCTGGGGGAAATCAGAACTGGCGAGACAAGGAAGCAAAGTAGGATACACTCACATGAGACACAGACCTTCAAAATAAAACAGGAAGTATAACACCGAGATGTGAACTTGACACGGTGGAGAGAGCAACTAAGAAACACAGAGACATAAGCATAAGGCAGAGAACTCTAAGAACCAAAAGACTAGAGATGATAAATAATACACAGAGGGAAATCCTAAGCATGGAACACAAGAAACTAGACTCAAGGGAGTAACAAAAGACCAATAATGAGAACATAATTCAAAATACAGAGCGACAAAAAACACAGGAAACGCAAAACACTTCTGTCTGGAGCCCCCCCCTTGAGGGCTGGCTCCAGACAGAACAAACGAAAACAGAAAACAACCCGACCAGGGCGGGCCAAGACAGAGGGCTCGGAACAAAACAGGAGCACCAAGAGATCAAAAATGAAAAATCCACAAGAAACATTGGAGTTTGGGTCACAGTTTGAAAACCGTTCAGGAGACCGACCCGGAGGACAGCAACAAAGGGGTCTAAAGCAGTTCAGTTCAGGGGGTCGACCCGGGGAATGGCACAGGTGACAGAGCTGGCCCGGAGGCCGGCCGCGCGGAAGGCAGCGGCAGCGACGCAGGCGAAGGAGATCCGGAGGCCGGCCGTGTGGAAGGCAGCGGCGGAAACTGAGCAGGTCCGGAGGTCGCCCATGACGGCGATGATGCCCAGCCAGTGGCCTGGAAGGCGGCCGGCGATGTTGAGGCGCTGGGGCGACGGCGTGGAAGCCACAGGCGGAGGCGCTAGAGGCGACGGCGTGGAAGCCGTAGATGGTGGCACTGCTGGCTGGATAGATCCCTTGGACCCTCCGGTGGAGACCGAAGGCTGACGAGGTCCCTAGGACCCTCCGGCAGAAACGAAGAAGTGCTGGCCGGGCTCTCCAGAACCCCCAGCGGAAACAGGCTGCTGAACGGGCCCTCAGACCCTCCAGCAGAGACAAGGACGTGCTGGCCTGGCTCTCCAGAACCCCAGCGGATGAGGCAGGCGGCAGCGTGGGAGCTGCAGAGTGCTGGATGGGCTCACCTGAGCTTCCAGCAGGAGCTTATGCGGGGCCAGAGGGTATTGGGACCCCTGGCTGAATGTGTAGCTGTCCAGGGCACGGCTACAGGGCACGGCTACAGGGCACTGCTACAGGGCACGGCACTGCTACAGGGCACTGCGCTAATAATCCAGGTGCAAACGGAGCTGCTGATGACAGAGCTAATGGCTGAGCTACAAGTAGCGGGGCCGAAGGCTGAGCTACGGGCTGCAAAAGAGGTTGTGAAGATGGTTGTGGTGAAAGTGGAGCTGGCAGCTGAGTAGATGATAGAGCTAAGGGCGACTGAGTGGCAGAATGAGCTGAAGGCGACTGAGCTGCTACGAGGAACTGAATAGGCAAATGAGCGATGGACTGAACAGGTAAGTGAGCTATGGAGAGAATAGGCAAATGAGCGATGGACTGAACAGGTAATTGAGCTATGGATTGCATAAGTGGCCGAACTAAAGGTTGAGCTGAACACTGATTAGCAGACTGGGCTAATGGCAATATAGGAGGCTGAATAGCAGGCTGAGTTAATGGCTGAAGTGATAGCTGAGGTGAAAATGGAGCTAGTGGCGGAGTAGATGACTGAGCTGCGGGAAACACTAGAGACTGAGCTTCAGGCTGGGCAGCTAACTGAGCTTCAGGCTGGGCAGTTAGCTCAAAAAAAACATGGTCTCGGAATAAACTGTCTCTAAGTCAGGAAACTCTTGATTATTGTCTCTTTCACTCACCACAGCCGGCAACTCAGAAGTCTCGGGGTCCGGCTGTGGTGATGGGCGTCGTCGGCGTGATCGCTGCTTCCCTTTTGATGACAGCTCCGATGGGCCGGGCAGCTCCACGTCCGGCCAGTCGGGCAGGTGAGCAGTAGCAGCTGGGGGATGAATGTGGAGCTCATTTAGGATTAAATCCTGTTCAAGCAGGTGGGGCACACCTAGTAGCCAAGGAAGACCGGAAATTAAAGACTGCAGCTTTGTTTCCACAGTGCAATGAAACTCCCTCCCCTCATGTTCAAGCCAGAGTTGAAGGAGTTTCTCCACAGAGTAAATAATGTCCTGGCACAGATCTTCTGATGGGTTGAGTGCCACTGGGTCCATGTCTGGTCGCGTCGTTCTGTCAAATATCGCTGTGTGGCAGGCAGGAGTTGGACCCAAAATGCAGGCTCTCAGACACGAGGGTTGAACACAAAAATCACAGCTTTATTGCTGGCGTGGTAGGACACAAATAACAATACAAAACTAAAGCACAAGGAGACACAGGGGAGAAAACTCACACAGCTCTGAGGGACGACGCAACACTGACACAGAGAAACAGGGCTTAAATACACTGGGGAATAACGAGGGAATGAGACACAGAAGGAGAGCACAGCTGGGGGAAATCAGAACTGATGAGACAAGGAAGCAAAGTAGGATACACTCACATGAGACACAGACCTTCAAAATAAAAAACAGGAAGTATAACACTGAGATGCGAACTTGACACGGTGGAGACAGAGCAACTAAGAAACACAGAGACATAAGCATAAGGCAGAGAACTCTAAGAACCAAAAGACTAGAGTTGATAAATAATACACAGAGGGAAATCCTAAGCATGGAACACAAGAGACTAGACTCAAGGGAGTAACAAAAGACCAATAATAAGAACATAATTCACAATACAGAGCGACAAAAAACACAGGAAACTCAAAACACTTCATCAAAAAACCCAGGACCCTGACAGCCAAGTCAGAAATTCCCACACAATGGTGAAGGCGGGAGATCAATAGATCGTGATCCACTGTGTCGAAGGTAGCGGTCATGTCCAATAAAACCAGCACTGCATATCTACCACGATCAGTAGCTAGCAGAACATAATTCAAAACTTTTACAAGGGCTGTCTCCGTGCTGTGAAATGGCTTAAAACCTGATTGAAAAATTTCAGACAATTGAAAGTCGTTCAAGTAGTCCATCAACTAAGTATAAACAATCCTTTCCAAGATCTTACTTAGAAAAGGAAGCTTAGAGATAGGTCTAAAATTTGACAAGACTGAGGTATCTAAGCCAGGTTTCTTAAGCAAGGGATGTATAACCGTGTGCTTAAACTCACTAGGTACTTGACCAGACAGAAAACTAGTGTTAATAATGTTCAGAATGTGAGGTCCAATAATAGGAAATACCTTTTGGAGAAAGCAGGGAGGAACCACATTGTTCGGAGAACCACACGGTTTAGTATTTAACACTAGTTTCTCTAAATCAGGCAGCGCAACTGGTAGGAAGGCAGAAAGCAAACATGAGCAGGAAACATGCTTAGAAGGGTCGGGTATAGAAAGAGTTCAAGGTCTTACAGTGTGTTCACACCGAACGCGATAGAGGCAGCCAGAGTGTCAGGTTTACATGTAAAGTCAATGTAGAAGCGCGATGACACGCAATTGCGGGTCAAGTCCTTGGCCAATGGCTTCCCAGGGCAGCAAACATGTATATTAAAATCACCAAGCAGAAGGATCTGATCATAGCGTGATGCACAGTTGGCAAGCAACTCTAAAAACTCAGCTAAGAACTCCTTATTATATTTAGGGGGCAGATAAACAATTGCACACAGCAACGAGGGCCAGTGGCCCAGGTCACACAAACAGAGTTTGAAGCTGGTGTGGGCAGTCAATGTGGATAGCTGCTTAAACTCAAAATGTGTCTTAATGTTGCAGCTTTAAGGCAGGGATGACTCCGGGAGTTGCTTCCTCACTGCATATGCTTTATTTCAAAATCAGATCAATGACAAAAACATACAGCAGCTCCTCTTCAACTCCTAGCCCTTGGCTGCGGTGGAAAAAGAACGACTCCAGTCCCCTTCGAGGAACATACCTACAAAAGAGTTTTTCTGACACACCAATGGGGCGTTCAATGCCGTCTTGTAAATATGAGTACTCTGGCAGAATAACAGTTCAAATGAAAAATACACCAGAACAAACAAGCAAAAAAATAGAAGTGTGGGGTACCTTTGAACCAATGAACAAAGTATAACAATTTGTACTGTTTAACATAACCCGACCCCGTCAATATCTGTATCTCTCACACTCTCCCCCACTCGAGAAATGTTGTCCCGACATAAATGTACCTTTCAATCTACAATACATAGAGAACAATAGAATGGCATGGACTATTTACCAGGTTACATTACCCCATTTTTCTTTTAAAGTTACCCAAACTACCGTGCACTGTAGTTGTGTATACTCCTGATATAATCAGTATAGCTTTTTTTAGTCCAACATTCAATCTATCAAATTACCATGCTATTTGTACTCTCCTGTTAGGGCGAGGACTTTGTCCACATCTCATCTGAACACTAAGCATCTTCCCTTTACTCATACACATGTTCGGCCTGCAATCCATGTGTCACAATATTACAATCAACATAGATACATTTATTACCATCTGAAATAGGGGTACAAAGTGTAAACATTATATCTTCCTCTTTTACCAAGGTCGCCAGTAACCTTGAATATTCACACATTTGGTGGCCACTATTCTTTCTTCAAGACTTGGTTGTCCAAGTTTACTATAGGTCAAAGTCTGTGGTCTCCTCCTTTCTCTCTTTGGGTATGGACTTGTCTGTTCTGTTTCCAAAGCCTCTTCGACATCAGAGCTGCTGTCCACCTCCCCTGTACCCACAATAGCCACGTCCTCTGGTTCCATATTATCCATCTTCTCATCAGTTTGAATAGGGTCCCCCTGGCCATCTTCTGACATGTGGGGAAACTCATTTTGCTCACCTCCGTCCCTTCGTTGCATAAACTCTGCCGCTGTGGGGTCCAGTGTAGGTGAACACTGAGGCTTAGGATAAGGCCAGGTGAAAACCGCATCAGAAAACTCATCTGTGTCCTCCTCCTCACTCCCCACTTGTGACTGAGTCATGCATCTTTGTTTCCGTTTGTTATAATGTCTTTTCCTTGTTTTAGTACTAGTTACAGTTGCCTCCTTATCTGCTGGGAGCGGAAGAAAATCGCAAGGCAACAACATATTCCTGTGCAAAATCCTTGTCCTGCCTTTACCATTCTCTGGCTCTAACTCAAACACAGGACTGTCCTCCCCCTTTTGTCTTTTAATGATGTAGATGTTGTCTTCCCAATAGGAGCGGATTTTACCTGGCCCACCCCTCTCCACAACATTTCTAACAAGGACACGACTCCCTATTTGAAGTGATGGACCATGCACACTTTTGTTGTAGTGCCTTTTACCTCGGTCAGCTGACTTAGCTGCATTTTTGGAGGCGACAGTGTAAGCTTCAGCCATTCTCCTTCTCCATCTGTCAACATAGTCCTGGTAGGAGCCTGAAATGTCCTCCTGCTCAATGCCAAAGAGAAGGTCGACCGGTAACCGTGGTGACCTACCAAACATTAGGAGAAAAGGAGGGTAGCCAGTGGCCTCATTAACAGCAATAGTAGGCATGTACCACTTTATGGAGGTGGCTTTTCCAGTCTCTTTTCTGTTCCTCTGTTAGTGTTCTTAACATAGAGAGCAGGGTCCTGTTGAATCTTTCGGTCTGCCCATTTCCTTGTGGGTGATAAGGAGTAGTGTGTGACCCTTTAACACCAGCCAGTTCTTTTAAATGGTGCAATAGTCTATTCTCAAACTCTCGCCCCAAATCATGGTGTAATTTTTCTGGAAAACCAAACCTGAGACAATAATCATTGAATAGTTTTTCTGCTACAGTCTTAGCTGACTTATTTGTAGTTGCGTAGGCCTGAGCGAAGCGGGTGTAGTGGTCCATAACTACAAGTATGTATTCACCCCCCCCTTGCATTGCTCTAGGTGCTAAAAGTCAACTGAAACCAACTGAAATGGGTGAGTGGTCTCTATGCTCAACATAGGTGCCCGTGCCTGCCTGTTTGGCTTCCTCTGTTTGTGACACTCACAAACATTACTGACGAAGTGTTCAATGTCTCTTTGCATCTTAGGCCAAAAGAAACGATCCCTAATTAAATTTAGGGTCCTTTCTGATCCCAAGTGACCCATCTGTTTGTGTAGTTCATTGAGTACTAGTGGGTGGTAAATTGAGGGGAGAACTAGTTGTTTTTTGTGTCGAGTCTCTCTGAACATAGTTCCATCCTCTCTGATTTTAAGTTTGCTCCATTCTCTAGCCAATGCTTTAAACTCAGTGCTCTCAGTTTTAATTTCCTGTGTGGTGGGCCTTTTGTTTTGCACTACAGACTCATACATTTTACCTATCACGGGGTCTTGCCGCTGTGCTGCACAGATTTCCTCTCTCGGTATTGGCTGAATCATGTCCAACAGTTCCTCTGCTCGTGTTTGATGCTGAAGGGTGTGGAAGGAGACAGCGTTAAACGTCAGAGCTTCTGTTTGCTGCACTAATATGCCCTGCTGTGAGGCTGCAACCACGTCCTGGCTAACCGTTTGTGTACAGCAGTTCATATAGTCCTCAAAATCGAGGGGCATCCTGGATAAAAAATCTGCATCTGCATTTGTTTTTCCTGGCCTGTATTTTATCGTAAAGTTGAAATCTGCGAGCTCAGCCACCCAACGTTGACCTGATGCATTCAACTTTGCTGTTGTTAACACATAGGTGAGTGGATTATTATCTGTATAAACCACAAAAGATTGCGCATGCAGCAAATAATCTCTGAAGCGCTCACAGACAGCCCATTTGAGAGCTAAAAACTCCAGTTTGCCAGCATGCATATGGTAATTATTTTCTGGCGGTGTTAACGTTCTAGATCCATAAGCTATAACTCTTAACTTGCCATTACTGTGCTGGTAGAGCACTGCTCCTAACCCTGCTTGGGAAGCATCAGTATGAAGCAGGTCAGGGTAGCCTAGGATCGGAGGACTGGCCAGTTTATTGACTAAGTAAGAAAAAACCTGATGGTGTGACTCTGTCCATTTCACAGGGGCTGATGAAGGCAACTGTCCTTTAGCCTGTTTGTTTTTCTCCTTCCTTCTCTTGTTCTGTGTTTTTAAGTCTTGTGGGCTACTTTTAGCATTTGTTTGGACTGCTAGCAGTTCATACAAAGGTTTGACGATACATGAAAAGTCCTGTATATAGGATCTATAATAAGATAGGAAGCCCAAAATCTGTCTCACTTCCCCCACTGTACTAGGGTGTTTCTCTTTAAGTGACATCACGGAGGCGACCTCTGCTGGATCCATACTATGGCCATCTTTTGACACCACTCTACCCAAAAACCTGACCTTAGGCTTGAACAGTTCACATTTCTTAGCAGTATGTTTGACCCCATGCTTCTGATACCTTTGTAGCACGGCTCTTACATGCTCAACATGGTCCTCAAAAGATTTACTGTGGACCAAATTGTCATCAAGGTACGGTAGACAGATATCATCACGCAGACCCCAAAGACACTCCTCCATGCTCCTCTGAAACTCTGCTGGGGCGGAGCTGAGTCCGAATGGGATTCTAACCCACTGGTATAAACCCCAGGGGGTGATGAATGCAGTGAGTGGCTGACTGTCTTCGTCTAGGAATCCTTGATGATAAGCCTTTCCCTGGTCTAGTACTGTAAACCAGGAGCTACCAGTAAGGCTGTCCAAAATGTCCTGTATCCTAGGAATAGGATGTCTGTCAGGCACCGATTTGCGATTAAGTTCTCGATAATCCACACAAAGTCTGAGGTCACCAGACTTTTTCCTAACACAGACTATTGGTGACGAATAAGGCGACTTGGATTTTGTGACCCACCCTCTATTGATCAATTCCTGCAGGTAAGCTTTTACTTCCTGATGCAGAGGTTTAGGCACACTATTGTAAGTCTTTTGAACTGGTGTTTGGTCGTTGAGAGTGATGAGAGTTGAGAGTCATCCGAAGGCTAGGAATGCAGCCTACATCATTCTCATCTTTGGCAAAAGCTTTACATTCCTCCCTGAGCATCATCCTCACCGCCGCCTGTTGCCCGCTCGTTAGATGGTCCAAAACTACAGGAGGATCCCAAACACCGCTTGTGTCACCTGTGGGGGCTAATGGGACTTCAACACCTGCATCGTCTGCTGTTTTAGTTGTTGGAGTTTCTACAGGTTTTAGGGCAGCTGGGTATATTGCTTTTACACCCTCAATGTGCCCCAGGATAACACGCGGACCTACAGTAATATTATGGCATGTGGTGTTTGTGACAGATACTGGGACTGTGGCTGAGTTGCCCCTTTTTACTTTAAACAGTACTTCCTGCAAATGAAGCCCCTCAGGCAGGCTGGGGTTCAGAACAGGACAAAATAACATTACAGTGTCCTTGTCAGCCTGTATGCGTGTGCGACAGTGAATGGTAGTAGCTTCACTAGGGCCTAAGACAACTTTACTCCGCCCTGTCTTGACTTGGATCTCTTCCGAGGCTGTTCGATGTGTCTCTATCAACTGGATAAAAGTCTTAGCAGATCCCGCATCAATACCAAAAGCACTACTCACAATGTTTGCAGCATAGTCACTGTTTTTAATGCCCTGTTGTTTAAGTTGCTCATTGATGACTTCCTCTATCACATTATATCCAATAATAGGATCCTGAGCTACATTTGGGTCACTAGAGACCAATACAGGCACTAGGAGGCTAGAGCTGGCTGTCTCCACCCCAGTCAGTCTAAACTCTACAGGGATCCACCCCATAATGGTATTTCTGTCTGATTAGCTGCAAGCCCATTTAATGGTTCTGATCCTAAGAGTTCATCTATCACCCTGATAGTGGTGTGCGGTAAGTGCTCAACTCTCCAGCTCTCATTTATTACTGTAGCCTGTGCACCCGTGTCCCACAATGCAGTGACTGGTACATTATCAAAAGTGCATCTCACCATTTTCCGCCTACCAATCAGTTTCACTAGTTTTTGTCCTTGCTTATCTGATAGAAGGTCAGAATATCCCATGTATGACAACCACCCCTTTTTCTCTCTTTCACTCAAATGTTGTTCAACTAGCCTCATCGCTTTACATACATGTTTGTGATGGTGCCAGTGTTGTCCCTGACAGGCTTTAGAACAGTAACTGACAGATGAGCAGCCTGTACACCTCTGGAGTGGGGTGCTGACCGACTCTCTCTGGTGGCAGCAACCGCAGCGGCGGGACTCCTGATGTGGTGGTGGGGTCACTGCTGGTCCTGTGGCAGTGGCCCTCTGGTGTTTCCCTGCAGTTGAAGTGGAGCTCGGGTGTCCGCGGCAGCATCGGATGTCCTCTTTGTAGTCTGCGACTTGCCAGCATTCAGGGAGGCAAGAACCATCTGCCTCACCTCTGCAACCTCGTCCCTCAGCTCTTTCACCAGGTCGTGCATTTCGGGTGGAGGATGATTTTTCTTGTCTTCCTTGGTGGCGGGGATCTTTGAGCTGCTGTGTGGTTCATCTCTAGTATGTAGCTCATTGATTCTTGGTGGTTTTGTATTGTTCCTCTTTAACTTGTTCAGTCTTTCTGTCTCAAGATTGGCAGCTTCGTTTAGTTTCTCAATCAGCATTTCATCAGTCACATCTGGGTTGTCAAGAAGGGCTTTAATCTGGAACTTTATGTTGTCATTTTGCAGCCCAGTAATCACTGATCTCAAAAACTTCCTTTTTACCAGGTCCCGACTGTAATTTTCTGCTTCTTTATCCTTGGATGCGTACAGGAGGCGATCTTTAAGTTCAATGACTCTGAATAAAAAGTCTTGAGCTCACTCTTTTGGATCTTGAGAAATATTTATCAGTTTTTGGTACAAATCAGATGTGTCATCTTCTCTGTAATGTCCTTTCAATATTGTCTTTAACTGTGTGAGTGTCAAATCAGTCTTTATTTCAAGCATATCACGCAGTTTGAGACCTGGATTGATAGCTCTTATCACTGCTTCAATAACTTCTGACTCACTGTGGCCTTTGCGGAGTCCATTTTCCATCTGATGCAGCAGGTTGGTATAGGACAGCCGATCGCGCTGCCCTCCCTCTCCTATTTGGCCACAGATGCGAAACTCCCTGCGAATAGTCACCTCCGGTACTTTAGAAGATGGCAGGTTCTGGCCGAGGCTCGGAGCAGCACCTGCCATCTTGAGTTTCTGCCCTATCGCTCTAATTTCTTCCTGCAGCTCGTCTCTTTCGTCTGAAGGGCGGGAAAAATCACTCTTGGCCGCATTGTCTTTAGCTTTGTAGTCGCCCAAGAACGATAAGAGTTCTTTCACAAACTGTACAGCATCGTCTTGTGTATAACTGTTTTCCACCTCGTCCAGTTTATGTTCTATAACTTTCATCAGGTGGCATCTGGAAGTGTCTTTTGTGGGCTCATCTAGCGGTGTAGCAAAGCCTTTCACATTATAACCCACTTGTATGAGCTGATCACGACTTAGCTGGCAGAGTGTGGCGGTGATCTTATCTCGTAGGGCTTCTACCTCCATTGTGGGTACTCACAAGGTTGTCTTTAGTCCGTCAGATTTCAGGTCCGGTGCTTGAAGAAAGGTTTTTCTTCAGCGGTGCGGTAGCGCTAACGTTAGCCGCTGATGGCGCTAACCAGGCCTCTGCTTCACTCACGCGCTGGAAGTTCTTCAAACCTTCCTCCTGGCTGGCTCGCCATGATATGTTGCAGCTTTAAGGCAGGGATGACTCCGGGAGTTGCTTCCTCACTGCATATGCTTTATTTCAAAATCAGATCAATGACAAAAACATACAGCAGCTCCTCTTCAACTCCTAGCCCTTGGCTGCGGTGGAAAAAGAACGACTCCAGTCCCCTTCGAGGAACATACCTACAAAAGAGTTTTTCTGACACACCAATGGGGCGTTCAATGCCGTCTTGTAAATATGAGTACTCTGGCAGAATAACAGTTCAAATGAAAAATACACCAGAACAAACAAGCAAAAAAATAGAAGTGTGGGGTACCTTTGAACCAATGAACAAAGTATAACAATTTGTACTGTTTAACATAACCCGACCCCGTCAGTATCTGTATCTCTCACATTAAAAACAACAGCTAGTCCTCCTCCACATCCAGAGACTCGAGAAACATTAAAAAAAGTCACAGCCAGCCGGCAATAGCTCAGTGAAGGCGCTTAAGTCACCGGATGGAATCCAAGTTTCAGTCAGAAAAAGAAAATCCAGCGCATGGGAAGTGAAAAATTCTTTCAAAATGAAGGTCTTACAGATCTGCCATTAATTAAACATAACCTGAGGGGAACTGGGTCGGAAACTTCCGAAGCAGTAGCATCCAGATCCACCGGTTGAAGGTTAGTCTGCTCCACTCTGCGCCAACGCAGATGCTGAAAAGAAGGGGATTTTGCAGGACTCCTCTCGAAAGTTCCAACAACAGGAAGCATCCAGGGGTCCACCAGGTCCAAGGCACGCATTGGCACCAAGAGTCGCGGACAAGATCGACAAATGGAGCAGAGCTTATGTGGAAAATGAGAAATCCAAATCCTCAGCTTGACGAGGTAGCCACTACGGTTACCCCGTCTCCTGCGTTGCTTCCGCGAATCCGGTGGCAGTGGTAAGGAGCGCCAGTGTGGTGGTGTTACTACCAGATAGGGAGGCAGAAAGCCTTGGCTGTTGTTTCCAGGTGGATCTAAGATCTGCGTGGATTTCCAATAATGTCTGCCAATCATAAGACAATGTTGGGCTGACACGTTGCATAAAGTTAGCTAAGAACAATAAAATAAAACAAATAAAAGAGAGCAATAGGCAGCTTGCCAAACACACAGGCGCCATCTTGTCCAAAACATAAGCATCCTCCACATATATACTATATAATAGAAATACATATTACTGTGAATGCTTTTGTATCATATCTTTTATCCTGTCTTCCTTCTCTCACCTAAATCAGTCGCGGCAGATGGCAGCCTGCTCCTGGTTCTGCCATAGCTTTCTTCCTGTTAAAACTGAGTTTTTCCTTCCCACTGTCGCCAAAGTGCTTGCTTATAGGGGGTCATGTGTTTGTTGGGTTTTTCTCTGTATGTATTATTGTATGTCTACCTTACAATATAAAGCGCCTTGAGGTGACTGTTCTTGTGATTTGGCGCTGTATAAATAAAATTGAATTGAACTGAATGATTATGACTATATTTAAAACTAATGTAATAAAATATTAATGTTTCATGAAGATCGCTGGGCATAAAATCAAGTCAAACACGTGGAGCTTCCCACTGTGGCAAGGAAGTAGAGTACCTTAGCTATTTGCTGAATAGTTCTTAATACCAAAATCCAATATTGTTTTTAACTGAGAGTTAAGTTTCGGAATAAATCTGACCACTGAACCTAATCGGCCTGAGTCTGTCTGAACTAAGACCTGTATCCAGTGTTCCACCCACTTCTTCCTGACTGCTGTGTTCAGGCTATTACTGTCAACCCTTTTCTACCCTGTTCAAAGGTTCTCTTTAATGTGGTCTGATAGTTCTGTTTGCATGTGGCTTATTGAGTAAAGTCATCATGTGGGTCGATATCTCACCGGAGTGAAACACTTCAAGACAGTCCGGTTGCTGAAATATGTGTAATTCATTTTTCAACTGTGGCTTCTCATCTTAGATTGGAAGTGTTGGATTTTGAAGTCACACAAAATTCAACAAAAAATTCACACAAATCAAAGCACACACACATTTTTTGTAATTTGTCTTTGTTTATTTCTGCCTGCACACTGTAGTGCGTATCAGCACACAAACAAGAGCAGAATGGAAGGAAAGCAGCTCTTGCAAGCGTTTCTTTGAATGTGAGAGGAAGCCTAAGGAAGAGACACAGGGGTCCAGGTAGCCATCAGGTAGACTAGAGATGGAGCTGCCATCCTCCTTTGTGAGAGATTTCTTATTCCTATTGTTGCTTGTACTCTCATTTCGTAAGCACATTTCAGATGTGGGATTCTCACTCTGATGCTGTCACATTGACAGAAAAGAGAACAAGTTTTTGCTGCACTTTCTTATTTTATTCCTTTATCTCCCACCTATTTCTCATTTGGCTCACAAAATTGGTTTTGAGGGGGTTGATGTATCTTGCAACATTTCCATGATCATAAAAAGGGAATCAGCAAAGCGGACTAATACATTTTTTTTTTTTTAGTATTTCAACTCAGAAACGGTTAGTAAGGCAGAACAAAGTTTAGTTCGGTAGAACCAAGCATTATAGCAGTTTTCTTTTATTCCATTGATAAGTGAATAAAAATAAAAATAAAAAACACAAAATTAAATAAAATTGAAATCATTAAAAGGTTTTATGTTTTTTATAGCATGCTGCTGATGCTCTCATTTAAGACTGAGACAGTAATTATTGCCAGATTGATCATTTGATTACACTGATTCCTTGAGTGCTGATGGTTGGTTAAGTGTCTAAACCCATGATGCTTGTCCTGATCTATTTGACCTCTTGTTGTTGTCTGATGAGTGAAATCACTGCTTTGTTTGTAGTCTTCAGACTCATTATGTTAAGTGGAAGCTACCAAGGTAAAAACACATATCTTTTCACCTGAAGGTTTCAGCTGAGCTCAGGGTCCTGAAGCACGCTGTTCTCTTTGCCTTACTGTTGTGTCACAGGATCAAGCCTTCCTGTGCTGCCCTCATCCACAAGAACACACACACACACACACACCCAAACAAACAAAAAAGAACACACACACACACACACACAAGCACCACCGAAGGCAACAAATCTCAGAAAAATAAAGACAATGTTTTTTTGAACTCGAAAACAGACCGGCCACACCAAGACACAGTACCAACCAAACTGTCTTCCATCTAACAGACAAGAAACAAAATAGGTTTTGATTTGTCTGAATGTGGCCTTTGGCCTTGTTACTCTGTATCAGGAACTCTGTGACAGGCTGCTGAAAGAAAGGGACATTTTATCATGCTGTAGCTGACTGCCAGGGACAATGTGACACAGCAAGATAGACCAAAAGATTTTAGAAAGTTACAACTGGTTTCTTAAATGACTTTGGGAGTCATCTGAAACTCTACTATAGTAAAGTCAAACAGAAGTTCTATTTTAAAAAGTGCTGTGTCCCAAACCCTTACCCTAGTACAGTGCATCTGGAAAGCATTCACAGCCCTTCACTTGTTCCACATTTTGTCATGTTACAGACAGAACTGTATCGAGGCACAGATACAGAAACACTTCTGCAGCAGTGGCCGCCATCATCCATAAATGGAAGAAGGTTGTATTGCAACAGCAGCATCAAGCCTGAGTATGATACAACAACCTTGGCACATCTATTTATGGACAATCCATCCGGTTGGATGGAGAGCATCTGTGCACAGCCATTTTCAGCTCTTTGCAGAGATGTTCATTCGGGTTCAGGCCAGGCCTCTGGCTGGGCCACTCAAGGACATTCACAGAGCGGTCCCAAAGCCACTCCCTTGCTGTCCTGGGTGTTTGCTTAGGGTCATTGTCCTGTTGGAATATGAACCTTTGCCCAGTCTGGGGTCCAGAGTTCTCGTGGTCTGAAAGTCCTTCCACTGCCTTTCGACAAACTCCAGGCAGTCTGTCATCTGCCTTTTACTGAGGAGGGGCTTACATCTGGTGACTATGCCATAAGTTTTGGTTGGTAGAGTTGTGCAGAACTTTCTAGAAGGTTCTCCTCTCTGAGCAGAGCAACACTGAGGCTCGGTCAGAGTGATGATTAGCTTATTGGACACCTCCTTGACTGAGGTCCTTCTACCCCAATCAATGTTGAAGGCCACTGTGCTCACTGGGACCTTCAATACTGCAGAAATTTTTCTGTACCATTCCTCAGATCTGTGATACAATCCTGTCCCGGAGATCTACAGACAATTCCTGGACTTCATGGCTCGGTTTGTGCTCTGATAGAAATTGTCAACTCTGGGACTTTATATAGACAGCTGTGTGCCTTTCCAAATCATGTCTAATCAACTGAAATTACCACAGGTGTACTCCAATCAAGTTGTAGAAATATCTGACAGCTGATTGGTTGAAACAGGATGTACCCAACCTCAATTTTGAGTTTCGTGGTAAAGGCTGTAAATACTTGTGTGCTTGATATAGTTTTTTATTTCAAGCAAACTTTTTTTATTTTGTCATTATGGGGTATTGTGTGTGTAAAATTTTGAGGTGAAAATGATTTTTATCTATTTTGGAATAAGACTGTAACATGACAAATATGGAACAAGTGAAGTGCTGTAAATACTGGATTTAAAACCTTTTATTATTGTCAACAGCAGTTAAAGGAATCTCTATTCAGCTGTCTGTATTTTTTCTGGGACTCTACTGTTTTTTCTACTGACCACTTGTAGCCTTTACATGCAAAATAATTGTTGGCGATGTGCAGTGGGTATGTTTGGAGGGTATCAGCTTTCAGTTGAAATGCTGATATGGACTCCTGGAAGTGAAGGATACTACTGATTGATTGTCTATGGCAGTTTCCATTCTCCTATAGCAGATTTCCCATGTATCATATCTCATTTACACATGGTGGTAAATGGATTGTTGCTTATAGAGCATTCAAAGAGCTTTATACAACATCTCTCATTCACACAGGCACCTTTTTCTAAATCTAAGAGTTTAGGTATAATATTCACAATCTGCATTGGGAGCAAGGATGCTTTGGCACGCAGACTGGAGCAGCTGGGGATCGAACCACCAATCTACCAATTAGTAGATGCTCTACCTCCTGAGGCACAGTCACATCCAGTGTCATTGGCATAGGAGAAGAAGAATGCTTTGATACCACAAAATGGTTTCCCCATGTCTGCTGGATTAAGTACAGAATAAAAATTGTTCCAGCCCACCTTAACCCATGGATGTTACCAGGGACTGGTAAAGAATGAATGTTCCCTTAAAAAGGTGAAAAATCCATGAAAATAGATGGATGCGAATGTAACCTTAACAACTTTACATCCACCAGATTACATGTGAGTTTTAAAGCACATCATTAATTTCCACACCTGCACTGAACTAAACAGCTTGATAATATTTCCACTTCTTTTGTTGGTGCTTCTTATAAATATTAGTTATTCCACCATGTGTTGTCATGTCACCATAATGTAGACAACTTGCTGTTTTTTGGGGGGCATCAGGTGATACTTTTTTACTTTACTTTTTTATTTTTCACAGCAATGTTAAAGCCAGAGAATGAGGTTTCTAAATATCAGGTGCTTCTCATATCCAGCTTCTAACAAATGTGAAACACGAGAGCATACTCCTGAAAACACTCAGCTCTTTTACAAATAAGTTAATTTAAATGTTAATACTGCATGTAAATAAGTAAAGCCTGAATACAACGCCACCTCCACGGGGTAAACATTGCTCATATTTGAGCTTTCCACCTGCCGGAGGTTTCACCCTGCTAACGTGCAGAGAAGAAATTACATGTCAGCCACAGTGTCAGAATGATTAATTTGCCTCTGCATCACGGCATAGTAATCCTCCTCGCAACGGTGCGATCAATCACACAACACCCGGCGGGTCGCCATGGCACACGCCGCACAGCCCGACTGAATGCTGAGCTGAGATGGGTTCCTCCCATAATACAGTAACAACAAACAGCTTGATAGAGTGTGGTTGCCTGGTAGAAACAGCATCAGAGAGAGCCACGATTCGTATGTTTAGCTGGTTTCTGCTTCATCATACGTATAAAAGGAAAAGTTGAAAACAAGTGTCTCAAGATGGAAGGAGCTAGAATAACACCTATCTGATATCTGAAATTATAAAGAAGAAAGATGAGGAGGCACAGTGAGGAAAAACTGGGAACAGCTGAGAACTAAAGTGTATTTCTTGCTTGGAAAAGCAGAATACAGCCAAATGCTATATGACTACATAAGGAACAAATTACCAACTGGGAAAAACATCCAATATTTGATGAAAAAATACTGTTGGCTCTCAGCCTCTTAGTAGATGCTTAGATGGTTTAAATGGAAAAATCCTAGCTGACCTTCTCCTTGAATTATCACAATTCTGAAAATGACCTTGAGGTCAAGCTCACTGAAATTTGGACTTGTCTGAGATTATCATTTTTGATGTTGCCTCATTCTCAAGCTGTCGTATTCACAAACCCAAGTGTCCATGCCACCTGCCCACACACCAGCCCGGCAGGGTCACATCAACCTTTTAGGGCTGAGGGGTAAACATTGTTTATCATGAATCCATCTGTTTTGCATGTAAAGTGTCGGTCTTGCAAGAGCCTGACAAAAATGTTAGTCCAGTGTTTGTTTCTGAACACCAGAGAACGAATCTGAATTAGAAAATTCAGCTGAATTTCTGAATCAGCTTGGGGCACAGTGACAGTGGTAATGCTTTATGGTGGTAACCTTTTAGTGACTTCTGTTCACAACACACAAACTCTGGAATTAAAACAATAATAATAATTAGGACTGCATCTATCAGTGTGAACATTTCTGACTTGTTGCATTTTTAAGTATTTTCTTCATTTTATTATCATCTTGGTTTGATGGATTAATGAGATCTTGATCATACTGAAATGTTGCTCCATGTCAACATGGTTGTACCTATGACTACAGAAAACAGTCACTGGGTTGTACTTGTGCCTGCACGAAGGCAGGTAAACAGATGTTGCCAGAAAGTGAAGGGGTTCTGTGAGTGTTTGTATGAAAAAAAAAACCCTGTTGTGATGTTTTCCTTCGGGTTTCCTGAAGTTGAACAGTGGAATGGTTAGTTGGTAATTCAAACCAATTTATAGAGATCTAATAAATCAGCCTTCTTTGGTTGATGGAATAGCTTGCTAAGCACTAACTACAAAGCAATAGCAAACTCATTTACAAGTGGGTCAATAAATGGCTGTTAGAGTCACACTTTTTCCGTTTTGACTCATTTATCTTGTAAAACAAAAATGTAATGATTTAACTAATTTGACCTTTTCAGCAGAACACTACTAAGACTGGTCCAAAAATAAAACTTCTGCCAAACTAAATTATAACAAACATAAAAAGAGTCAAAGTGCGTCTGGATCAGGCTGTAAGCTCACAGCACACCCCCATTATTTAGGAGCGCAGGGCATCACACTGCTAACACATTCATTCACAGTACCTGCCTGTGTCTGTGCTATGACATACCAACACACACACACACACACACACACACACACACACACACACACACAGAGGAAAACACATCCCAGCTTGCACTAACCAGCCCAAGGCAATACTCAGCTTTACCACCAATAAATGGCATATTGATCTGACCATGTGGACGGGCGACTGGGGAATAAACTGAGCAGCTGAACTGACTATTGAGTTTCTGCAAAAAGAGATTATCGAATCCCTGCTGGTCTTCTCCACCTATCCAGGAATATTTCTGCGAGTTTTCAAGAGAAGTACTGAAGTATTTCTTTCAATAAAGTGTAATTCACTGGCAGAAGATACATTTAGATTAAATAAGTTAAAGTAGAGTACGTGCTTGTTTTGGATTCTGCTGCAAGAAAAAAAAAACAGCCAAAATGTTCTGCATGTAAACCTTGGTGTTGCTCCCGTATAGCCTACTTTACAGTGTTGATGATTAAACTGGTATTTTCTTCATTAAACGCTGAAACACATTTAAACACATTTGCGGAATAAGCTATGCCTTACTGTCAGAGGTGCCTCTGCTACAGTGTGAGGTTCAGACTGCTTCTGTGTTGGTTGTAAATCTTAAGCTTATTAGTGAGATTGTGAGTCTCAGTTTTGCCTTTTCGTTGAGGTTCTTCGCCACAAAATGTTACGTGAATAACACTAGTTGTCATTTCATGCAGGGCTTGTTTTCCTCTGCGTCTTCATTGGACCTGCATGAGAACACCAAAGAGTTGCGGTAAGATTTAATCATCACGTAAAACATAAAATATTCTTCACTGGGATTCAGGTGAAAATAAAAAATGCAGAAACAAACAGCGTCTGCACTCCTGTCTGTAACTCAAATGAATCAGAAGTTTGCACTTAGCTTGTTCACAGTCATGAGTTAACTTCTAAGTGAAATACTTATTGATCTATGCTTTCTGTAAAATGAACTAACTTGTGGGATTGCTTCTATGATGCCGCAACACTGAGGCACTTGTGTTCAGCACATGGTCAACATGGCTGCCATGCATTTTCTTAAAAAAAGGAAGTGGCAATGTCATGTGATACCTATAAATAAAGCTGCTTTTTACTAAAAAAAACTCTAAAAAACCATCCATTTTTTCCGTTAAATAGAATACACCATTCAAACAACACAGTTATTTAATTCTTAAATAAAGAAAAATCATTAATTCAACTTCTCTGCTTAGGCAGCTGGCCCCATGACCTGGCCGCAGATAAGCGGAAGAAAATGAATGGATGGATGGATGGATGGATGGCTCTACATAAACCTTTCCTCAGATGATTTGCTGTAGATGAACATGGTGTTTCCATGTCTTTGGTTCAGTAGCTTAGATTACTGATCAGTCTGTTGGGTATGCAGTCCTGCCAGCACGTGAGCCAAGTGAGATGACTATTTCTATTAGCAGAGCAGAAATTATGAACAGAAATGTGTTTCACTGATGTTCAGGTAAATGTTTATATTTTGAAAGAAAAGTAAAAGTTGATCTAAAAAAGCTTTATTTTGGGGTAGCTTTATTTGAAGATGCTGCAAAACATTGATTTTTTTTCATCATTCACTGAAAAAACCCCCAAAAACTCCTCCAAACTGAGACCTTGAATGTTACTCTTTATCAAAGTCAACAGTGTGTGTGTGTGTAGGTGTGTGTTGCTACATTAACAGCCACACATTTATGTTTGTTGCTGCGTAAAAGTGTGTCTATGTATGAGTGCATGTGTGGCTTAATGTGCCGTGCGTATAATTATGACCCACCTTGCCAAAGTGTACTTAAGACATCATGCTGCTCACCTCATTCGCAGGGATAATATGATTAAGAGCCACCTATGGCGCCTTGTGAGTGAGTGTGCTTGTGTGTCTGTGTGAAGGGGAACTGGTCAGCTGCCAAAAGCACCATCTTAATACGAGCTTCCCGCTCGTGCCCCTGCAAGGCCGAAGCAACACGGTGCCTGCGCCACACCGAGCCTGGCCTCCAACACGAGCCAAATCATCAACCGACTATCACCCTGTACAAGGTTACATTAACACTCTGAGGCGTCCAATCACATAATAGACTTCACACACTCCGGGGCCTGAGATTTCATGTTCTCGTAGGACAGAGATTGCCTTGCAGTCTGCTACGTGGCATTTCCCTCTGTGTCCCCTGCCTGCATGCTTCTGTGACACTCATGAGGTGAATCTGCATAAAGCCATCAACACTGGTACTTTTAATTCATTTGCAGGGATATAAAACATGAAAAGTTTAATATTAAATACCATAATACTAAAGATGATATACCAGCATATAAAATATTCAAGACATTTAGTTGGTTAAGAGCCCTAATGATAGAGAGCTAGGTGTGAGCCATTCCTCCTAATAGATTTTAATCATTAAAGCTTTAATGAGAGACAAGGAGGAGGTGGAGCGTCAGAAGGCGTTTTAACACAGCAGTTTCATATTATTGGGGCTTATTTTGAGTCTCCAGTAAAAAGAAAAGCATCAATCAATATGAATTTAATACTTGCGTCTGCATTAAAAAAATAGGTTTGAAACTTTTTAGCTCAGTGTTACACAAAACAAGGAACAAGAATCAGCCACTAATCATCAAACACACAACATGTTTTCTTGAACTTTTTCCATTTCGAGAATATCTTTGCAGTGTTGAGGAGACTTCGACATCCCTTGAATATTTTGCTATGAAGTTGTTATGATGATGGAGTGATTGAATTTAATGGAGTTTTATTTATATAGCACCAAATCCCAACTACTGTCACCTCAAGACACTTTATACTGTAAAGTAAAGACGATACAACAACAGAGAGAAAACCTCAACAATAAGATGACCTGGTAAAAGTGGAAACGAAAAACTTGTTTTAACAAGAAGAAGCCCCCACCAGAACCAGGCTCAGAGAGAGGCACAACCATTTATTGAAACATGTGCAAACATAAATGAAAATAAACTGGAGTTTGTACTGTTCTGACAAACTGCATGATGGATCAAATTCTGACGGTGTTTTTCTTCTGTTCTCATAATTTCAGCGGTTTTAACAGGATCTCCAACACCACCAAACCATGACACAGCCTCCACCGCGTTTCACAGATGGCTGTACACACTCACTGTTCTTCCTCTTTCATGACCTCCTCTGGGCATACTGATGAGGATTTGGACAAAAAAATGTAATTCTGATTTTCAGTCCAGTGTTTTTGTAATTTGGGTGCAGATTGATCAACTGAAAGCTCCAATCCATCTGTCAAGTCTTTGCTGATTCTTTTTTTCCTACTTCTTAAGGATGAACTTTCAGAGACTGTCCATCACACCACAGGCAACTAGTAATTAAGTGCCTTGTTTAAAACAGGTGCATTGCTGGTTTGTCCCATGAATTAGGAGACTTTTTAATGAATGATTCAAAGGTCTGAGTTTAAGTGACTTAACAAAGAAAACAAACATTAAACTGGAAATAGTCAGGAACAAAGTAAAACCTTAGAAATAAAATATAAAGAAAGAGAATTAGAAATAAACAAGGCTGATGTTTTTTCTTAGTAGTTTATCTAACTAACTTCTGCTATTCTGCTGTTAATATCATTTTTGACTTAGCTAGTTACGTAATTACCACCAGATAAAGCTAAACAAACATTTCAGTGCTTTTCTGTTTCACTTCTTACTGATTGATTGATTCTGAATGACTTTATCACTGGTGTTGCTTTAGCAGAGAGAAGCTAATTGGATCATATTAACATTGCGATTAAATAAAGCGGTGAGGTGCATGCCTGGCCTAAAGTTAATACAGTCACACCAGTCACACACAGTCACATACTGTGGAGTGTTCCTGGTCTGTAGGGGTCAGTATGTGTCAAAGTGGTTGAAGGAAGGAGCAGTGGCGAACCAGTGACAGGGTCATGGGCGGCAGAAGCTCTCTGATGTGCCTGGGGACCACCTGGCACCAGGATGCAGTATTGGAAGAAGGCAAGCCATCGAGGTAAACAGTATGTTCATTGACGGTTGGAGTGAAGGCCAACCTTAACTGCCCTAGTTTAAGACCCATTACAGCTAAGGAGAGAGAGTTTGGGCCATTAAATGCATGTACAGAGTACATGAAGATGAGTCTGAAGCAAGTCCTTGTAGCTTAGGATTCATCATACGGACCGGACAACCTCCTCCCCTGTAGACTGGTAATTTTCTCTGCACTGTCACTCTGAGACAAAGGTATGGTTTCTCCTTTTTCTTTTTGTGAACCATGAACTGGAGTCTTGGTTGGTCACTTTGACTGCTGTAACTCCTGTCAGCCTAACAGACTCAAACCGTGAAGTCACCTCCTGTCAACTATAGGACACCAGACAATGCACCATTAAAATATCCAAAGGACACTTTTGTGTTAGCCAACTATTAAAAATTGGAGCCATTTTCTTGTGAACATTGTGAATCTTGTGATATTTGTGACACAGTGTTAACCGTTCTAGAGGGGGAAGTGAATTAATATCATCTTAAGACTTTTGGGGTTTAAAGAGGGGTTTCATGTGGTTTGGTTCCCGTTCTGTTTGTGCTCTGAGAAGAATATGGTCTTTAAGTCTGACGTCATGGGTCCAAAGTCTACTTCAGGTCCCAAAGTCAATTGAACACTGCGGCATCACTGAGAGTTACTAAATTTTTTCATCTTTAATAAAATGATCAGTTTGTAACAATTAAGTTTAACATCCAGGGTTCCATGAAAACAAAATTTCTGAAGTTTAACAGAGTTAGAAGTTAGCAGGGAGTTAGCTCGCTAGTTTACATCTAAAGATGGTACACCATGTTCTGATGAGGGATTTCTGAAAAATGAAAGCTCTGCTATCAGTTCCGACATAAATGAAAACAGAAAACTAAACAGCAGTGACGTTTGTAGGGTTATAATGATGTGCTACATGGTGGCTAGCTACACAGCTATGGTTAACATAATATAAACACAGTGAAGCTGGAGGATGAACGCTAACTTTTTTCCACTCAATAAACGTTAATGCGAGGGCTTCCAATGGTTAGGGACAAATGCAATCGCATGGCAGGATCCTGTAAATGGACCAAACTTCAGTCAGGAATAGTGATGTGCGAATCATGAACGAATCGTTCAATACTCGAGAATCACTTTACTGACTCGTGAATCATGATTCACAAGCCCAACTGACTCACTGACTCATCCCTGTTGCTGTTAGCAAACTAATTTCATTAGTAGAAATATATCTAGCTTAAAATTAAAATTGTGGGGGAAAATACAACAGCCAGTTTCTTAACAAAAACATTTCTTCTCTGAAGTGGAAAAAAAAACCCTGAGTAGAAAGCTCACATCAAGACAATAGCTTCTCGGTTCACAGTAGCATCGCTCAGCTAACATGCTAACAGCACATTTGAGTCACCCCCTCCCTCCTGTGCTGAATCGTAGCACGAACGAATCACTCAGGACTCACTCACCCCCTCCCTTCCTGTGCTGAATCGTAGCATAAACGAATCACTCAGGACTCACTCACCCCCTCCCTCCTGGCTCACAGCTCCTCCTTCTTCTTCTTCTTGGTTGGCAACCAATGTTAAGACGCATTACCGCCCCCTGGCTCACAGCTCAGTGGACATTTAAATATATATAAAAATATATATTTGACACATTTGAGGAAAATACAAATAAAATAAAATAAAAATAAATAAAATAAATCTTCCCTTTAGAAAATTTTTTTTTACTCTTTTTTGCTCTATAAAAATAGTTGTTTTTCTTTTTCAATCACTCATCTTAGCAGTAGGATATACATGAAAAGAGAAATAAATTAAGTTTGAGTGAAAATGTACATTTTTTGCACTCTCTGGGCAACTGACTCAGTGACTCAAATGACTCAAAAAACCCGATTCACTTTGGTGAGTGACTCATTCAAACTCGATTCAGTAAAAAGAATCAAATTTACCATCTCTAGTCAGGAAAACAACTGAGAAAATCCATCCACAATACGAAGTTAGTCATTAATATACTGCTGCATGGGCTGGGCTGTAGTTACATTGTAAGGTTTTAAAAAACTGAGCTTTAAAATGAACAGTGGTAATAAAAACTGAGAGAGGCTGACAGTAATCACTGACTTTTTTTAGGGGCTTGTTCAAATTAAATAGAACAAGATACAAAGCATCAAAACCTGGTAAAAACACAACAGCCTTAATAAATAGTAGTTTGGACCCGGAAGCAGGGTTCATACATCATGACTTAACAACTGGATTGGCATCCCGCCCATATGGTTTAGCAAAGAAAATCAAAGGATTGTGCCAGACTAGGTTTCTGTCTGACAGCACAGTCCCCTCCAGGCAGCCACTGTATCTCGCACTGAAATCCTGGAGCCCCTCCTCCATACCCGCAGCAGTCGGACAGTGGTAGGAACCAGGGTCAATTGCACTAGGGAGGTCACGGACCCAGATCTTATAATCTTTCAGTCATTCACGGTAGCTTGTACCTTCCCACAATTTTACACAGTGAGAAGGATAGGTCCTACATAAGCACTGTTGCAGACCATGTACACCCTTTCATGGACACTGTACTCCCTGGTGGCTGCTACCTCTTTTGGCATGGTTTAACGAGCATATCAGTCAGTTTGAGGTGTTGACTGGGCCTCCACATTCTCCAGATCTCAATCCAGTCAGTCATCTGTGGGATGTGCTGGACAAACAAGTGTGAGCCATGGAGGCTGCACATCACACTTTACAGGACTTAAAGGATCTGTTGCTAACATCTTGGTGCAGATACCACAGCACAAAATCAGGGGTCCAACAGAGTCCTAGATGAGTCAGGCCTGTTTTGGTAGCAAAAGTGTGACCAACACAATATTAGGCAGGTGGTCATAATGTTGATCCTGATCTGAATAATATAAAAATATTATTAAACATAATTTTAGAATATCTGACAAAGGTCAGGTATGTGAACATAACCATGTCCAAACCTGAAAGCAAGAGAAGGTAATGATTATTGTTCATAAAAGCAAAATGCTATAATATGTCTAGCCACAGAAGTCTGTGTTCTGA
The DNA here is from genome assembly GCF_001858045.2 of Oreochromis niloticus. NCBI lineage: Eukaryota > Metazoa > Chordata > Actinopteri > Cichliformes > Cichlidae > Oreochromis > Oreochromis niloticus. The sequence continues at coordinate 6,621,289 of NC_031966.2, read as the reverse complement.
CTCTGCATGCACATCAAGCTGTGAAGCTTAAAGAGGAGACTTTGAAACTGTGAGCTGAAGTTTGTACGCTTGCTCTGACTTAGAGAGAGTCTGCATTGTGCTTTGATATAAAGGCATGTTTATGTATAAAAGGCTGAGACTCCAAAGTAGAATTACAGCAATTATCTTCCAGAGAGATGCTGCTCATTAATCACAGATGGAATGACCCAAAAAAAAACATTTAGTGAGAAGAGAGCGTGCTTGTACAAAATCACTAAGGAACAAAAATGGAGGCCGCCGCTGAATTTCTCAAGGTTACGGCCAAAGAAAAATGCAGTTCTATTTCTGTGGCATCCTTGTGCTCAGAGTGGATCAAGAACATTAGAAAAGACAAGAAGAGTCCTTGTCTCGTTTATTACGAAAGCTTTTTTGTCTGAAAGCGTCTCATCTGACTTTATGTTCCGCCTTCATGCTGCCGTTGTCCTCTAACTCGTGCCTACGTCAGTTAAAGGGCGACACTATTTCATGTGGTCATTTGGTGATGTTCACTTTCTACATTTAGCTTCAAGGATATTTCAGGATGTCTACCATCAGTTTGATGTGTCACTTTAACAATGTGACAAATCTCATGCTTATAATAACAATAATAATAGAAATACAAAAAGACAAGCAATGACAATAAAATCATACCTTGCTGAGGCTCTGTGCCTTTGAAAAATGACAGAGGGACATAGCTAGTAACTAGCTGACAAACATGGTGAAGCTTTTAGCTGCTGAAGAGCTGGAGATTTCCCTCAGGATTCAGGAGGAACCAAAGTTGAGACCAAAACATCTGAAAGAGAACTCCGGTGTGTCCGTATCATGATTACAACCTGCTTTTGTGAAAGAAAGAATAAGACTTTTTTTCAGAAGCAACTTTTTCCCAGATGTTCCTGCTGTTAGATGACAGGCTTTCCCGCAGTTTGTGTTAAACGAGTCTGTGTGGTTAAACACCACTAAAAGAGAGAAGGCAGGAAAACGGATGGAAATGAGTCTTGATGCATGCTCAATCATCCACGTAAGTAAATCCCCAAAAGCTGCTTCTGTTCATCTGGTCAATGAGCTTTGATTTTGGTTGTTGATCAATGGTCATGAGAAATTGCATATTAATGATCAAGGAACTGACCTCCCAGCCCATTGTCCCTTCAGTGGTGCTGGTTTCAGTCATTATGCAAATGTACTGTTTATTAGGGGTGGGTTTTGATTATCGATTTTCCAATTAAAATCGATTCTAGCTTGAATTACGGGAGATCGAGTCATTAAAATCCTGAATCGACTTTTAACAAAATTTATTTTCCCCGAAACGTCAGAATCTCAGGTTTAACCTTACAAAATTTCGACAACCACCAAACAGCTAAAACAGTAAATGAGAGCAGGTACACCTATTCCGCAGCAAGACGTGAATAAAAAGTGCAGACCCGCATCAGAATCAGTGAGATGTTGGCTTTCTCACCCGACGGCACGTACAGGGACACGCTGTCAGGGCTGATCGTCGGCTGGTCCGCGCTTTTTATTTACGTCTTGTTTTTGTGCTAGATTCTCAGCTGCAGTTTCATCACTCTCCAACCAAAATTGATTGAACCAGCAGCAAAAGAAGATCCAAACTACGCTTCACATTTCGCTTCACATAAACATGAATTCCCTCTTACTTTTGCTGTATTGCTTCCACCACAGTAAAATGACACTTCATGCACAGCTCTCTCTTTCTGTGTGTGTGTGTACTTTAGAACAGTTTCCCATCTAAAAATCTCTGTTTTCTGCATTATTCGCTTGCTTATTGCACAGGTCTACCATTATGTACAGCGCTGTCGGCCGCTGTTTTTTTTTTTTTGTTTGCTTTTTTTTAAAATTTAACTGACTTCCGAAAAGAAAATGTCATTGCTGTTAATTACTGAAGAAATTTAAACTTTTTAAAATAATGCGAAATTGCAAAATGCTTAGCTGTGTCTCTAAACCTCTGCAACTTTGCTCTGCTTCACTTCAGCAGCATCAGGAAAAATTCATATGTTCATTCATTTCTTCAGTTTTGGTTCTACTGCAGAATATTTTTAAGGTGGTTATCTGCTTTAAAAACCCAAGCCAGGAAAATCTCCTTCATGTGTTTTATGCTCAGTTACTTTACCACAAAGGCATCTGCTGTGATGCTTACCTTTGATAAAGTCTCAGAAGTGTCAGTACTGATAAATGATCAGAATTATAATATTTCTGAATTATAATATTTCTGGAAATTTTGCCTCTGTCTGAGGCAAAATTTCCCCGATTCAAATAGAATCAATCGAATCGAATCGTGGATCGAATCAAATCATTCTAGAAATGAGTGACGATACCCAGCCCTACTGTTTATAAGATTGGGGAAACATGTAGTCAGCTGAGACTGAATAAACGTTTCTCCTCTGAAAACGTTACGCCCAGATGAACAGAATCAGCTTTTGGGGATGGAAATTAGGTGCTGAATATGCAACAGTCCCTACTTTAGGAATTAAAAAAATCTAATTATTTGTCCTGCAAATGCTGATTAATGGGCGTTATGGGGGGATTCCCTGGTGTCGAGTGAATTTGTGTTATTGATAGAAATGACTTCATTTCTCATTTAATATCGTCTTTGCTGAGTCAGCACACATACAGACAGGTTTTCTTTCCATTTCCATTTTCCTGTTTGTAGAAGTGAGCCAAAGTTTAATGGGTTGATAATTCTGTCTGAGATCACCTGTTTGGTTACACTTCTAACAGAAAAACTTTATTTAAATATATCGGACACTGGATGTTAATATCCCAGATATAACTCATGTTCAGAACTTTGCACATTTAGAACATTTGTACATTTCTGTTTTGGGAGGATTTTTCAGGACTCATGTTCTCACCTTGTTCAATAAGGGTGGCCAGTGACAAGGAAGAGAAACTTTATCTTAGTTTAGAAGTCAGCATATAAATGAACTAAACTAAAAAATGCAGTCCATACAATCCAGTAGCTCACAACATTCTTGTTTTTCAGACTTTGTGAGAAAAAATGTTCTAATATCAGACCTCCTCCTGCTTTTCCTTCTGGCTCCTCTATGGTTATCAACCTGCCTGCGAGCTCACAGTGCCAGAGGAAATGTTGTGCAGCTGCTGACTGAGATCACAACAGTGTGTGTGTTGGAGATAATTATGTTTACCACACAAGATTCATAGGCTATATGAACTCATAATTCATATTTTGGGACTAAAAAAGCCCCATTGCTGGAGAAAAAGTACCGACCCCTGTTGGAGTGATTTCTCACCGAGTAATGTTATAGTTTGTTTCTTTTTTTCTGAATAAGTCCTCTGCTGCCTTCATGCTTTCACTGGGTGACAAATACTGAGGCAGCATGTGTCCTCTGTGTCCACACCTGCACATGTGGGCTGACCTGCAGTGTGTGATGTTTGCAGTTTACAGAAATCGTAAACTAATGCTGTTTTCTAAAATTCCTGCAAATGACTGTAAATGATGCCTTGGTATAAATGAAGATATATGTATATTTGTTTCACTGAGGAGAGACTGGCTTCAGAGTTCTCAGAGTTTTCTCATAACAGAATTCTTATAACGGAATAACAGAGGAGAGCAGCAGAAGTTTAGCACGCAGCCGCTCGCTGTAAGTTTGCATTTCTCTATATCTGAACTGAGGAAGTCTGCAGACTTGTGGTGTGAAATTAGGAAGAAATGAGTTTATCCTACTGTAAGTTTGAGGTCAATAGCTTGAGGTTACATAGATGCTCCTGTGCATCCCAAGTTTAGACTAGAATTAACAAAGTTAAAAAATACAGTCGTGCATAAGTAAACTGCCCATCATTGTTATCGGAGTGAGTTACTAATGTTTCCAGTACCAGTCAATATCTAAACTGACCTTTGTATGGAGGACAGATTATCGAAGCACAATGAAAACAATGCATTATGCAGAGAATAATGAAGACCAGTTTGTTCCATTTGAAGATCACCCTAAGGCCAAAACAGCAACGTGATAAATAGTTTTGATTTGGTCAGTTTGGCGTATCTCCCATTGTTCATTTGCATGCATGTTACTATTTCCATCTCAGTTTGTATATTGCAGGATATTCTTTTTATCTCCCATGGACTGGATTAAATTGATGCTTTTTCTTGTCGAATACAGTTTCACCCTCTGGGTAACTGTTTGCTTTATCTATCCCTGATTTGTGCTGACTGATGATGACATTACCTGACCTTGTGCTTTTTTCTTTCTTGCATTTTTCATTCACTTTGTGCAATAAAGTGTCAGAATCATAGACCTGTGTTCTAGATTTATTTTATGGTTTCTCATTCCCTCCATGAAGCTCACACTGAGACCAGCATGGAGTGGACATCAGTAGTGTTACTGTCATGTGTGTCATGGACAGTTATCTGCCTTTTTGACAGCAGATGGGCATCAAACAGGAAAAGACAGGAGAAATAAAACTGTTGGAGTTTTAGAGCCCCAACAGCTGCTGAAGTCAGGAGAGAAATTATAGAGTTGCCATGTCAACAAATGCATTCTTAATTAGCATTTTTACTCAAGCACCAGATGAGTGCCATTTGGCGGAGACATTTTCAAAACATGTGTGACTCCCAGACAAACATAAATGCACTCATATTCACTGCAGTTCTTTCTTTCCACAGCAAAAATCTTCCTGTTTAATTTGGAAGTCTGATTTGGGAAACACTGGACCTCTTTAAACCTCACATCACATATCCATCCAGCTTCACGCGAACATGAAGCTGTTCATTCGGGGCCACATTCAACTGTTAAACTGACCTCTGCATGATCACAAGAACATACTTATTCATGCACCAATGATTTACTACTAAATTCAGTAATCACATTACTGTTACAATCACGTTACATGTGTTACAAGCCTTCTTCAGTTATCTGAAGTTCGTGTGCATAGATATGAATATTACTTTTATATATTTTTATTTTGTACAAAAACTGAGAAACACAACTACATCCTGCATAGGACACCTGCACTATACAGCTAACACAACATCAACTCTTTGCAAGCATCTGCACAGACAGCATACTAACACAAAGCTGAGTACATGCAGACCCCAGCCCAGCAGCCAGAGCCTTCGTTTCTACAGTAGAATCACCATGATGACCACTGTGAAGTCTCTGGATTTCATCTTTGTTTTGTGTTCACATGTAAACACTAATAGATCATATGTGACCTCATTAAGATATTAGGATCAGTGTGTGCAACTGTAGGATAAGATTTATATTAATAACTATTAATTATGTAATAGTAATTATGACACCAACAATGCTAATAACACGACCGCACCTTCAACTCCTCAAAGTTTTAATGTCACAATGAAGGTGCATGTTTGCATTGTGTCCCAATTGTAAACACACATTGGAACACAGAGCTGTCCTCTGATTGGATCACTCACACCACATGTCTATGCAAGGTGTTTCAGGAGGCCAATGAGACATTTAAGATGACGTTTTTTTAATTCTGCCTCGTCAGTATTTCAGTTCTGCACCTTCATTTATGTGACTGTTGTTTCCCAGCTTCTTCCAGGTTTTCACAAATAAGACACATGAAGTAATAGTGCAGGACACACAGTAGAAAAGAGAACTGTGGTTGTTCCTGTTGTTAGCGGAGGGATGAGTGGGTAAAATATAAAAATAGTGTTTTAAGATTGCATCCGTCAGGCCTTCTTTAGCATAGATGCAGTATTTAAAGAAGGAATAAAGTCAAATCCCTTCGAGCGTTTCATTCCGAGGGATATTTAACAGTATGGTCATGTGCTGTCATCTCTTTGCCTTCTCTCCTTTTTTCCTCCCTCTTGAAATTGTCAGGCTTCTATTGCTCGCTTTATGTCCTCCAAAAAGCAAATCCAGAGCCATAAAAGGGAACAACAGCAGCATTTTACAACGCAGCAGATGTCACTGTGTTTCTGGGATGTGTCCTCATTTGGCAGCTCTGAGCACAGAAACTCTGCAGTGTCATTCTGTCCATCACTCGCTGTCTGGGAAACAAATGAGCAGGCACATTTCACACATCTAAAGCTCGACACTGTGATGGCTCCATTTACAAAATTCCTGCTGACATATAAAGTAAAAAAGCCGGCTCTAGCTGGCACTAGAGGCTTGTCTTGCTCTGAGTTGGTTGCACCACATTACATTGTAGGATGTTTTTTTTACTGCCACGGTGAAAGGCACGAGGAACACAAAAGCAACGCGGATCATTACTGGTAATAAAAGCAGCAGAAGGAAACCTTGGTTTCCTGGTTTCCTTTAAACACTATTAAGAAGTAAATGTTGTTAGAATGGACATCAGTCAGCACACAGTAAGTTCTTAGATATCTCCAGACATTAAAAAATATACCACAGCTGAGGGGTTTTTTGTATTTTATATTCAGATCTACAAGTTTTCGGATACAACACATATTTGTGATTTTGCCTCTACAACACAACAGTGGATTTTATGTCATATAATAAAGACGTGTTTGCAGTGCAGACTTTCAGCTTTATTTAAGTGGTTTTAGCATGATTTAACATGTTTGTAATTATAGACTTATGGAATTAAGCTTTATATTATACCCATTTTCAGAGGTTCACAAAGTGATTAAGGAGGGGTAAATAAAAACGTGTTTAGTGTAAAAGGTCAAATGGTCTGCTTGAGTAGTTTCTAGTTAAATATATAATATTGTTTAATTGTATTTTAAAACATTCATTTTCAGCACCACAGACAGCTCAAAAATAGCAGTGTGAGTGCGCTTAAAGTACTTTATGTTTACCAGAGAACCAATCATCTCTGTTTCCATGTATGTTTCAATAAATTGCTGGACTTATCTCCTAGTTTCCTTCAAAATAAGTAAAGAAATGAGGGCTAGCTCAAGAGTTTTGTAAAATACTCTATTTCCACATAACAACAAACTGAGATTTAAAAAAAAATGTTTGAATGGAAATAAAATCTAATTTAAATTAAAATAATGTAAGAAAAACATGTTGTTTCAGAGTCCCTGGATCGAATCTCGATGAGACACCACCACGAGAACCACAGGAGCTGATTCACATGAGATCAGTGGTGTGTCTAGAAAATCTTTGTTGGGGGGGCCAGGTAGGGGCACAGATTTGGAGAAGGGTGGCAGATGTAATTGGCAGATAATGTTTAAAAAAAAAATCTACCAACCGTTAACCATAATTCAATAACCCTATAAACCTAATAACCGAATGCGCTTTTAACTCTTATTAGAATGACATTTTGACCACTACGGTGCAAAGTTTTTAGATACTGCATTGATAAAGTACAAGAGATACAATCAGTGCGTTGTCAGTGTTTATTCAGCATTCAAGGACAGCAATATTTGCATAGTGTTTTTACTGGCATATAGTGCACATATGTTTTGGGCAAAAACATTTTTGAATATTAAAATACGAACATTTTTAACATACAATTGGCAAATTAGTCTATGCAAAACTTTATCTGCCAATTAAAAAAAGAAGATAATCTTCTTACAAACTGGTGTTTGATTTTGAAACAGGAAAAAAGTGCGGAAACAAATGAAAAGACTAACTTTTGAATGAAACCTGAAAGCAAGTAAATACTTTCTATGCTGCCTTATGGTAAACTTTGGTAATACTGATGTATAAAGAACAACACTGGCTGATGATGAAATACAGTCAGCTGGCATGGTGACACTGCCAGTATTAACCTGCAGGGCTGGACTGGGACAAAAAATCGGGCATTTTGACTAGAGACCGGCCCACCAGGTATTAAAGCCATAAAGCCTTTGAATGAAAACAGATGCTGTTGTGACAGTGATGTACACGGTCTTTTTGGTATATGTATGATTTCTATACATTTTACATCAGATAAAAACTTTGGTTGTAAGACTCAGATAATTATTTTTTTAAAAGCTAGACATTTTAAATGAGAATAAGAAAGGAAAGTATTTCTTTGTGCCCCTCTTTCCCTCTTAATGCCCTACCTGGCCCCCTGGCAAAACTTTGCTAGATCCGCCCCTGCACAATTACCAGCTGTCAGCTGCTTAGAAAAGGATCCTGGTGTTATTTGTCTCTCAGAAACAGTTGATAACTTCCCTTCAACTCATTCATGTCACCTAAAAGGTAAACCTGTTTCTCCATCACCTGTTCAGCTCTGATGATTCAGTAAGGACATCTCCTGGTTTCATCTGCATGTTTCCCTCTCACCAGATAACCAAACCGATATCATGACCAGCAGCTTTTACAGCTGTGGCTCCAGCAAACATCAGCTGATACTAGAAATTAATATTAAATAAATTCTAACAATAGCTGATCAAGCTTAAACGTGCTGCTGTTGTTTACCGTGAGATCCGCCGGTTTCCTCTTTCTGGCGCAAAGTGGGCGATAAACAAACAAGAGAGAAAAGCCGATCAGCTGATCATTGATCAGTTTCATGATTGAAGTAGCAACAGGAGAGGGAGGGGAGAGAATGAGAGAAGAAGCGGCAGCTGTGCAGCGTAATGACAGAATAACTCCAGCTTTGTGTCTTTGTTTCATTCTAGCTAAAGTACGGCACAAACTGCGTCTCTTTTCAGCTTAATGCGAAACGCGTAATATTTTCTCTGAATGAGGGACCATTCCATTTTTTAAGGAGCCGTTGGCAACTCTACTAACTAACCTTATGAATAAAATAAAGTTCACTATCAGTAACATCACAGCACCCACCCAGCTGTATAGAAACTCCATCATGCTAGCTAGCACGCAGTACGAGTTATTGTAACTGACTGTAAAAAGTCAGCACAACGAAAATAAACTCCACCTAAACTTGGTTTATATCTGACCCAGATAGACTGCAGGTCATAACTTCTTACCTGAAGTTCAGTTCACCTGACACTCGGACCGGCGGCTGCCTCGGGTCTCTCCTCCTCCTGCCTCCCCTTCCCTCATCCACCTGCTGGCCTCTGTGGAAGCTCCGCCAGAGCCACTACCAAACAACTGAGTTATTTTTACACATCGACCAGAATCTGGACAATCCACCACTTCTCATTGTTCATGCCGTTACAAAAAAAATAAATAAATAAGTCATCAGCCCACTGGGCAAATGCCCGGTATGCCTGATGGCCAGTCCAGCTATGTTAACCTGATACTAAATCTGCAGCTCCATACAGCATTGTTACAACTTAGATTATATCTTATAACTCATAACTCTTATGTTAGCTCCCCCCAGTAGCCTACTGTCTGAAATATTCGATGGCTGCAATAATTCTTTAAGTGTTATTTTTTCCTTGGTATTATAATTTCACCGAAGTTTACTAAACTCAACAAACTTAATATTACTTACCGGGACATTTATTCTGTCCTCATTTTCTTTCACCGAAAAATTGTTTTCTGCGATGCTGTCTTTCTCCTACCTTTGCTAACGTGATGCACATAGTGCAGAAGCCGATGCTGCATTCACTTACACTCGGATGTCTGAGCTTCACCGTGAAAACATAATCGTACATTTGATATTTGATTGAATTTTATTGTTTTAGCTTTGGGGTGGCACCTGGGGTGGCCAGTCTGGTTGGGGGAGTGGCCACCCCGGTGGACACGCCACTGCATTAGATAGTGCTGTAAATAGGGATGGGTTCTGACATAAACCATAGTAACCAGATCCGAAAGCAGCGCACATTTCGGTGCTTTTTTTCGGTGCTTTTTTTTTCCTGAGCCAATTCTAGCCAATCATTTTACGTTTCCGAGGATAGTAGGCGGGGCTAGGTACGTTCTTTTATAGCAGAGCTACAGATTAAAAATGCCCAAGGTGAAGTGATTAAAAGTCTGGCTGTACTTCACAGCAAAAGATGCAAACTCAGCAGCCTGCAACAAGTGCTTTAAGCTGATACTGTGCAAAGGAGGTAACTCCTCAAATCTGATGAAACACCTGGCGACGCATAGCGTTTTTTTAAAAGCCGAGAAATGCACCGTATTTGATAGCTTGCTGCGAGACCTCACACCGTGCACATCTACTGCGGGTGTGGTGCCTGTTATCGGACCCGGAGTTAGCAACATCCCCCAAAAACCCGAAGAGGAGAGTCCTGGCCCCTAGCCCTATCAGCGTAGCAGAAATGATGATGGATGATGATGGCAGCAGCAGCCGTTCTCCTCTGCGTGAGTAGCTTCATGTTGTTCGTGTGTAATTTACGTTGAGTATGCTAACCACGTTATTACATTAATGCATGTAAGGTGAACTAGCAAACACTGTCGTAGTTACATGCGGCTGTCTTCTTGTTTGATGGCAGATACTCCCTTCACCCTGGCCAAAAAGGCTAAAATGACCAAAGAAAAAGTGGAAAACAGTTAAACATGAGAGGTTTTTGGACAAAGTTTGTATTTTTTCCATTGTTTAAGCACTGCTTCCAGCCAAGAGTGAGACCATATATGCCCTATAGCTGCACAAAAGGCTAACATTGTTATCTTTTTACAAAAAAACAGCTAAACATGAGAGGTTTTTGGACCAATTTTGTGTTCTCCATTCTTTAAGCACCGGTTTGAGCACCGTTTAAGCACCGGCACCGTTTCAAAAGTACCGGTTTGGCACCGGTATCGGATAAAACCTAAACGATACCCATCCCTAGCTGTAAATATTCATTGTGATGTAGTCGACGGTCAAACTTCTTTTGGAAGATTTTGAAAACATTCCCTCTTTTTTCCCAGAAATGGCAACTCAAATTGAGTTTTAGATCACTGATGACAAACATTCATCTGTCATGCAAAAATACTAAGAAGTGTTTTAAAAAATGTTTTTTGTTCAGAGAAGCAAACGTAGGTATTTACAGACAGTTTGCTGTATTCTAAGCAAACCTCCATCTCTCTCTCAGCTCTGATCTGAACAGCCATGTGTGGTTTGTAAAGTCTTGGCTCGGACTTCGTGCACGACTAGTTCTTCCAACCTCAACATTTTATGAATATACCATCGTGGTTGCAAAGGGACTATTGTTATACATCCAGCATTCATAACAAACCGCCGGGGTAAGGTCTGCAGAGTTTCAGACGGTTTATCATGGCTAATACTTTTCTCCTTCTTCAGCAGTGCTGCTCACCATGCATAATTCAATTAGTGTCTCCAGCAGATTTTCCATATGTTTGATTCATGTCTTTTTTCTATCTTTCTGGTTCATTTCTACCCTCTTCCTTCTGTTTCTTTTTTTAATTTCTCCTGGTTTTCACTTCACAAGAACAAGTACCTGGGTTTTGACATCTTTCTTGGGTTTTTAGATGAGAACTGTAAGTCATGGTACGTGGATGCAGACAGCTGTTTGTACAATGTACAATTTTCCAGCAGACAAGTTCGAGCCACAGCGGCGGCTAACAGGGTACCCACTTGGCAGAGCTGATTGCGGTGTAATTCACTGTAAAAATGTGGCGATAAGAAGGAGAGAGAAGCAATCTGCTCAGTAAAGTCACATCCCTCGCTCCTCTAAATCAGCCCCTCAGACTTTGTCCTTTCCTTGCATGTCAGCTAGCTTGTTTTTCAGTGAAGAATTCCCACCCTGTTGCTTGCATCCATATTGCTGCATCAGCTGCTTCTTTTACCTTTTTACTGTTTGTTCTACAGCAACACCAGAGGAAAACATGGAGATGTTTGGTTGGATGCAGGTCATCTGCAGAGGGCAGATTCGAGTTTGTTTGCTGGTAACAGCTGCCTGACTTGTTTAGACCAGTGGTTAACCTCAGCCATAGGTTAAATAAAGCACTTCACATCCATTTTTGATTAACCACGGGGGGAGTCTTCCCCAGCTGTAAAAGGGTGAGAGGTGAGGTATGCCATGGACAGGTCACCAGCCCATCACCAGGCTAACAGAGAGACAGACAACCACCTACATACAATTTAGAACCACTAATTAACCTCCCATAGAGTACATGTCTTTACACGTTCTCCCTTTATGTGCGTGCGTTCTCTCGGGCTTCCTCCCACAGTCCAAACTGCACACAGAGGTCCACTTTAAAATAGCATATGTGCAAAAATTAAAGAAAAACTTAAAGAAAACACATCAGATTTAATGAAAAAAACTCATGCTGGCTGTCTGTACTGCTATGGACTGGGTAATGTGTTAGGAACAAAAGGATGCCAAATCAATTGATGGAAATGAAAATGATCATCCTACAGAGGGCTGACTTGAAGTCAAAAATGAAAGATGACGCAACAGGCTAGTCCATTTTGCCAAAATTTCACTGCAGCGACTCAGGATGGTGCTCAGTAGTTTGCACGGTCCCTGTGAGCTTGCATGCTTTTTTTTTTTTTTTTTAAATCCTGTTCTGTTTGGTAACTTCAGCTATCAGAATTGTGATCTGGATGCTCTTTGGTGCCAAACACATTTTCCTTTTGCAAGAACAGCTATATAAAATCTCTGTAGGCTCCTATTGTTCATGTGAATATTTTATCTGTTTATTTATTCATTTCTGTTTGTTTTATTTGAGGTATTACATTATATGAGGTATAGCATGATGATGTCTAAGGCAGGGGAAAATAAACAAAGGGTCAAGGGGATTGGGAGAAATGTAATAAAAGGATAGAGTACAAATAGAAATGCACAATAGAAATGTATCACCAACTGCTGCACCTGTAAGAAAAAACAACATATAGCACCTGTATGGGGTGGGGTCACCGCGCAGTACAGCCAACAAAGCCACATGAATAGCCTTACACACTGTAACCAATGTGACCTGTGCGAGAGTAGACTGGCGTGTGCACCACAGTAGACATCGTTCCAACAGACACACACATTAAAGGGACGAGCCAAACTGGTCTGGGTCTGAGACAAGCTGCACCCAGCAACGGTTGTTCACTCACCTCGATGCCCCACCCCAACCATTGGGCTTAAAGCCACCCACGAGCTCCAGAGGCACAGACCGCTGAACTGCTTTCAAGTTCGATATTTCTTTGTGTTTCTTGATAATGTTCTGTAAACAATATTTTACTTGTTTCTGATATTGTTTTTTTCTTTGACTCTTTGTCACTTCTCTTTTTGCCTGAACACTTTGACGTATGTGATCCCTTTGGATTAGCTATTAACTAAGCTTCATGTCCAGGGTTTGGGTCCTGTGCACCAGGGGAGTAGTAAGAGTAATGTGTATATCAGACCCACACCATCCACCCCATCCACCTAACCAACCCTAACTCTATTCATAACTCTATTCATTTATGCCGTCCTTTTGGTTCTTCTTGACGAGCTTCACTTAAAGTTGCTTGTTGTAATCTTGGTGGTTGGAGCACGTGAGCCAGAGTTAATCATCAGATTATGAAGCATTGTGATGCTGCCAGGAGACGCTGGGACATGCCATCACCTCCTCCCGCTCTCTGTGTGTTACTGTCTGTGTCTCAAACTTCTGGCTTCACACTGACTCATGTTTTATTCATGTGTATCACTAAGTGTATGTACACTTTTGTTCCATATGAGATGAGCAATTGTTTAGATGTTTTTGTCATTTTTTATTGTTTTTCTTTGAAAGAAAGAAATTATTAACAGTTATATCTCAATATTTGACCCCCTGCAGCCTCTGCCCTCGTACAATTGATTCCTGTGAGAGAAACAAAGCTCACTGTTTTGGGCAGATTTAGAGAGAAACATGAATAAGTGCAGTCTTCAGGAAAGTGAAATGCACAGTATGTAGATGTCTGTATCATTGTCCACATGTTTAACTATTATGTTCAGGATAGATGGGCGATAAATAAATAATAACAGATTTTTTTAAAAAGGCAATAATGAACCTTGAGAGAGAAAAACTGAGATTTATTTATATTTCCTTTAATTCATGCACACTGTTATGTTGTTAGGAGATCATTCCATCCCTATAACACAATTTCATTTTCAAAGAGCTTTTTCTTTTGAACATTGTTTTCAGGAGCCAAACTGTGGACTCAGAGAGCAGTGATGGTAATTCAAATGGTCCGTTAGTTGCTAAGCTACTACTGTTTTTAACCACTTAATACTGGAAGTAATTTTAGTGTCCTGCAATTAGCTAAATCAGACTGATCTTCTCTCTGGAAAATAATATAATTACTGCAGTTTTCATTCCATCAAGGAAAAATACTTCCATTTATCAGCTGTATAAAAGGGTTATGATATTATTCCTTATCAAGAGTCCATCCCAGGAACTACTGAATTCTGTAGTCAAGGATGAGAAATTGTACTGATGATAAAGACGTGATCCTCAACACCACACAGACTCCTTAGGACACATTAAAATACTCTGAAATGTTCATAAAGTAGTGACACTTTAAAAACTTGGATTTTGCACCATGAATCACTCAACAATCATTTGTGTATACCTACAGGCCAATTTATTAGGTACATCTTGCTACAGCTGCTTTAATTCTTCATGTCATACTCAAGACGCTGCTGGAAACATTCATCAGAGACTTTACTCCATGTTGACGTGACATCGTCACACAGTTGTTGGCAGCATCCACGATGACAATCTCTCGTTTCTCTGCATTCCAAAGATGCTCTGTTGGACTCAAACAGGTTTCTTGAATATGACGGTGAGTTCGCTGTACTCAGATGTCACCAGATCTGATATGTTCTGAGATTTCTGACATGGTCCACTATCCTAAAAATGATCCTGAAAATCTCCCCCACCATCATACCAGCAGCAGCCTGAACACTGATACAGGCAGGATGGATCCATGCTGTAAACAATGAGACAAACATTTGTTTGGACTTCAGCAGGTCGTCTTGACCATGTCTACATGTTTTAAATGGATCAAGTTGTTGCCGTAGGATTGGCTGATTAAATATAGGTGTTAACTAGCAGTTGAACAAGTGTACCTAACAAAGTGTCCAGTGAGTGCATATTATATTTCCATGAAATTTAAATAATTTTTTGTCCTCTGAGTCACTCAAACAGTGCAGGTTCTCTTTTGCATTTTGCAGAGCTGTTGCTATCTGACATATAGATGTAATGTGTGTTTCATAGGAGCCACGAACACACAGCTCAAGAGCCAGCGTCATCTGTCATCTGTCATCAGCTTCACTGTGTGCCCAGTCCTGCATCAGACTTTTTACTTTCTTTATATCTACAATAATGCAAAGAAACAAAAGCTTGTTTCCAGAAAGATGGAGCATGTGTTTATCTTCCTTTGAGGAGCCACAGAGTGCATTTCCCTGTAAACATGCCTCACCCTTCTCTGAGCAACATATGGCTATTACTCAGAGGCTCCCATTGCTTAAGCTGAATAGACAGCAAGAATTACATAACAGGTTAACTCACTGTTTGTGTGTTTTATATAATTTTACATCTGAAAAGCCACACATACACACACACAAACTCATATATGTAAGGGAGCTGTGTTTGTATTTCTGAAGGACGATATAAGACGCTCATAAGCTGAAATGTATCCTAACTTTTGCCCCTGACAGCTGTGTTTAACAAGCAGAGTGGATTTAATAATTTGTGCTAACAAATGGCTCCGTCGTCAGTCGCTGGCAGCTCTCCTCTGAAGAACAGCTCAGGGTTTGCCTGCAAGATAACAGCTGTTAGACGGTGTAGTCATCTAACTGGACATTAATGCAGTAAAACACCAGACATCCTTTAGACCTTCTGTGTGTGTGTGTGTGTGTGTGTGTGTGTGTGTGTGTCAGTGGTAAAGTTTCACTTAATCACTCGTCTCTATAAAGAAGACACACTGCATGATGACAAATAAATGTCTGCATTTACAGTTTTCTCTCTGTGCACCTCTGGACTGTTTCTCATGTCCCTTCTGTATTTCTTTTCTTTAAATTTCTCTTTGGAAATCTGGTTCTGACCACAGACGTGGAACTGACTACACTGAGATCAAACATCAAACATAGGACAAAGGATCTTCACGGATGATGACACCAAACAGAAGTGACATTCCATGTCCCAATTGCCAGTCTTGGTAGCCGGGGATTGGTCTACCAGGGCCTCCATTCCTAGCCGCCACCCAGGTCACAGTGCACCCGACCCTTACTGTGCCTCCTGCGGGTGGTGGGCCTGAAGGAAGATGGGCCCATGTCCCTCTTTTGGGCTGTGCCCAGTTGGGCCCAGTGGACTAAGGCCTGGCCACCCGAGGCTCACCCTCGGGCACCCTCCCCGGGCCTGGCTCCAGGGCGGGACCCCGGTAACCCTATCCTGGCAGGGTGAACTGATAGTTGTTCTTCTCATAGGGGTCGCCAATAAGTCCACGTCTGTCGCACACAGACTGCAGTCGGCTGCAATCATTGGACTTTGTCGTTTCCAAGCAAGCCTGCTTGATGAAGGTTTGATTACAAGCTGAAACGCTGCACGTTTGGCTTGCATGTCAGTATTTTTGTAATTAATTGAGTGGACTACAATTAAAAGCGATCATTTATCACATGAAAAAGTAGTATGTGAGATCCGCTAGCATAGAGCCCCTTAGCATTAATTAGCAAAGGTAATAGTGTTTACAAGGCTAAGCTAAGGCTAAAGGCTGGACCTCAAACATGCCCGCGTGGTCCAAGGACGAGCCATGGACTGTGGTGGAGCAAAGGAGAACGCCGTAAGAGAGACTGCGAATGGATGGCCGGAACATACAGACAGAAACCATCTGGCCGAAACAGCTACTCGTCCCGGGATGGGCGGAGAACCTACAAAGAGATGAAGGAGAGAGAGACTTTTTCCAACTGCGGCAGTGGAACTGGGGTGGAGAATCGCCAGTTGCTGACTGCTATACTGCCCAGTATGGAGAATGGCCCTGGTGGGATTGGAGATTTGAATGAAGGTAAGGCCGAGAAAAACAGTATGTAAAACCCATTTGGAGTGAACAGGCCAGACCTCCAAAGCACAAAATACAGTCAGATGATCCAGACTTTTCTGCTAAAGTTCGCATCATTCATAGACTGATTAAATCAGTGCATCATCTGAAAAATGTCTGACAAGAAGATTATCCTCCTTCTTTGAGCAAAATGGCCCAAAATTTAGCAACGGTTATCAAGCCAGCCATCCCCAATATGGAGACACAAGCTCTGATCGAGGGGAATGCTAAAAATTGGGCCCACACAGCCATATTAATCCTCCATGAACACTATACCCAGAATATAGAGGATGAAGTCCTGTATATTGGGAGGACAGGACTGGAGAATATACAGAAATGCATGTGGTGTAGATTGGCTATAATCTAATCTTCTATAAACCACCATCTCCCTCTGGATGCAGTTAATAAGGTGTGACAATAGTTTAATATTACTAGTTTCTTTTTTTCCCAAACAGGACTGGAGGTCTCCTTTTGAGATAGCATCATCCTGGGCCAAAAGGAATGTGGGCAGCCGTCTCCAGCCCGAGTCACTGGACCAGACCCAAGCTGTCATCATAGCCAAACTAGCAGTCTTGATCCCAGCCACCAGATCAGCTGAGCAGGAGGACACAACCAGTGAACCAGAGCAACATCCACAGGTTCATGCCCCACCTGCAACATGTGCCACATCCAAAAACACAGCCTCAACTATGACTGATCCCATTGTGGGGGACTGGTCACCCTTCGTAGACAGAGAGGAGGGGAGTGAGAGCAGCCTGATGAACACCTCTCCGACTAACTCACAAGAGACAGACCCCAACCAATCAGCGCCAAGAGACCAGAGGGCGAAAAGAACTCCCATCATGCAACACAAGACTTCAGCTGAGGAGGGATTACCTTCCCCTGCCCAGCCACCCCAACCTCTGGTGGAGTTGAGCAACAAGGTGGTGGATCTCACGGAGGGAGAATCCAACCCCTTAGAAACCATTTGGGGGCAAAACAACAAAAGTGTCCCAACTGCCTTAACTTTTAATTGATTTTTATGTCTGACTTGTGAAGGGAGCACATAAGTCTTTCAGCCACTGAAAGATTTAAAATTAACATGATTTAAAATTTATGTGTAGAAATTAGTGCTCTCAAAATTAACGTGTAAACGCAAATTAATCTGCCATCATGGTCAATGCGATTAAAATTTTTAACGCAATTAACGCATCTGGAGTACAGAATGACTCAAAATCCCTCAAATTTTTCTGTCAGTGCATTTGGGGCAGTTAGTCCAAGTAGAGTTACCTTCACACATGCGCAAATGGGCAGTTGATCTGGCAGTGACAGGCAGCTGAACCAATCAACTCAATATGGAAGATGATAAATGCACATTGGCCCTCTCGATGGGAAATTTGAGTATTAAAAAAATAATGGAACAGTCGACCGACAAAGCATTATGGACATTGTACCAGAAGGAATTTTCTTTTCACCGAGGCACTTCCAGCTTAAACTATCACACTGATGCGAAGCATACGTTAGCCGGGCTAGCACTTTGGCTAATGCGTCACCCAGCTTGCGACAAACCGCTCACGGAGCATCGGGGACTCAGTAAGTCTACCTCGGAAATATTGACTGACGCCAAGTGGATTGCAACAAACTGCAGACCTATTAATATCGTTGAGAACACGCGGTTTACATAGCTTTGTTTCCTCATTTCAAGGACTTGAAGTGCCATCCCAACAGTGACAAAGAGAGAGTGGAAAAATGTTTACAGAGTTTTTTGTTAACATGAATGTTCAAGGTGTTCAATAAACATGTTAAGTGCGTATATTTTCCCTTTTTTCTTGAGTCTGTTTGCTCATGCAAAATGAAATGCGATTAATATAGATTAAAAATGAATGCCTACCTGACCGCTTCATTACCATTTTCCAAACGCTGTACCGCAACTCCAGTTGTTGCGTCTGAACAGAAAACGGCATCACGGAATATTTTAACATCAACATGGGTGTGTGACAA
Source organism: Oreochromis niloticus (assembly GCF_001858045.2). Taxonomy (NCBI): domain Eukaryota; kingdom Metazoa; phylum Chordata; class Actinopteri; order Cichliformes; family Cichlidae; genus Oreochromis; species Oreochromis niloticus. The sequence goes on along the minus strand of NC_031966.2, from coordinate 6,602,569 downwards.
GGCTGCGACCTATCGCCATTCGTCTTCAACATCGCCATCGACCATGTCATGCGCCAAACAATTGGACCAAACACGATGGGAGTCGCCAAACGCGATCCCCTGCAGCAGTTCACGGATTTGGAATTTGCAGACGATATAATCTTACTCGCACCAACGCTCCGGGCTCTTGAGCAAACAACCTCATCTTTGGAAAATGAAGCAGCCCCGACAGGACTCAGGATCAGTGGTGAGAAGTCGAAGATTATGCAAGTTGGTTACGCTGCACCATCAAACATAGTGGTCACTGTGAAGCAGCAGCAGCAGCAGCTAGAAGAGGTGGACAGGTTCGTGTACTTGGGTTGCACTCTCAGCAGTGATGGGGACGCGGAGCATGACGTCAAGTGCCGAATTGGGAAAGCATAGGCAGCCTTTCAACGATTACGACCTATATGGATGACCACCGCACTGCCCTTACCAACCAAGTTGTGGCTCCTGAAGACCATTGTTATACCGATGGCACTGTACGCAGTGGAGACTTGGAATTCGACTGCAAAGATCAACCACCAATTCGACGTCTTGCAACAGCGTTACCTTCGACGGCTGCTCAAAATCCCATATCTGGATTGCGTTACCAACGAGGAAGTATATCGCCGTGTGGGAGTAGAGCCGCTCCACGTCCAAGTCACCAAGCGTTGGTTCAGATTCGCCTGTCACATCCTTCGGCTACCGGGCCTGAGACCCACCCGCATCGCGGTTCTGTGGAACCCAAGGAATGGAAAGAGACAGCGAGGAAGACCCAAAATAACGTGGAGGAGTACGTTCCTTGAAGATTGACGCTCTGTCGAACTGTCATGTGATGAAGCAGCAACCGCCGCGATGGACCGAGTTCAATGGCGTTTTCTTGTCCCCCAATGCGATCGGTATGGGAGGATCTAAATCTAAAAAAATTATAAAAATGAATGATATTTAATCGTTATTAATCAAAATGAATCCACAGTAACCCTGTGATGAATCTGATTAAACATTTTAATTGTTTGACAGAACTAATAAATATTATGTATTAGTGTATACTAACCCATTAGTATTTAGGGTTTTTTAAAGTTGTATTTCACAGGAGAGAATCTTTGTTAAAAGACTGAAGAAAACTATTCAAATTCTCTTTGAATTTAAGCATACATTCTTTGTGTTTATTCTGCATTTACTTCATTATATTACATAAATATCTGTTACAAGCTTAAATATAAAGTTGAAAAAATGTAATTGCAACCAGGCTATTGATCAAGTAATTGCGATTAATCGTGATTAATTACAGAAAATTGTGAGATCAATTAGTTAATTTTTTTTTAATCTATTGACAGCACTAGTAGAAATATAAAATAATGGGTGAAGTCTGCTGGCGTTTAAGTCATATGGTCGACTACATGAACAGGAAACACAATCAATAACTCATAACTTGAACATTACTGGCAGCATCTATGGCTCATGTGAAACTTGAAAGCAGGATTTCAGCTCTGATTTCTGTGAAAGGACGATTTCTCACATGTCTTAGACCATCACCAGGATTTTGCTGGTTTGTTATTTGCCTGGCGTCTGCGCTGTTGGCTACTAGTTGGGGAAAGAAAGATTGCAAAGTTGTGATGTGAAAGAGCAGCTAATAAATTGTAATGGTGAGCCGGAACAAACCAAATGATTCAGCCGTGCAGGGGTGAGCACTGCCTGAGCTGCAGCACAAAGAAGCAGAAAACAAATTCCAAATGATTCTGTCAGTAACGCAGAGAGGCAATTCAGCAGAACTATCTTTAGCCTGCAAGAGGCTTACTGTACAGTTTTGCTACTGTAAACATGTTGAATGTGTGTTTGTGTGTGTGTGCGCGCATGTGTGTGTGTGTGTTTCCATGAATGCCTCATTTCTTTCTTTCTTTTTTGTTCCCGACCATTCAGCAGTCACAGCCCTCCTCTGTGCAACAACCGAGCCTCGAATTATAATTAAGGTGATACCTGTGGGGGTGTTTGTGTGTATTTGTGAAAGTGTGTGTGTGAGTGAGTTAGAGGGAGGTAGGAGAGGGTGGAAAGGAGAAATCGCTGCATAATTGTGTCCAGAAAACGTGTGCTTTTGTGTGTGAGTTGATAGCTTAGAGATATGGAAGGAGGCAAAGTGAACACTCATGTGCAGATTGCATTTTCAAAACTGTGTGTGTGTGTGTGTGTGTGTTGTTGTTTGTGTGTGTTGGCATCACAGCATAGGGGAATCCATCATCGTCAGGCTTCTATTGATGTGAATGTCGGACTCGGTGAGGACCAATCACACTGAGACGTTCCACAAAGCACTCACTATAATTAGGCACACACACACACACACACACACACACACACACACACACAAACATGAACTGTATCCCAGAATCTTGAACAATGTGCGCATGTACAAAATTGTTCAAATACACACACACACACACACACACACACGCAGGTCCTGGGTACACAGCAGTGACATCATTCATGTCAGAGTGACTCAGAGTAGTTCGTCATTTTAACTAAAATAAACTCAGAGCTGCATCCAAAGTCACTCTCTGCTTGTTATTTAGAGCATCCTGTTCACCTTCCAGCTCTCTTTTCATTTCAGTATAACACCCTGAAATCTTCCCATGGTTTAAAAAAATGTTTTGTGATATATTCATCACCTGTAGGTCGTCTCTGATATCATCAAACAGGTCTGATCAAAAGGTTCGGAGGGTGCATCTGCTGAGCACAAAAGGAGCAAAGCAGGATCCTGCTACAGACTGTACATGAAAGATGGAAGTCCTTGCTCTTACTGACGAATTGAGGGATGCTCGTACTGTAGCAGCTTGGCAGTCATGCAGTAAGTCGTACCCTGCTTTATCAACTTTCTGGAAGCTGATGGAGACCATAGTTTACAAAATGAAGCTCACGATGAATCCAGTGAGATCTGAAACAAGTGACTGATGATGAGCTCATCAGGAAAGTGTTACCATGGAGACAAAGTTTCCACTGATTTTTACACAAGAAGACAGGCGTCATTGGTCAGTCTTCTGGTCAGTAGAGACAAATACAAGTTTCAGAAACTTCCACATTGGCAAAAAAGCTACGTCCCTCTTTTGTATACAGTCACATGTGCCAGTGTTAACCTTTGAGTCAGGATTACACATCTGCGCATGATCAACATCTGCACCTGTGTAACACGTTTTCATTCAGACTGTGTTCTGGAGCTCGACTGTAACATCCTGAGGGAGTTATCTCTGCAGGGCTGTGAGTCACAGAGGCATGGCTACTCTGAAAAAAGTCCTAAATTATTTGACTGAGTGTGTCGTTTCATTTTCAAGGAATTAAAAAAAAAGTTAGGGTTAAAAATGTAAAATACTTAACTCTCACATGAGTCACCTCAAGTGCTCTGGCCAGTGTTTATCTGTAGTTAGTGTCAGTCAGATCCCCGTTTACTCATAATGCCGGGTGTGAAGCACTCACACTGTTTATCACACTGAAAGTGTGATTTTTAGGACACACCGCCCGAAGTGGAAGTGACTTTTCTTGTTAAAATAAGTTCTTTAAAAAACAAAAAATGATTGAATATGAAGGCAATATGAGCACAGAGTACAAACATGCTGAGCGGTTAGTTCAGTGAGAGAGTCAAAAACTAATGTGTACACTTATGTCTGCAGTTTTATTTTGTTAAATACGAACGAAATGATAGCAGAAGTGCTGCCACGTGTCTGGACAGACAGAGAGGACCAATGTGTTTATTTGGTAGTTCAATGAAAGGCTTCAGTCAGTTAAAATCTGCGTTCATGTTTGCAGTTTTGTCTTGTTATACATTATTTGAAATTAAAAAAACAAACAAAACGCTACATTTTCAGAAATATTTGTAGGTGTTTTCTTGTTTGTTCGTTTATTTGTTTTGTACTACTTGAACACTAAAGTGGCTAAAAGATGCTTGTATTTTCTCTTCCTGTTTAAGTTTTATGTAACTGTAGAAAACATTCAATAAAGAGGAAAATGATTTGTTTCCAAACATGTGACTATTGTTGTGTCGTTTCTCTTTACACACAGACAAGAAACTGCAGGGAAGCAACTTTTGAAGACCCCCTGTCCCGATCTTGATCGATTATTATGAATGCTCTGATAATTAACAGTAAAAGACTAATGCTTTGTTCTCGAGGACAGTTTTAACCGCTAACACTGGCACCGTTCAGCGTGCTCCAGACAAGTCCGTTCAGTGACTTCCTCTTCTCTCACATGTTGTTATTCTCTGTCTGCAGGTCAGAGCACATTCACACGCTACACACTTACAGACATCCACGACTATTCTAAATGTTTTCCACAGTTTTAAAGTTTGTTTCTGTGTGTGTACTCACATTACTCTCACTGTGGGGGACATTATTCTTTTTGCAATATTTGATGCCAAGATAAGTCTCCAGGAAATGACTGTATGTCAGTGCAATATCATCTGAGGTGATGGAAACACAGTGCGTGTGTTTAATTTAATTCATATGATTGTTGGGGTTGTCTTTGTATTATTGTAGGGTCTAAAAGTGCCTCGAGGCGACTGTTGTTGTGATTTGGGTCAATCTAATTAAACTGGATTAACATTTTCTTACATCACAAAGGAGATCCCGTTTTTAAAAAATGCCAGCAGTCAAATGAATATTAACACAGTCGACAGTCAGCTGAGAGTTGAAAAACACGATGAACTCTTTTTACTGTTGAATCAGTTCGACACGATGATGCTCCATCTCTCCAGGGGAAGTATTAGCATATGAAGCTCAATACTGAAACATACAAAATGTCTTGTGGAGCATAAAGCAAAGAAAGAGGAGGAGGAAAGTGACTCATAACATCATAACATGCACAATGAGTATTTGTTTTTATGTTTTATATATTTCCTCATTTTCCTACTTTTTTTTGTAATTTGAGAGTCAAATTTGCAGGAGGCAGCCGGGCTTTGCTTGTTCATGTGAGCCTTTTCCTCTGCACTGCCTACATCTGTTCGCTCTGCCCCACGGGAATACAGCTGGGCTTCAGCCTCCAAAGGACAATACGGAGAGAGGGAGGCACTGAATGACAAGACAGAGGGAGGCAGCGGGAGGATGAGGAGCTGAAGTGCATGAAGAGGAAAGAGAATAATTTCTGCTTTCATAAACTTCATCTATCCTGTACAAAGTCCCAGAAGTCAGTGCGCTAACGCTGTGGTAACTTAGATAAACACACCACAGAGCTGGGTGGATGTTTGCTCAGATAAACTGAGCTCAGTGTGATTATTTTAACCAGGAGTTGGAGAAACTGGCTTTAAATACAAAAGTGGAACAATTACAAACCCATGATCAGCAGCTGTCACTCAATTAAAGAAAAACAAACATCCTAATGAATAAAAGTCTTAAAAACACTTTAGTCATCATATGCAGAGCTACCTTCGAGCTCCTTCATGGGTAAAATTCGGTGGTGCTGGATGCACAAACTTCAAAGTGTTGTCATGTTGGTCAGAGCACTTGTATCGCCTGCAGAGGACATTTGATTCCAGCTCCTCGGTTTTCAAAGCATAAACTTTTATCCTCGTGGCACCGCAGGTACAAGGACACTTCACTTCTTCTTTGGCTCAGAGAGCAAACTGAGCAGAAAATGCTTACGACAAGAGGAACTGCTGGTCGCTACAGTTCATGCCCGAGGTCGTCAAAGTTTTGACTTAATCTGCCAAATGTGCACAGGAAGGAGAACCACACTAGACAAACAATCTTATGGTTATAGATATGGCTTCAACATATTTTTATAATGGCTTTTAATTCATATAAAACCGCTCACAGCTCTTCTGCAGGTGCTGACCTCCTCTTAAATCCATACAAAGTGATGTTGCTGATGACTTTCACCATCATCATGGCCGCTGATGTTTTCTCTAAGCTACTGTACATTTACACCACTGCATCAGAAATCATGATCACAGGGGGAGGTGATCAGGCCGACACTGAGCAGCCTTTGGAACGTGAGCGCAAATGACATCAAAACACAACACAGCATGTAAATGTTGTAAATATGACATGGCCTTTCAGTCATCAAACAGCAGCAGTTTTCAAACATCCTCATTATAACTTGATTATAAAACCAATAAAAAGATGGAAACACAACTATTTCTAGTTTTTTTTTTTAATTAAAATACAGAAAATGTTTGGGTTTTACATGATGGCCATTTAAAAGTTGTTATTTATTTTTAATTTGTGAAATTATGTTATGCTAATATTGTGACTTTAGTTTTACAGTTTTTTAAAAATAGAAATCACGTTTATGTTAAGTTCATTGATAAATGGGTGAATGACATTTTTCATTTGTCATATGCTGACAGCTGATCAACAGGTGAGATTCAGAGACTCACACGGTTCTCACAGTTAGTGTGAACGTCGCCCATATCCTTCCTAGTTCGACTTTTGTCTGTGAGAGTCGCAGTGACATGGAGAGCAGCTCATCTGGGCTGGACTGAGATTTTAGTCCACAGGATGTGATGTAACTCCTTGCTGAGCTATATCGGATGAGCCTCAAGGAAGAAAACCTGGCCCGCATGTGGAGGGAAAAGTAGATGAGCGGGGATGTGAGGGTATATAGCATTTTTATAACTTGTGCTGTAATTTGCATTTATTCAGCTTGACGTCATTGGACAATAAACACAGTGTGTTGAGCCTTTGTGTCAGGTCTTATTATCATCTCACTGTGTTTCAGCCAAAGCAGATATTCTAAAGAGGGTAGCATGATGTTTTTCTACCATATGACTCATGCAGTATATGTTGTTTGTCGGCCTCCTATTTCATTCTGTGAGTAGCACTGACCCCTTCTGTGTTTGCAATCAGCAGCAGGTTTGCATGCAGCCCTGCAGCACAAAGTTGGCGTGCTCTGACAGTGATGAGGTCAAAGTTCACTTCTCACTGTTCTGTTGTTTGTCTCCATCCACAGAAATAAATCTCAGTTCTGTTCTGATTTTTAGTCTTTCAGCTGAAGGTTAATAGGTGTTCTGTGAAATGTTGGAAGTGTAAAGTGATGTGCAGAAACAAAACCGGCCAATTAAGAATAAATAAAATTAAAAATATATTTCAGTTCATGCATGCTGCTATTCTCTATAACAGTACCGCTTAGTACAAGGTCACATAACACAACAGGTTCATATTTATTTATTTATTACATTAAATGTTATCTTATTTTTCCTGTTTAGGTATCTTTGCACAAGCTGACAGTGCATTTCGGGAATGGTTTTTAGATTGAGGCATCTTCAAACCTTCTGATCTGTAGCTCTCCACATTCACCCAGGAGCTCAGCTATAGTGAGAAATACATAAAAGCTGGTCATAACCACAACAGCTATGGTGAGGGCAGTGTGCCACTGCCTCCTGCTGAGCTGCTGTTTGCTGAACCACAGACATGTGCTGTTTGTGACTTTGCCTGTGTGTGAAGTTCCACAGCAGGTCAGCTGAATCCCAGGAGTGTGGTCTGTTTGCCAGCGGCTACAGGTGGTAAGTAGAAGGTGACACACTGCTGCAACAGTTAGCACTGTTGCTTCGTAGCAAGAAGAGCCGCTGGGGTCTGTCCACGTGTGCCAGCCTCCTCCTACAGTCCCAGTCTGTGTGCAACCTGTCCAGGTGTACCTCAGCTCTCACTCTACGACACCTGGGATAGGCTCCAGTGTGCTAAAGAAAGTTGATATGATAGTAACGTGGAAAAAGTTTAAAAAGTGATGGACACACATCCAGAAACTAATTTTTGTGAAACTTGACTTAATGTTTAAATATTAAACATTAATAAACAAAAGCAACACAAACAAAATGCTTTAAATGTTAACCCTTTAATAACTGATGATTGTTTCAGTTTTCTGACATGTGACGAGGTCAGTGACGTTCAGCGATGCATTCTCACATAGAAAACAATTATAATTAATGATTATGTATGGAAACATTGGCTTCCCACTAAATGATACCAGACCTTTTAAATCCTGAAGCTCATGTGTTGCACAGAGGTATAGCCGAAGGTACAAACACACTATTATCACCACGTTCCACAAAAGCACAAAACATTTGCAGCTAAAAAGGTCACAATAAAAACTTACAATCTGTTTTAATTAAGTCCTTATCAAGCTGTGCAATAACTTCACCCTGCAGTGTTGGAGTGTGTAAGCAAGAAAACAGCCACACAATTACCGAGAAGAGATAAGATTTGTTCCCCAGACAGCCAACAAACTGCACATTCATCCGGCTTCATATATTTATTTTTTTTAATCGTGTCTGCTTTTTTTTCTTCCTTCCTTTGCTTTACTTTTCAGCTCTCGAGCACCTGAGGGAAATGTAATTGCACCTTCCTCTTGGCAATAATACAAGCAGATTGGCTTTATGCATAATTCATGCTGTCTAACATGGCTCGTTGGATTTTAAAATTAGAGGTCATCGCGTGTTTTGACTCTGTGGAAATAACCTGCTCCACACATGCGTGTGTGTAAGTATGTGTGTGCGCATATGCACAACATATCAGTGTATTTATATGTGTTGATGTGCTCCAAACTAGAGTGTGTGGATTTACTGTGTATTTATATTTTTGTGTGTGAGCTGTTCGTTATCTCCCCGGTGGGATTAAAGCTTCCCTGAGACTGCACCTGGCAGCAGATGGCTCTGTGACCCGACTCCTGCCAGAGTTCAGTGTCACAATGTCAGGTCGCGTTCTGCTAATCTGAGCAGTCTGGCCAGGCCACAATTTAAATATTGGTGAATAGAACATCTTCTTTAATATACTTTTAATATAAAATAACTTAACTGTGTACTATTAAGACTGCATTTCAAGATCTACTGCTGTGGAGGACTCTGATAATTCAGGTCCAGTTTAAAAGAGAAAAGCTCACAGTAATCATTCGGGTGTTTTATGCAAGTTGAAGGTGGATAAGACAATGAACTGATATTTTTGTTCTTTATTTTACAGCTTGTTGTATTTGCTCACTGCAGCATCACAGCTGAATAAAAATTATTTTCTCATTTTTGTGGCAAAGAATTTCACGTTAAAAATACTCTCCATGTTTTCTTTTACAGTACTTTTAAATAGAGATACATAACATTCAGAAATTGTCATTAACTGTTGTCATGTGAACTTTTTTAATAGTGTGTGCTTAGATATGGGACTTTAAGGACAGCTTTCAATGTTTTAACATTTCCACCAGCCCGTACTCAGACATGTTTGGAACCTACAAATTACAGCTCTGAAAGAGACTGAAAGCTTCCGTTTTTTATCTTTAAAGTTTTTTATATATTCATGTTCAAACACTGCGGCAGGTTTCGGTGTGCTAAAAAAACGGTCTGAAAGTTGGTTGATGGACAGCATTTATTCTTTGTGGCCAATCTTTGGACAATAAACTTTTTATACAAATGATTGATGGGTGAGCAGAAGGCCCAGGTTGGTTTGAGATGGAGATGCATGTTTTCCATCTGACCCCGTGCTGTCATTCTCCTCAGGCACGCCAACCTTCACAAGCAAGACACTGTCAGACGCTTCACATATTACAACAACATAACGGATTCATGGTAAAAGGATCCAAATAACAGTATCTGGTGCATTGTTTTATAGAAATACAACAGAACTGCAGATAAAAATAATACAACTTCTAATATTTGTGCATAATTTGTGTTTGTGTGGCTTTCCTTTAAATAACGTGGAGCTGGGTGTTTGTTGATGTGCTGCTGATAGAAAAGCAGAACTCAGGTGTGAGCATACATGGGCTTTTTGCAGGAAATTCAACCAAACAGACAAAAAATATATATTGTATTCCAAACATTCAGTGTAAAATCTATATTTTAATGGAGCGTTGTGGTTCTTCCCAATCTTAGATGCGGTCTGAAGGAGTCTGTGTGTCCCTGTCAGTCAGTGTCACTGTTTAAAACTGAAATGAGCATTGTGAAGCCAGCGAACACACAAAACGTAGCATGTCTCCAAAAGTTGAATCTGTTCATCTGGACGTAGCGTTTTGTGGGAGAAACGTTTCGTCACTCATCCAAGTGACTTCTTCAGTCTCAGCTGACTGCAGGTTTCCCCAAACCTTATAAACAGTACATTTGCATAATGACTGAAACCAGCCCACTGAAGGAACAATGGGCTGTGAGGTCAGTTCCTTAATCATAATTATGCAAATTCCCATGACCATTGATCAACAATCACTGACCAAAACCCACTGATCAAAGAACACTCGGTGGACCGACACATCAAATTCACCAGGGAGGATATGAAAAGTGGCAGGTTAGCCTTCTTAGACTGTGAGATTTCCATCAGTAATGGGGGACATCTAAAAGCTGACGTGTACCGTAAACCTACGCATACGGATCAGTATCTAAGGTTTGACTCTCATCATCCACTGGAGCACAAACTGGGTGTCATCAGGACGCTACAACACAGAGCGAACACCATCCCCACTGACACAGCGGCCAGGGAGGCAGAAGAACAGCACATCAAGAAGGCCCTGAGTAAATGTGGTTATCCCAGCTGGACTTTTGTCAAAGCTGGGAAGGCACCTAAAGAAAGCTCCAGCCGATCCAGGAGAGAAGGACAACCGCTGCCCAGGCGAAAACCTGTAGTGATCCCATATGTGTCAGGAGTATCGGAACAGTTGAGACGCATTTTTTCTAAACACCGGGTCTCTGTGGCTTTTAAACCCCAAAATACGCTGCGCCAAAAACTGGTCCACCCCAAGGATCGGGTCCCCCGACACAAACAGAGTAACATAGTGTACGCTGTTAAGTGCCAGGAGGATTGCCAGGATTTATACATCGGGGAAACCAAACAACCTCTAGCGAAGCGGATGGCACAACACAGAAGAGCTACCTCATCAGGCCAGGACTCTGCAGTCTATTTACACCTACAGGCCAGTGGACACTCTTTCAACAATGAGGATGTACACATCCTGGACAGGGAAGAACGCTGGTTTGAGCGCGGAGTCAAGGAGGCCATTTACGTGAAAAGCGAAAGGCCATCTCTGAATCGAGGAGGGGGCCTAAGGGTACATCTTTCGCCATCTTACAACGCTGTGATTGCAGCCATTCCCCAACTCTCTGTGAATGGTACTCATGGCCATTGATCAGTGTTCTTTGATCAGTGGGTTTTGGTCGGTGATTGTTGATCAATGGTCATGGGAATTTGCATAATTATGATTAAGGAACTGACCTCACAGCCCATTGTTCCTTCAGTGGGCTGGTTTCAGTCATTATGCAAATGTACTGTTTATAAGGTTTGGGGAAACCTGCAGTCAGCTGAGACTGAAGAAGTCACTTGGATGAGTGACGAAACGTTTCTCCCACAAAACGCTACGTCCAGATGAACAGATTCAACTTTTGGAGATTTACTTTCCTGGATGATTGAGAATGCATCAAGACGTTTTAAAAACGTAGCATGAATATACATCAGCCTTCATCCCTGCTCGACATGAATTCACACAGATAAAAGCGTAGGTGCTGTTCAGTGAGTACCTCAGCCCTGGATCTCACTGTCCGTCCTAAGAAGTGAAACCACAACAGTGAGCATGTAGCACCGCAGGGTGCAGAGATAAAACACCTGTACGCTCACCCACAGCTTCTCCCGTGTCTCAGCTCACCTGGCGAGACAGCAGGTTTTCATGCCAGGCCTCCAAATTGAGTCCTGCTCTAATATTTTATTTAAACTTTCAACTTAGCATTAAGAAGCCAGCAAGCGAGTACATACACACACACACACACACACACACACACACACACGACAAATGAAAATAAAGGTTTTGATCTCCTGCAGTAAGGAGTCTGCTGGATCTGATGGGGCATTTTTGCTGGTATGGCGATGGACAGTCTCAGAACAGCGAAGCCCTCAATCAAACTGAAAGATTTGTGCATGAATATTATGTGAATGTATTTTTAACCCAACATGTCTCTCTACCACCAACATTACATCCTAAAATATAGGAATATCTTTTAGAAGAACGATGTTCATCCGCTCAGTGAAGTTCCAGAAACTAGTCATGCTCACTTTACAATCAGCCGAGTCCCTGCAGGCTGTCATATCCAGTAACTTTTTCCCTGCTTAGAAACGCAGCATCATTACTCTCTCATGTGTACAATTTCATATTTGCCTATGAAACAAATAGCCACATTTCACTGAAGGGTTTTATGTGATAACAGTGGTCATAATTGAGTTACCAGGAATAAACCAATTAAAATGTTGGAATTGTGCACACATATTGTGATGAGCACTAACTGTGGCATACTGTAGCCCTGCGGTGCACGCCAAATAAGAAAAAAAAGGTTTCATTTCAAACCTTTCTTGTATTTTTTTGTTGTTGTTGTTGGCTTCTTCTGTTACAGTTAAAGTTGCAGAATAAATGAGTGTCTGACTGGCCACCTGCAGCTGAACGGCTAAAAACACACGTCACAGATACAAAAACTAAACTTAACTCTTAAATCAGTGAATACGTTTTTCTTCATTTGCATCCACAGACGTATGGATTCCATCTCTTTAATGCTGCACTCTTCCTCCATCCCTGCTTTCCTCTCTTGTCCCTCTCCCTTCTCCCCCATGGAGCAGCCACTGTGCAAACCGTGATGTCAGGCCCTCCTGCTGCTCGTCGATCATGATTTTCCTGGTGGAGCTCTCAATAACTCAGTGGGCCCTCATGCACCATGAGAGTGCAATTAGGTCGACTGACAACTGCATTTTTCTCCTCCGGAATAAAGTGCCTCAACCCGTTGGCATTAATCTCAATGGAGATTTTGACTGATGTAATGAAAGGATGGTTTCCTGCTGAGCTGATGCTGCTGTACAGGCACCTGCTTCTCTTTAACCTAAAGGGGGAGAGGATCTTAAGAGGTTGCTTTATTTCTTTTTTAAGAAAGAAAAATGTTAAAACTGGGTCAGCTGTACTTAAGGCTAGCTCCACAGTGAAGTAAAGGTCACACCTTCTTTTTTTAAAATGTCTATGACATGAAGGCAGACGATGAAAAATGAGACCGTAGTGAAGGTGCTGCTGTGGAAAAGCGAACCTTTCACCGTGTTCCCTTTCAACTATATGTGCATTAAAATGCTGATTCTGCAGTTTTCACAATGCTTCTTTCCAGGCCTAATGCTATAACCGGTATATATCTTACCTAAACTATATGTCTTTTTTCGGTATATGTTAGTGTGCTCACAGTTACAGCCACGAGGCATGTTCTACTTCTGTTTCCTATTTTCAGAAGTTCATTTCAGGGTTGTGATGGCAACTAGGGAAAACAGAGCTAACCGGGCCCCCTGTCTCCAACAGCAGGGAAAAGGTCTTCAGCGGGCATCTTTATCAGGTATCCTGCAGAAGCTCCACCCAGCTGACCATCAATCTCACTGTCCATTTGCTAGGATCATTAGACAGTTGAACTCCTCCACCCAGGACCGGCCGTCCTTCAGCTGAAAAGGGCATGCCATCATTTTCTGGGATAGAACTATGGCCTCAGCTTTAATAGTGATGACTCTCATTCTGGCTGCCTCACACTCAGCGCTCAGTGAACGATAGAGGACCTATTGTGATGATGCCAGAAGGACAACAGAAGGCAAAGACATCACCTCCTGATCCCCCATCTCGTCCATGAAAATCCCAAACAGGAGGTCTAGCTTTAGGAAAACCCAGCACCCACCCTGAGCAGGTTGGAGTCAGAGCTGTGTTTGGATGCTCGGCACTAAGTGTACAAACAGCACACAGAAGCAACCCTGGGACCCAATACTCCCAAAGCACCTTCCACAGTATCCCTAGGGTACCAGTCCCAGAGCCCCCTTTGGTCAGAGCATAAGAGCGTAAAACTCACTATCCTAGAGCCTGGACTGAGCTTGTGCTGTTCCTCCTGCATCAGGGCTCGATAGTATTGATAATATTGTTTTCAGCCACTTGGGCATTGGTCACGGAGCCTTACAAATGAAATAACTGGCAATACCCCCTTCTTAAAAATCCACTCCCATCCTTGAGGTCCATGATATGTTGCATAGGTGTGTGCGCAACATATCATTGGCTGTCGTCAAATTAACAGGCTATAAAGTAACAGGGGACATCGGTTGGAACCTCTAACTGTTCAATAATTCAATGATGATTTTCATCATTTTCATCCTACAGAAACTACCTCAGGTATTTCTTACAATGACTAAGACAGAACCAAAACGCTCTAAACTGGCATCAACTCAGTGTTGGTGGAAAAGTTCCCTGTTATGTTCCCTGAAAAAGTCCAGGGGATGTGGGAAAGTAACAAAAAGGTTGAAAAATAAAACAAAGAAAAACTGTAAAGAAACAGTTTTTATTAAGAGTTAAACTGAAACAGACAGCTCACTATCACCATCAAAAGAGAACTGAGAAAATGATCGCTGAACAAAAGAGTAAGAATACAGTGACCTGATCAACAGCTTCCTCTCCACAGAGTGCACAGCCATACTGAAGTTCCCGAAAGAACAATGGAGTCTTGGTTAGGATCCTCTGAGAGTCCTGCTCTGTTAACTACAAACAGTTTGTGTTTGCAGTCCAAACGAGGATGGACAGAAGTGATGTCTTTATGATTTCTAATCTAAACTTATCCTGTAGGCAGTATGTCAGCATTGTACAGGGCAGTGAGAGTGCTTGTGTCAAAGTCAAAGCTGTTTCTGTTCTAAATGTTACAGGATGACCACATTGTTCTGTCCTCATGAGACTCGGCCATTGTTCTCCATCCCCTCCAGAGGACATTTGGCTTTTGATGCTGTTCTCATGCTGCTCAGGCTGTAGCCACTGTACTTGTTGTACTCTGAAGAGAACATTTTCAGCATCTCAATGATATGAGCCCAGAGGCAGTGTTTAGTCTTTTAGTTTTACAAACTGCACACTATGTAACAACAAACTATGATTTCACACTGTCTGTGCATGTTTGATGTTAGTTACAAATTTATTTGCACTGTTCTCAGGCTTGATTTGGTTTTACTTTGTTTAGATAAATCAAAGTTTGGAAAGAGGAATATATTAATGTGTATTTTCTAACCCTTTGTGCCAAAAGCCACCAGGAAACAACACCTACACCAACCAACCAAAAGGTGTGTTACATTAAAAACTGTGTTGTGTAATTGCAGTTAATGTGCAGATTTAACACAGATTCTTCGGTTCAGCCTTTAAGTGGAGATTAAGAATCGGAATTTCAGGACCACGCCTCCAAACACGCTCCTTCCGGTTCTCATCTATATAGGTTCCCCCAGTTCTACAAGCTGTTCATTCTCGTTTATGTGCCGCCCCCCCCCCCCCTCCCCTTTTCAATTCTTTAACTTCTTAACTTCTATTTAGTACATGCGGATCTGACAGGCCCGGGAGCCGCCGCCAGTCCCCTTCGAGGCTTTCCCCAAACTGCAGCTCAATTCATGTCCAAGCCATTCACCTTTACCTACTAAAATGCTGTCAAACTTAAAATAGCTAGTGAAACTTGTCAGCTTCCAGAATAATGTGCTTGAATTCAGGTTTGAGTATCACTTGAATTCGAGCAGCTTTTTTTAAACCATGATGTACATTTGATTATTAAATAATAATCAAACGACTTCCGAGTTTATTGAAGTGACTTCTGATAAGAGGATACTAACACAAATGCAAAGCAGGTAGTATCATCAAAGAGGTTCAGAGTTGATCTGTGGCAGCAGTGAGCAGCTGCTGCTTGTCAGTAATTATAGGCTTCACTCAGCGCAGCTGGAGGAGCCAATCCTGCCAGAGAAATGTTCTCAGTGACCAGTTTTACTCAAAAAAGAGAACAAAACTGGACAGGTATCGTCACTTTTATTACTTCAATATGTCTAAACTTTCTCCCAGAATACGCAACAGAAACAAGGAAAGATTTTCAGTCAGCCTGTGAAGAAATGCAGCTGTCTGATATAGCCTACTACTTTGATCCTGTAAAAGAAAGAGAAATTATGGATTAACACTTTTAATTTTCTTAACCTTTAGCTTTTGTACTAACTTTCACTCTTTTCACTCACTTTAAATTCTTTTCAGTGTTCATGTTCTGGGTTCTTGTTGAAATTATAAGGTGTTCCTGTAATTTGTGGCATTATTGAAAACATAGGTTTCTGTCTAAACTAAAAGCTGTGTAGTATAGAATAAAAAGATAAAAATAACAGAACATAAATGGTCTCATTTTCTGAGTTTATTTGCTAAAAGAAACGGTAAACCAGGGTTATATTAAGAACCTGCACAAAGTTCACATTCAGCTATTTTACTGAGTGCATTAAGTTCTTATAACTCGCTCCTCTTACTTTATTTTTAAAATTATTTTTCAAGGCTTTTTTTATTTTTATTGGGGTTGTTTGTTTTTGTAAGTGAAGCCGGTTTATCAAAATGATGGGGGACATGCTTTTAATCAGATCAGAATAAGGAAGGATCACTAACACAGAAATCATTCAAGAAAAGTCGTTTTTAGTCATTTGATCATTTTAATTCAACATAAGTGAAAATTAATACACAGTAGCAGACTTGCAGGCTAAACAAATCTGGCATACATTTAAATATTAATAATCCATCCATCCATCTTTATCCGCTTATCTGGGGCCGGGTCACGGGGGCAGCAGCCTAAGCAGCGAAGCCCAGACCTCCCTCTCCCAGACTACCTCCTCCAGCTTGTCTGGGGGAACACTGAGGCGTTCCCAGGCCAGCTGAGAGATATAATCTCTCCAGCGTGTCCTGGGTCTGCTCCGGGGCCTCATCCCAGTGGGACATGCCCGGAACACCTTACCCAGGAGACGTCCTTATCAGATACCCGATCCACCTCATCTTGCTCCTTTCGATGTGGAGGAGCAGTAGCTCTACTCTGAGCCCCTCCTGGATGGATAAACTTCTCACCCTATCTCTAAGAGAAAGGCCAGCGACCCTTTGGAAGAAGCCCATTTCTGCTGCTTGTATCCTCGATCTTGTTCTTTCGGTCACTGCCCACAGCTCGTGACCATAGGTGAAGGTAGGGACATAGATCAACCGGTAAATTGAGAGCTTCGCTTTTACACTCAGCTTTCTCTTCATTATGACGGACTGGTACAGGGTCCTCATCACTGCAGCCGCAGCACCAATCCGCTCGGCCAGGAGCAGAGGCCCTGGCGGACCAATCCCCGACTACCAAGACTAATCTATTTATAATATTTTACGGTCATATCACATAGGATTTGTGCTGATGAGTATAAGAGGATGGATGAGTGAATGACTATTCTTGGAGTGTCACTGTAGAAATATAAACTCATAATGAAGTTTGTCCACAATCATGTCGCCTGCATGAAACCTGGTAAAGCAAGTGGGCTGAAATATCTACGATGTGATGCTCCGTCTTTGGAACATTGATTCTTCACTTGTTTCCTGGACTTTGTGAAGATGTCCTGGAAAAGAGATGATGTAACTGTGGTCAGGCCAAGGGTATCTGCAGAACATTCAGGCTCCAGCAACTAGCTCCATCTAAAGGAACATGAGACAGAGGACGACAAGCAGAGGCAGAGAGACAAAAACCAAAAAGTCAAGAAGACACAAATCTGAAGGGGTTAGGGAGAAAAAGAGAGAGGGGTGAGAGAGGTAGGCTTAAGGTGCTGAAGAGAGAGCAGAGCAGGAAAATTCATCAGTCTGGCTAAATTAAGCAGATTACTGAGTGTGGTCCCCTGTGTCGATATGAAGGAACGCGCCTCCTAATGTGATTGCCAGTGACGGCCGCGTTGTAACTCGAGGTTGAGTTTGGATGATGAGAAGGGGGTTGTGGAGGATTATACGAGGACATTTACAATGTGATGATGCCAGGAGGACATTGAGAGGACAAGCTCAGCCGGTCAGCAGCTTCACCTGAAGACAGAGGAGTTGGGCGGACGAGCTAACAGCTAACAGTAGGAGCAGCTTCTGGGATCTGCCTGCAGAAAACATTGAGTTTATAGCACCACTCAGGTAAAGTTATATTTCCATCTGTGTTCTTACTGCAGCACCCATACGGCGTGCTGTTTCTGGGTAGCAGCACAGCCTTGGTCTGTGCGCCCCCCCCTTAACGTTGAAGCCAATATTAGAATTAAAGGTTATATGTTAATTCATTCTGTGTGATGTGAGCTTTTCTAGCTGTAAAAGCACTAAAAGTCATTTAAGGTTGAACTACGTCAGGTCTGTGCCTTCCAAGTGTCTTTCTACTGTTAAGCTTAAGCTGAGAACTCTGGTTTTCTGATAAAGCTCAGGGTTGGCTCTAATGACCTTTAATCATCTTTTAGTTGTGCTTTTGTAGGCCTCAGGCTGCTGCTGGACCCATCGCCATACTCTAAGCACCTCTCCTCTAATCCCCTCTCTTGCACTCTCCATGCATTCATGTGCAGCTCTTGCATGCCAGTAACTGTCTCAGTGTTGTTTCCCTTCACATTTCTGCAGGTTCTGTGAGCTGCCTGTTTCTGATCTGTGGTTGCTGCTGTGCTGACCTGAGTCTGTTTGTTCCCGCTCGCATCTTTGCTCTCTGCTCTCTTTTGTGATCTCGGGGGTTGAGACATATGACCCACCTGCCCTGAGGTGGTTCTGTTGGATGTTTCTTCTTGTTAAAAAGGAACTTTTCTCCCTGCTGTTGCTAAATGCTTGCACGAGGGAATTACTGGGGTTCTTTCCGTAATACCGTGTGGTCATCACTTTACTGTGTAAAATGTTTTAAGACAGGAAAATCTATAAAACGGATGAAATTTATGGAATTCCCATCAAATCAAACTGTAACATTTTTTTTATTAACATAATGAGAAAACATTATTAAACAAATTTGGCAAGTCCAAAGTCCATCATTAGAGTACGAAGCACCTTGAGGCGAGCGTTTGGTGCTATATGAATCAAATTGATTGAAATGAACTTAAATTGGGTCAAATCCATCTACAGGTTACAATGTGAAGGAAGGATACTTCAGGCAAGGAGAAATGTTTTTTCACACTTAGGCCTGCAGTGTTGCACCAAAGTTGTTATATAAAATAGATTAAAACACATTTTGAATGTTTGTTTTTCATTAAGAATGTAGAGTAATCTAATTTATAAAAGGTTTGGGGCAGGCAATTTAAACTTGTTTTAGAGTGTGGGCCATATCTAAATGTCTTAATCTAAGAGAAGTGCCACTTGAGCAGTATGCCTCAGTTTTACTATTTGATAAAGAAATACTGCTGTAGTAAACAAAGGTGTCACGACTGCGGCGGAAATGGTGAGAGAAGGACGCAAGTGCAGGCGCTGAGTTTACTGCAAGTGAGCTTTATTTACAGTGAGTGAGATAGAAGCAGAAAGTGGCAAAACTAAACAAAGAGCTAAACTGGGAGGCAACTACAGAAAGTAATACAAAGGAACCTGAGAGGAGACATGGCACACGGGACATGAACGCCTGAGACATGAACGCCTGAGACGAGGAACATGGACGAAACACAACAGACAAAGACACAGTGGTTAAATACACAGAGGGATAACGAGGGAACGAGACACAGGAGGAGAGCACAGCTAGGAGTAATCAAACATGACAAGACCAACAGGAAGCAACCACGGGACTATGAAAGTAAAACAGGAAACATAAGACAGGCACAAAGACACGGACTTCACACTGAAAAAAAGAGACATGACTGACAAGGGAGACAGAGGGAACATGGGTCACAGGAAGAGCACAGAAACCAAGAGACTAGAAATTCTAAATAATAATGAAAGCAAATAATAATAATAATGCATTGGATTTATATAGCGCTTTTCAAGGCACCCAAAGCGCTTTACAATGCCATTATTCATTCACGCTCACATTCACACACTGGTGGAGGCAAGCTACGGTTGTAGCCACAGCTGCCCTGGGGCAGACTGACAGAAGCGAGGCTGCCATATCGCGCCATCGGCCCCTCTGGCCAACACCAGTAGGCGGTAGGGTGACCATGGCTCAGGGGCAAAGACTATTAATAATTCAAAACACTGGGTCACCGACCGGGGACCGTGACAAATCTGTCAGCATGACTGAATGCGAAAAATTACACGTCTTTTATACTGTGGACACTGTACGAATTTAAATTTTTTTAACTTTTACATTTATTATTAGTTAATTTGTGCCAGATGAACGGCTGTCCCAGAGGTCGTTATCATTAGAGAAAAAAACTAAACTGCAGTTCACATTTTCCAAAGCCTTCGTGTGGGCCAGATTACAGTCATTGCCTGACCAGTTCTGGCCCCTGCACCTTATGTTTGATATCCCTGGTTTAAGATTTTATTTTTAAAAAAAGTCACACTCCCTCGTTTTTTCACCATGTTTCAGGAACTACATCCACACACTTTCATACGGCTGCATTTATCAGAATTTGTCTGATAATTGTCCAGAACTCAATTAGTGACTTGTTAAAAAGTCACAAAGTGGGTTTCAAAGTCAAAGCTGTGGACTTCTTGTTCCAATCAAAGGAATAACTGTTTTCTGTTCTGGCTTTGCAAATATTTTAGCCGTCATTCATTCAGTCGGCTTCATCCACTATTCTGTCATCTTCTGATCAATGGAAGCAATGCTTTGAGCCACCAAACTTACCTGGAGTTACGATCCAGACATCTTTCCCACCTCGTTGCCTGATTTACGATGAGTAATTAAGAGGAATGAGCGCATGTTGCTCTTTAAAGCACTAACAGTGTTTTGTTGTTGTGGACTCCCTCACCTTTCGGTCATGGTTAGCCTCTGTTATCAGAAAGGAAAAACGAACAGCAGAGATTTTCAAGAGTTCTTACACCCTGATACGACTGTCTGCCCCTGAAAAGCTTGACATCGTATAGTGAGTCAAAACTAAAAATAATATAGTGATCTATGGTTTGATGTTCATTTTAAAAAGGTTTTTGCCTCATTTCTCTCTTCCTGCTTTTCTCCTTTATCAATAATTTCCTTCCTGTCTGTGGGTGTGCTCGTGGTGCACACCCACAGACAGTTCAGAGTGAAACATCACCAACAGCTGGAGAAACTTTAAGGTGAACCTCAAACATGAAAACAAAGTTGGGGAAGGACGTGCTGAGTTGTGGAGGTAATGCAGGCATGCTGGTCATGATGTAAGTCTGCTGAGTCCTGTGATGTCTTCTGCTGCATCCACAATAGCTGCAGGCTTTTCAGTGTATTCACCAAAGAAGGCTGTTCAGAACTGGTGTGTGTGTGTGTGTGTGTGTGTGTGTGTGTGTGAGAGAGAGAGAGAGAGAGAGAGAGAGAGAGAGAGCTGCAAAGCAAACACTGCACCCTGCAAAACTATTTTTTCATCTCTCAGGCTGTGTTTTCTTTATTTACTCTCCATAAAAATATGCAATATCTCAGATATAAAAGGAAGAACAACTCCATGGCTGTAAAACCTGTTTGCAAGCTGTAAATAAATAAAACTTTGTTTCATGATGAAACAGTCAAACATAAGCCTGAAATAATTTTATACTGGTTGAATTTTTTTAATTGATGATTATTTTTTGTACAATACCTTTTTCTGTTTAATGAAGATATTGAACATTTTTTAATTAATGACACATTTTTCCCAGATCAATTCCACATCATCTAAAACATCTTCCACCATTAATAGACATACTATTGTTCTTCTACTCAGTGCAGTCCAATCACTTTTGTTTTGTAACTTCCTGTTAATTACTAACTTTATTACCATTTGCATTCTAAGCTTGAACTTGACCTGCTGTATTTAATTAATGTGTATGATGTGGACGAACAGGAACAAGTATTGATTTTCTGATCATTTACTGGAGAAAACTTAAAAACTGCATTTTCTTTGATCACCCTGTAGCAGAAGTGGCAGAGTGACTGCTCAAAACTAGTTAGAGCTTATGAAACTCTCCTTTTTACTTTTTACATTTTAATACCAAGCTGACCTTCCATTTGTTTCTAACTAATTTTCTTTCTGGATTTAAAACTGATGTGGTTACGGTTTTTAATGGAGCTTAAATGTGTTTTTGAAAGTTTAATGCAGATACTTCCTGTCAAAAGGTGTGAAATTTCAACCTGTCTCTAAATACATACAGAAATGATCATTATAAGATATTGCACATTGTATTGATGATCTTTCTGAGTTAACTTCAGTAATTAGTTCCTCCAAACCATTAACGTGTCTTTTAGACCCCATTCCTACAAGACTGCTTAAAGAAGTTGTTAACACAAACTTAACAACGTGGTGTATGCTGTACAGTGCAGCGAGGAATGCCCAGACCTCTACATTGGAGAGACCAAACAGCCACTTCACAAACGCATGGCACAACATAGAAAAGCCACCTCCACAGGACAAGACTCAGCAGTTCATCTGCATCTAAAGGACAAAGTTCACTCTTTTGAGGATGCCAGTGTTCACATTTTGGACAGAAAGGACAGATGGTTTGAAAGAGAAGTAAAAGAAGCCATTTATGTCCACTGTGAACGACCATCTTTGAACAGAGGCGGTGGCTTACAACACCAACTGTCTGCCATCTATAATCCAGTGTTGAGATCCCTTCCCAGACGCCTTAACACCCACTCACATACTGGGCCATCTGACCTCAGGAAATCACATGATAGGGTGGGGCTAGGTTTCACAGTGGGTTCACCCAAAACCTTGGCTGATTGTGACCTACACCAGTTTTCACACCTGGGCTCATATGATTAGGTAGAGGATCATTAGGGGGTCCATTGTCCCTCTTGGGGGGACACTCCCACAGGGCTTAAATCTGGGACTCTCCACTATTTGACCCTAGAACTGAAGAAGCTTCTCTGATGAGAGATGAAACTTCTTCAAGCAACTTAAAGATGTCCAGACGCTTTTTCTTTCCAAGCTCCTTAGACTGTGACTTGGTGCTCTATGGATACAGTTCAATTGAACTTGCTTCCTCCACAGTTTGAGGTTGTGAGAGCTCACATCTGTCTTCCTGCTATCCTTCTTGCATTTAGCAGGGTTATTGCTGTAGTTTTCTTTACAGAGGACAAAATTTCTTCTGACAATGTTGTTGTTTATCCTTGTTGTTTTATTTTATCCATATTACGTTCCCATCCAAATGTAATGAATTGAGAAAATTGGCAAAATAAATTGAATGCACATTTCCATCGACTACTGTTATGGAAATATTAGGAGCCGGCTTGTTGAAGTTAGCAGTTGTTGACACTATAATTTTCCAGCTGGGTGCCATTAAACCATTTTATAATAAAAAAGCACAAGATGACTTCATTAGGAGAAAACCAGTCAAACCCCAAACTGTGAAAAATTATATAAAATGAGAAAACATGATTGAAATTATGTACACCAATCAGCCACAACATTAAAACCACTGACAGAAAAAGTGAATAAAAATAATTAAATTGTAATTATAATACACTGTTCTTTGATCCAGGCATTGGGGCAGTAAACCCCCCATTAAGTAAAGAACAGCTCAAGAAAAGACACCAACATTTAGACCCAGACCTCCAACCTCCCCACATCCCAGACCGATCAAGCACTCATGAGATGTGGTGGAGGAGGCTAAAGCCATATAGCGTCAACTCCAAAACCAGAGAAAACAAAAAATCAGTTTTGTCAGTGTCCCAATCAAGACCTCACGGGACACCCCACCACGTCCTGTCTTCATGTCCCCTAGCAGCACCTTTAACAGCTGATCAGAGGACCATTAGAGTGTAATGACTTCATCTCGTGCAGTTTTTTTTCCCATGTCTTCCTGTTGTTAAAGTCACACGAGTCATGTACATCATCACTGATTTTTAAAAAATTGGTTTCCATTATAGTTTGCCCCTTTTTTCTTTTACATACAATGTAAACACAGTGAATTCAATGAATATTGCATCAAAACTAAAAATAAAATAAAATGAATTTAATATTTCTTTGTAAACTACATTCTGTGTAAACCATCTTGGTATCAAAAAGCTAATACTTGTGAGACTTCCTGAGCATCACAGCACATGCCATCGTGTCCAAGTAACTGGCGATGGAACATATTTTATTTCTATTTTATTGCCTTTGACCCCTTCTGCAGTTCTGCAGTAGACCAGAAACTCCAGACAACCATGAATCAACATTTGGACATTACTGGTGCAAAGATCTGCTGCACCAGAAACAGAACAAAGTTACAGAGGTTCCAGTAAAGACATATGTGTTCTGCAATTTTGCACTTTTCGGCACCATCCATGCAGGTTGAAAGTTCTAAGATAAATAAAGTGGAGAACAACACTGTACACAACGGCAGACGAAACAAGCAAATGAGACAGAAAACTGTGATTTTTTTTATTTATTTTTTTGATGGGAAACTGCTCTCAAAGCACGCAGGGACATGGAGTTGTTCAGCCAATGCTGTTTTATCCTTGTGGATTTAGGTTTTGGAGGCAAGACAGCAAAAGAAGGAAGAATTCATGACAATGTGTTTCAAACGAAAAGAATGGTTTTAGTCTTCTTTTGCTGGTTAAGATCATTTTGGTTGGAAAATGATGAAGGTTCAGCAGGTTAGAACTCTCTCTGCATCTCTCCATCTAATACACTGTACACACTGCAGTAGTCACACCCATTGCACACGCTCTACAGTAAAATAACAAATGACAAAGTTTCAAGGGTAAGAGTTAAATGCCAATCATATATATTTCACCTCTGTGATATTCTTGATATTTATATATTTAATTATATTTATCATATTATTTAATTAGTTTAGTCTGTTACTGTCTTGAAGCAACTGTAACTGCATACTTTCCTTAGGGATAATTAAAGTATTCTGATTCTGCAGTTTAGAAAATGTTTAATGAGTGTGCAGGTTGTGACTGGCCCATGTTTGATGAACGCACTATCCGGAGTTTGAGGCTAACGGCGTTCTCTAAAGGATTGACAGTCAGCGTCAACAACTGTTTTTTTCCCCCCTTTTCTTATTTATTCTGTTTTTGATCTAATATGCTGTATTCTTAAAGTTGCTGCCTTGTCCGATGTGACTTTGTTGACTGGCCCAAGATATGCATCTCATAAATACAAATCAAATAATCTCATTTTATATGGAAATGACGCAATGTAGGTGATTACTTTCACTGCAGTCTTTTATTTTGTAATGTATTTTAAGGATAAAAATGTAAATAGAAACATGCTGTAAGATCTGAGGACAAGATCAGTCGCACAAAAGAGCAGCAATTAACCAAGTTAAAGAAAGATCATTGTCATGGATAAAATAAATCAATGGTGACTTAGTTTGTATGCTAACCATCCAGCTGGACCTCGTCTCTGAAAGGATCTTTATGGCAGACTGCATACAAGGTGAATTCAAAGAGATGATTCAAACATTCCCATTTCCCAAACTGCCTCCTCTCACCTAGCAGGATGGCTTCTGTGTAATAAGAAGTGTATGTCAGTTGTATGAGCTCTACTTTAAATATAAAGAAGAACTGGAGAGCTACACAGAAGAATGATGTTGCAGTGGTGAGCCCATGGTGAGTGGATAAATCTGTCACACTGTGGGAAGCTACCAAACTTTTTGTGGGTTACATGGTAGAAGAAGTGCTGTCAAAATAAAGTGCCTATGCAATGAGGTTAGCTCACTGCTTCCCTTCACACTTCTCAAACTGCTCATCCTCATGTCCTCTCCTCTCCTTGTGTCTCCTCCTCACGTCCTCTGGAGGGAGGAGCTTAGACGTGAGGAGTCTAGGCAGCAGACACTACACAGAATGAAACATCTTTGCCTCGGAGACTCATTTTAAAACCATGCCAATTAAAAATGACCTGAGGCTCCGCTGGGTCATAAATAGCTTTGTCAAAGCCGCATTATTTTATGGTGGTTGTGGTATGTTTCATATTTAGGGCCACTGAAGTAAATCTGAAGCAGTGTGGCAGATATCGGACTAGTTCTTAATCACTGACAGGCAAAAAGAACAACTTCTGAATCCAAACCAGAAGTTATTTAATTTTTTACCCCTGAACGCCTACTAGGAGAAACTATTGAAGCACTTTTCTGAACTGAATGGTTTCTGTCATATTTTAGGCTTGTTTGTAGGACAAAATGCCTGGGTTTGCATCAGAGGTTAGCAAAGGTGGTCTACACCTGTGCAGATAATTTTGGAAAAGCCCAGAAACTAAAACCAAAACTTTAGTGATAAGATATCAGAAGTCATCATTAACATCAGAAAATGTCATCTTTATGGAGGAAAGAGTTACAGAGTCCTCTCTCCAACACCTGAGCATCTTCCACTCCGAGACTCTGAGATTGAGACTAATGCTGACTCACAGCAACGCACGCTGACGGGGATATCCAGACACAAGTAAATTCAGCCAAGAGGAAGGCAGAAAAGCATGAATGATACAAGGAACCTAAAGCTGCACAACAGGACACAGGTATCAGTAATTTTAATACTTAACCTAATATTTAACTTTAATAAAAACGGTCACCAGTAACACATGCAACCTTATTCATGGTGATGGAGTGTGCAGCTTCTGACTTCTGAAAAAATGAGATGCATGCAATAAAACATTTGCAAAGTGATATTTTTAAGAACTCCTTTTCTACCTTTTCCCATTACACTGATGCATGGTTTGCTGAGCTGCTGTTTGTGCACTGGATTTCAATCCAACTTCTTAAGAGATGATTGAAAAATGAAATATAAGACTTTCTGGGCAAAGTTTAGTTCTGAAGCTAAAACAAATTATGGAGATACAAAGATGGAAAAGTGGTGTTGAAAATGATGAAACAATGGGGAGAAACACTGCACAACATGGTTTTTTTTTGTTCATTTTTGTACATTAGAATCTGCAACTTATCCGCAGACCTAAGGACTCTACTTGGATTATTTTTCGTTAAAAACGTTCATAGGGAAACTGGAGCTACTGATCCGTCCTGCTGCTGAACATCAGCCTCACTCAGCGCACCTGTTCAGCTTGCAGCAGAAACAGTTAATGTGGTAAATGAAGGCCTTTGTGGATGGTAAAAGAGCACAGTGAACACACAGCAAATATCAAATATCAGCAAATATCAAAGTATAGCATATTGTACCTTGTAGAGTACAGCTGTTCTTGGGCTGCTGCTGTCAGACTCTTCACATTTCTCAGTGAATCAGAACAACTCCTGGACTTCAAAAACACGACTCAGCGGTGAACCTTTGCCACTACGGCCTTTGAATCGGGAGACTTCTTGTTTTTCCTGCAGTAACTTCACCTGCCAACACTGAACACCGGCTCCTTCTAACCAGGAGCTGAAGTTTGACAGGCCAAATTATATCCAGTCTCTTTAAATTGGGAGGTTTTCTGTTGCACTAAAGGATGTCTCGGTTCTAGCGGTGAGTTCTTATCTCAGGGGATCAAATTCTGCTGTTTTGTCAGAAGTGCTGTTGCAGAGATACACACAAGATGGGCTTCAGTGTTGGAATATATCACAAGTTTTTTTTTAGTCTTCTGTCAATTTTAGGACCTTTTTTTTGCTTTTTTTGATTCACTTTTTACTCTCCTGTTTGTGGTTGGTTTTGCAGTCTACTGCACATCATCAGCCCTGCATGCTGGACAATTATGCCAACTGTGTGTTTAATCATGGCACCAGAAGGTTCTTTATGTCCCTGGTTACAAAGTGAGAACCATCTCACTACTGCCACAACCAAAGGACACCTTGGCCTTATCTGTGAAAGGCAGGCAGCAGGTGAAATAGCAGTACTTGACACCCATGAATGACAACACACTAAGTATGTAAATACTTAAGATGTAGTGAGACACAACCATCAGGCGACTGGCATGACAGAGGGAGTCAGAGGAGAGGAAAACATGATCTACTGCAGGAGCAGCCGTGCACAGAAGAACAATCATATGTTTTATATTCAGTTTAAAACAAATGCAAATGAAATCAAATTTTCTTGAGCCCATCAGAAATAGTTGTAAATGTTGGCTGCGACTGAGCAAACACTGCTCGGAGATCTGTGCTGGGAGACTTCGTCTCCTGGGGTTAAATGTTTGAAGAGTTGATTAACTCTTTATTAAGAGTTCATCAGTGAGGGATTTAAACCTGGAACCTTCCAGCAGCACTGCTGTGAGCCACCTTCTGCAGGGACAGGTCAGCTGGGTTGGTCCACACACTTCAAATAAGAACAAGAGCCAATTACAGCATGCTGTAACTATAAATAACCACCACAGCACTTTACTCCACATTTACATAAAGAGCTATAATGGCTGTGTAATGGCTTAAATATTCATCATGTTTCCTTTGCATTCCACATACTGCTGAATTATAAAAGGAAAACTGTACTGATGTGAAGCCCAAAGATGTTCTGCAGAAAATCTACAGTATGGATGATAAAACCAAACAAAGCTATATGAAGAAATTCTATTTCTTCATGTTCAGCCTCCAGTCAAGACCACGCTTGATTCCACCTGATGTGCCGCAGCACATTTTAGGAGTGCCTGCAAGTAGCTCTCCTCTCTGCTTAACTTAAAGCAGCAGTATTATTACTGCTATAGGTTCAGTTTTTATAGAAGGCACATGACACAGAACAGATGAGATCAACAGGAAGTCAGACACAGAAAATTCAAAATAAAAGACCCTGTGCAGACTAAATGAGGTGACACCAACTGAAGGCGAGAATAAAACATCAAAAACAAGTAGTAAATATTGCCACAATCATTGCAATGATAATGAGACAATTGGCAGTAAATGAAGACCAGCTGATCTTTGTTATAATCTCTCCATAATTCTGTCAGACTCATGTTTCACATCTCAGCACTCTCGGTGTGAGTTTGAGCTTTGTTTGCTGTATACATTATTCATACTCATATTTAGTACAAAGTGTTGTGTTCCAACCTGTGTGACACATCTGTCTGTCTGTCTGTTTCCTTTATTTAGTCAGAAATGAGCCTGAGGTAGGAGCCCTGCAGACCGAGCAATTTTCCCTTTACACTAATGAAGACATCATATTCTTGTGTGTGTGTGTGTGTGTGTGTGTGTGTGTGTGTGTGTGTGTGTGTGCCTGCTCTTCAGTCACAGTATCGCTCAGCCTTGTGATTCCTTCAGTGCCTGCAGACATTAGAATCACAGTCACGTTCCAGCGGACACTTCGGACAAAATGGTCCTGAGGAGAGAGAGAGAGAGAGTGTGTGTGTGTGTGAGTGTGAGTGTGTGTGTGCGTGTGTGTTACTCTAAAATCACAGAATACATTTTTGGAGTGCCAACATTACAGTATTACACTGCACAGGATTAAAAACGCTTCAGAGTATCTTACTGACTGTATGACCACCCAGGTAGGCCTGCACTCTCTCTGCTGGTAAATTATAAGATCATTCTGAAAAAGCCTCTAATTTATAATAATTCTTATGTAAAACAAAGTGCCAATACCATGAGATGCACTATGTCATAAAAATCACAGGCGGTAAACAACCTGCTGCTAATGAAGACTCACTACAAGCAGTATTTAAGTGGCTGAATACTACTACTACTACTACTAATAATAATAATAATAATAATAATAATAATAATTGGTAATTTACTAACCCTAAGTGGAATTCATTGTATCCCATTTGTGTACGAATTTGGTGTATACAGCCAGTGCAGGCAAGCTTGCGTGCAGTCCTCTAAAAATGAGCTAGACTGACAAAGAAACTTGTTGTGTATTCTGACTGCGGTCTTCTCTGAGGCAAGAAGAAAGCTACATTTGGAAGCTTTCCATTAGCATCTGAAGATGTTTTGAGGGTCAACAACTGGCTGGAACTGAGTCCCTGCAGCTCATTTATAGGTATTAAATTCTTATTTGGTGGCATCTTACTCAAGGCTTCATATAAAGGGGATCGTCTACAAAGCCTCAAAATCTGTGTTTGGTCCTCCTGGTATCTGAATGAAAACAGACATAAATGAATAACCACCTTAGAAAAAGAAAAAAGTAACACATATTACAGTCAGCCCATAAAAAAGATGATCCCACGATGCCCCTTCACAGTTGCCTCCTCATGCACCTCTGACCTCCTCCACTTCAAATCTCTCCAATTTCATCTCGAGTTGCATCAAAGCCACGTCACAGAATCAATCTCATCTAAAAGAGTGAAGAGGAGTTCATCAAAGCTGCAGCACTTTATGATAAATAAGGAAACACTAAACAAAGACAAGTATTTGGTACTAAAGTGTTAATAAGTCATATTCAGACGTGACTCCATTCAATTCAACTTTATTTATACAGCACCAAATCACAACAACAGTCACCTCAAGGATTATATTGTAAGGTAGACCCTACAATAATACATACAGAAAAAAACCCAACAATCATATGAGCCCCTATGAGCAAGCACTTTGGCGACAGTGGGAAGGAAAAACTCTCTTTTAACAGGAAGAAACCTCTGGAAGAAACAGGAAAGTTAATCCTTTTAAACAGTGAAACGGATGCACTGTGATGACCCTTCGATCATGATAAGAACATAAAAATGAATCAGATTAAAACTTTGATCTCTTCTGCTCACAGATTTGCTTCATTGATTTGTGAAATCAGACAGTGTGCGCTTTTGCCTCCTCCCTCAGTTCAGCAAGAGCAGCTCGGTGTGTTTTAGTGAGGGCTCCTCTCCCTGCCCGTAACTCAGATCACAGACACGTGATTTATCACTTTTAGGAATATTAAAGGTCTGTGCGCTCAGTCTTTAGTAAGTTCGCTGATATTTCCTCAGGGGATCCGCGTATGAGGGGCAGAAGCTCATACCCAGCTAGTGACACCTCCCCCAGCCAATCATCGGCGAGCTTCAGCCCCGCGCAGCCCAATGGAGCGCGCTGTGGGCGTGTCCGTGCGCGGTGAGGGGCTTTTTCGGAGTTTGGTAAATGACTGCAGCAAGAAAGCAGACCGGAGCGCACGAGATTGTGTCAGCCTCCGTGTTTCACCTCCGTGCACGTGTGCGCGCGCTCTTCCGCCATGGAACGGGTCCACACGAGCCGGCGAGCACGTTAACGACACTCCGACGGGATTGCTTTTTGTTCTTTCTCTCGGTTTAGCGGAGCCGGCGTTCCGGTGCTGGTACTGGGGCGGGAGCGCAGCGGCGGCCGCCGGTGAGTCTCCAAGTTGAGCGGCAGCGGACAATGGGAGCAGCCGAGCTGGGCTGCTGCAGAGACCGCTACTACTACTGCTCACCCCGGGGAACCGCCGCCGAGCAGCAGGAGGAGGAGGAAGAGAGGGAGAAGAGGAGGCACACCTGCTCCACCTGCAGACCCCCTCTCCGAGCAGCAGCCCCGCGCGGGTCCGGGACGTGTGTAGGATGTGCGTGAGGAAAGCTGCGGCTCTGTCCTCGCGCTGGATTTGGGGAATATAAAGCGCACGTGCACGCTTCTCGAGCCCTCCTGAGAGCGCGAGCCTCCCGCAGACCCACAGCTGAAGGAACCGGAGGGGATGTGTTTCGTTCCCGCTGTTGGCGCCGCGGACCGCACGCGCTGGACTTTAGAGTGATTGGATGTAACTGTGGCTCAGTTAACAGGATCCCGTGATCTCGTCTCGAGACCCCCACCCACCCCCTCCTCTTCCCCTATTCTTCCCCTTTTCCCTCCCTCCCGAACCAGAACCCGGACGAGCTCCGTACCCGCTGCCCGCCTCTGTCCGTGGTCCTGAACACAGTCTCCTGGCGGATTTAGTGGATTGTTCCCCCCCCCAAAAAAACCCCTGCGTGGAGGCGTGAGAGCGGACATCAGCATGATTTCATGGAGACTGAGGTCATGAGCATCCCGCGGCTCGGCACCGGCGACTCCGGGATCTGAAACACACACACACACAGAGACACACACACACACACACACACACACACAAAAGGTAGAACATTTTCGGTTCACCTTGGAGGTCATAAACCAGAACCGCGACCCCCCCTTCCCTCTCACCCTCATCTTCCTCCTTCTCTTCTTCCACTAAAGGCTTTTTTTGGTCCTTTTTTTTTTTGGAGGGGACTTCATCCTCTCCAGAGTGTGACCCCCCTCCTCCCTTCCCACCACCTCCACACACCCCCCTCCCCTCCGAACAAAATGAGACTGGCAAAAATGTGCCGACTAAACGTGCTGGGGATCTATTTGTGGCAAACGGTTGTGTTTTTCAGGTAAGCAGAAGCATGAAATGGACTTCATGAGTGCAAAATAACGACGTGTGTGTCATTGCTTTTCAGAAAATGGAAAATATGAATTTGCATTTTTATTGCTTTGCCGCCCTGCTGTGGGGGGGGGTGTTTATGTGCAAATTTATGAAAGTTGTCTTTGGGTTGCGTGTCTCACGTCAGTCTGCATGTAAAAGAAGTTGAATTAAGTTGCAGTGAATCCAGGCAGGACTGTAAAAGAGGAAACAGCGACCACTAGCGGGCGATGTGTGTTTGTGGTGTCAACGGTCATGTTTGGGGAAAAGGCGCCTGTCGGAGTCACGTGCTCTCTGACACTCATGTTAAAGCAGGTGTTGCTCATAGCAGACAGTATGTGGAGGGGACATGGTGAGGTTTGTGAATACCTCAAACGGCTCAGAGCAGCCTTGTATCCTGGAAATCCACATTCCCCTTTGTCTCACTGGTTCAATAAGACAATCGCTTATTGTGAGTTTTCTTCTTTGATTAAGAGACAACCAGTAATCGAGCTCCTTGTACGTAATACAGCCAAAGAGGACAAATGCAGGAACATTGTTTCTGTTGATGGGATAAAAAATATTCAGAGACAGTGCTTTGTCAGCCATTCAATGCAAACATATTTTTTCATGTAGATTTCGAGGTCATCTCCAGGCCGGCTCCCTGTTTGTCATTGTCCCCCTTTCACAAACCTGCTAAATGATCCTGTAGCTGACCAGAACAGGAAGTGACAGCCATTGTTTTGGTGATGCAGATGATGACACTCTGTCAGCTGATGACATGGAGGTGATGATGCTCAGATGTTGTTTTTTTTAGATTGAACAGTTTTACTGAGGCTGAAAAACTTCAAACCAGTCTTCACCCTCCCTCCATTATATAATCGTTATTATTTGAATGACTGCTTTGGAAATATTGTTGACCAGATGACCAACAGATTTTTTTTTTAGGTTGCCAAGATGAGTCCAATTGTATAGAAGTCTGTGAGAAACGAGCCCACTGCTCTGTTGCTCTGTGAGCTCAGTAAAAATGGTCTCAGCAGCTGATTTCAAATCTTATTCAATGCAACAAGATATTCATTCTCCAAAGTTTGATCGCCACAGGGGTCAAAAAGATCCATAAAGCAGGTCATGCTTTGAGATGATTTTAACATGATGACTGACCAGTTTGTAGTCATGCTATATACGTAGATGATACAGTAGTTTCTGCAGACAGTTGTGCAGAGCAGAAGTACGAAGCGCCTTAGCTGCTGGAAAACATAAGAAGTGCTTCAAACTGCACTCTACTTTCCAATGTCACAGTTAAACGAGCCGGCTTTCTGATTCTGTGCAGCATGTTGGAAACTGAAAAGGAGCCTATTTACAGTCACCAGCTGTTTCTTCCAATTTACACTGAATGCATATTATAATATTATCTCTCAATATTATTTGCTGACGTGTTTGGGTCCTGTGTGCGTTCCCAGCCTGCAGGTTCCTGCACGTTTCGTTTTATTGCATCACACGTGGATCCCATTTCCCTGCACGTCGCCGGGATTTCATTATGTCAAGTATCACAAGTGTTTTTCTACCTGCTGTAGTGACTCCTTCCAGTGAATAAGGCGGCCATTTACCATGAGGGACATGGTGCTTTTGTAGGAGGGGGCTGCAGGAGTTTTGCATTCAGTGCACACTGTTTAGTTAATGAAGCAGAGTTGGGATATTGCCGTCTCAGCTCCTCACGCCTGGACTCTGCAGTTCCCTGCTTAATTGATATCTCTTTCCTCCATCCTGACCCAGACCCCCCCCCCACACCTCATTCCACATTCAGCCTCATTACTAAACATTGATTAGCCCGTCAATGGCTGGGGCCAGACCTGATGAATACACATTTAATGCCTGCACATATCTCGCTCTCTCACTGGCTCTGTCCACACTCGTAGTATTCATCAAACAGGCAGCAGAGGAGAGCTAGGAATTTAGATTGGACCCGCAGGAAACGTTCATCTCACGACCTGTTTCATCTTGCATTAGGCTCAAATCTGAGATAATGTCCTTTTTCCCTGAAAAAGTCTCCTTTTTAAAATCTAATCATTTGACGTTTTTAAGAAAATCGGGACTAAAATGTTTTTGGAAGAAACTATTTTACTTTGTCAGTGGCAACAGCAGCTACAACTGTAAACCCGTGAAGGTTTATCCAGTCTAAGATTCGGTTATTCCTCATCTCATGAACAATTCATTGTTTATATTAGGTTCTAGAAGGTTCTAGAAATGACAGTCAGTACCAACACAGCGTAGCTCGGATATTAATGTGGACAGTCGGCACGAAATTTATGATAGAAAAATTAATTTAAAAAAAAGAAAGGATTAAAGACTCAATAAAAACATTTTAAATAAAAGTACAAACAGTCTGTTTAAAGTGCACAGGATTTGCTGTCCAAGCTTCCTACATGAAGA
Organism: Oreochromis niloticus; assembly: GCF_001858045.2. NCBI lineage: Eukaryota > Metazoa > Chordata > Actinopteri > Cichliformes > Cichlidae > Oreochromis > Oreochromis niloticus. The sequence continues at coordinate 6,568,197 of NC_031966.2, read as the reverse complement.
GCAAATTCATGCAAAAAAAGATATATTTAAAATAATAAATGATACCTTTAGTCTATACTTCATCCAGAGCAGCTTCAGATTATTCACATTAATTGAACTGCTACTGTGGATGAGAAGGTGCAGTGCTACATTATCAGCCAACGCTCGTTATCTCATTGCTTCAATAAACTATGCAGGTGCAGCGCATGAACAAATACCTATTAATTAACATTATCATTAGTAATAAAGTCATGCTTCACTTATACTAGAGCAGAGTCAAAGAGCCTATTCATTGGCTACAGCTGTCAATCAAACCTTAAAAATAATCTAAACTAGTAAATTATTGTTTGTACATGTATGGTGTGTGCATAGTTGTTATGAAGGAATTAGAGATGTATGGAACTGAGTCACTGCTGGAGCCCCTGCTGGATGTTTGAGAAACTGCAGTTTAAACGTAGCAGTTTATATAGCTTATGTAGTAAAAGTACAACATACTGTAAATGTCCACAGTAAGGCTGACATTTCAATCTGTTATTCTCTCTTATGAGTTACAGGTTTATCAAAATCATTTAAGGTTCGCTTTCTGTCATCACAGTAATCTCATAGAGATGCTGAGCTACTGCTGAAAGCTCATTCATAATTTCTTGCAGCACGTTTTAGGACAAACTGCATGAAGTGAGCTGTAAATTTTGGATTCAAGCAAAGAGATTTATGCCTGGGGTATGTTCTTAATATTAAATAGCAGAGAAGAAAATACCAACAAACTGATAAACAATATTCTCACATATAACCCTCAAAAAATACTTGTATTTTTATTCTTCTATCAGCATCACTCCATCATTTAACCCCAATAACAAAAATATATTTCCCTTTAATTTCTTGATTTCTGTATGGAAATGAGCTCAGAACCTCCAGCAATGTCGCTGTGCGTTACCCATGACCGATCACACCGTATCTGACCCTGAATCGCAGGAACAGACTTAAAGTGCATGAGCTGAACATCACATGCTCCTCAGTCCTGCGGCACATCGTCTGCTTCTATTGACCGCTCGAGCAGGAACGATTAATCAAACGGGTCATTGCTGCATTTAGAGAATGCCAACGCACAAACCAGCAGGGAATGCCAATCAGTCACTCACAGTGATTGACAGGCATCGAAACAGCCGCCGACATGTCTGCCGTATCGGTTTTCTACCAGGCGGGAGGTCACTGGAACAGCAGAATCTTATAGGAAGCTCCGGGGACGGCTGTCCTCTGTCCACACATATCGATGTGTTTATTTTTACAAAAGGAGAAGCCACTCATCCTAAAACTGGAACATGTGCACAGTTTGTCATGAAATCTTCTCGAGAGAAATTTATATTTGGTTTCAGATGCAGTTATACAGTTATTTGTGATCTTAAAAGTGTGCTGGAGCAGGAAAAGGGGAATTAGATGCTTATCTGTTCAGAGTTTAGTTATATAAAGCCAATCGGGCATCTGTGGTGATTTGCAGGAAGGGTCGCTCTGTTTTTTTATGGCTTCATTTGCTGAATCGCTGCTGCAACAAAATAACCACCTTCAGGTTTTCAGCTTCTCAGAGAAACAAACTGCATCCCTTTATTTTTTTGATCAGCTGCACATCTGCCTCCCTGTGATAACACAGACTGATCACCTCCGTCGTTTGCGGGTGCTTGCACATGTTGTTATTATGTACAAAGGCAAGCGCCAGCCTTCAGTCTCTATCCTGAATGAAATGTGCAGAGAGTGACCTTTTCCTCTGTGCATTTCTGTTTTCAATAAAAATCTTTTTTAAATGGAAACACCGAGCAGTGGATTTAAGCATGAGTGGAAACAGTCACCTGCTGCTTGAAGGTAACCTTGAGCTGGCCTTGACGAGGCGGTCGTATGTCGGTATCTCTCCTCTTTGGGAGCGGGACGTACTCCGACCTGCTCACCTCCTTCATGTCTTAGAGTAAATTAAATCCGACTCTGTCAGTTCATGAAATAAACTGATGTTGAAATCTGGCAATTTAGAGAAGGTCATTCGATGGCTTCCTTAAGTGATTTCAGGCAGCAGATGTCAGACTGATATTAAATTGAAGTATTTTAAAGGGGTAGAGTGGAAACTAGGAGAGGAGGGACATTTTAAAGAGGACAGACTGACCCCGGTGGTTTGTTCATTAAATGAAAGGTCAGCTTTCATGTAGATGGCCAGAAAAACAAAGACGTGACAGAATGACTTGCACGAATGTCATGTTACCTGGGGTGATATTTCACTTCAGTCTAGTTCTGGCTTTCATTAGCTGTGTAAGTGTTGTGACTCAGTGCCGGCTGTCATCTGTATTTACAGTCACATTACAGACCTCCCTGCGAGTTCCTATAACAAATTCTGAGCCTGTCTAAGAACTTAAAGCATGAAGAGCAAATGAACGTCTGCCTGGGTTCAAGTTCAAGGTCGAACTTGAAGTGAAAAAGACGGGATGCACTGTTCATGAATATAATGTACATTTAAGTGGATACTTAACCTGATTAATGTGAATGAGATGCAGTTTTGACTCTCACTAAAATTCTGATGCAAATACATTTAGACCATTGGGACCTATTTTATTCTCTAATGTTCCAGCAAAAGTACGTCTTTATGCGGATGATACTGTCATATAAACACATGCTCCCTCCAAGTTCTTGTGTCCAGACAGCACAAGAACTTCAGACTGCATTTCACTCATTTCAAACTGCTTTGCTGCAATTAATTAATTATTTAAAATTCATGTTCTTCATGTACCTATGCCCACCACTGATGCTATTATGTTAAAAACTTGTGTTAAAAAAAAGAGAAACATTACATATAGGCTGTTTGCCAGAAATGTTTTAATTTCTGCTGCAGAAAAAGAGTGCAAAACAAAAATCCAGCCTTACTATGTCATGTTGATCAATATTATTCCAAAGAATACAACATTGACTGGTTAAGAAGATTTGATTTTTATTTTTTTATTTTATTTTTTTGCTTATTCCTAAGGATTAGAGATTTGGTTTAAATAAATCAGTGAATGGTGTTGGAACGCTCTGAAAAATTAAAAGGGTTAAAGAGTCAATCAATAAAAACATTTTAAATAAAATTGCAGAAACTATTTAAGTGAAATATATTAATTAGAGGTCCTAACAGTCTGTTTAAAGGAACATTTAATGTCTAACTCCAAGTTTCCTACATGCAGAGCAAATTCATGCAACTTTAGACCATTGGTCGTTAAGTAAAACCAAAAATGCAAAAGATATATTTAAAATAAATAATACCTTTAGTCTATCCTTCATCCAGAGCAGCTTCAGATTAGGATTAGGATTGTATAAATACAGGGTAACGAAATACAGTGATTATTCACATTAATTGAACTGCTAACATGGATGAGAAGGTGCAGTGCAACGTTATCAGCCAAAGAGTATGCAAAACAAAAATCCAACCTTACCATGTCATTTTGATTGATATTATTTTAAAAAATACGACATCGACTGGTTAAGAAGACTTGATTTTTTAAACTTATTCCTAATTCTTTCCTAATTCCTAATTATTTGGTTTAAAGAAGTCGGTGAATGGTGTTGGAACGCTCTGAAGTAAAGACAAAGCTTCATATTTATCAAACAGATTTTTTGTATCATTACAGGATTTTATCGAAATATTGTAGACTGTACTGCAACCCAGAATGTTCCCCTCATGTTTCCTTTTGTACTTAAGAAAGAATTCTGTGAAAGATAAATAATAAACTACCAGAGAAAGCAGATGTGTGACACTCAGGGTCATTTCGAGCATAAAATAAAGTGTTTCCACTTTTTACGCAGGATTGTTGTCCAGGATCTCCCAGGGGTTCGTTCTGATTTGACTTCCACAGCAGATCCAAAGCTGGGGAAAGATGAAGCAAATTAGTCTGCTGACATATCAAAAGCACGAAAGCCTCAAATTGCCTCTGAATGTTGCAAACTGCAAAATTGGACATCAAAAACTGAACCTTGCTATCACTCACACAATAAAATCTCCTCCATCCCGATTATTTTCACCTTCATTCTACAAGCTAACAAAAGATGAAGGGATCAAACTATTTGATGGCACACAGTTGGGGTTTCTTTTCCGAGTTGGGAATGCTCCCATTAAATCTGTTGGGTGTATTAAACATCAGCAATTGATAGTGAAGCATGGGAGGGAACAAAGGAGATTATCAGCTTTATGTGCAGCAGTTTCCAGCAGCTAATTCAGGATTCAATAATCCTCTTTTGATCCCCAGAGGGACAAAGATGTCTTTTATGCCTTTCTGCTGTGATCGTTGGGGTTCGCAGTTCAGGGATGGGGTCAGACCTGGTGCAGAGCAGGCGGGGTGAGATTTGCACAAGAGCACTACAGAAAGCAGTCCTAGAAATCATCCCTCGTCAGTTAGCATACTCACTGCTCAGCTGAATTAAAGCAACTGTTTCATTTATGCGTCTGCCCTCAGGCTGTTTCGTTTGTTCGTAGCCGATATTTATTACTCGCATCTCCTTTCATAACAAATCATAACATATATATTTTTCTCCTGTGATCAATTTCCCTGGGTCGTCTAATGAAAAACAATCGACTTCTCTGGTGGAGTTCACCATCATCTCTGCAATAATTAACTTCTGGGCAGGTTCATTTCCAAAACTTGATATATGATAATACATTATTGATCAGCAGACAGTGACAGATTTTCACCATAAATAACAGAGTACATTATCAATGGCCTCTCAGAGCTGTAACCGAGTTAAAGCAAAGGTGAATTCCTGGAAATGTCGGGAGCTGCTGTGCACTTCTGAAATTAAAGTGCTGCTGGACGATGGCAGAAGCCGTTGATGCAAGAGGAGCGTTTCTGAAGAGTTTTTTCTGACTTAGAACTCATTTAACGACCATTTCGGCAAACACTGCTCGTTCCTTTTGCGATGGGTTTAGTAGACGGAGAATATATGAAAACCAGGATGTGTTTTCACAACCTTCAGATCTGAAAATGAAATCCTATATTTATTTTAAATTTTAAATAAAAAAAGGAAGATGAGCATTTTACAGTCCTGCTGAATGGAGCAATAAAGTTCTATATCATGTTTAAAACATAAAAATGACTTGAATGTGATAGTAAGATAGTAAGAGATAATGTAAGGAAAGAAAAACAAAATATTAAGAAAAAGCATTGATACGCCTTCCTTCTGTAGTAGTTATGTGCAAGTTATGTCCAAAGTATCATGACTACATGCATTTTAAACACAGCAGCTCCTGATGGGAATCAAACTCACAACCTTGCTTTGCCTTTGCTCAACTTTAACACATTCTCGTATATTAGTGAACCTCACACAGAGACTGCTGCATGCAGCCACAGACTGCTGCATGCAGCCACAGCATGCTCAAAGCTGACTGTTCACAAGCACACGGCCAGAAACCAGAACACGTCAGTACCAACAGCCTCGTGCTGTCTTCACATCCTTCATCCTAGACCAGGGGTGTCCAACTCCAGGCCTCGATGGCCAGTGTCCTGCAGGTTTTAGACGTGTGAGCATATTTAAATGGCTAAATGACCTCCTCAACATGTTCTCCAGAGGCCTGGTAATGATTCAGGTGTACTGACCCAGGGTGAGATCTAAAACCTGCAGGACACCGGCCCCTGAGGCTTGGAGTTCCCCACCCCTGTCCTAGACTAATAAATGAACTTCATGCAAGTGGGAAAACCACACGTTTAAAAGTGTTACAGTGATGACATCACTATCAGTCTGATGTTGTTTGATATGAACATTAAAATGCTGAATACTTAAACACTAGGGTACGGCGTGTTTGCTGGGCGAGGCAGCCTATCTGTTAGTGCCAGGGAAGCGAGCAGCCCTTTGCTTTCCCGAGTGTTACTAAACGCCAGGATGAGATCAATTAGGGATTGGGGTCTTCAGAGGCTTTAAGAACATAATGAGGAACACTTAGGGCTAATGATTGGAGTCTTGCATTAGCCCACACCTCTCCTTCGCTCTGGCGTTTCTCTCTGCTCGCTGTGTGCATATGAGACACCGACGCTGGGCAACTCAGCTGTTTTTCCTTCTCCTCTGCTGCCTCAGCATTGGCCGCAGCTCTCCACAGCAGCACGGGCCAGCGCTGATCTGAAATAATTGAAGCAAATCCCAACTTTGATCACGGAGAGCCGGAGAAGATTAGACCCCGGTTGTGTGCCACTTATATCAGCTGACTGTGAACCTCTTCGGTCCTCGTGGCGCTGTTCCAACTATAGACGTGCATGTGTTTACATATCAAACAGCCGTGACAGAAAGAACCTCTGAGGCTGAAATAATAATACTTACAGTAAAGATACAGTCTGCAGTATTAGACCACTGTTTACTGTGGGACTGTTAATATCAGAGTAAATGCCTTGGACGTGATTTTTTGTTTCCTTTAGAACTTTGTCGAGGACACTTTCTGGTGATGCTTACGTTATGGGAAATGCAGGAAGCGTGCATGTTTCTCATCTGTTACTGCAAGTTTCAAATGTTTGTGATAACTGTGCTGAATATCAGTTATATTTTTATTGTAATTTCTGGTGCCGTCTTTGCCAGGACTCTCTCGAAAAGTGAGACTTTTACCTGGATAAAAAAGTGATATATATATATATATATATATATATATATATATAGTCTGAGGGGTGTTTGACCAATCACTCAACTCTAAAGTGGAGTGCGTAGAAATGAAATGATAATTTTTAAAGTTAAATGCAGCTGAAATATATCAAATCAAAAGTTATATATGTATATATATATATATATATATGTATATATATATATATATATATATATATATATATATATATATATATATATATAGGTGTGTGTGTGTGTGTGTGTGTGTGCGTGCGTATATATACATATATATGTATATATATTTTTTATATAATATTTTATATATTTTTTATACTTTTATAACAAGATTACATAGAATATTTACATGTAAATACTGAATACTCAAATAAATAATAAATAAATACTGTAAAATACTCAAAGCCATTATTTATTTGAGTGTAGCTTTCAGTTTATACAACAAATACCAAAAACTATTAAAACAAATGTATGAATGTACCTAGAGTGTCATCCTGTTGCTGTGCACGGTGTCTCCGTGCAGGGCTGTCGGTGTTGTGGAGCTATAAAAAACACGAGCAGCACCTGTGCACGTCTTCCTTCTTCTGTGTTGCTGAAGCTGTCACACAGTCCAGCAAAAGGACTTCTACAAGCCAGGCAGACAGCATTATGTAGATATTATTAGAAAAGACACTCCGTGGTAGCTCACAGCTGGAGTCTCTGTCTCCCACATGAGAAATTAAGGCCAAAATAGTCAAGCGTCCACAGCAGAGCTTGCTTCTAATTGTGTGTGTGCTGTATTATCCTCGTGCCAGGCTGTAGTGGCTGTGCCTGGTGAGATGTCAAGTGTCCACAGACATCGACGCCGGCTCCTCGAGCCTTAATGCATTTTTCCTGAATCTGCCTGCAGTTCAGTCAGTCAGACAGGTAGGTGGAATATTACGTTTGCTGGGTTATTCATAGAAACAGAATATCTACACATTCAGTGTGAAGAGCCTGTAATGACATTAAAGCAGGTGGGTTTTTAAAAGGACTCATCTGATCTGTTTGCCCAAGCGTTTATGCAAATGGCGCCGACACCTGGCAGATGTTTGGACTCGATGAATATGTATTTTGTGGAGCAGCAGAAAAAGACATATTCAAAACGCAGCTTTTCTCTCAGCGTGTTTGGGAAACGGGTCAGTTTGACTCAGTTTGACTCTGTTTTTCAGTGATACACAGGAACACTTGGATACTGATCATTTTAAACATGCTTGTCAGCAAACATTCATTGCGTAACTTTTCATATTAAAATTTTTGTGTTTGAGATGAATAATAATTATAAGATGACCAGACTCAAACAAATGGTGAGCGTAGTGTGTGGTGAGAACACAAGAATACTGAGATGAAGGGTCCAGATGTTGATCTCAGGCGTTTTACTCCCATCAACAGGTTTTAATTTCAGTTTTGCAATAAAAATGGCATGCATGGGAGAAGTGCTGGTTGTCTTACACAGAGACACAGAGAGGTATGTTGCACAGCTGCACTGGGATCAGACAGGGGTAAGGGGAAAATGGGGACAAAGAGGACAGGATTACATAAAGGGGGACAACTCACTGCCTGTGAGGCTCAAATCAGGGAGCAAGAGTCCCGCTGAGTTTGGATTACAACCATAGCTGCTATGAGTCTGGACCTTTAAACATCAGGTTCCAGCTGTGTGATAACTGCTGATTATTCTTTTCTCCCCTGCGGATCATCCAGGGATTTAATGAAACCTTTGTTTATTCACATATTTGAAAAGCCTCTCTTTGGGATTTTGAGCACTGTCTGCTGCTCTAACTCTGAGGGCTCAGCAGTCTCAGAAAACTGAGCTTAGGCGACCATTTAAGGAGGCAGCTAGTGGCTTTATCTATGGGGGGGGGCTGGTTTGATCCCTGGCTCCTCCAGTCTGCATGTCAGAGTGTCCTCAGGCAAGATACTGAGCCTCGAGTTGCCCCCGATGCATCAATCACAGTGTGTGTGAATGTTTGGGAAGGCACTTAGGCATGGATATGGGTGTGTGTGTGTGTGACTGAGTGAATGAGGCTGGTACTAAAAAGCACTTTTAGGGCTCAATTAGAAAAGTGCTGTATGTGTAAGAGTCCATCTCTTTAAGTAAGGAGAAGCAAACAAACATGAATCAAAAGGGGACGGTCCACAGACTTCCAAAATTGTTCCACAAAACCAAAAGTTCATTAGTTAGGAACTTTATTGTTGACCTGGTTTTCACACTTAATTTCATGTCATGCAGGAAACCCTAATCCTGCCTGTAAAATGAGCATAAAATGTGTAGACGCGATAATGTAAATCAATCAAACTCTTTATCCCTCAGGAGGAAATTCAGAGCACAGCATCAGGACATTAACCCTCAGAGCACCGAGCTGTCATCCCACTAAAATCACAGACTCTGTTATTTATCAGCTCCTCAAGTTTTCTACAGAGATCATGCTTTGAGTGTCTCATACGTGCGTTTCCTTTATCTATAACAAATATTTCTACATTTCTAAAACATTATATTTTCAGTGGTATTGGTTTTCAAATATTTGTATGCAAAAATGACTTTAAAAACACAAACTGTACAAACCAAGTTACATGTATTACTTTTTCTATGATTTTCACATATATACAGCTCATACTGTGGATTTTAACTGCTCTGTGATCACCTACAAATTCATTCTGTTTTTTTCATACTTTGTTATAATTAAACAATTATAAAATGTGCAATATTTGTGCTGAAACACTTGAAATATTACTGAAAAATCTGAAAACAAGGGGCCTAATTATGGAATAATTAACAACAGAATGATCATTGAAAACAAAGCCTATAATTTAATACACATGTCTTCAGGGTCAGAAATGACACTTATGTTAAAGCATTGAACAGTTGTAGGAGACGTAGATTCAACTGCAAGAAAACAACAAGAAATGAAAAATCACATACAAATATCCCATTCACTCTCTGTATACAGCAAACCAGTCAGTAGATCAGTTTTTAAATGTTTATACAGACTCTGTTGATACTATTTTGACTCTGTCAGGAATGACCCACAGCCCACGCTTTGTGCCGTAACAATTACACAATCTGAAACTTGATTATTCTCGAGTTTGAGGTCAACAAAGCCAGACTCCCCCTCCAAGAGTTCACAGTGTCAGTGTAATTCAGCCTGAAGTGTCACCTCGCGCTACACGTCCGGGAAAAATGATCTTTGTGTCGACGGCACGCTGGTGTAATCTGTGACTAATCTGGTTGTCATCAGCCGAGCTCTGTGCTCGTTCACTGCTAATTTGGAAGCATTTCACACGGGTCTTATGCTTTTATTGTATCATCTGTGCAGCGAGGGCCATGCCCAACAACAGAAATTTGTTTTTCTCTAAGAGCTTGATCCGATCTCACTCCCACCAGTCGTTGTTGTAAAGAGGATTAAGCGCCGATTCGTCACGTTGCTGCAGGAATTATCGGCACAGAGATAATCTTTGATCCACCTAATTTGTTGTCACTGAGAACAGAACTGGATGTGTGACGGGTCTCAGAGTCCTGATGTCTTCTTATTGATCGGCATTGCTTCATTACAGTTTTTGGGAGATGCCATTATCGTCGTTGTCCACAGGCATTCTGACGCGTTCTCTGAACTGTTGACACTTACAGACAATCATCAGCTGACCGCACATGCTTTGTCATTCAGTCATGTGACTATTTCAACAGGAAAGCAACTTTTCAAACAGACAATAAGCACAACAGGGTGGACAATTAGTGTGATTTGAGCTCAGCAGTCACAGTAATCTCAGATCATGATATCAGTTATCATAATCATATGTACTCATTTTAACAAGAGGTATTTAATTAAAGGGGGATTTCACAGACTTTCACCAGCGAGTGTGAGAACACATTCCTGTACCAAGTGCCAAGTTCAGGGACCATTTTATTTCTACAGCACCAAATCACAAGTCACTTTATACTGTAAGGTAAAGACCCCACAGTGTTCATGGGCTTAAAAATGTCAGCACTTTAAAATGTGATCAATGTGTAAACAAAAAGAAAGTATTCTGTGGCACTGCCTAAATAAGCTAAATCGCACCAACTTGTGGGGTCGTTTATGTTGACTTGTTTAAGAGTACTTGAGGAGGATAAGTCATATTAAATGTACTTTATATAGATTCCTTCAGTCTGGCGGGAGCTGACTGTGTTGCGTTAATGATGGACGTGGAGCGTAACTTGGAAAAACAGAAAGCGAGTCTTTATTTGTGGCTGATAACATGGGTACACAAACAGTGTAAAGCAAACAGGGACGAAACTAAAATAAAGCCTAAACTGGAAGAAACTATGACAGGCTATGAAACAGGGACATGAACACGATTCGGCACAGGTGTATGGGAGAAACTATGAATAGTCAACGTGGACAAGAAACATGAACATAACCTGAGCAGAATCGTGAAAGGTTTAATCCTGATGTGACATGGTGGGTAAATACACAGACAATCCGACAAGGACAGAATGAAAACGCACAGACTAAATACACACAGGAGTTGATCAGGGGAAGTAGAAACATGTGGAAAGAGCTGACACAACTGAATATCATGACGATGATGAAAAGTAACACTAACCACAATGAACATAGAAACAAGACTTCCTACCGGGACATAACGGAACACCGACATGACACGAGCTTAACAACATGAAAAATTACATGTTTAGACACACAAGCCAACAAGAGAGACCAAGAGAGTACTGATAATAAAACACTGAGGACAAGACAGCCCCTATAATACAGAGAACAGGAACAGACTCGTAACTAAGAATACACAGAATAACCTAAACTAGAATTAAAACTCAAGGCTACCTGATAATAATACTAGAACTTAACATCCTTTCAATATGCCTAAGAAATCACAAATACAACAATAAAGTCAAAGTGCTGGGTCACAGACTCAGCCCCTGACAGATTCAGATTTCAGTATTCAGATACTGACCAAGTGTGTGTACACATACAATGAACTGAGCTCCCACTAGTTCTTTGCTCTCGGTGTAAATAACAACATGCACAGCTTATTTATGGTTGCAAAGATGTTGGAATATATGGATAATTAGTTACTATATGTCCAATATATGTAACCTGTAGTTTGGCACATTTTATCATTAAAAAAAAAGTTCTAAACCTTAACCTAAAAATTAATTTTACATACTGTTATGTGTCGAGAGCCGTCTCAGGTTTTGTGCTCCATACAAAACAGTTTACAGCAACGCTGTTTTCTGGCATCAGATCCACAAACCTGAACGTGAACACTGACCTGAGCCATTAATGATCACAAGACACTCAGCAGTGCTGTCTCTTTACTGGTCAAGCTTTTACAGAATCAACCATAAGTACAACATAACTGAAATAACGACTACATTTGAACTCAAACATTAACGATCCTGTGAGTCTCTGAATAAAATCTGTTAAATAACACAAGCATGCACAGAGTTACTCAGCAGTACGTGAGCCAAAAATACAGATGGATCAGTATAACTAAAAAACCTATAATGGTATAGATTAAGATAAAGCACTAATTTAAATTAGTCCACTGAGGTGGTGTGCAGCGTCAAATGTCAGTATGGAAATTAGATTCCACATCATCACTTTGAACGCAGTGGCATCTTATCGTTGATGAAGTGAAAGGTGAAAAAAAGGACTTGGATAAGAGTTTGACTGAGGACAGTGTTGTTCCCATGGAGTCATGTTTTCTCCTACTGCCATACAATTCCACAGAGATGATCACATTTACAGAAGTGTAAGAATCACAGCCTTAAATCTCAGTTTTGCCCACACTGTGTGCTCAGCCACAATTAGACACAAATATCACTGACAGATAATTAAAGTCAGCTAGGAGACACATTTGTAGATTAAAAGTTTGTAAACTGGATTTAAAATAACCTTCTTTAAAAAATATATAATCAGCGTATTTGCCATTCTTGAGAAGACTTCATTGTCTTGGCAGTGCAAAAACCGCTGCTGTATGATTTTTCATATTACTGAGGTTTGCCAAAAATTGTACTTGTTGCCCCTGAAAATCTTTAATTTGGCTGAAACAAAAGCAATAAAACTTTAAACTGTTATTTATTGGAAACATTTACTATGCAGGCGATCAATAACCAATAAATGTTAGAGAAGAGGCTGTTGAACCTTAAACCAGACTTTTACTTTCTATATCAATTTTGATTACACTTATTTCACATGGTTTAAATATGCTGTATTGCATTTAAAATATTATAAATATTATCATATTTAATTAGAATACTCTGTAGAGAAAGCACAGACCACTTCACCTTTTAAGAACTTTTTCAGATTCTCTGCAGATTTGTACTTTTCTTTGCTTTCCATGTCTCAAACATCAGATTCTGTCATGCTGCACATTTGGACAAATATTCGTTTTATAAGCTCGGTGACACAGTCTGTGTGAAGTTCTTCGACATGCGTGTCCGAGTGTTTCAGATGTGTCGTTTCTGCTGACTTTTAAATAAGGGAAAATGTCTTGGTGTTATTGATTACTGATGACTAAAAGGCCTGCAGCGCTTTTCCAAAGTCTTCATCTCATATTTAGGTATCAGTCAAACAAAATTCCATTGTGGAAGTTACGCACAGGCGACGTATGCTGAAGGTGACACGTGAATCATATGAAATTCAGAAAGACAGCCATCCCTCTGCTCGCTATAACTGCCCTTAAAAAATGATCATTATTGTCTCTTTGATCTGATGTGTTTCTCATATATTTCTGTGCATCACATCATTTCTCTTTTAAATTTTTTTATAAACCGGAGCTCAAACGTGACACTTTCTTCTGATCAGACTTTAAGGTGGGACACGCGCTCTGTGCACTGGCATTTAAAAATCGCAGGCTGGCCAAATTCGAGGGTTTGCAACTAAAGGTCAGAATTCCAGCCTTTAAAAGGCCACAGATGGCACAAATTCTTCATGTATCCTGTTCCTAACTGGCCCAAAGCAAGCCTCCATCAACATTTGCTCCCAGTGTAAAACTGTGCAGTCTGAATCACGAGGCAGCAGACTGAGTCAAAATCCCCCCACTCAGCCTGCAGGAGATGTCATTCAGTCCCTCCAACTGTAACCTGCCTCTGTGTGACTGACGTGTGTCCAGCTAAACCCGGCTGGACACACAGCTTACATAAACCAATGCAGGTTATGTGAGGAAAGGCCAAAAATAAGTTATTTTGTACGTCACGTCGTATTTACATGTCTTAAAGGTTTGTATCTGTTTGAACAGGAGACCATGTCACACTGACGGGTCAGAGACGGTGATATTTCCCTTCCCCAGATCATCCTTTTTAATATTTAAATAAACATTCAACATCTTACAGGGAAAGATTTCACACCTTACAAGTCAACAAAATACCAAGAAAGACCGATAAACCTAAAGCTAACAGGCTAGCAGGCTAACACAGTAACATGTCAGGTTAATCAGAAGCCTGGATGAGACTCATAATGTGACGCTTACTTAAACGTTTCACTCTGATCATCATCATCAGTCATGATTCTTCTAATATAATTATCTGTGTTGTGATAGACGATCATTATAACGTCGTCAGCATCGCTGTCATTTAACAGCAAAGCCCGTCAGAAAGGAAACAAGGCCTCATCCTTCATGTATGGGCAGTGTGGAAAATCATTAGGACAAAATTATAAGAACATTAGTGAGAGGGCTTTCGTACAGTGCCAACGTTTCACATCGTAATTTTTCTTTTTTAGAATTGTGTTTGATTCACAAACACTTGATTAATAAATTTTTTATTCACATTTTCCTATAATATTTCTTTTCATTAATTTATTTGTTAACTTCCTGTTTGCATTAAATCACCTGATCACAGTCATGTGACCACCGTGATTCTCTTAACTCAGTCACTCTGCAGGTGCTAGCTTTCCAGTCTTTGTAAGTACACCTGTTCCGCCCTGCTTACAGCTCCCAGTCACCTGACACACAGAGGTTATAGGAGCTTCTAACAGATAGTAGCAGAAATCTCTGCAAAGCCTCCACCTGAGCTTTCTTTTAGCCATTCGATTAGCAATCAGCTCTTGAGTTTCACATCAGCAGAAACAGAGATGGTCTCTTTTGATCCTTCGTTGTAGGTGTTTTACTTTTTCCTTGGCAAACTCTGTGTGCAGTTTGTTTGTGGACGTTAGTGTCCAGTGCTCAGGTCCACCTGCTGGGATGTGGTGGTCTGGCAGTTGAACGTGTGCAGAAACATGTTTGTGAACTGAGACTCACCTGTGCAGTAAAACTGATCCGGAGAAAGAACAGTGACAGTGCTAAATCACGTCGGCTCAGCTGACCGTGTGGAGACGCTGAATAACTGTTAGCAAAGGCATCATTAGTCTTCGGTTGGGGGGCTTCCCGTGTTTATGTGGTTAGGTTTCTTCATCACGGTGATTATCATTCATCAGGCCAACTTATTTCCATCCCTGTCATTAATACTCAGTTATGATCATTATAATGTCATTATCACCGTGAAGATTTATGATTATCAACAACACCGTGAACTACTGTCAGCAATTAACACCACAGACTGATGGAGAGTGTGTGTGTGTGTGTGTGTGTGTGTGTGTGTGTGTGTGTGTGTGTGTTGAATAGGTCATGTGACTCTGCAGGCAGCTTGGCCGGTTACCTAACAGGACAGGGTGACCTTAGTGGCTGGTAGCAGTGTGGACGGAGACAGTGTCCAAACTTCCCTTACTGCTCCTTGTACTAAACACACAAACATTTACAGACACAACCACACACACACAGAGACATATGCACACTCACAGATACACACACTCAGAGACACACACACACTGCCCCCCCTTCCAGCATGATTTGTTTTCCAGTGTTTTCACTGATGAGGGCGAGCTGGTTGAAGGTGTGTGTGTGTGTGTGTGTGTGTATGTGTGTGTGTGTGTGTGTGTGTGTGTGTGTGTGTTTATTTACTTCATCGTCATGCTTGTGTACACATGAGACAAGAACTAGTGAGAGATTTGTCCCTTTCTGTTTTGTTTTCCAATCACGGCTCCATCATAATTCCCGTCTTCTCCAGGCGGACTGCGATTCTGATCAGCAGTTTCCTGATAAAGCGACAGCGCCGACCGCATTACGTGTTTATGAATTGCTAATGCCGCTATTTATCATGCTGCACGACACGATTTACCATATTGAAAGTCACGGTTAGCGGTTTTACATTTAGAAGGTGAGCGTGATCGACTGTATCATCTGTCATTTTAATTTATGAGAGATTAATGCAGCGGCGGCGCACTCCTCCCACACACTCATCAGGAGCTACAGCTAATGGTTAAATAATCATCATGCTCACATTTACTATTCAAACTGTAAGTTTGGAAACAGGAAAGTCACAACAGACCGTCTGCTTAAATGACCCTTTGAACTCAGCTAACTCTGAAATGACAAGAAAACAGCCCAAAAAGTCCCGTTGCTGTTGCCCCACTTTGTCGTCTGGACTCGAGTTTCTTAGGAAATAATTTTGTCTATATTCAATCATATCCTGAGCTGGGATAAAGTCCTGGTGGCTGAAAACGAGCGCTGAATGTTTGAGTGCTGTAAAGTGGGAATGTTCCAGCAGCAAAATGAATTATTCCTCAGAAACAAAATCCATAACATCTACTCACTCTGAGAAAGTTTGGTCCGAGTCGATCCGTCATAAAACATGCATGTCATTAAAATTCCCATTAGGCCCTTTATTTATGTTAGGTTTAGGTTCAGACGTTCAAAGAGGAGTTTGGTCGGCTTGATCGGATACTTGAAATAAAAATAAAATTTAAAAGAACAAGTCATTAACATTTATTTTTCAGGGACCGGGTACAAAAAACAAAGATGAAACATTGTACCAGATTTAGCTACTAGCTTCATCCATAGTCCCTAAGCAGGTAAAAAATGTATTTTATTATTATTATTTATTCTATTTGTGTTTAGAGAGAAGTGAGATGATTGTAGTCTGACGCAAGCTCAGGAACGGTCCACAGTGACGTATTCACCATTTTTAACTATTTATATAGTAACAGTTAAACTGTCTGCGTGTTTGTTTATTTATTCATTAAAAATCACAAATGTTTTTTTGTTTTTTTTCTTGTAGCAATAATATGATCATTAGAGTGAGTCATGGACCGCTGCTGAACCTGGCCTTAAAACACGTGTGTCCACACGTTGCGCTGATATGATGGATTAAATGAAGCTGAAGGACACTTTTCTACACTTTGAGTGAAAATTAAGAACATTTTTTAAGCAAAAAGACCAAATAAAGAAAATAATAAGATTAAAATGACAAAGATACACACGGGACCAAAGAGAAGCAAAACAATCCAATCAGTCAATAAAACTAAAAACAAAGAATGAGTTGATGTACTGATAGAAAGAGAAAGAATACATAAATTAACAAGTAAAGATTATAAGAGGAACTATTTAATAAAAACTAACTAAGGCCTGATTCAGAGCTCTGCGGTGAGTCTTTGTAGAGGTATGATGTAACTACGACATCGTTGTTTTTCAAGTCGTTCTTATTTTACGTCTTATTTATCTCCCAGTCCTGTCCCGGTGTTTTATCTGCGGTGCCAGCCGATAGAAGCACATTAGATGCGGGGACCTTTTCCCTCCTGGGTCCTTGCTCTTCGTGGGCAGTCTTTCCGGGGGGACGGACATCTTTGTCCCTCACGTTTTTCCACTTCTTTGTACACTCTCATAGTTTCAGCAATCTCCCTACAGGAACTTACTGACACGTTTCAGTCCTTATTTTGATGCGATGTTTATTGTTCCTTTTGTTGAAATGATGATGGTTATTCTCTTACTGATAAACTTAAAAACTGCAATGAAAAGGTAGAAATGCACAGGAGGACTCGACGGTGCTGAACAGATGTGCAGTCACATTTCCAGGGAGGTGCACATCAGGTTGCGGGGTAGGGTTTCAGAGGGGCTTGCAGTTATGGCGAAGATTTTAGTTTGAAAGCAGAAAGCCCCGTGGTTCTGCGCATCCTTTACTGTTGGTACCTTAATTTCAACTTCATCGTTTATTTTTCTTTTGTGTATTATATCAGGGATATTTTTATATTCGAGCTATTTACTTTAACTGTAGTACTTTAACTTGTTTGCTTTTTTGTCATGGAGCAACCGTGACCACATAATTTCCTCTGGGATTAATAAAGTATTCTGATTATGATGTTCAGTGGTTAACCCCTTTACTGTCATGATAGGTGCTAGAAAATTGCTCACATGCTTTTATCTACTTTCTTAGGGACACTGACATGGAAGAAAGTGTATTTTTAGAATTTAATTAAAATAATTACACTTAAAAAAATCAAAAAATATGAATGAGAATGAAGAACAGAAACTAATAGTTACCCAGTCCTCATTCAGTCCTCATTGCTGATTAATTCATCGACTCATTAGGACAAAGCTGACACGGTGAAAGGTTTTCAGAGTTCTTCCCATGTCTTCCTGGATAACAAAGCTCATCGTGGAGCTGCGGTCAGATGAAGTGGGTCAGCTCAGCAGTGTATTTATAGCTCGGATCGCACTGCTGTCCGTGCTGTCTCTGGACCCAGCAGGAAATGATGCAATGAAATACAAACTGCACTACAAGTGGCCACTAATGCAGCTCCACTGTCGGGCCACGGGTCAGTTCAGAGTCACTGTCAGTTCACTTTCCATCGAACTGAAGCAGCCAAGCATTTCACTCCAAATCCAGAGGCGTGCCTTTCCACAGGGTTTAAACAGGCTGTGGCAGAAGAACTAAAAGCCACATCAATAACTAATAATCAGCTCGGAGTCACGACAGCTGGAAAAGCTGCAGAAGCTTGCATTTGGTGCTCAGATCTGAAATATCCAAAGTTTTGGAGATATGTTGTTTTATAAAGTAAGGATGTTTGGAAGGCTTCAAGAGTGGGAAACAGATTTTTGGAATCTTTTAGAATGTAATTGTGATTTTTTACATGTACGAGTTTCAGATAGTCCTATCCTAAATACAGATTTTTCTTTCCAGATGAGAAGCTCTTTACCTTACACTATAAATTACCCTGAGGCAACTGTTGTTGTGGTTTGATGCCATATAAATTGAAGTGAGATTTTGCAGACTGACTCACTTTGATGGTCTGTGCCTCTCAGTTCATCCTCTAGCTTCCTTTAAATCCAGCTTTCCTCTGATTGGCCTCCTCTTGCAAACAAAGGTTTGAACAGCAGTGCGTTCACAGAACTTTGTGTCTGATAATATTATGAAGATACCGCCTGTGGGTGGCATCATGCAGACCCCACAGTTTTTACTGCAGCCTGCAGCTTTTTGTACCAGTGCCTGAGGCAACTGTTTTTTATTTTTTTATTTGATGTTATATAAATAAAATTGAATTGAACTGAACTTGTACGCACACTGACCTCATCATTAGAAATTTCCTCACCGCCATTATGAGAGAACTAATATGACAGAAAATAACAGAAAGCATAATAGGCCCCTTGTTGTTTAGATTTAAGCTCTGAGTTAGGAATGCTCCCCTGCAGTAAAATGCTGAGTATATTTTCAGGCCTCACAGTGGGAAGTTTAATGACTTGGACTTTTTGCCACAGTTGTAGGTAACGAACACAGCTCATCTTCATTTCATTAAATGCAGGAGCGTTTATGTCCCAAGCTGCACTGACATTTACTATATCTGTCAAGACCAATATTTTCAGCTGGGTCACCACGGTGATCCTCATGGCAGCAGGAGAGCCGCTTGGTGCCCGTTTGTCTTTCTTTGATGTGCCGTAGCTGTTCGCTTTGGTTTTTAGCGCAGTCCATCATCGTCTGTGTGTTCAGCGTTATTGACTGTTTGCTCTGGACTCGTCGTATGTCTGTGGGCTCAAGGCTGGGGATTTGGCATTATGCAGAGAGCATCTAATGAGCATGATGAGCTTAATAAGGTAAAGAACTGAACTGCAAAATCAATGGGAGCTGGTTAAGTGAATCAGAGCATTTGTTTGAGTAACAACTTCATGAAAAGAAAAAAGCATGTTTCTAGTAGCCAGGCGTTAAATTCACAGACTGTAAAGTTTTAATTAGTCAGTTTTTAATTAAAATAGATAAAACGAAATGAAATCAAATGAGGATAAATTTAATTTGATTTGAATCTGTGGTGTGGCCGGCAGCTGCTTTATGCCAGCAGGGATAACCGTCAGAGGACCAAAGGTGATTTTTAAGATATTTGATTTAATCATTTATTAGTGTGATCTACCTCTTTGTTAAAATGAACAACAACAACAAAGAATCTGCCTGTCAGCTTTTTCTCACACGGGTACATTTTAGTGTCTTAAATCTCTTTGATCTTTCAGAGATGTAGATTAGAATCACAAATGAACGTGTTTTGTTACCAAATTTGTTTAAACTAGAGTAAAAGATGTGTTCTCAGGCCATCGACAGCTCAGACTTACATGTGAGTACGTACGTTGGGGCTTTTCGTACACTTCAGCCATGCTCTGGTTCTTTCGTCAGATTTCCTTGTAACACATGACAGCCTGTGTTCATGGCATAACGACTCGTGATGGCTGCTTTTCATCAGTGTTTGAGAAACATCATGTTTGGGTGAAAGTGCACCAACTTGTGATAATTCTTTTACGGTGATGTGGTCATTGAAATGATGAAATGAGGTTCACGCAAAGTCTAAGGAGCTTGGAAAGAAAAGCTTCCGGACTACTGTCAATTTCTTGAAGACGTTTCATCTGAGAAGCTTCTTCAGTTCTCAGAGCAACTGGTGGAGAATCCCAGAGTTTAAGAATTTTGGACAGAGAAGACAGATGGTTTGAAAGAGGAATGTGAATGACCATCTTTGAACAGAGGGTGGGGCTTATGACACTGACTCTCTGCCATCTATAATCCAGTTTTGAGATCTCTTCCCAGATGCCTTAACGCCCACTCACATCCTGGGCCATTTGACCTCAGTAAATCACATGATAGGGTGGGACTAGGCTTCACTATGGATTCACCCGAAACCCTGGCCGATTGTGACCTACACCCATTTTCACACCTTGGCTCGTGTAGAGGTAGAGGATCAATCCATGACCCTCTTGGGGGGACATTCCCATAGGGCTTAAAATCTGGGACTCTCCACCATTTGCTCTTGGAACTGAAGGAGCTTCTCAGATGAAATGTCTTCAAGGAACTTAAAGAAGTCCAGATGCTTTTCTTTCCAAGCTCCTTAGACTACGATGACCTGGATGACTAAGAACCTTTACAGACATGTCTGCCAGTTAAAGGTTTGGATGGGAGGGTGTTATTGGAACAGAGTTTATGTAATCTTTGGGGTTAATCAGGCTCTTTTGGATCATTTACATGAAACGTAACTGTTTGTTTGTTTGTAACACTGCGAGGCTGCATAAAACTGTTGGGATCCACCATTCCTCTCTTGCTGACCATATCTACCTTTTTCTCTTCTAGCTTGGCAGCATCCAAAGAAGCTGCAGCAAGGAAAGCTGCCTCCCCGATGCCACCGTCCGAATTTCTGGACAAGCTCATGGGCAAGGTTTCGGGGTACGATGCCAGAATCCGACCAAATTTTAAAGGTAGGCGTTGCCACCAAGACTCAGTCGGATAAAACGGGAATGTAGCCAAACATACCCTGAAAAGACCTGCACTGTGTCTGCATTTTATTACCTTCTCTAAATGCCTGTTTAGCCAAGTTTAGCCAAGAATGTCACCAAAGAAAAAAAGGTTTGTATTTATTAGCTTCACTGAAAAAAGGAAAATAATATGTTTAGACATCGATGTTGCTGAAACTTTGTTGCTGTATATTTAATCACTTCAATGTCTCTGTGTGTTCTCAATTTGTCGATCTCCTATATTTGCCCTTTGCAGTATGGAACAAAGGTAATTCTTCCCACGGCTCAGTTTAGGTGTCAGACCCCAACCCCCCCACCCCCACCTTTTTTTCCCCTAACACAAGTCCAGCCTTGCACTTTTACCCACAATCAGATGGTAAGATGACAGAATCCCCAGTAAGGACTTTAGTAATCACAAAGCTAGTTGGCTACATTCCTTGGTATCCACACAGTATCCTGAGTGCTTGTTTTGGTGGTCAAGGTAATGTGCCTCTCTCCCATGAGTGTGCTGCTGACCATGACTTCATGATGATGATGATGATGATGATGATATAGTTTTAAGTGACCTCCCTGAATGGAAGCCCCCATAAAGACACATGTCAGAGGTTTCTACTTTAAACCTTCTTGCATTAGGAACACAGACTGGACATGAGAGAACTGGGGCAGCCCTCTGTATCCACCAAAGTCTATGACTAATGCAATGGGTTAAAAATACATTTACAGCATCTTTAAGCATCTGAACAGACAGACAAACTGATTTCCCCTCGTGCTTTTCTGACATTTAAGCCTTGCTGCATGTTTAAAACTGCCAGAACTGAGATTTTATAAAGTGGATGTGAGAAATTTCTAATGGCTTCCGTTTAGTTTATCGGGTCATGTGTACAAAATATTGGTACCCCGGTGATATTCCAGCTTTTATCAACACGTCTTCTTTAAGTATTAACCTTTAATCACCTGTTACAACATGTGCCTTACTTGGTATATATGGCTGCCAAAGCATTGCTACCCTTGGCACCTTGCAGTCCAGACAGTAAATCTTGTCCTACTGTCGTCACTTAAAGGATGAAGATTGGTTCAAACGTTAGTGAGAGGTACGCTCAGTTCCCCTCCAAGTCTGATCAGAAGCAGAGCAGTGGGATGTGTAACAAGTTCGAGTCTTACCTGGCAGCAGTTTGGTCTGCAGGAGGTTTAACATGAACCTCAAAAGCACATGGGAACCCATCCACCAATCACCGCACGTTTTAGGCGCTGTCCAAGTTTTAGTGAAAAGTGAACCTTTTCAGGTTATTATCAAGATTTGTCAAACCATTAATTAATAATTATAAATATCTAAATGGCCCTTACACTTGGCTCAATTTGATCTGATCTGTTTTATGTAAAATGGTTGTGATCAGATCAGCGTGTGTGTGTGTGTGTATGTGTGTGTGTGTGTGTGTGAACAGAGCTTCACAAAGGTATGAGACCATCTGTCAAATATTTTAGAAATGTTAAATAAAAATAACTAAAACTCATTTTTACTGTTCAGGGATGCAAAATAATAATGTGCTTTACTGCTTTTTCAAAAACTGTAAACTTTAAAATTCATTGATAAGATATTACATGATTATATTTTTAATTAAAGAACTTTACATTAAAACTTTACATTAAAACTTTAAAAAACAGGAAGCTCTCAGAGAGCTTCCCGATATGAGGCGGCTCTCATTCTTTTCTTTGTTCTTTTTAAACATACTTTAATAAACCCACTGAAACACATTTTAATGTACCCTACTAAAATTTTTGTATAATTATAATTTTTTTTTTATATGAATATAGTATATGTGTAGTATTTATTTCATGATTTATTCATATTTTAAATGTTTTGTAATAAACACCAAGTGTATTTTGTTTTATAATATAAATATATTAATAAGATAAACCTGTTCGATTAAAAATATACATAAAACAAGTCCTAATAAAATAAATGTTTCCAACACAAACAAGATTGACATTGAAAAGATGGGAGTAAGAAACATAGTTTTAAATAACTCCATAAATCATTATTATAACTTTGACCACATCAGTTTGTTGACCTTGAAGGAGAGGTCAGAGGTCAAATGTGATGTGACGTTTTAAACCTTTAGATGTTAAGATGAGAATATTTTAAGTTATTAGACTTTTTGTCAGTTTCCCACCAATAAATCATGAATCTGACCTTGAAAAATTGTTTTTTAACATGAGACTTCATTTGAATTCATTCTAGACAGAAACACAAAAACGCTGCGACACACAGAACCTGCCTGGTCCATTCAGGTCAACCGTGGCATAAACCACTAATTTGTTGGTGGTCCAATATATTTGTTAAGCACTCTGCTTGTGTGTGTGTGTGTGTGTGTGTGTGTGTGTGTGTGTGTGTGTAATATAGTAAGTGGCATGTTATCTGCTGGGGTAGAAAGAAGGTTCGCCTTCGTCTTTTCAATAACCTGAAAAGATTTCTGCCGTTCACTTCTCACCCAGATGTTTTCTGGGATCTCTGGCGGTGATCAAACCTGGAGGGATGACGTACGTTACCTAACGCTGCCTGCATCAGGTCAGCATGCGATGCTATTTGTCTGCTGCTCTGCATCTGCCCGTCGTCTCTAAATCAGAAACAGGTGAAACCTAAAGGTGTTGCTAATATTTTGTACACTGAGCACACAGGTACACAGAATGTGCACAAGTGAATCACAGCTTTGTTTATGAATGCTGCCATGGAGCTTCTCTCTTCTTCTTTTTTTCTTTGCTGAGCCCATAATGGTACGACCCATTATACGGTGATCTGTGTGAGCAGGATATCTCAGTTCATGCAGGACAGAGTTGAGAGGAGCGGAGGGTTTTCACTGTGACTAAGTGCGCATTATTAAACCTGCCGTGGCTGCAGAACGGCCGACCTGCCGAGGGTTTGCTCAGGTGTTTGTCGCAAGTCAATTTTGGAGATCATTTCTGTTTTTTTAATTTGATTTCTCCTCAGCTCTGCTTGGCAACACTCCCGCGTGATTTACTGAAGCTAGCACTGCACTGACCTTTACAAATCAGGATTTAAACAGGCCTGTGTGGCAGTTATTTGAATTTATAGCTTTAATCTTTTTTTCCTTCTTCTAATGCGATGTAATAAAAAATTTTAATGCAGATGAAATTACTCTCCGGCGCTGTGCCGCACACGCACAGAATAATAAGAGTCCCAGTGTCCCCTGTAACACAGACACGTTTATTTAAATGAGCTCAGATGTTCTCAAACGGGTGCGATACTTTCTGTTTTGGGGTAAATTTGTAACGAGCGCAGATCTGTAATGAAGATACGTATGGACGAGGAGGAGGAGCCCATCTTTTATATAATGTGCTCAGCTAATTGTGTCAGGGGCCGTCGTTAGCAGACAGCTCGATGTGAACTTCCAGACTCTGTCATGGTTGTCAGGTCGACAGAGTAACATAGCGTGATCTCTCCGACTTGCTCATTCATGCAGTCTTTTGTGTGTAAGTGTGTGTGTTTGTGTGCGTCCCTTACCAGCCGACTACACCCCTGCATTAATCACACCCATGAAATAAACAGCTTGACAGCTCGGCGGCCTCGTAAACTCGGGGGGAAAGAAACAACAACAAAAAAAAATGTACTTGCACAGTAGGGGAATCAGGCAGGGAGCAAAAAAAGAACTAGAATAGCACGGCGGGTATTATAATAAAAATAATCATCACCATAACAGGCTAAGTGGGAACACTTTAATAAGTGACGTGTCTGTAATGATGTGACATTCAGCACACGGATCGCTCGAACGTGTTTCCTTAGAAGATGTCAGATTGGGTTGTACACGTCACAGCTTTTTAAGGAAGGGATCCTTCAACTAGCATGCTTCTCAGCTGCTGTAGTGGAAACATCACCGTCACCTGTGCACATTCTCCAACACGGTGAAGACACACTGATAACTGTGTATTACCCTGAGAACACACCGGGTGCATCACACAGTTTCATTTTGTCTTTTGCACAATTTCCAATTTAGACCAGAACAAAGTTTTGTTTTTTTTAAACTAAAACCAGCAGAAGTGAACACATGCAGAGCTGCACAGCTATGAAACAAGCTGCCCGAGGAGGTCGGGTCAGTGCCTGAGGCGACTATGGCTCAGGAAGCAGAGTGGGGTGGCCACCATTTGAAAGGTCAGTTGTTCAAACCCCGAGACCATCCAGGTGACATCAGGCGGTCAACACAGTGAACCCCAAACTGGTCCTGAAGCATCCATCAGAGCGAGAGTGAGAAGGATTTGTGTGGTGCAGGATGGATGGACGAGCCTTGTAGTGTGAAGCACTTAGAGTGGAAACACACTAGATTTAGCTTCACTGTTATATTATTTATATGAATCCATTTTGGTGTCATTTGTCTTTTTTTAATATTGACCTGCTTTTCAAATATCTTTTTGTTTCTTGTTGTGTACCACCGTTATTTTACTGAATGGAACGCCACATGCTGTTTGAGATATTCTGTCTACAGTAAAACTGATGTCTATTTTATGATGGGGAACATAGGAAATGTAAATCTAAATTCACAACAAACTGAGGTTATTGTACTCTGGATGGCGTTACCTTGGCCTCCAGTAACACTGTGAGGAACCTTGGAGTCATTTCTGACCAGGATAGATCCTTCAATGCACATATTAAACAAATATGTAGGACTGTTTTCTTCCATTTGTGCAATGTCTCTGAAATGAGAAACATCCTGTCTCAGAGTGACGCTGAAAAACTAGTTTGTGCATTTATTACTTCTAGGCTGGACTGGTGTAATTTCTTAGTACTTACTGGGATTAAAAAGAGATATTTATCGTCCCTTCATTGACCTTGCTGATCTTGGTTGTTTCCAGAAATACATTTAAATTCCTTCTCACATCCAAAGTCCCGAAAGACGCATCATATCCAGGGCCCCTCCTAGTACAGTTACACCCCATTAGAGCACTTCACTCTCACACTGCAGGCTTACTTGTTGTTCCTAGAGTATTTAAAAGTAGAATGGGAGGGAGAGCCTTCAGTTTTCAGGCCCGTCTTCTGTAGAACCAGCTTCCAGTTTGGATTCAGGAGACAGACACTATCTCTACTTTAAAGATTAGGCTTCAAACTTTCTTTTTTGCTAAAGCATATAGTTAGGGCTGGACCAGGTGACCCTGAATCCTCCCTTAGTTATGCTGTAATAGGCATAGGCTGCTGGGGGATTCCCATGATGCAATGGGTGTTTCTTCTTCATTCACCACTGCTGCATGTCAGAAATAGTCTTTTCCCTCCTATTTTTCTTGTTTTCTTGTTTGTGGGCTCCCCGTGCTCCTCTTTTTCCCTTCTACACAGCATACATGCTCATCCAATTAGCACCAGCCATGCTAATTTTGCCACAGTAGATGGAGGGCAGGAGGGGACAGGATGGGGAAGTGATGAGATCTGCCCCGAGCTATGACTATGGCAGCACGAGAGGAAATTCCAGTGATCCGGTGCAGGGGTCCAGTGTATGGGCAAAAAGCTTCCAATTGATTTAGCGGGTTCCTCTGCTGGAGAGAGGAGAGCAAGCACTTGTGACACATTCAGGACGAGCTGTTTATAATCCATGACTTCATCCTACGTTCCTTTCTCTTTTCCTGCTTTCTCAGTTTTTACAGTGTTTCATTCAAACTTCACATCTGTCTTTGCCTTTTCTTTATTTCTGTCTGCTGCTTATAGCTGTGTTCTTAATTTTTGCTTCTGTATTAGTTTCCTTGCTCATCACACATCATTTGGTCTTATTTATTTCTGCATAGCGATCAGATCTTTTATTTTATTCTCTTATATTTTATTGTTCATTTTTCTTCCCTCTTCCTTTGATTTTCCTCATCTCTTCCTGCATATCCATTTCCCTTATTTGTGGTTGAAAGACAAGTTCATTAAAAAAGAAATTGTCCCCTATTTATCTGTTTAGCCCTCCTTTATTTTAGCAATCTGACTCTTGAAACATTTGCTCAGGTGAGCAGGTAGCAGGTGAGGTCATACAGGAGGGTTTTTTACTTCCTGAGACAGCAGCACCGAGCCCTTCTGATGTACTACCCCGGTAATGAATGGCCACACGGCGCCGTGGAGATAAAAGAGTGTGTATGAGAGGGAGAGATGGGGGGTTAGCGAGGGAACCAATGAGGGAGAGGAGGGTTTGTGTAATTCTTCTTGTGTCCGAGTGTGTGTCTTCGTGCGCACTTGATAAATGGCGCCAACTACAGCTGCGACTCTCCTCTCCCTCTCTGCCATAACCTTGTCCTTCCTCATCACTCAAGCCGAGCAGCAGCAAGGGCAATGACTCGGACCGAGCTTCTGGTTTCAGGCTCGACCTGAACAGGCCGCTGGCGAACCAAACTCCCCCCGCGTCTGCAAGGCAGGGCTTTTTGCCTGAGAAGACACTGAGTGTGTCACCAGCTTTAAAATCCGTGTGCGCTTCAGCAGGTTTTCATCTTCTGCACTCTTGAGCGGCCCCCGTTGTTGCTTCATAGCTCGAGTTTGCTCCTTGAAACAGTCCTTTTATTTTGTTTGGCAAAGCTCCCTCCTCCTGATATCAAAAACCAAAATCATCAAAGACCTCTCACTGAAAAATCATCACTGGGTCACTTTGCTTCTGAGCTCGGTGGTCCTGAGTAAATATGCACAGAGGACGAGAGATTCTTTTCTTTCTCCTCCTCTCTTTGTCCTTGCACAGCTGGAGGAGCTGTTGCTGCACAAAGCTACACAACTCTTTGCTTCTCTTGTGTTGTGCGACTCCCTCCTCCTCCTTCTCTCCTTGCTGGGGTTGAACGTGCCGAGGTGGGACTTTAGTTATTAGCTGTCGGAGCTTGACGTTCATTTGGTGTTATCAGCACTTGTTTAATGGCTACTTAATGGGATTAATGGGCATAAGGTAATGAGCGTAGGATGGAGGAATGGCTGCGGGGGAAAAAATGGATGGGAGAGCGAGTGGGGGGAGAGAAAGACAAAGAGAAAAACACAAATGGCCGACCAAGTTGGAGGGATTTGCCCACGATGGGAGATTAGGAAGAAGTGCAGAAGTGAAATGCAGGGTGTCGCACAGAACAGATTTGTGCTCGCTTAGAGCTGGAACTCTGATGCTAACACAGTTCCCAGCGGACCCAGTGTTCCTCAGTTATGTATTACACTTGCAGCAGTCTTGAATAAGCAGCTCTGGGATGCAAACTACAATATCTACACCCTCCTCTTTTTTCTCAACTCTACAAGGATGCAAGCGCTGAAATCTGTTCGGGTGAGTGGGCATTCTTGCCCAGAGGAAGGTCTCGTGGCTCTCTTAGTAGTCAAGGTAACGGCCCTCTCCTTTCCAAGCCAGGAAATTTGGATGAGGGATATATTGCAAGGAGCGAGGAAGTTTAATGTCGTCACAGAGGTGACTCTCCCCAGAGTTATGACAAAAATATTGATCACGGTTGAGCGTCTAGCAGGAGGAGGCAGAACGGCAAGGGCAGCAAAGAGAGGAATATTGAATGGGATGGCGAGGGCACCAAAACGGACCGAGAGGAGTCTAAGAGGTGGAGGAAAGAGGCGAATGAGAGTGCTTGGACTAATTTCTGCAGTCAAAAGTTTAAATCTGTTCATTATCGTGAGCCGAACAGGAAATGATCAAGCTGGTAATTAGAGCACTGTCAAATGAGCCATGTTGTCGAAATGAATGAATTCCCCTCCTCTTCTGTTTGCTTTAAATAGCTCACATTGTTGTTGTTTCTTCTTGATCCTCAGATAGCAAAAACCTTCTTCTTAGCTTCAGGCTGCACACAGCCACTCTGAGATGTGTAAAAGGATTCGATGGGTACATTACTCTGTCTTCCTCCCTCTGCAGTCCACCGGTCCGTGGCTAATAAGTTTATAAGGAGAGGAATACTGCCTTATAAAGGGCCATTCGGTCCTCCTGCGCCATCCCGTCGCACCTCTAATTACTAGCCAGAGGAAAAAAGGTTTAAGCCCACCAAATCCATTTAAATAGCCTGATGGAGAGGTTGGCATGTAATTGTTCACTTCCGCCACACAATCGGGCCGCGGGCTGCTGTTCTCGGGCTTTACGTGGCAGATGCGTCCAACATTCGGCTGATGGAGGGAGCCTGGGGTATAAAGTAGAGAGAAAAGCATTCGGGGGAAACCCTGTATTTGTCTGACAAAGCATCTTTGCTTCGAACGCAGAGGCGAGCTTTTTTCCTTTCCTCGGGTTTCGTTTCTGTACCTCTGCTGCAAAGCCAGGAGAATTGATTGTACACAGTGCTAGTAATTAGCTTGCGTTACGAGATCCCCTCTGCTGGCAAAGCAAAAGTCCAAAAAAACCAAAGCTGCTGTGGTATTAATGCCAGGATCAGGTGCTCAGATGTTCGACAGGCCGCCTGGCCGCGGGGCTAAGCCTGGGCTTAGCCCTGACACGGAGAGACTGTCGTGCACAGAGGAGGGAGGAAAAATTGCCTTTGGTGGATTCGGGCAGATTATAGAGTTAAAGTCACCTGTCTACAACAGTTCATGGTCACGACGAATACTTTCCATCTATCTTAGAAGCCATTTCCCTTTTTTTTCAAGCTGACAGTGACAGATTACAATATCGCTTGCAGACTTCTACTGGGTGTAGTTGCCATCCTTCACATTGGCAGTTGTCAAGTACAGCAAAGCAGGATGGGCCCGGTTTTCTCAGTTCAGTGCAGTTCAGAGACAAAATAGGACATCGATCAACAAACGTGAGCTACGAAAGGAAGACAATCTCCTCGGCGTGTATCGATAGGACGTTTTGTTGGCCTCTGTTCATAATTCTGAGTAACTGGAAGAGAAAATGTGTAGTTATAAATAGTTTGAAAAGAAATGTGTTTGTTGTTGAGTGCATGAGAACTGTTTAATACCTGAAGGTTGACTCTGACGTTATGTCTGATTTGGAAGTCTGTGATTTGCAGAAAATTAGACGGCTTGGTGTTAAATCACAGTTTAGCCTGCGGCTGTGAGGATGTGCTGATGAAGAAAACCTTTACTTTGTTTCCTTTCTTAAACTTTTTTAGACCAATCCGATGAGCCGCTGACGTTCAGTGGCACATCGGGCAAAGTCTTTGTCTTTCCAAGGGCGAACGGGGAAAGACCTCGGAGCAATGAATCGTTCGGCTTTAACTTCTGATTCCTTGACATTAGCAGGTTGGCATTTTTCCACTATCAATCAGCCTTGTGCAGACTAAAAGTTCTCTTTCTCAGCTACAATATAATGTGGCCCGTTTGTGAGAGGCTGTTACATTCTTGGGGGGTTGAAGTAGGACCTTTTGACATCCAGATGGGCTCCATTTCAGCCAAATGACTTCATATTAATAGGAAGAATTGGAATTACATCTCAGATTGGCGATCATTTATCCGTACCTTTGGGGTTAGCGCCATTTCTGTTGCCAGTCGAATTATCGATGGGGACGGAGAATCGGCTGCTTTGTTTCATTCGAATTGTTGTGAAATGTGTAAGTCACCGTCTACCCGTTGCCCAAAATTACCGAGGTCAAAAGCGTCCAGATAAGGGAAAAATCCAAATGAAGCCAGTTTGACATGTAGTCTTTGCACCTCCCCGCCCTCCTCCTCTTCCTCCTCTTTCTCTATGGCCTCTTGCATCTCCTGTAGTGCATTTTGCTAGTTTTACTTCAGCTCCTCTTGACAGAACTGCATTGCAACTCTCCTCCTCTTCATCTCAGTGCATCGCCTCTCCTGTCCTGCCCGCTGCAGTATGGCAGTAGATTGTTTCTCTACAGTCTCATGCATCCCTCCTTCCTGCTATTGCCTTCACAGTATGTTGCCCCCCTCTTCCCGCCCTCCCCAAGTCTCCCCCGCTGCCACACACTCACCCCGGCCGAGTGTTGGCAGAGTGTTGCGACACCGTAGATAATCGAGCCTTGCTGTCTTGTTCGCTCCTTGATAGACAACGCGGTTGTTTTCCTTAACCAGGACAAACAACGTGTAGTTGGTAACGTGTTGTTAGTATATGCTGTGTTTAATTCTCATCTTTTTTTTATTAGACCCCAAAGGCTCCAAAAATGAAGCTACTCACAAGAAAGGTACTTTCCCTTTTCCTGTTTCTTTTCCCCTTTTTTCTACTTTCTACTTCTGCTCTTCCCTCACCACCGTTTGTGATCGTTTGTCTTTAATGCAACGACGAGGCATTTTCCAGATGTTGACACCATTAGGAACATGAGGGAAATGCTTTTTGGTTAAACTGTGGAGATGTTTTGCTGGAGGTTTTATCAGAAAATGTCTAGAAATAACTAAGAAAACTGCATTTCAATATATCTGAAATATTTTAGGTGTGCACTTTTGACCTGACAGATGTTTTTCCTTTAGTGTCAGCCATGATTGTTTGCAGACGGTTGTGTCTGGCAATAGAAAACCTTTTTTTTTCTAGACAAATGTAGACACTCTGGTGATCACACCAGCAAACCTGTACTTCCCCTAGTGTTTGGCTTTAAGTAAACTGCATTCATCACAGCACTATAAGAACAGTTTGTACTAAATGACAAAGACATGGAGCCACTCAAAAAATGGACTTTGTCTGAGACAAGAAAACTGTCAGTTTTTAATAGTATGTGAACTTTCACACTTGTGTTTTCATATCAGTGAACTTGACGTTCATTCAGAGATACACAACCAGCATTAAAATTTCACACAGAACATTTTTAAGGTGTTTTTCCAAACTCAGCTACAAGAATGATTTATTTTTATCATCCTTGCGACTCATTTAATGGCACATGTAATAGGGTGTGTAGCAGTGTTGTATTCTACCTGCCGTCCTTATGTAATGCAGGAATGTGCAGTACTGCACAGCAGCCTGTGTCCTGGTAATTTTCTGTCATTAAGGTGTTTTTACAGAGGTTTATGTAAATTTTAAAATTCATTATCAGAAAAACAGTTCCTTCATTTTACAGATTTTTTATTGTGTACCTTTAGTGTGCAGAAAATAAAAAGTAAAGTTAGTGTAGTCTAGAGTAGAGCGCAGTAGAGCGCGGACCACAATAGCTTTGTAACCCTTCTCCCCATTTGCCCTGCATTTAAGGATCACTCTCATCTCATTTGTCCTCCTAGCTGAACATGCTAATTCTGGTAGCACAGCAGGCCTTTTAACACAGTGGCTCCTGTCAGTTGTAACTAATATCTGCGTGGCCCTAATTTGCATGCACAGACTCTAAGCGGTGATAGAAAGCCCCATACACAATCCGCTCACAGGGTCCGTCCTACAAATTACTGCTGCAGGACTTTCCAGACAATTACAGTTGGCGATGGAGCAAACAGCAGAGGTTACGCACTGGGTAATCTTATTGCTCGATGCTGCCAGACGGAGTCTGCAGAGTGCAGCGCAGGTTAAAAAAACGTCATTATTTTCAGCTGAATATTCCTGATCGCTATAGCAACAATGCTGAGGAAATAACGGAGGTCCTATTCCTCCAAATAGTTAGCCGGGCATCTAAAGATGAGCGCGGCAAAAATCGACCTCGGCAGTGGACGGCAGATGCGATCCTCTTGCGTCTGATTACTCTGGGTGAATAATGCCATTGAGAGAGACGCCTTTTGCAGACTAAAGACCCCAATTACCTCCTCCCAGTACTGTCAGCGTCACAGGAGACAGCGTTTATATTAGCAGGCAGCAGCCTGTCTGCCTCCGGGCTGCTGAGATGCATAACTTACACTCTGACTTGGTGCTAAAAATAAATAAAATGAATATATAAAAGTGCAGAGCTGATAAGAAATCATTTCTCTTTTTATTGTTCAAATAACGGGAGAAAAATTCCAGTTCACAGACGTGCTGGACAGGAAATCAAAGAATGTAGGTCGGACGTTAACGTGGGTCCGAGCTGCAGTCATATATTAATGTCTTATTCACAATCAACATAAAGCAGCGCGGTCATGTAGCAGACCTACAGCAGTGCTGTGAAGAGATGTCATGCATGTCATTGTGACCTGGAAAATGGAGCCCTGTGACATGTGTTATATCTGTTCCTGGTTTTTGCTCAAACCACAACTTCTTAACCAAGTGAGATGCTCAAAGCTAACCGAATGACACGAGGATTCAAGTTCAGCCCCAAATGCCAGCCTTGATCTCATGTTTGAAGGTTCTGGTTTCTAAAAATGTCTTTAACAAATAAATTGTTTTTACAAGAACAAAAGAAAAGTTCAGTTAGAGCTCAAGCAACATTTAGACTGATTCTGTCCTCTAATTTATCAAACCTGAAAAACAAATTTCCATATTACACCCAAAATAATGAAAGGGTACCATTTATTGATTGATTATTGAGCAGCTTTCAAACTGCTCAAAATCTGCAGAGCTTTTCTTAACAGGCTGCTCAAGAAGAAAGAAAAAACAATAACCTCCTGAAAACCAACAGCTAGCTTACTACAGCCAACTATTCATTCATGTTTTGATTCTCATCGCTCTCCAGGGCAGGAACGTCACACACTCTGATCTCCAGTGGGTGGGACGGGTGGAACTTACCGTCCTGTCGTGTAAACAGGTTTTTCTGTGAGTTATGTTAGTATCAGCTGTAGTATGATGATATTTCTGATCATGGCTCTGACAGGAAACAGGAAGTGTTTCACTTCCTTTGTCTGCATTTTCCTTTAGTGTCTTCACAGTGACTTTGAAACCTTTGTTGATGATTATCGATGTGCACTTTTGGTCATCACAAACGCTTATTTTTGCTACAAAGGAGTATGTAACTGGGATTTTTTTGCAGACAGAATTGGTGGAAATGTCAGTTTTAGAAGAAAAATGATTCATGTCAAAGCGAGAGGGGAATATTAGAAGAACAGAAGAAAGGGATAGGATTGGAAGAATATGTCAGAGGAAAAATTAAATTATGTAGAAAGAGACACAAAATAATAAGTAGTAAAATAATATAATAGTAGGAGTGGACAGACTAAACGAAAGGAGAGCAAAGAGGAGGGAAGGAAAGGATGATTAGAGGAAGAGACAAGAATGCTAAAGAAGAGACGGCAAAGAAGGAAGTTTGTGTACAAGGGAACAAAGAGGAGGTGATGACGGCAGAGGAAAGAAGGAGTCTAACAAAGCCGAGCACACGGAGGAGATGGAGGCGGAGGGGAAGACTAGAGGCTAGATAGGATGGAGAAAGAGGAGGAGGATGGCGGGTGGGGAGGTTTTACTTCCAGCGTGTTCAGCAGAATCCAGTCAGCAGGTCGGGGCTCGAGCCTCTCCATGGCCACCATCGGATTGGAGGCTCTGCTCTCGTGGGATGCTGAGTACATATTCCACAGGAGCCACCTCCTCACACCACAGCTTTATGGAGATTACTGTTAGACCAGGTTCTGGGCTCACCGTCCTCCCACAGATTCAGTCCATCTCCGCAGATTTACGTCCATGCGAGCGCCCATTTTCACGGAGGACGGCTCGTAATATGATTGCACAGTGCTTCAGAGAGGTGACACTTTAATGTGACGACTGCAGGTCGGAGCATATTGCGGTTATTTAACTTTTTTATTGAGGGCAAAAAATTGCTGCTATGTAGATTTATGCTTATCCGAGTGGCCTGTCTTATGGAGAACACCTTTCTAATGTGATTGCACAGTGCTGCAGAAAGCCAACGCTGCAGAATGATTACTGCAGGCTGGAGCACAGCGCGTCGTTTTACTGAACGTAAAGCTGAATATCCCCCTATACACAGTCGTTCCCATTCATGTGGCCTATTTTAAAGAGTATGGCATCGCTGCACTGTGATTTACAAAGGACACTTTAACTGCAGGGCTTTCCAAGACCACACGAATCACAAGTGCTTTGATCAAAATAACTAAAGATTCAAGTTTTCTTTACGAGTCAGAAATTCTTTTTATGCTTTAAATCCATGTTAACCTTCACAAGAACAACATACAGGCATGCATACTTGTGTGAAGCACTGAAAGTCTTATAAAGCAGACTATTGAAGTGTTGTATGATTTATTATCTCCATGTGAGGAAACAAAGAAGAACTTTGGTGTCTCCTTCTGTGGCTAAAGCAGCTCGTTTAATCTCCATTTAATATATTACCAGCTCCTGTGTTTGGTGTTCTGGGGTCATTTGAGTGAAAGTAATTTCAGACTTTGCAGGAATTTAGAGTAACTTATTCATGCTGCCAAAATAAAAGTATCAAAGTATTTCACAGTAAAAGCACCAGAGGGGAAAGCCTCAGACGATGAACATGAAGGACTGTGACTCTCTGTCACAGGCACTCATGTGAGAGCTCATATTATAGTTAATTACACACGCATAAATTACATAAAATTAACCCTAACTCTTTGTATATATTTTCACATATATTTCATAATTTTCTATCCAAATATTAACATTAAGTAGTGAAAATATGCTTTTTTGTGATGAATTAAATAATAAATAATGCAAGGAAACAGTTTTTTTTTTTTACTGAAGTTAAAACAATAAAAAAGAGTCAAAACATTTCATTAATTTTAGTGTTAACACAACTGCCTCTGTCTTTAATCCACACAGAAATTCAAAAAAACACAATCTTAGTAAAAAGGTCTGAATATGAATAAAAAAACGTTTTAAAGGTGAAGCCGTGTTCGTAGCTGAATTATATGAACTTGGAAAAGTGTTTTTATAAAACTGAATTGACCTGTTTTATCAGAGTGTCTGTGTGTGTGTGTCTGTGTGTGTTTGTGTGTGTGTGTGTGTGTTCACTAATCTCGAATGACTATCTACATTTCCCTCAAGATGATTAAAAGCATCGAGCTAACGGCAGCACATCACGACACGCCATTAAATCACACGCCGATTTATTGAGGAGATGACCATCTCTGTCTTGCGCGCGCGCACACACACACACACACACACACACACACTCTGCAAACACTCCATCTGCATGAGGGCAGCAAACAGGAAAGATCACGCACAGAACGCACACAGAAACTGAAACACATACACATCACTGCTCACATTTTTATTTTCCTCCCTTTTTAATCTCTTTCCCATTTTCACCGTGCGGCATCGCTACCTCTCACTAATCCATTGATATAAAGCCCGAGTCACCTCGTCTCTGTCGCCATCGCAGACCTGCTATTGATTTCTGTCTCCCTGCGGGCAGCCGGCTGCCAGCCTGTCATGTTCTCCTGTCAGTCAAAAGCTGGCAAAGAAAGCCCTGAAAGGTCCAGCGACTCATTTACCGCAGACTTAATTCACTGTCTGCCTATAATTAGACAAGATGATACATTTTTTGGTAAAGCAATTAATGTCACATTTGGAGTGGGTCCCCCTAAAATCAGAGCGCAGTTAGGTGTGGAGGTGTTTCTCCTCTGCCTTTTAAGACGGCTCCTGCAAGGAACTTTCTTCTTCAGGCCTCGTTCAGGTCGTCTTCAGCTGTGTGTCAAAGTGTGCAGCAGCCTCTTTCATTTGAATGAGGCCGTTAAATCAATGCAGCGGGGGTGTTGCAGAGAAATCCAGTGAACGAGGATGACAGGCCGACATGACATCATTTTGGTTTTATAATATATCCTCTAATGATTTCTGGGTATTTGATCAAAAAAAGAAGACTTTCTGCAGTGATTACAAAAGTGTCTGCATACTTCTGTGTACATAGTTCTTATTGCTCTGCAAACTCTACTTTCCAACACACTGGTGCTCCCCCCTGTGCTGACTGCGGGACGTCACCGGTGACTCAAACGTTCAGAGGACAGACTGCAGGAGTGTGACTGAAATCACGATCAGGCTCTGAACAATATCGGCTACTGAAGATGAAGCATCCGGTGCTCTTCCAGCAAACGCGAACTATCAAACTCAGTGGCTGTTTTTCATCTTTGGAAAGGCCAGCCTCCTACATAATTTACAACAACTGGCATTTCAAAACGTGACGTCATTACTCAGGAAGGACCTACGTCACTCATAAAGAAGAAAAAAGTATTTCAGCAAACTTTACCCATGAAAACAGATTAATTTAAACCCAATAAGATTCAATAATGTTTCATTAATTTCTCCTTTACATAGCATTGAGGTCAAGTGTGAGTCTGACTGATTTCATCCCAAACTGCGTCAGTGTCTGCCCTTTGTGCAGTCACTTTATTAAAATCACATATTGATGTTTTATGCTGCATTTCAACAAATGACCCAAAATACCAGAGATTACGTTCAAGTGAGGAGGATGGAGGGGTTTGCAAAATATATTTCCCTGAGTCCACAGTGCTTATTTAATCATTTACAGTGAAACACAGCAATGGTCAAGAAGTTCTTCCAGCCTCTACCAACTATCATCCCCAAAATATATCCCACCTCTGAGACTCTGACGCCTCTAGCTGGTCATTTTCTAGCAGACAGAAAAAACTTTAATGTGCTTGTTCAGCATCAGATTTGAACTTGTTAAGTGTAATTATTCAGATCACAGATTTAGCATAACCACACAAAAACTAAAAAGAACAAGTGAAACGTCCACAAACAGCAGCTTTGAAGAAATAAAAGCCGTCGACTCGTCTCTGACCACAGCATCCGGTCATTTTTTCTTATGACCTCATCCCACAAGAAGCTCCTCAAACATGAAAATGACACTGAGGTGTCAAGAAGATCAAAATGTGACACCTGACTGAAGACCAGATTTATGAATAGGCGCAAATTAAGCACAACAGCCAAAAACATCAGGGTGACTAAGTGAAGGGTCACAGCAGGGTCTGAGCATCCACCTGCACCGACTACACACCTGTCCTGAGAACATCTCCCCCGTTATTCTGAATAAATAAGTGCTTCCAGCAGCAATAACACACACGCGTTATCCTGCACAAAATTTTGTGCATTTTATCAATAATTAGACTGGATAAACCTTAGTAACATTGTTTCCAGGTGCTGGAAACGTTCAAACTACTGATGGTTTTCATGAACAGAAGTACATGTTACAGAAGAATCATGATGCTGAATGTCCTCTAACCTTCAAAAAGCTTGTTTTTATTTTGTGCTTAAACTGAATTGACTCTGTGTGTGTGTGTGTGTGTGTGTGTGTGTGTGTGTGTGTGTGTTTGTTCAGATAGTATGCATAAACAGCTGGAATATTGGAGAGAGGAGTGTTCACATGCAAACACATGCTGCTGGCAAACAAACACATTCACACACATTCTCACTGTAAACATACAGGACACACACACACACAGACACACATGCTGTCACACAGAGAAACGGGAAATGCTCACAGGCACAAATGACAATTTTCAGTAAATATGCATAGACAAACACACATCCAGTTGTTCTCTCACTACTTCACAAACACACGCGCACACACACACACACACACACACACACACACACACACACACACAGAGCCTCAGGTGTTTTCTGACCAGGCTGCTATGCATCCATCCATCTCTCCATCCTCTCCCC
Organism: Oreochromis niloticus; assembly: GCF_001858045.2. Taxonomy (NCBI): domain Eukaryota; kingdom Metazoa; phylum Chordata; class Actinopteri; order Cichliformes; family Cichlidae; genus Oreochromis; species Oreochromis niloticus. The sequence goes on along the minus strand of NC_031966.2, from coordinate 6,529,681 downwards.
TCCGCCTACCTCCCACTTTGAATACATTTTATCTCGTAATGAAACTTGAACGCCCCGTGGCTGAAAGAGAGAATATGAATGAGAGGAAGAAGCAAAGTGACAAGAGACAGGAGAAAGTATCAGGAGAAAAGAAGAAATGGAATTATGAAAAAAACGAGGGGCAGAAGGAAAAAATGGAGGTGGAGGAAGAGTAAAACACACCATAATGGCATTTCTCCGCCCTCACCGGGGAGGAAAATGAAGTTTTCCCTAAAGTTCACTCCATGGAAGAGGCAATGATGGATGACTGAATATGACGGCGGGAGAAAACGCCATTCCTCATCTCACCACTGCAATTAAAATGTGACAGGAAATGGGGGTTTTTTCCCCTGTTGCTGATCTATTTACTTGCTCACCTAAAGGAAATCATGCTCTATAGAAGAGCCAGGGCTCCGGCTTGTATGTAGGACAATAATGAGAGAGTAGGACAATAGTGAGAGCTCCTATGCAGATGCTGTCGAGCACACAGCATCTGCATGGGAGTAAAGGCAGAATCAACCAGACAGAGGAGCAGACAGGTGCTTTGGTGTTCGAAACAGCTTTAAAGCAAATCGACATAATGAAGAGAAAAAAGTCTTTCATTGTTGAGAGCCAAGACGGACGGCGCTTTAATGTCTGAAAGCCTTCCAGCGTTTTTTGTCCCTTCCTCACGGCGGTTCGCAGCCTTGATGTTTGTCTCCTCCTCATTGACATGTCTGGATGTAATGGAGGGAAAAATGGTTAAAGAAGCAGCAGCAGGGAGCTGAAAGTTACCTATTTTACTTACAGAAAGTCGGGATAACCCTCCAAAGTCTGCTAGTTTGAGGGAAAATACTGCCTGTACATATGTATATATATATACATATATATATATATATATATATACATATATATATATATACATATAGCCATATTAGGAAATGCCATCAAATCAGGATCATTTGATCAGCAGATACTGACTTACCAGGGTCCTCGAGTATTTTAGGACTCCTAACTGGTCCTTAACATTAGAGTCAGACCTCTCTAATGGTCTGGTTGCTGAAAGGGAACGACAGCCTTCTCCCCAAATCTGGTGGAAAGTTTGAAGGCAGTGGAGGCAAAGACCCACCTAAAAGGTTTGGAACGGCAGTGAAAAATATCTTTGAAAAAATCCACTCTATATATTTTCCCTCTGCTCTGGTTTCTCCCTCCAGATGATTTTGGTGTGAGTTTAGGAGAATATCTCTTGAATATAATGGAACTAAATGTCACTAACACGATGGTGCTCAAAGTGCCAAAAGATGTATTTATGAAAAACAAATATATTTTGTATTTGTTTTTCATAAATAAATGAATAAAAAGAGAAAAAAGACTCCCAGAGGAAAATGTGAACTGGGCCTTTAATGTTCACGTTATTCACCCTGGAGTTTCCTCCTCCTCGTTGTATTCCTCTGGCAGCCAGTCAAGGTTCAACTGATGTATTTCTGACCTTTGTTTGGATTCAAAACGTCATCGTTGTATGACATGAGTTATTTCCGATAATTTCAATAATCACTCCTGAGTTCTGGTCAGGGAACATGGTGACTTTGTCGTAAAGTCAACAAACAGCAAGGGATGAAAATATCTTTTAAAAAAGTCAGAAGATGTAATCATAAAAATGACTATAGAAATAGCAATAAAGGGCTGTGTACAAACAACAAATGTGAAACATGGTCGGAGGGACTGCGCGGCTGTCGAAGGCGTGCAGGTACGTCGGTCCCACCAACCAGTGGCCAACATAGACCTGCAGCACCGACACCGTGTTTGAAGATCGTTTTCACAGAAGTGCAAAATCTTTTCGTGACTTTTAGCGAACTTTCTTCGAAGTTGTGCTGAGTAACTTTCAGGAATATAAAGCTCTCGGGGTTTGATAAAATGTTCATTATTTCTCTGTTTCACTATCGAGTCCGGGGATTTATGATGCTTTCAAGTTCTCTGGGAAACTCTTTTTTTTCCTCTAGCTGGCATTTCGGCTCTGATGTTTATGCACGGTGGATGAGAACGAGATGATCACTTCCTCAGCTGTCGCGTTCGGACGTAATGGAGGAAAATCAGCGATCGGAAAAGAAAAACAACCTTCTGGCTCTCTCCGTTTTCTCACTTTTCCCTCAGTCCTGCTCTTCAGCTTGCACGGGCGTGTGTAGGGAATATATATTAGTTCAATAAAAGAGTGAAACTGCTTTCCCCGGACCATATAGCCTCGAGACGACGCCTTATAAATATTTAACGTCTCGCAGCCATTGTGGGATTTTTTTTGCTGAAGGCAGCTCAATTGCAAAAGAGGCGATACTGCGTAATTCAGAGTATTATTCATTTAATTTGTAGCCTGTGACTTTTCTTCTCCCCCCGTCGCCTTTGCTTTGTTTAGCTCCATGCCATTTGTTGCTGGAAATAAATTCAGGCGGACCGCTGTGGTGCTGAGGTGTCACTTAGAGGACTGCAAATTGGGCATCAGGAGAAGAGAGAGTTAAATAAAGCATAGGAGAACAGGGCCAAGGCAATCCTCCAGATACCTGTGTTTTACAACCCTCCGAAGGCCTGATAATGGAGCGTAGCCCACTATACCACCTATACTCTTCGCTCTTGTAAAAGCACGGCGTGTGCTTGATTTATGCCGCTTCATTAGTTCCACTTGGTGGTCCAGGTATGCCGCAGTAGGGAGGTGCTGTAAAATGAAGATGTCAGCGAGGAAAGCTGATAGATTGACCGGTTAATTGGTCCCTGTAAACACCGCGCTGATGATTAGAGGTTCGGAGGACAAGGGTTAGGATGAGTCCCCAGAGACCGATCTGTCGGCACCGCCGACTCGATAAATACGTTGAAAATAAAGGATGCTGCAGTGGAAAAAGAATTTCGTCTCCTGGACGAGGCAGGAACAGGACGGGCGGCGTGTCGCCGGAGAGCACGACGGCAGTATGAAACGAGGAAAGAAGTGCAGCAGAGAGAAAGCTCGAGAAGATGTGAGCTCGGCTTCTTCCACGGTGTCGTCCTTCACCCCAGTTCCAGTTTTCCATAGTGAGCATTTACGTTTGATTGTGTGATAGTTGTGGCGATGGTAACTGAAGTGAGGGTGTTATGAAGGCACTGGAGGTGGAGAACGGTGGTGTGTTGTTGGAGCTGGGTGAATAATTGAACAGAAGGACTCGTGGCTTCATACAGGCTGTGATTGCACAGTGAGTGTCAGTGATTTTCAGCACTGGAGAAGAAATACAGGCTGTAGCTGAAGCTCATATTACAGCTGTCAGCTGGCTGCTGAGGAACCCGTCATTAAGACTGTGACAGCTTCATGGCCATGACAGCTTCTCCTGAAACACTCCGGGATACCTTTTTTTCCGTGAAGGAGGACTGTGGGTAGTTTACAGATGATAAAAAAATGACAGCAGAAAATATTCACTGCTGTTTGGTTGTTGCACCTGTTAACGTGTTGCCATTACTACTAGCAGGAGATATCTCCTGCCTCAGAAATGGTTGCATCTCAGATGCAATCGGTCCCCGTTTTCAAAGCGACTTTTGCGCATCAACACATGTGCAAATCTGTTGCTGTCTTCATACACAGAAATGCACAAGTTTACTACCTACACTCATTCCTGCCAGAAGCTCATAGATCTGAAATAGAAATCCTCCACAGAGAGTGACCATGCACGTCAGCAGCTCAACAGCAAAATGACAGAGGTGCTCAGCAAGCTTGCATTTATAAAGGAAAACAACCAAAATGTAACCACCTGAGTCAACCCGTCTGCTGCAAAGAGATGAGTTGCAACAGTCGCACTGCAGTTGTTTGGAGGTTGCCTCCCACCTCTGCAATTTCCTTGTAATTGAAAGTCGTCACTGCAACTAGCTACAGTCAATCACCAAAAACACATCAGTGCGATGTTTGCTAGTTGGGTTTAGCTCCACTGTGACTAAACTAATCCCCTCCCAGGAGATTACCATGCAGCGTTAACCTGATAGATAATGTATGATTTGCATTTAGCTCCACGTCACTCTTTGCGAATGAATCCACAGTAGGGATTGCTGGATTTAACCTCTACACTTCCACTTCAAATCAAAACGTAGATCTGCTCCTGAGACTGAGCCGTGCCTGCTTTACGGCGCCACCGTGTGTTAAACAAGGTGGAGGACCGGGTGTCGTCGTCTGAGTCATTGTCGGCAGATGGGGATTGAGACCCCTCGAGAGGCTCGAGGACACTGCGAGGACTGATGCGAGATCTCAGAGTGTCACTGGAGGTTGATTAAGAGGGCAGCGATGTCGTGTTCGTTGGCCAACATCATCTCTGAAGCCTGCGCCAAGCTGCTTGGATTCATTTGATAACCACGTATGAAATATGCATCTTTTTTGTTGTTGTGCATTCAGCTACATAAAAAACGATTTGGCAGAAGAACTGCAGAATGAGGCTGACAGAAGGCTGTGATGGAGAGTTCAATGATGCCAAATCCAGTTCCTTAATGTCTGAATAAACTGGTTTTCTTGGTCTGTGAACAGCAACAGAGGACAGAACTTCAGTGGAAGAATGAAACCTGATTTGGATTTGTGCTTCTTAGTTTTTGAAATAGATGGAAAATCGGCAAAGGCGATAATTTGATAATTCTTTGAATGTGTAGTGTGTAAACAGAGCTGGGCTGTGTGTTACTGGACCAGAGTTTCACTGCTTGTTTCCTGCAGTCTTTCACATATGGCACATGGCGGACGTGACATACCATGCTGTGCAGCGGATGCTTTGCCACGATGGAAGTGGGAAGCCTTGTCTTGGGGTGGCGATGAGAAAAATCTGCCAAGCGGTCGTGTTTTCGGCCATCTTTAAACTTCCCCTCAGGACGTGCTGATGCAGAAACACTGCCACAGGCTCATTCCACAATCCACAGCTCCTAGTGTCAGTTGGCAGCGAAGTGTTTGTTTCTAGCATCAGTTTAAAAATCACAGTGAGGGTGAAATGTTAAGTTGGCTCCAGTCTGTCGAGGGTATGGTGCTGAACTATTAATCATTAAAAAAGCAATTACACATGCTTCCCCGGCAGGTTTATCGGGCTGCCATCTTCATGTTATCTCTATTTAGACCCATCTACTTCCTGGATCACCACCAAGCTCTTCTTCCCCTGTCAGTTCTGATTCACAGTGAAAAATGAGCAGACGATGATGACCGGCAAGTACAACACTAAGAAATGAAAGACGCTTGAAAAAACCAATACGGTTCACGTCTGGCACCAAGCTAAGTGGAGTATTTCTCATCTTTTGAATGAGGAAACTGGCTTTTTTAAATGTAGGTACACCTGTCCTTTCATTCATTTTTCTGCAAGAATTCATGGTGATCTCAGAAGCATGTTGTGGTTGTTGCAGACTGAGGTATCATGAGATTATCAGTGTTTCATTTGTATTTAACATATTTTGTTGGTGTGGAGTATGCTGGTGTGCCACAGGCATTTTTTTCTACCTTACTGACCACAGATAACTTTATTCCTCTTAAACACCCCAATAAACATCAATAATCAGCCAAAGCACTGAAGCAAGTTTACATCAGCTTCCCTAAAGTCACTGGCCCAGACACCACACATACCCAAATCTGACCATGACCGGGGCAGCTGGGGCTCGGGTTGGCGAGCGGGTCATCTACCGATCCAAAGCTTGGTGGAGCAGTCCCTGCCCCCTTCAGTCCATGTGTTGAAGCACCATTGGGTAAGATACTCAACTCTGATTTCCCCCGAATCATTCCTTAGATAAATATGCACATAAAAGTACTTTGATATAGAGGATGAATGAGACTTGTAGTAGAAGGTACTGTGTGAGTACCAGCCTGTTTACCATAACTTGGCTCAGATCAGCAGAGCGTCTCAATCAAGGAAACACAGCAATTATAATCCTCATATTTAAATTATTTTAAAGAATAAAATAACTGGATGAATTTATTAAAACATTAAATTCGTCCAATCATTTTTGAGCATCTGATAAAACAATTACTGTGTTTTATCAAACTGTGTTTTAACAGTTTGATTTAAAATCCGCTGCGGTCATGTTCAAAACTCATGAACCTCACTGAAAACGACGGGAAAATCCTAATGAGTCCTCTTTAAGCTCGTGTGTGTGGCATGCAGGGGAATCACACACACACACACACACACACACACACGCGCATCCACAGAGCAGTGTTTACAGCATCTCTGCAGGAAATGGCTGCGGCAGCTGCAGTTAGCAGAAGTGCTGAGAGGCCGAGCCAGGCCGGGTGTTTCGTCCTGCTTTATTGCTGCTGTCACTTGTTTTTCATGGAAATGGAGTTCAGCTGAAAGAGAGCAGGATTATTCGAGCCGCTCCACCTCAGCAGACTAGCATAGTCGCTAGTGTTGATTAGCCTGTGCGTGTGTGCATGTGTGTGTGTGCTAACTTTGACAGTGGACATGAATATTTGTAAAAGCATTCACAGAAATAAAAAAATTCAAATTTTGTTCAAACCTCAGGCACTTTTACGGAATGTAGCCTAATTAGTTCCACATTCATTATTGAGAGAGTTTTATTAGTTTAAAAGAAAAGTTCCACATCTCCTTGCATTAATCTGACATTTCAAATTTGCTTCTATTTTACTTTTTAATAAATACCCGTCGCTGCGGTGAGCTCTGTGTGATGTTCTGTAGCCAGCAGGGATGAAGAGCCGTGTGATTAAACTTTATCAGCTGCAACAGTCGTGTATGTATGTGTTCATGCATGCCTCAGTGCACCTTCATGTCTGTGCACTGTAGCATATGCTAAGTGTGGGTGTGTTTATTTTAGCATACGTGTGTAATTGCGTGTATTGTGCTTGATAAGTGACGTTTGTGTATTCTGGTATTCAAGGTTACTGTAGTAAAAACTAAAACCAGATGTGAAAAAAAATTTTAATTACCTAAAATAAAAAGTAGACTTCAAACTAACTGAAACAATTGTGTGAAACTAAAAAAAAATGTAATTTAAAACTAATAAAAATGTGTGTGTGGTGCTGTCTTTACACAACTGAACACAGAGCCATCCAAAGAGCTGAGACTCACATTGTTTTCAACATTAATATTCCCCTTTGATGGTATTTCAGCCACAGCTGGACAGACCATTAACACCAGCATGACCATTAACATCAGCATGTGTGTGAGGATGGAAGCCTTACACCGCAGCCGACACCGCTTAGAAACATCAACGACCATTTTTTTTTAACATCCTGTATAATCAAAGTTACAAAAGGTCGTTCAGGTTTAGGTTTCTGAACAGTGTGTACATAAAATCTGCATAAGAACAGATAGTTCCGTTAATTGAAATTGCTCACATGCATTTTAACGAGCACTAATTAAAAGAGTCTGGACTCAGAAATATGTCAGCACGTGATGAGATTCTGAAACTGATTCTGTCTGCAGCTGAAAGCAGATGGTTTAATTGAGAAATCTCCCTTTCATTCACGATGCAGAGAGCGCGTTATGTAACCGTTCTCATGCCTGTAGAAGCGCACTCACGTCTGCTCTCGGCGCTTGGCTCGCACGCTGAGGCCGATATAAGCTACAGGATCCTGTGACTCGGTGCCAGCCCGTCCTCTGTGACACTTAACGAGCTGCTGCTTCTTCCTCTCGTCTCTGTCTTCAGTGGGAAGCATTAATGGAAAACCGTCTCTCTCTCCTCTCCTCTCCTCTCCTTCACTGCATGGTTATTAAATGAACCGCTGTGGTGGAAAAGAAGGAGAAGGAGGAGGTTTTCAGTGGGTATTAGCTTCTCCTTCTCCTCCTCAGATTTTTGTGTCACGTGCTCTGAGGGACGTCAAGAAGAAAAGACAAATTGCGATATCCTCCACTCACCACCCTCCCGCCACAGAGCAAGAGGACTTTGAAGGAGGGATTGTGAACAAAGCCGGGATGCTGAGGAAACGTGTCAGAGGACTCGAGTTAGGCCTGAAAAGCCATTCTGAGAGAAATCACGGTGATAATGTAATACCAGCCGCTTTATGGATAAACCCTGCGATGCACTCAGAGCCTGGGCTCGCCTTGTATCACATAGGTGCAGTCGGGCAGGGATGATGGTTTACCAGGAGCCCACTTGTCTTACACACAAGTTTTGCTACACTTTTTAAAATATGCAGATTTTAACAAAATGCACAATATTAAAATATGGATACAGAAAAAATGAACGTGCTGCATAATTTATATCAGTGCTTGAATTAATCTTACACGTGACAAAATGCACAGACATTTTTACAGACATTTTCATTCAGTGTGTTTAATTACAGACTCAGTAGGTTTTATATTAAAGTGTACACACATTACATAAAATATTACCCAGTAGCTTTCTCTGAATCATATGTGTGCGTGGTATTTCATCATATATTCCTCCAAAATCCTCTGCTCTTTACAGATACAGGCTGGAAAACATATTTCGATCATTCAGGCACGTTAATGTATCTTTGGTTTGATGAAGTAAAGCATGAAAACTATTAACATTAGAAAAATAGAAACGCTCCCTTTCAGAGGAGAGACTGCAGCAAAACAATATTCTAAACTTGTGGAAATGAGAGAAGCCTGAAAGCCGACGGCTCTGATCTTCTTCTTCTCGCATTTTAAAGTTTGTATTTAACATCGAGGGTGTAAATCTGAAGCATACCAAACACATAAGCTGCATATTTACATGCTTGGAGAGCTCTGGGTACCATGCAGAAGACAGATGACAGATCCAGAACAAACAGAAACACAGCAGAGTCGGTGAGTGTTAGACGTGACTGTAACCAGCATTAATCTTCCACAGTTCCCACGGGTCTACTTCGAGCATCCCTTATCTATCACATCTGAAGTAAATGAACCCCAAACGCTGGCAGGTTAAATGTCTTCCTCTCCTCCTCCACCCGCAGAAAGTGGTGATTTCTCTTCACTTTCATTTGCCACAGTGGAAACAAACTAGGTTAATTTAATATCTCCATTTCTCAGTCGCTCTTTCTGCTTCGCCCTCGTTTCCTCACACGGCCACGTCACTAATCTGTCGTTTGCGTAAATATGATGCTGTACATGTCACATGACCATCCATCGCCTGTGCCAGGTTCTGATGATCTTTTACCTTTTAACCATACGTCGTCAACCCGGTGACTTAACCGCAGCTGTGTGTGTGAATGTGATATTCCTCCCCGGCAGCCTCCGGCACTCCTCACACTGTGACAGGGAGCATAATTGGCCTTCAAAATAATCCAGACCCCTTCCTTCATTCCCAGCTAGCCGCCAGCAAGTAGAATTAGACATCGAGTTTAACCAGGGACATTAAAGGCAGACCGTGTGTGTGTGTGAGACCTTAAGTTACATCAACATGTGTGATTCAGCCATTTGACTCATTAAAAATCACATGCATTTTTTTCTAAGATCTCTAATGGGAAATGGATTAAAAATAATCGGATTACAGTAATCTGTTTACAAAAATGTATTTGAAATATGTAGGCAGTTATTAGTGTAATTATCTCACAGACAAAGAACTGATGATACTGTGTCAGCAGACTTAAATCCAATACAAGGAAAATGCTGCATTTGAGGATCAGCCTGCTCCTACTGGAGCCGTGAAGTTCTTTCAGCCTGATGAATGGAAACATGCAGACTGACTGTGATACAGCATGATATCAGAGCTGACGAGGCCTCTGTGATTGGTTCTACTGGGAGGATTTCTATTGGTGTAGTACACCAGCAAGCGTGATGTGCTAAAAATGTTTATGAGGAAGGTCAGAGGGGAGAACACTCAAAGGAGTGATTTTTTTTTAAATCAGGTGTCTGCAGTGGAGATGTGTATGTGAAGACTTTAGTCCAATCAGCCGTTAAACAGAGAAGGTTCCCCAAAACTGTGTTTCAGTGAGGCCAAATTATTAGAGGCGGCCTGAAGAATCACAGACCTGCAGCTTCAAGCTGAAACTGGACGCTAATTCACAAAACCTTTCGTCTTATTAATCCTCACATCTAATGTTTTTAATAAATGTCTTATTTAGGTATTTCAGTAGTGTTTTGTTGAATCTGTGTTTCAGTATTTAGTTTTATTCCTTGCACCAGCCGTTATCACGCCACCTGCTCTTTCAGCGCTCATGCAATAATCTGACTGACTGAGGCTACAACAATGATTTTTTATGGTGTCAACCTTTAGCATATTAAACGTTAGTTTCATATTTGAAAATGGACTTTTTATTCTACATACATTGATGCAGCTTGACTTGGTTTTCAGAGTTCAGCCAGATTATAATGAGTGAAAGGAAAGAGAAAAAACACTGACTTACACTGTGATGTGTAATATTTCTTAGTACAGAAGCAGTGGTACAAGAACGCCGCCTCAGCCACAGGGTTACTACCGTTGGCTGGGCCGAGGCCCTGGCAGATGGGTTCGCTCTTCTGGTTCACATGTAAGCAGTGAAGCAACATGTATGCTAAGCTAACACTCCAAATCTATGAAGTCTGTCATCTGAGTCTTGAAATGGGCGTGAATCCGCACACAGCTCAGCAGGTCAATGTGTTTCAACAATGCTGTGAGATCGGCAGACAGCACTGAGGCTTTAGAGGAAGCTGGAGTTGATTCGGTGTGATTGGAACAGAGGAGAGCTGAACTGTTGGGTCGGTGTCCGTGCTTCTTACTGCATTTGTGTTTGTAGAATCCAGTGAGGCTGCTGACTCTCACCTCGACTAACTCATCAACCTTGAGTGCGGCGTCTCGTCTCTGAGAGGAGAGAGGGCAGACTGTCTTGGTCATTATGATTCCCTTTGAAAGGACACTGTGGGTTTTTTGACACCACTCGAGTTTGACCGACGGGCTTTTCAAGGCTCGTGGGGATGTGTAATTGGTTTTCTTGTTTGTAGTTTTCTCGAGTTGTAATGAGATGTTTGCGCATTTTCTCGTCTCAGCGGCTCTGGGACAAACTTCCTGCTGTTGTCAGGCAGTCGGACGCCGTCAGAGCGTTTAAGTCTGGAAAGCGAGTTGTTTATTCAGCCAGTGTTTGAAGCCAACTTTCCCGCAGCAGAAGGTTTCTTTCACTTTGTTTACTTCCTGCAGTCTGCCATCAACTCGCTTCAGCTTTAATCTTCTGTGCTGCTTTAATATCCGGCAACACGCAGACTGATACACTCAAACACATCCACTCAGTTTACATCGATTCAGAACACAAGAAGAATCTCACGCTGTAAACCAACCCCGACAAAGTGCAGCGATTATCAGCAGCGAGGAGAATGTAAAGCAGGAGGCTGCAGACACCGACCAGGCCCTGCATTCTGAGTAACACTGATTACCTCTCCATCATGGCACCTGTTAGTGGGCGGGAGATATCAGGTGATCATCAGAGTTGATGTTGGAAGCTGGAAATATGTGTGAGCGTGAGTATTTGGCTCAGGGCTCACTGATGATGCACGTGGGAAACGAAGGCTGGTTCGTGTGGTCTGATCCAACAGACTGGTTGCTCTAGTTCACTCTGCAGTAAAAGTTCATGCTTGTTCTGATAGAAAGGAGTCAGAATACACAGAGCGTCACTGTTTGTGTGCATGGAGCTGCAGATCAGTCAGGGTGTCCATGCTGACCCCTGTCTGCCAGCAATCCGATCTTTAAGTGATGATGTATGAACCCTGCTTTCGGGTCCGAACTACTCTGCGTTTATTAAGGTTTTTGTGTTTTTAACATGTTTTAATGCTTTGTATCTTGTTCTGTTTAATCTGAACAAGCCCCTAAAAAAAGTCAGTGATCACTGTCAGCCTTGCTCGGTTTTTATCACCACTATTTATTTTAAAGCTCAGTTTTTAAAACCTTACAACTGCCTTGTAACTACAGCTCAGCCCATGCAGCAATATATTAATGACTAACCTTGTATTGTGGATGGATTATCTCAGTTGTTCTTCTGACTGAAGTTTGGTCCGTTTCAGCATCCTGCCATGTGATTGCATTTGTCCCTAACCATCGGGAACCCTCGCGTTAACTTTTATCAAGTAGAAAAAGGTTAGCATTCATCCTCCAGCTTCACTGTGTTTATGTTATGCTAACATAGCTGTGTCACTAGCGATCACGTAGCACATCATTATATACCAGCTAGCCCAACTTCAGTAACCCTACAAACGTCACTGCTGTTTAGTTTTCTGTCTTCATTTATGTCTGAAGTGACAGCAGAGGTGTCGGTTTTAATCTTTCAGGAATCTCTCAGACAGAACATGCTATATCATCTTTAGATGGAAACTAGTGAGTTAACTCCCTGCTAACTTCTGACTCCATTAAACTTCATAAATTCTGTTTTCATGGATGCCTGGATGTTGAACTTTATTGTTACACCTGGTAGAGCAGCCACACCGATCATTTTATTAAAAGTGAAAGAATTTAGACAGTTTGTAACTCTCAGTGATGCCACAGTGTTTATTTGACTTTGGGACCTGAAGTAGAGTTTGGGCCCGGAAACGGCTAATGATGTCAGACTTAATGACCGGATAGGAACGTGAGCATCAGAACTGGACCACAGAGCAGTGGAAGAAGTTGGCCCACTCTGATGAATCGTGTCTTACATCATGTGGATGGCTGGGTGCGTGTGCGCTGCTTACCTGGAGAACACCTGGAACACCTTTGAGGTGTTGACTTGGCCTCCAGATTCCCCGGATCTCAGTCCCATCAAGCATCTGTGGGATGTGCTGGACAAATAAGTCTAATTCAAGTCTAATCTGCTGCTAACATCGTGGCGCAGATGTCACAGCATGCCTTCAGGGGTCTAGTGGACTCCATGGCTTGACGAACCGGGGGGAGTAACACAGTATTAGCCAGGTGGTCGTAATTTTAAGCTTGATTTGTGTGAAAGATCAGTTTTCATGCCTAATTTTAATTAATTTCCTGAGAAATTCAACATGTCCTCAGTGAAAGCAATCAAATTAATGAAAGCTCTTTTAGAAGTGGAACGACATCTAAAGATTCATCAGAAATTATTACCCACAATGCACACATTCACTCTTTACAGCTTCTATTATGACTCAAATTCATACTGCTTGTAGTGTTGAATCCACGTTGAGCTCTCCAGTCAACTCTCATGAGCAGGTTTCCGCGTTCTGTGAGGACGAACACGTCTCCACGTCTTCTGTCTGCATAAATATTGTGAACTCTAACTTCTCGTGTCTCTCTGCTCCCTCTCTGCAGGTCCGCCTGTCAACGTAACCTGCAACATTTTCATCAACAGCTTCGGGTCCATCGCCGAAACAACAATGGTGAGCTGATTTATTCTCCATATCACAGCTCAGTGTAAAGACTTTCACATCATATATCTTTCACTTTTGTCCATGTGGATTCGGACGGTCGGGCAACTAATGGAAACTGTCACGTCTCGTCGCGGCTGTGTTTCAGCTCGGGTAACTCCGCCCTGAAAAATTCAATTAATTTAAGCGAAAGCTCTGCCGATATTCAGCCCATCCAAAAGTTTCACTTTTATTTCCCTTTAAAAATTAAAAGCCTTCTGCCCTGTGAGCGTTTCGAAATTTCTCTGCCTCATTGACCCCGTCTCCCATTTGCAACACTTCATTTGTTAGAGCGCATCACTGCCGCGGCCATTTGCATAACAACGTAGCAGCCGCGTGCCTGTTCGTACGCAGTGGAGTGGAAATTTACGCTCAATCATTACACAGAAAATCCATTAGTGCTAATATAACTGAACCAGCAACCTTCACAGTGCAACATGGCTCAGAGCTGATATGACACCAACCAACCTTTGTGTGTCTTCGCACGTGTGTGACAACAGAGGCTATTTCAGCATCCGCTGCCTCTGTAAGTGTTTGTAAAAACGAGGCACGCTCGTGCCGCTAATCTTCAAAACATACATGAATCACTTCTTCATCCAATGAGAGCTCTGAACTTGTCAGCTGTGTGAACCTTCTGCAGGGCCTCGGGCACATTCGCAGATTAAACATCGTTCAGCGTGCACACGTGTAATGGGGTGTTGTGTTTTTTTACTTTGAGGAATTTTGCATCTGGTAGTAAAAGGCTGTTTTGATCAGCGTGACCAAGCACCCCAGAAATTTCCTTATTTTCCTCCCTGTTTGTTAAATTCTAAAGCTGCTTGGGCAAAAGCAAACACACAAACACTCCTGTGAAACAGCCCACAGCTCCCTGTCTCTGGCAGGTAGTACTGTTTGAAAAACTGGTTTTCACGGCTCTAAAAGTTGAAGGTCAAAGGAAGGTTTTATGTTCTGCCGTCCTGTTAGCAAAAAAACATTGTAAAACCACCAAAACAAAAGTGCATTTTTCCTGCGAGGCAGATCCAAAGTCTTTCAGTTTACCTGTGTGCCTGCAAGCCCATTAAGTTGACTCAGTCTGACACGCTGTACACGTTCCTGCTGCTGCAGGAAATACTGACAGTGGTGTTCAACAGCGCACCGTTTCCCACTGTTTAACTACTGTTCCAAACAGAAACACAGTGTCCTGCTGGTAGGGGAAATTGCGTAGCTTATTTTGAAAAATATATGACATTTATCTGATCCGAGTGAAAGAGCTCGGGTAATAGAGGGAGTCAGGAAAGTTGTGAAAGACAAAAACTGTATTGTTTCTGGCGTTTAGCTTTAATCCAAAGTGAGGCCGCAGTGTCAGCAAAACTCAAAGAGACAGCACCAACAAATCCCAGTGAGATGCATCCGTTGACCATTCATGACAGCACCTCACTCCCAAACCACAGGAAGTAATCCAGGATTTTCCTTGATCTCAGATTTGGAGGCCTCAGATCTGCTCTTGCGATTGCTACTTCACAGCAAACCACACCAGAGTGTGCAGAGTGGTTCTCACAAAGCCACACACAGATCATTACCAATGAGCATACACCATATGGACAAAAGTACTGGGTTACACCACTTCATCTGTGAATTCAAATCAAGTGCCTGGCCATGCAGTCTGCCTCTACCAAGATCTGTGACACAGTGAGAGGAGTTCACTGAGCACGATACAAGACAGGAGGCCACAGTTACAGCCAGTCAGTTCAGGAAATGTGTGTCCTGTTAGATATTCCACAATCAATTGCATGTGGAAGCATTTAGTAACCACAGCAGCTCACAGCAGGCTTGCAGCTGAGGCTAGTAATGCAAAGACGCTGCAGAGCTCCAAACCTCCTCTGGCATTAACATCAGAACAGAAACTGTGCGCCAGGAGCTTCGTGGCTGAGGGGCTCCTGTAGGTGTAATGTGAAGGTATCCAGTGATTTGCCTCATATTACATTATTCCTTTAAAAATAAACAAAATACCAGGAAAAAAGAGGGACACACACGGGAGAATAGAAATGATAAAAGAATAATGTGTTTTGAAGAAGAAAGGATGGAGGAAGGAGAGAAGAGCAGAGAAATGGTAGAAAGGAAGGATGAAGGAGGAAAGGAAGAGTGAGGCAGAGCCGAGCAGCAAAGGTAGACTTGAAACAAACGTACTTCTACAAAGTAAACCAAATTGTCCCAGCATGAACATCCCACAGTACACACACACACACACACACACGCACACACACTGAATCTGATGGCTTCTACAGATCCTCATCATGCAGAAAAAAAATCCAGATTTTCTCTCTCACAGAAGCAAAATCAATGAAAAAACTGAGGAAAAGAACACTTTGCAGCAGTATTATTCGTTAAAATGATGAGCAGAAGAACACAGAGAAACTTTTAATACCTGTTCAGCTGATGTCCCGCACCCCACCTGCTTCAGTAAAGCTGAAACAGGTGACCTACTGCACAGGCCTGAGCTTGAATCCACCCTCCTCCTCTCTTTCCCACTTTTCTTGTCCACTCTCACTTGCCCTGTCATAACAGGGGCTAAAAAGCACAATTAATATTTACATATAAAGTCAGAGCTATGTCATAGATGTAGACCACACATGGAAATGCTTCACGCTCTGGACACACCATCTATAGACCAATGAGACCAATTTGTGCTGGTTTCCAGTCGTTTTTCTTCAGTTCGGTGTTCCCACCCATATGGAAAAGAAATAGTAAAAGCTTATAAAAGACTTGCATAAGATGTGGCCTGCTTCATATAATGAATAATATAAGGCTTATGTGATTTACTCATGAAAGTGGCCACTTTCTCATTACTTTTATATATTGTTTTAGGAAGTATCCAAAACATACAAGTTTCATTTATATAATTTTTCAAGGGATCTTATATCTGTTTTCACTCTTGTATGATTTTCATACAAGTTTCACACAAGACAGATACAAACTTTATAAGATTTATATATATCTTTTCCATATGGGCAGTGCTCGGATAAAGTTCTGTGAGTAAATGAAAACATGTCGAAGATCCAATGTGAAACAGAGACCTGAATGAGTTTTTTGATGATGATATGGAAGCCAAATATAACAGACCATTGAGTCAGTCCACGCACTGCAGACCACAGTCAGAGCTGGTGCTCTAATCTCTCAAATGGTGGATTATAGGCAAAAGCAAAGTACTGATATAATTGGATTTATCAGCTTTTATCAAAGCAGAAAATCCATTTTAAACCTCAGGAGGCGAAACACAGAGCGAGCAGCAGCAAGGACGCTGTTCGCTGCAGTGTGTAACTACACTGTCCTCCATGCTCAACACACACACGTCTAGCTATGTTTGTGAGGAATTTATTTTGTGTTCCTTACCCAGAACCATCACAAAACCAAAACCAAAAAATTTCTAAACCTCTAAAATGTCCTCGACGGGTCTTCACAAAGACATAAGTGCACACGTACATGTATCCACCGAGTTACTGCGGCGGGTCGCTGATAGATGGAGTGAGTAGAATGGCGCAGTGCTCGCTAAAGTCCCACCGGTACACGGCTCTATTCCTGTTTCAGCGCTCTTTCCACTCACTCTCTCTCTCACACGCACACATAAACACGTGCACACACACACACACACACAGACACACACACACACACACAATCTCTCTTCATTCTTTCACACTTCCTTTGTAGCACACAGCGTGTAAAACACACACACTGAAACCTTAAATGTCTGATTACTGATTATTGGAATATTCCAAAATCATAACTCAGACATGTATTACATTAAAAAGTGTTGAGCTGCTGTTTCTTTTCTTCTTAACACAGTTCATACATTTTGATATAATTTCGAAGGGGATGAAACAACTTTTAATTGTAACGAAAGAGCCTAGCCTGGTCCTGGGATTTCAAGTCAGGTGTGATTTAATTCAGCTCAGGTCTGGGACAAAGTTTAATCATCACAAGTGTGAAAGCAAAAGAAGTAGATGTGAATCCATGCAGCATGACAAACTGCTGGTTTTATATTTTAATCGCGATATTTCTGCACAGTGAACTCAGCCTGTTAATACCCAGAGTACACGTTTCTAATACCAAAGCATATGACAAAAAATATAAACCATGTGATCATAGTACGAGAGTGAGCTTCAAGCTTTTCTTTCATATATATGTTAGGTTATCTAAAATGTTATCCTCATGTGCACTAATGAGTTTTATCTCATTAATTTGGACTCGTGTGCATAAATGTGCGCTACGTGTGTTTGTGAGTCATCGAAGGAAGAAATCTTACAGTAAAGTAATCTGCCGTGTTTTTGTCTGTGGAGTCAGAATAAAGGAATAACTTTGTGAAGTTTTGTCAGTGAAAATGCATCAAAATATTCATTTTGTGTTCATTTCATACAGCGCTGATCTAAATGTTACCCCGGGACAGAAAACCAGATTCATTTCAGATATATAACCGCTGTCTTCCACTGATGTGCTGCAGCTCTGTGCCTCCTACTTTTCTTTCTCACATGTCTACAAAATCATCATTTTCCAGTTTTTGATTTGTGACTTCACATTCATGGAAAACTGTAACCATCTCAAGGCAAAAGTTTCTCATCATCAAACAGGTTTCAGGTGGGTGATTTAATTAGAAGGTTAAATTGGACACGCCAAGCTCAGACGGTCCAGGTCTAACGCGTCGGCGCTCTCCTCGCCTCTTTCGAGATCCGGGCAGAGGCTTGCTTCCTGGATTTCTCGTAAACTGTTCCGACATCTCATAGAGCTGTGGGCGCTGCTTTGGCTTTTTCCCAGGCCGCATGCTGAAGACAGCATGTTTCCCTCGCCACGCGCAGATGTGCCACCATAATGTGCGAGCCTCCGTGACCTCCTACCTCCTCCTGAGCGCCGTCCAAGGAGATGGCCGGATGTTATGACAGGCGTGGAAGTAGAATGTGGCTGCTGCTGTAGTTGTTGTTGTTGTTGTTGTAGGAAGAAGAGAAGGAAGAGTATTGCATCCTTTCATGCGTGGTTTACTGCCTGAGTTTAATACATGCTGAAATGAGCACGGTATTGTGTAAGTACAGCAGTTCCTCTGCTGATGGTTTCATAACAGCACATCAACAGTAGATGGTAATGTCAGGGTAGCACTTAACAGTCCGACGGCCTCATGTCTCGTTCTCAGATGGAAGGGTTTAATATGAAGCTGCCTCAGTATCAACGTTTTTAATAAATGAGTCATCTGCTCTCCTAACACTGAACTGTTCCCTGAAATGAATCGTTTGTGCATTCAAATTACTTTCCCCTCATTTCGGTCCGAGACAGATTTGATGTCCGCTTGCTGATTTCTGCATTTTAATGTTTGTCCATCTGCAGCCACAAGGAGCCTCTGACTCATAATGATGAGGTTTTATAGACCAAATGAATGTGCAGTGTGACCACTTTTTCCAGTGAAACAATTAAATGCTTTCAGGGCATTTCAAAATAAAATATCTTTGTAGATAGAACATTAACTGCAGGATGTCCGTGTCTCTCAGGCTGAGAAAGCTCATAGTCAAAAATGCAAGTAAACCTCATTTATCCATTTTGGAAAAAATGATATTTTCAGTTCATGAATTGAAAGGAAAAGCTGCTCACTCTGCTCACTTTCAGAATTAAAATCACAGATTGGATTCTGTTAGGACTCTGAAGCTCATTTACACACAATAAATCAGGCTTAACATTTACTATATACTGCAAACTAAGACATGCATTTTCATTTTTGGTCACTTTTAATGTTTTTTTTTTGCAAATGTATATAACCATAGTTTAATCCTTTGTAGACTGTGAGGAGAAAGAGTAGGCTCAAAGAGTTAGGGTTAGAGTAATATTAGTAATAGTATGCAGTCGGATAAATGATCATAAACGTACCCTACCATTGGAAACTTGGTGCTGTGACCTCACGTCCACGTGTTGAACCTGAACCACATGTTGTTACCAGTGCTTCTGAGAGCAGTTGGACGAACAGACTGGTACGAGTTTGTTTATGTCTCATATTTCTTAAAAGGAAATGGACATGTGCGTTATTCAATGTGAGCACATAGATCCAGTGAGTACATATTTCAGATTTACTCACACAAACTGGCTGCAGGTTAGAGATGTTTATAAACAAACAAAACAAAAAAAAGGAGAGCAAATACAAACATCAGGAGCACAAACATGACTGGACAGTGACGTAACCATAACCATAACCATAACCGTCTAAGGAGCTTGGAAATAAAAGTTTCTGAACTTCTTTAAGTTTCTTGAAGACGTTTCATCCGAGAAGCTTCTTCAGCTCAGGTATTTAACCCTAGTGGGAGTGTCCCTTAAGAGGGTCATTGGCCCACTATTGATCATCTGCACCATCACATGAGCCAAGGTGTGAAAAAGGTGTGGGTCATTATCAGCAGAGGTTTCAGGTAAAACCATTGTGAGACCTTACCTCACCCCATCATGTGACTTACTGAGATCAAGATGTGAGTGGGTGCCTGGGGAGGTTCTCGGACTGTATTATAGGTGGCAGACAGTTGGTGTTGTAAGCCCCACCTTCAGTTTCTCTGAAGGTGTTGTTCTGTTTGTGCTTCTGTTTCTCCATAGTTGGTTTCTGACCTTTTGTCCTGTGTGTCTTTGCTGATTTGATGATAACCACATGTTTTAGGAGCTTCCTTTACAAGTGTGTGTTCCCTCTTTTTCCCTTCGGGCCTAGAGGGAACATTTTCTGCCTGGTGTTGTAGGGTCCTGATTACTCCAATTTTGTGTCCCACGGGTGGTGGGAGTCAAAGAGGAGGAATTGGTCTGTGTGTGTGGGCTTCAGGTAAACTTCAGTGTTGAGGTTTCCATCCTCCTCCATGGACACAGCACAGTCCAGAAACAGCAAACTGTTATCCTTTGTGTCTTCCCTGGTGAACTTTATGTTTCTATCCACTGAGTTGATGTGAGCAGTGAAGGCTTCTACTTCTTGGGTTTGGATTTTGACCCAGGTGTCATCCACGTATCTGTACCAGTGGCTAGGCGCTGTCCCTCTAAAAGAGCCCAGAGCCTTTCTTTCCACTTCCTCTATGTAAAGGTTGGCTATAATAGGTGACACTGGAAGCCCATGGCACAGCCATGTTTTTGTCTGTAGAAACCCTCGTTGTGTTTAAAATATGTGGTGGTGAGGCCGAGGTTTAACAGTGTGCAGGTCTGATCGGAGTGAAGCTGGTTCTGCAGTCTACACTGCCTAAGTTGTAGGTATGCCAGTGAAGAGAGCGACCACATCAATGGATACTATGGTTTCACCTGGATCCAGAGTAAGTTTCTGGAAATTGTTGGTGAAGTCAGAGGAGTTTTTAATGTGATGGGGTGTGTTCCCCGCAAGGGGCTTAGAAATGTTGTAGGTGGCTGAGTTTATGCTGCTAATGGGTCTAGGTGGGACTCCTTCATTGTGGATCTTCGGAAGTCTGTAAATAGAAGGTATATCATCCCCTGGGTACAGACTGGGTACAGATTCACAAAGCTCATAAACAGTTGAACACAGACAATCAGTACAATGACCCTGAGCTCGAGACTTTTTTATTTCGAGTTTATTTTTTTTAAAGGGTGAGTGTTAGCACAGTTCAATAACCTCATGTAGCAAACACTATTAACGCCGTTTGAGTGTGGCATGTTGTGGGTTCACTGAGATGACATTGAGCTGCAATTCACTCATTCACTCAACACATACATAATAAAGTTAGCAACAAAGGCAAATGAATATAAATAAACAGTGTAAGACCAATTCACAGTGGTAAACCAAAACATTGAGAGGGCATTTGTTTCCATTGAATTTGAACATGTAGCATTTTCCAACCTACTGCAGCTACAGTTGCTGCTAATCATCAAGCAGCTTTGCAACCCCCCTTTACTCCAACATTTCATTAATGTGTTGACTTCTACTCTGCTCATAGAACGCCATACCACTGGATATACATTACTGCAGATGGATACAGTAATCTTCTTTTGACTGCAGAGAAGCCGACTGACCTGACATGTGCATGATGGCTGAATGTTGATTACATCTGCCAGGTTTGGGTGTTTTTACCCATTTGATTGTGGTGTAGAACTGCACAATGGGGCACTGGTAATAGTGGAGTCCTGTGATCTCTAAGTGCCCTTCTAGTTATCTTTGTTTTGAGAAACTTCATCAGGTTCCTTTCTGCCCAGCTTTTGCCCTTTCCAAGCTGATATCAAACCGCAGGCCCGTCAGTGACTGATGGTCCTGGCATACACTCGCTCTGCTCCTCTGTATTTCCTCGTTGGCTCTCTGCATCAACAGACGCTCCTCATCTCGGCTTCATTTCAGGATATTCATCATATTCTCAAGCAGAAGAAAAGGCGACTCGTTTGAAAGGTCAGGCTCATTTGTTTCATGTGAGATATTCAGTGTAATAAACAGTGATAAACGGCGAATGGGCCTCACTGGGGCTCACTGGGGCTGATTGCCATGTGACTGCATTTCACACACATACACACATGTACCGCACTGTGCCTCATTGCTCCTTTAAATGCCACCCGCCGGGGCTGCTGGCACGCCGTACCTCGTCCCTGTGATGCTTTTCTGCTACGCCACGCCGCTTAATGATGGCTCCAGCCTGGCCGGAGCGGCCAGGCTCCATATTCTGAGAATAATTGACAATTAGGGAGATGGAGGGGCAAGCTAAATGCCACCCCACACTCAATACAGAGACTCCATCTCTGATTGTGAAACAGGGAATGGAGAATGGGTGGTGGAGGGGTTATACAACAAAGCTCTGCGGGAGCAGCGGTTCATATCTTCTATCTGGATCGATTGCACTGCACATGCAGAGAATTTACAGAGCAGTGTGAGAAGGGGGGAGACATGGGGCAGAGGCAGAAATGTGTTGATACAGGTGATAAAATACAGGGAAACCAGTGTAAAAGCTAGTTCTACTCTAACGCAGAGAAGAAGGGAACGATCTGAGGCACAGAAAAAGTCAGATGATCCTTTAAATGCTCAATGATTTACTTTCGTACAGCCACTAATTACAGAGATTCAGACAGCATCTACCGGAGACTCTCCACCCATCCCTAACCTTCAACCAAACCGTGGTCTTTATGTAATCTCAGTCAAATTATTTTTATACCTAAACCTAAATCAGTTGTCCATGTTGTGATACTGCAACCACATTTCCCACACTGCATTTTAATTTTGAGGTGAAATGAAGTAAAAAGCCTTTTGAGTCGAGGGGAGACAGACTGTTGTGTTCAGTCAGGTCTGACTGTGCGAGAGACGGTGGAGGTTAATTTCTGTGCTCTGTTTTTGATCTGAAATCCATCGATTCAGACTGCAGCTGGATAAAACCTATTGAAACCAAAAGTGAGCATTCCAATATGTGATCCAGATGAGCCATAATCAGCAGCACTTATGAGCACTGTGTGCTGACAGATCCAATCAGAGGAAAAACTGAAAGTGAACATTCAGAGCCGCCTGAATGCAGAGCTCCTTGTTTAAAATATTGGCCATATTTGGTGAGGAAGAACATTTAAGATGAGAATTGTAGGAGGCGTCGAGATTTATAGATTGCACAGAACTTCTGTATACACTAACAAAACTAAATCTTCCTCCTGATTGTCCTTTGTGGCCAGGATGTGTAATCATGTGTCATGAATAACACTTTTTTGTCTTTTAATCAAATGTAATAAAAAAATATTCTCTTCTTTTGATCGGCCATTAAGGACAACATTTCCATCTGTGTTCTTCACCATCTCAATCCACTTCCATATGCTATGATTTCTGGCAACACACAAATCCAAATCCAATTTATTTATATAGCACATTTAAAAACAAAAGGTTTGCCCAAAGTGCTGTACAAAAACAAAGTGTAAAACACAAGATAAAAACACTGACACTTACATAAAACATAAAACACATAAACTATCAATATAAACACAACACATACAAATATCAACTCACACCAGTCTGAACTCTATCGAAAAAAGGTGTGTTTTCAAAAGCGTCTTAAAAACAGGAAACGAAGATGCTCGTCTAATATTTAAAGGCAGCGTATTCCAAAGTTTTGGGGCCATAATTGAAAAGGCTCGCTCTCCTCTGCATTTGAGCCTTGAGTTTGGGACAACCAACAGCAGCTGGTCAGCTGATCTGAGGGTCCGTGAAGGAATATAAGGCTGAAGTAACTCGGAAAGGTATGGGGGAGCGAGACCATTAAGGCATTTATAAACCAGTGTTAGGACTTTGAAATTAATTCTGTGATGAACAGGAAGCCAGTGAAGAGAAGACAGGATAGGTGTTACATGTTCATTCCTGTGGGTACCAGTTAAGAGGCGGGCAGCAGCATTTTGAACAAGCTGAAGACGAGCAAGAGAACCTTGGCTGACTCCAACATAAAGTGCATTGCAATAGTCAAGCCGTGTTGAAATAAAGGCATGTATTACGTTCTCCATGTCACGTCTTGACAAAACTGGCTTCAGCTTTGCTATTTGCCTCAGCTGGAAAAAGCTTTTTTGCAACACCGAATTAATATGTTTGTTCAATTTAAAATCTGAGTCCATAATGACTCCCAAGTTTGTCACATGTTGCTTGATATAAGACCCTAGCCAACCACAATTTACGATCGGGTTGCATGAAATATTATTAGGTCTAAATACAATCACCTCTGTTTTACTCTCATTGAAACTCAAAAAGTTCAGAGCCATCCAAGCTTTGACATCTTCAAGGCAGTTTAAAAGGATTTGGATGGAGCCTGGGCCATTTGGTGCTAAAGGCAAATAAATTTGGCAGTCGTCTGCGTAACAGTGAAAGGATATTTCATGTTTTCTATAAATAGACCCCAAAGGGAGCGGGTATAATGAAAAAAGAAGAGGGCCAAGGATTGAGCCCTGGGGCACCCCACAAGAAAGGGGGGCTGAGGTAGACTTGTAGTCAAGACCGCCTAATCTGAGACCAAGACAAGACCAAGACCAGAGGGTATTGAGACCAAGACAAGACCAAGACCAAGTAGACGAGACCAAGACCGAGACCAAGTCGAGACGAGACCAAGACCAAGACCAAGACCGGGACAAAAAAAGTCTTTAAACTGCAGCCAGATGCTGCTTCGCTTACGGGTGTCAGGCATATTTATGTGTTTTTGCTTTCGCACAGCCCTCCTCACCACTGTCTACTGTCTCACTCACTTACTGAGAGGACAGACGCATGCTCCACTTGACTGTCGCGTCTCTCACCCTCTCTGTTTTTCACATAATGATGTTATCCTATATCCTCGCATGTGATTGGCCACAATATGGAGGGATTGGAGCATAGCTAAGCCACTGTGTGAGAGCTGAGCAGCGAAAGGAAATTAAGTGAGGGTAGAAATGACTGAAAGATTATAAGGCTCTGTTTTGAGTTTTGTTCAAAAAAGAATGACTTCATATAGGAAAAAAAAATCACATATGCAGGACACCTTAAACTAGTTTTTTAATTAAGCAGCAAGGCAGAACAAAGTCGGGGCTGTATCAAGACACAGGGACTAAACCCCAATTCAACCAGACCCAGAACTGATCCAGAATTAAAACAGGACTACAACACTTCAAAATCAGGACTACTTAGGACTTAACCAAAACAGAACCAGAATCAAAAGTAGATGATAGTAGCACTAAAATCATCATAGACCTGCACTACACTTATTTTTTAATTCTACCAAAGTACACTATTTAGATTCAGAAAAGTTTATATAATTATTTAGCCTTGTTGTGCAAACAAGCCTGCATAACTTAATAAATATAGAATTTGAAAAGTAACAAATGGTATCTAAAAAGTTACACTAGGCACTAGATACATGTTCTGATGAGTTTTGGCAAACAACCATTTGACTAACATGTGTGTCTCACCTGCTCTTGTTCCATCTCTGTTCTGTCCTCATTCTCCTCTCTCTCTCCCTCTCTCTCCCTCTCTGTTCCTCTCTCTCCCTCTTTGTGCTGACAATCAAGCCAAACACCAACATCATCAAATATACAGTGGAAACCAGATATTTACATACTCTTCAGATAAAAACACAAACACTTTTTTAATTGTAACATCAAATCAGACTAAATGTTTATTTTTTTAGAATGATAAATATAAAAAACATATTTGTTAACTTTAAGAGTAAAGAGAGAAACTATCTGTATTTCTTAATTGCAAATGGCACCAAATTGTATTCAAAATTGAGCCACATGTATGGAGGTCCACAATTCTTTTCCTGGTGTTTTGGTTGACATCTCTTGATTTTCCCATGTCAAAGAAACAGGCTCTGTGTTTTGCCTTATATGCATCCACAGGTGTGTCACCAATTTACTCACATGGACTCTACTAACCTATCAGAAGCTTCTTAAGCTCAGAATGGAATCGTCTGGAGTTTTCTTAATAATTAACAATAAACTTAGTGTATATGTACTCCTAAATTTGATGAAAGTGATTAAAATAGACAGCTCTCTCTTTTTATTCTGACATTTAACTAATTCAAAAGATATTTCAACATTTATTTATCTAAAACAAAACAAGTTTACTCTGAATTGATGTTTAACAGTAAAAAAAAAAAAGGTTTTATGTTTTCTCCCTAAAGTGTGTGTAAATATCTGGTTTCAACTGTGAATATACTGCTGTGTATTGAAATTCCTCGTTTTGCACAGAAATATACTGAACAACATACAAAGCATAACATATAAAATAACATCTACCTGAGTTTTTTCTTTGAAAGAAGCTCCTTATGTCCATTGTTGTGTTCATCAGTACATAACTGAAACTGATTCAGAGTTTGTTTAGCCGTGGAGGGTAACAACTGAAAATATGAAACGTAAGCTAAGACTCTCTAAAAAAACAGCATTGTTGTTCGGCTTTTTATTTATCCATTTGTTGATTCACTCGAAGAGCAAGTAACGCAACCAAGTGATCAGTTTGATATCAATCTTTTGTGATACACCGTCATATTTACATTATTTGTACAGTACGAATGATTTGCTTTGGTACCTGGTCAAACTTAAGCTCTCCTCTGTCTGCAGCAAACTCGCAGGCAGCAACTTCTCCCCCCTCGCTCACATGCGTGCTGCGCTCAGTCGGCTAGTGCCTGAGCTCGGATCATACCAAAATTAGGGGGAATTTACAACGGTGAGCTCTGTGCTTCGTGTGTTGTTTTTGTTTTATACAGTTGTCAGTCAGGCATCTAACTAACAAATTACACTCCAAAAGACCCCATGCTTCTGAAAAAATGACCCGGGCTTAGGCCCAGTAAGCCACCCCCCACCCCCGCTCCGCTGATGGTTGACTCCAAATCTCCCGAACACTATGTCAATTTCAGAACGCAAGACCGAGACCAAAGTCAGTCAAGACCAAGACAAGACCAAGACAAAAGTCCGTCGAGACCAAGACGAGACCAAGACCACGTAAAAGTGGTCTCGAGACCGGTCTTGAGACCAAGGCCGGTCTCGAGACATCCAACTCTAGGCTGAGGTGGACTCAAAATTTTCAACTTTAACGCTAAACATTCTGCAACTCAAATATGAGAACAAGTGCAGAAATACAACCCCAAGAACAAGTGCAGAAATACAAATAGAGATTGTGAAAACAAAAGCACAAAGCCGAGTAGTTTGAATACCCTGAGGCTGAGCAGGATCTGACAGATCACACAGGTTCACAGGCAGGAAACAGATCTGTGCTGTAGCTCAAGGCTACAAGTCACCACCATCAGTAAAATCTCTTACATTCACATAAAGGAGGAAATGACATATGGATAAAGACCCATAACCACCCGCTCATCCAACCGAAAAGCTCTGTCCATCACTCCGTCGCTGCGTCTGCCTGTATCTGTCGATCCGGTCCTCCATATGGAGTTACAGCTTCGTGAGTCAGCGGTGCGGTGACCCTTGACGAGCCTTTTTTCTCCCTTTTCCACATTTTGTTTCTTATTTTTTAAAGACAACATTTCCCCGTGGATATATTTTACATCCTTCTGTTCAAAGTGTGTCAGTTGTGCTTTGTAGTTTTTGCTATTACGTGTTAATTTAAGGCTGAAGTAGGCAAAAAAAAAAAGCCAGAATAACATTACAGCATCTTTCCTACTGCTCTCCACTCTCTGCCCTGAGCATGTGTGTCAGCATACGACACCAACACATCGTAACAAACCACTTCAACACACTTACATGTTCAAGGAAATTAAGTTAGCGGATTATACACAGAACAAGAACAAAGAGTCTGAAATCCAGCTGTTACCAACTGCGTAACTACGGTTTTATGAATATGCTTCATCCATATGAAGACGCTTTTTTAATATTCATTATCAGACTCTACTTTTAATGAGTTTTCTTGCTTTTCTGGGTTACTCTACAAGGTTGGAAAAACACCTTTTCTTGCAGGATGTTCCGGCATTTATTAGACTTTCTACTACCAGCAGCCACATGCACACAGATCTGCATTTGTAAAACGTCCAATGGAAACTTCACTTCTGTAAAAACACTGAGCCAAAGTGTCGCTCATTGGCGAGATTTTGTATGCAAACCAGGTGAAGTCTAGTTTCCTTTCAAACCACTTCATCTATAAGACATAGAAAGGGTTTTTTTGGAGGTTTTGCCCAATCATTGCCCAAAATTACCACCCACTGAAGCCTTTTCTCTGCCAAAGCAGTTTCCTTCCCACCTGCCTCATCTACTTCAGGGAGAATTTGGACCTCCAAAGAATGCAGCAGTGAACATTAGAATAACATGAGAGAAAAGATAGGACTGCCAGACTGTGAATGTGATAGTAATGTGGACAGTTGTGTATTCCACCAGGACTAACTATAGTGGCATGCATTAATAAATGAGCTTCAGACCAAAACTCCACAGAGTAGAACATACATCACCACTGAAACATGTTCTAAAGGTGTAGTTACTAGTGCTGTCAGCGTTAATCTCGTTAAAATGACGTTAACACCTTAACCGCATTAACGCTCGCTAACGGAGATTTGCCGCGTTAATGCGGTTAAGGCGTTAATGTCATTTTAATGAGATTAACGCTGACACCACTAGTAGTTACTTCTTCTATACCATCCCAGTCCAATGGAAGTCTTAGTTTCAGGGGAGAGTGTTGTAGTGATGGAAACCTAAATTCTTATTCTGTTAACTGCTGAAATGTTCTTCAAACCTTCTCTGAGCTTTCAAGCCCGATGTTTGAAGATGTTCAGTAGAAGCTGTTGGATGCTGCTCAACAGTTCCTTCTGCCTTCTTGCCCATGCCTCTAACACTTCTATATCCTCTGTGTCTCCTTGCAGGACTACAGAGTGAACATCTTCTTGAGACAGCAGTGGAACGACCCTCGGCTGGCCTACAGCGAATACCCAGACGACTCGCTGGACCTCGACCCCTCCATGTTGGACTCCATCTGGAAACCTGACTTGTTCTTTGCCAACGAGAAGGGGGCCAACTTTCATGAGGTCACCACCGACAACAAGCTGCTACGCATCTCTAAAAACGGCAACGTGCTCTACAGCATACGGTGAGTGGAAGATTGTTTTATATTCCAAATGTGAGAGAGAGTGGTTATTAAACTGCTCACTGCAGTATCTTTGTTAAGATTTCTGACTGTCTCCTGCTGACAGAAACTGAGAGCATTGACCTCATCACAGGTGAAGGTGAAAGTTTCATTTATATAGCGCCGCATCACAACAGCAGTCGCCTCAAGGCGCTTTATATTGTACAGTAGAAACAGAGAAAAACCCAACAATCACATGACCCCCTATGAGCAAGCACTTTGGCGACAGTGGGAAAGAAAAACTCCCTTTTAACAGGAAGAAACCTCCGGCAGAACCAGGCTCAGGGAGGGGCGGCCATCTGCTGCGACCGGTTGGGGTGAGATAAGGAAAACAGGATGAAAGACATGCTGTGGAAGAGAGACAGAGATTAATAGTCTGAGCCTCTCTGCTTAGACTGTGGCCTGGACTCGGATGGACTGATAGCGAGCTCAGTGCTCCTACAGATAGATCACACCTGTACATGAACAAATGTGTTTGGCACAACAAAGCATTCAGACCATCTTTCTGCTTGCTACAACTGCTGGACAGGACGGGTAAAAGAGCACATCAGGAACTTTATAATTTAGAGAAGAGCGATAAAGAAAAGTTTCACACCGGAATGAAGAAGAGGGTTTATAGGATGGGATGTTGTACTGAAACAATCAGTTATAAAACTGTGATAGGAAATAAAAAGTGACTGTCCTGCTCTGACTTCCTGTTTATTGCATTTCACATACCTCCCTCCTCTGCTTCAGAATTCTATTATTGCGTCAACGTTGGAGGTTTTTATTTCCTCCTGAGCTCTACTTGCTCACTTTTTTTCTCTTTTTATCTCCAAGACATTCTTTTCAAGGCTCTCAGAGTTATAGCCTCCTTCAGCTGACAAACCTTTTAGCCTGCCGGAGCCTCCTCCTTGCTTTTATTGCGTTTGCTCGGGGGCAAATGAAAAAACGCAGCAGCCATGGTAATCTACTCTGCCTGTTAGTATTCCAGCAGTGTGCCTGATCCATTATCAACCTCAGTTTTCACCTTCGTGTCCAGCAGCAGGAGGAGGAGTGAGATTGGCCCTTCTGCATTCTGCCTCCTCTGCTGCTTTCATTTTTTTAAACTTGACAACATCAGAATGAACCCTCGGTTGATCAGCTTGATCTCAGAGGCGACGACACGACTCGGGATATTAAACCATCCCGGGGGAAGGGGGAAAAGTGGGTGCTGTAAATGCTGTTTGCTTTTTTCTATCATCATCACTCATCGGCAGAGCAGCACAAAGGGAAGTCATGACTGATGCTTGCTTCTCCTCCGAAATGAAAGCAAAGTTTCTGAGACTGGATGGCCATACTCGCATGTAGTGCAATCTCCCGCTGCACTTAAGACACAAGCACAGGCTAGCACTGAAGTAATATAGAGTCCCATTGGTGCATGGGGGGTACTTTATCAAAGGGAGAATTTATGCACTGGCACCAGTTTGCAACTGCAGTCAGCAACACCCTACAAAACAAGAGGGAGACCCCGAAAGATCAGACTGTCCCCCATTAGCAGCACTCCGCCACAGTAGAGACAAACTCTGTTTCAACAGGAGGAGGCCACCAGCAGCACCAGGATCGGGGGGGGGGGGGCACAAACGGCAAACCTGAGACCCAGCAGCTGCAGAGAGCACTCACTTTCACAGACAGTGAAGTTAAGAGTGTCAGAAATATCAGGTGTGGGTTTGATCATTTCTTCCCTCACTGAAATCACCTGAAGAAGAAATTTGATGGTTTCTTTTTGACGCAATCTCTGTAACCTCGTGCCTTCTCATTTCCACCCCACCGTCGCCGAGGCTCATTCTTCCCTCCAAGAATAAATGATGCTTCAGATACCCTCTATTCCACTCTAACTGGGGCCTGGCAATCTCACTCCTCTTTCCATTAGATCTGCTCAGGCTGTTCCATCCCAGCCGTTGCTATCTAGGCGAGCTGCAGACAGATCTCAGAGACTCTGAGAGAAAATAACTTAAACCTGGAGATTTTATGGACCTCATTGAATCTTCTATCAGGCATTTGCCTCCAGCTTAACTTCAGCAAAAATGGAATTTTTCCATGACAAAATCTGCCTGCTCCATGCACTAGGAAATGATTTTCCACCCTCGCCTCCTTCACTGGTGACATCTCTCTACCTCATGACTTTGCTCGCTTCTTCACTAAGAAGGTAACAGATGTTAGAGGTCAAGTCAGTGAATCTTCTCCCACTGAAGATGTGTCACCGCTTTTCTGATCAGGATGTGTCCAATTATCAACTCTTGAGTTATCGCCTAGAATTAAGGCATCTCACCCCTGGTCGTACCAAACATCCTCCATCCATACATCTGGCTCCTTTCACACGTATGTTGTGTAGATCCTGACTCGTGAGAGCTGATCCATCAGCTGTTCACTGAAGCCTTGCCAGAAATGGATCAGTGGAAGGGCGGCTGTCAGGAAGACATTCTTAATGAAGAGAAGCATTTTTCAGCAGGACAATGATCCGAAACACCTGGATAGAAGCACTATGGATGGGTCTCCCCAGAGCCCGGACCTCAACTTTATCAAAGCAGTGTGGGATCATCCTGACAAAGAGCAGGGCAAAAGGCGGAAACATCCATTCAGCTTTGAATGTCCTTCAAGAAGCCTGCAGAACTTTTAATAAAAGTGGTTATACCAATCATTCTCTGTCAAGCTTGTTAGAGTTGCAAAAACTGTTTTTGCCTCATGTGCTGTATTTCCATGTATGTTTCAATAAATTGCTGCAGCTGTTTCCCATTTTCCCAGCGACATGGAGGTGCACCCCCAAAAATACAGATATGCAATCTTCACATTTACCATCAGCAGTGCTGAAAAAAGATTTTTCCATGTCATCCATCTTGTAATTAATTTGAAGTCCAGCTTCGTT
This sequence comes from Oreochromis niloticus, assembly GCF_001858045.2. Taxonomy (NCBI): domain Eukaryota; kingdom Metazoa; phylum Chordata; class Actinopteri; order Cichliformes; family Cichlidae; genus Oreochromis; species Oreochromis niloticus. Next base: position 6,498,054 of record NC_031966.2, on the reverse strand, counting down.
TTACAGTCTCGGAGAACAATGTAAAGCACTTCCTCTGTCAGCATTTAGGTGTCACAGAGCGGCAGAAACCACCGAGCTGAGTCCGTCCCTGAGAAAGTGGGACATCGGTGAAAGCTGCATCACGTATGTAGCACGAATTCAGCATCCAGTGAGGCACTTGTAACAATGTGCCGACGAGGCAAAGTTTATCTGGAGCATCGGGTGGACTGGACGTGTGTCGTAGCAGAAGGAATGAGCGTGTGCAGTGAAATCACCTCCTGCCTCCCTCCTGCACTTCACAACAGCTCGCTCAGCTCACACTCTGCACACACCAAACTGAACTTGGTGCTTTTTCCAGGTTTTCTCCCTGAAATTAAAACCGCAGCGTAACATTTGATACAGAGAACACTTTGATATTTATCGTTATCTGGTAGGAAGCATGTCACCTGGATGTATGTGCTCTGAGTTTTGAGGTTAAGATTAAGTGAAATTAGCAAAACTACTATTTGTCATTTTTGACAATCTGCCAGTTTATCGATTACTTGAAAGATTGAAACAGTAGATTGTAGTAGTGATAGTCTCTACTGAGTTCAGTCTATAATTCCAAGGAGTAGATTTTTCGACAGCTTCTCTCATTAAAAAACTCCTCAAACAAGTTTTATTTTAGCTGATGGATGGAATTGCATGTTTTAATTTCACTAATGGTTCTTTTTACTTATAAAATTGCTTTTTGCGTCATTTCTGGGAAAAACAGATTTTTTCCAGAGATGCCCCCCCCCCACCCCCACCCCCACGTGTCAGCAGTAATTAGTTTCCATGGCTGAGAGTCAGAAACTTAAAGCGTCTCCACCACATTTTAATTTACATGGCTCGCTCTTGCATGAAGCTTATTCTCATGTTCTTACATGTCAATTCAATTCAATTTTATTTATATAGCACCAAATCACAACAACTGTCGCCTCAAGGCGCTTTATATTGTAAGGTAGACCCTACAATAATACACACAGAGAAAAACCCAACATTCATACGACCCCCTATGAGCAAGCACTTTGTCGACAGTGGGAAGGAAAAACTCCCTTTTAACAGGAAGAAACCTCCGGCAGAACCAGGCTCAGGGAGGGGCGGGGCCATCTGCAGCGACCGGTTGGGGTGAGAGAAGGAAGAGAGGATAAAAGACATGCTGTGGAAGAGAGACAGAGATTAATAACAAGTACGATTCAATGCAGAGATGTCTATTAACACATAGTGAGTGAGAAAGATGACTGGAAAGGAAAGTCTCAATGCATCATGGGAATCCCCGGCAGCCTACGTCTATTGCAGCATAACTAAGGGAGGATTCAGGGTCACCTGGTCCAGCCCTAACTATATGCTTTAGCAAAAAGGAAAGTTTTAAGCCTAATCTTAAAAGTAGAGATAGTGTCTGTCTCCTGAATCCAAACTGGAAGCTGGTTCCATTCTACTTTTAAATACTCCAGGAACAACAAGTAAGCCTGCAGTGCGAGAGCGAAGTGCTCTAATAGGGTGGTATGGTACTACAAGGTCATTAAGATAAGATGGGGCCTGATTATTTAAGACCTTGTATGTGAGGAGCAGGATTTTGAATTCAATTCTGGATTTAACAGGAAGCCAATGAAGGGAAGCCAAAACAGGAGAAATATGCTCTGTCTTTCTAGTCCCTGTCAGGACTCTTGCTGCAGCATTTTGGATTAGCTGAAGACTTTTCAGTGAGTTTTTAGGACATCCTGATAATAATGAATTACAGTAGTCAAGCCTGGAAGTAATAAATGCATGAACTAGTTTTTCAGCATCACTAAGAGACAGGATATTTCTAACTTTAGAGATGTTGGGCAAATGGAAGAAAGCAGTCTTACATATTTGTTTAATATGTGTGTTGAAGGACATGTCCTGGTCAAAAATGACTCCAAGGTTCCTCACAGTGTTACTGGAGGCCAAGGTAATGCCATCCAGAGTAAGAATCTGGTTAGATACCATATTTCTAAGATTTTCAGGGCCGAGTAAAATAACCTCAGTTTGATCTGAATTGAGAAGCAGAAAGTTAGAGGCCATCCAGCTCTTTATGTCTTTAAGACATTCCTGCAGTTTAACTAATTGGTGTGTGTTACCTGGCTTCATGGATAGATAGAGCTGCGTGTCATCAGCATAGCACTGAAAATGTATGCTATGTCTTCTAATGATGCTGCCTAAGGGAAGCATGTATGATGTAAATAGAATTGGTCCTAGCACTGAACCCTGTGGAACACCATAATTGACCTTAGTGTGTGAAGAGGACTCTCCATTTACATGTACAAATTGGAGTCTATTAGATAGATATGATACAAACCACTGCAGTGCAGTACCTGTAATACCTACAGCGTGCTCTAATCGCGCTAATAGGATATTATGGTCGACAATATCGAACACTGCACTAAGGTCTAGCAGGACAAGCACAGAGATGAGTCCACTGTCAGAGGCCATAAGAAGATCATTTGTAACCTTCACTAAAGCTGTTTCTGTGCTGTGATGAGCTCTGAAACCTGACTGAAACTCTTCAAATAAGCCATTCCTCTGCAGATGATCTGTTAGCTGTTTGACAACTACTCTTTCAAGGATTTTTGATATGAAAGGAAGGTTGGAGATTGGCCTATAATTAGCTAAGACAGCTGGGTCTAGAGATGGCTTTTTAAGTAAATGTTTAACTACTGCCAGCTTGAAAATACTGTCGGTATTTTCTGCATGACCAATCTACACAAATTGGCCTCCTACTACTAATTATTGGATCTAAAGGTTTCCTTTTAACAGCCAAGAAGCTGCATTTATATTTTCCCAGTTTCTTGTAGTATCAGGAGCCGTCTCCTGTGTTGCCCATATATAAGAGGTGCTCACTGTTTGTATAAGCTAAATGATACCTGCATCAGTGTGAGCACTGTCAAACCTGCCTTTGGGTGATCAGTAAGACTTTTTTTTCCTAGTTTCTGAATTAATAAAATAAAAGTAAATTAATTAATGTCTCATACAGCATAGTTTTTTTAAATTAACATTCATTTTACCTTTACATTAAAGTTCCATACTGTCAGGAGAAGTTTAAGACTAGTCTCCAAAACATGCAAACCACAAAGGTACATAATTTATTTTGTGAGCCAAGAACTTCTTCTCTCCTATTCAGTCATAACAGGTCGCATTTATTTCAATAGTCTTCAAACTGAAGGTGAGAGACTGTTTGTTGGGGATTATTTCCAGTCTGGATTAATCCACAGTCGGTGCTCCAGCTCAGTTTGAGGCAGCAGGAAGGTGTCATAGTGCACACTCTGCGGAGTGTGCACTCAGGGTGACAAGAGGAATGTGGTGCAGTCAGTAAATAGATGGCTGTGTTTCTTCAGTGAGTTATTCAGTGAACCATGCCACCAAACAAAAAGATAAAACAGACTCAATAAAAGAACGATAAAACAAAGTTCAAATTGTTCAGGCAGTGTGGAAAGTTTCCTTTGGCACTAAAGGCACCAGTGACCCTTTCTGCCGACCGATTTGCAATTCTCATCAAAATTCAGTGTCAGTGACATAAAAACACGTCTGTGTTTAAATAGTTTCATATGAAAAACCTGAAAATGGCACCCGTCATCAGACGCTGTTTTTAATGATGGGCTGCTCAATTAAATCCAGAGGAAGGAGCTTCAGACGAGTTCAGCTACTTTCATCTCCAGTCGAAATGAATGACGTTCCCACACAGGAGGGGAAGACTGGTGTTTCTCAGTTATGCTTACTAAATGAATTTATTGATTAGATCACTTATCAAACTTGTTGCATTTGTAATCAATTAAAGAACTAATTGCTCCGGCTTTCAGTTCATTCACACTTTCATGTGTTTGATGCTTTAATTGGTTTGGCTCAAATGAAGTGATTTTTTTTTCTCATCTCTGCAGAGCTCATTTATTATTTCTGCTGCTTTTATCTTAGCATAAACTGAGTTGTTTATCTTTTGTAAACTAATAATGATTCATTTAATCAGTTTTTCCACTGATGATTATTTCAGTCTGAAATTTCAAACCTTGTGAGGTGTCGATGTGGTGATCTGATAAAACCCGAGGTAATCCTCTTACTCTAAAAGAGTGTGTGTGTGTGTGTGTGTGTGTGTGTGTGTGTGTGTGTGTGTGTGTGTGTGTGTGTGTGTGTGTGTTTGCAGAATAACGCTGGTCCTGGCCTGCCCCATGGATCTGAAGAACTTCCCAATGGACGTCCAGACCTGCATCATGCAGCTGGAGAGCTGTGAGTAATTACACACACACACACACACACACACAAAACACACACACACATCATTCGATCAGTAACAGCAGCTGGCAGAGTGAGAGATATGGTATAGATTTTTCTTGTGGTCTTTTTATTGTTGAGCGGACGTGAGAGGAATCCCAGGAGCGAGTGTGAAGTTCAGAGAGCGTCAGTACATCTGCAGAGGGTCAGTGATCGTAAATCAAAGACAGAACAATGCAGTCGTCTCTGAGTTTGTGAAACAGACACCTAAACATCATAAAGTCGCTTGTTACTGCTGTTTATAAACTAGTTTACTAGTTAAGCCACTGGTTAGTTTTAGGGCATAAAGTAATTCTCTGTATATATTACTGATATTTACACTCCCCAGACACTTTATTAGGCACACCTGTTCATTAATGTTCATTAATCTAATCAGCCAATCACACGGCAGTAGCTCAGCGGTGAAGACGAGCTGCTGAAGTACAGACTGAGCACCATAATGATGAAGAAAGAATGTGGCATGGTTGTTGGTCTGATCTCCAACCATCTCTGAGCTCAGAGGAAATATCCAGCCAGCAGCAGCTCTGTGGGAGGAAATGACTCACTGAGGTCAGAGGAGGATAGACAGACTGCTTGGAGCTGATAGGAAGGCAGCAATAACTCCAGTAACCACTCGCTACAACCAAAGTCTGCAGAAGAGCATCTCTGAACCTTGAAGCAGATGGGCTCCAGCAGCAGAAGACCACACCGGTGTCACTGCTGTCAGTAAGAACAGGACACTGAGGCTATGGCTAACACAGACTCTCAAACCTGGACAACAGAAGCTGGAGAAACGTTTCCTGGTCTGACGAGTTTAAAGCATGAATCCATCCTACCTGTGTCCGTGTTCAGGCTGCTGCTGGTGTGACTCTCAGTACCATCGTTTAAACTCCACAGCTTCCCCAAGTGCTGCTTTGGTCTTTTTTGCTTGATTTTCTTCTTTTCTGTGTTCCCTCTGTCCTCTTTCCTTTCTTTGTCTTCTCTTCTTTACGTCCTATTTTCTTTCTTCCTTCCATTCTTTTGCTTTTTTAATTGAAAACACAGAAGCCTTTAAAGTTTCCCGAACACTGAGCTCAGGCTTTCTCCCACACTACTTCAGTGGATTTTATTGCCAATACAGAAAATATTTGATATGTTGTGCTGAACTGGCCTTTTAACCACTAAAACTGCAGGGTGTGACTTTGCACCCCTGCCAGGTACAGAGAGGTCCAGTTCCTCCTCAGAGGATGAGGACTGACCTCTTCAGCGATGAAATAGTCTAACCTCCCGCTCGTTGCTCTCTCCTCCAGTCGGCTACACCATGAACGACCTCATATTCGAATGGGACAAGAAGGGGGCCGTGCAGGTGGCCGACGGGCTGACGCTACCTCAGTTCATACTGAAAGAAGAGAAGGACCTGCGCTACTGCACCAAGCACTACAACACAGGTGAGAGAAACTGATGCAGCTGATGTCCACCAAACGTTTTTACTGCTTGTTGTAGGAGGAAGGTTGGGATACAGAGGTCTGAACCTGGAGACCTGCCCCAGTCTTCATCTTCACTTTTAGATGCTGTTTTCTCTCATATTCATTCCTTGGTTGGGTTCATATAAAATGATGTGGCTTGGCTGTATGCACAGTTCTGCATATTACAGGTGGAGTGAGAAACACATGGAGCAGCCAGGATCTTCGTTTGTGCTGCGGTTGGTTCGTTAGCGGAGCTACGGAGCAGCCAGAAAGGACCACGTACATACAGCATCTGTGTAGTGACGTGAAGCTGAAACCCCATCTTATCTTAATGACCTTATAGTACCATATCACCCCATTAGAGCTCTTCGCTCTCACACTGCAGGCTTACTTGTTGTTCCTGGAGTATTAAAAGTAGAATAGAAGGCAGAGCCTTCAGTTTTCAGGCCCCTCTTCTGCGAGGCCTGAAGCTTCCAGTTTGGATTCAGGAGACAGACACTATCTCCATTTTTACGATTAGGCTTCAAACTTTCCTTTTTGTTAAAGCATATAGTTAGGGCTGGATCAGGTGACCCTGAATCCTCCCTTAGTTATACTGCATAGGCATAGGCTGCTGGGGGGATTCTTCGGAGGTTTCTTCCTGTTAAAAGGGAGTTTTTCCTTCCCACTGTCGCCAAAGTGTTTGCTCATAGGGGGTCATATGATTGTTGGGTTTTTCTCTGTATGTATTATTGTAGGGTCTACCTTACATTATAAAGTGCTTTGAGGCGACTGTTGTTGTGATTTGGTGCTATATAAATAAAATTGAATTGAATTGAAACTCATCTGAGCCACTCAGGTTCCCCGGACAGAATCAGCGTCCCCCTAATGCGATGGGACATCTGCATAGGCTGCATACCCATGATCCTTTGCTCTGCATAGCCAGAACAACCCAAACAAATACAGAATCCTTTTTCTTCCACTTATCTAATTCAGGGTCGATGCCAGGGCTAACACAGAGAGAACCATTTGTCAATATCAACGATTACTTAAACGTTTCAGTTTCCATGAGAACAACAGGATAAAACCATCTCAGAGCTGGGCTGTGATGCTGATATTATAAGCAGAGAGGTCTTTTTATTCTCCTTCTGCTGCCTCAGAATCCATTTTCTGTTCATGCACTGACAGATTTTTTTACACATTCAGGTGATCTTCTCGGTTCCAACTGAAAGCTTTTGGAAGAGCAAATAATTGGATTTAATCAGCAGGAGGTTAACTGATCGGTATCCAAGCTTTCCTGATACGTTACGCCAAACAGCTGCATTCTCATACTCTCTCTCCGTTGCTCGGTGAAATACCGAGCTTAGCTCAGCGGGAGCACCGGTAATGATTTTGCTCTCAGAGCTTCCTGTTACCAGCTGCAGGTAAAATGTGCCTCCCTGAGCTACCTTACCATCAAACTGCTGTAATGCTGTGTGCATAGGAAATGTGATGAAGTTGACTTGGATATTTTCAGTTTTGAGGACCAAACCTGCCTCAAGCTTCAAGCTTCAGGTTGAATTTTACGGTTAGGGTTAGGCTGCGCCTCAGCCTTTCTCGGTCTCTTTGTCTGGTTCTTCCTCCTCCTCCTTCTTTCTGTTTGTCTCTGGTTCAGGAAGGAGAGGGTGATATCTCACAATTTACTGAAAGAGATATTCTAAAATCATGTAAACAGGAGAAATGTGCTGAAATCTTGCATGAGTCAGAGACAAGTCTTCACTTTTATTTTATTCTGTGAAATATGGAAATAAGTGGACTGAAAGTTTGTTTTCCTGGTGTCATGAAGCCCTCAGTGAAGGGAAAACACTGTAGGCAGCAGAGCTAGTTTGAAATGATGGATTTAAATATTTTGTCTGGTTTCATAACCAGAAAACTATGAAATTAAAAAGACGAAGCATCATGTGCAAAAATATAAAGAGGGAAATACTAAATAGGAAAAGATAAACAGGAAGAGAGTGATGAATCGCCACAACACCGATCGTGCCACGTGGACACGATGTCAGGTAACGTTTTTTACAGCACACATGAAAACATGAGGAGGTGACCCAAAGTGCTTTTCAGTCAACAAACACAGCCGTATAAAAATATACAGACACAGACACAGTGACAGCACTGAGCGGGCAGCGAGAGAAACACGAAATCACGAAACCAAAAAATCAAATACAAGAAGAGAAACCACAGAGGAGCTGCTGGAGAGGACGGGGGCGGCTGCTGCGCTCCGTTTCTCCCTCCAGGTCCTCCAAGCATGGCTGAAAACCATCTGTCCGGTCCACACAGCGAGCCCACGATCCTTACACTCCAGAGAAAACACCAAATATAAAAATATAAATCTGTATTATCTGCATGAGCCGGCAGCCTAAAATAAAAAGGCATACATAGCTATAATAATAATAATAATAACTTAGATTAAACAAAAACAGAAACATTAGAGATTGAAGAGTATGTGAGGTGTGAGGGGGCGCAGTGATGGGGCATCGTGGAGCTGAGGGTGGAGGAAACACAATTCAGGTTTTTGTATTTTGGGTCTAAATTATAAAGAAGAATGATCAGAATGACAAACAAATTCCTCCATATAATAACTGAATAATCTTTTACGTACTTTTACCTTTATGTCACACAGTATATCAGAATGATTTATTAATTACATCACTTCCTCTGTGCATGTGTAACTGAAACATCTGAACCATCTCAAGGTGCAGCTGTCACAGGTTGTCAGATTATAGTTGCATCTGAAACTTATGTTGAGCTTTATTAAGAATTCTGACAATTTAAATTTGTCAAAATCAAATCAGAATTATAGTTTTTTTTTAGTTTACATGAAACTTATCTAAATTATGGTTTTATTTAGAAATTTATTTTATTCTTCAAACTGGACTTTTTTCTCTGGCGGTCACGTCATTGGTGACTCCAACTGTTTGCGGCCGAAACCGTGGACCAGCGGAGACGGCGTGATCTCGTACTGGTGCTAACGAGTTTCCACATCACAGGGAAACATTTCTTTCCCTGTGATGTGGAATGTTATTGTGATCCAGCTGTAGCAGCTGCCCTTTACTGCTGTTCTCACCGAAGCAACACAAAGACAGTGAGTCACAGTGTGAGGGACACATAATTCAACAAAAACACAAATGTGACAGGTCCATTTCTGTGTGTGTGTGTGTGTGTGTGTGTGTGTGTGTGTGTGTGTGTGTAGCAGGCTGATTAGTTCCCATTCAGAGGCATCACTCACACAGAGGTTGACATCTGCTGTCGACACTCAGGAGATGAATGATCCTCCTCCAGACGAAAAGCCTTGACACAACTCTGCACACACCCACCCACACACACACACACACACACACACACACACTCTTCCTCATACACACACACAAAGACAATGAAGTGATGATAATCCACAGCTTTGGTACATGAATACGTATCAGCTGTTTCCTGGTTCTTCCCCGAATCACTGCAGATAAAAAAATGTGGTTCAGGTGCAGTGTGGACATCAAATACTGATAGAATCATATTTCAGTAAACTGAAGTTAGTCTTTTTTAAAGTGAACTATTGATGAATGACAGCAGAAAAAATTTACACCAGACTCAAAATAACTTGCTGTTATAAACCGGCTGTGCAGGCAGGCAGATACTGGAGGATTCAAGAAACAGTGATGAACTTAAAAATGAGCATTTGTAGAGCAGGAAACCCAGAACACGGAGGCTCAGGGAAAACTCACACTCAGGAGGAACAGACACACTGATCTCAGACAGCGAGGGGACAGGTGAGGTAAAGACAACACACAGAGAACAGCAGTCACCAAAATAAAACAAGAAGAGAGCCATGATACAGAGACAAGACCAGAGGAACAGACTGAGAACACAGAGGACCGTAAGGACCTCCATAACTCCGTGCTTCTCAAATATTTCCTGTTACGCCCCCCTTAGGAAGAAGAAAACATTTTACGCCCCCTACTCTCCCCCGCAACCATAAATAATATAATTTGTCTATAAAATTGTTATTATAAGTACATCTCCGCATAACATTGTATCCTTATTAACATTAAAGAAAAAAAAGAAAAGAAATATAGATTAACTTAAAACAAAGTACATGTAGTAGTACTGCAGCTCTCTAAACTACTACTACATTTTAAATTGCATTCATTTGTCTCAAATAAAATAAATCCTTATTTAAACTGTAAAACATTTTTTGACCGACTTGAACCAACTTTTATTCGGAAAAATAAAATTACAAACACTCCGTCACATTTCCTCGTCTTAGCTTTTGGGAGACTTTCGTTTGTCCCACTATCTCCGTCTCTTTGTCACTGTTAAATATTTTTCCATTGTTTACTGCACTTCCTATCCACTGCTCTGTGCTGTGTGTGTGCGCTTGGTGCAAAAAACCCTGCCACCTACTGTAGTGGATTTGCAATTACACTTTATTCTAGTAGGGCAAAATAAGCATGTTCCCCGCCCCCTCCGAGATCGCACCGGGGCCCCCCCTGTAATTGAGAAGGACTAGAATAACTAAAGCTGACAACTGAAAACACCATAAGACACTTATGTCAAACATCTTTATCAGGAAGTAAACACAACACATAACACAAAAGAAAAAGTGGGACTATAACCCACGGCATAGAACCCTAATCCCAACATAACCCCAAATATAAAACTACAAAGACCCTAGAACCTAAAAACTTGTTTCTTTTTAAAGAGGTTAGCATCGCTAATCTGCTGTAACTTATTTCTTTCTTTAATCACAAATTTAAAGAAGCATGCATACTCGGGGTTGAGAGGATGAAGACAGACAAAGACACGCTGTGGGAGAGAGTCAGAGATGATTAATAACTAATTCCTGCAAACACAGTTTATTTTTTTTAAACTGTATTTCAAACAGTTTGAAATTCTGAGTGCATTTAAAAGCATCATACATCATCCGCACAGTTAATGGATTGTCAGTATCAATATTTAATTCAAAGACTCAGAGAAAGCTTTAAAGACTAAAGATTAAACCCAGAGCCCAGAGAAACAGCACCTCTCATACTCAGACTCACCTGAGTCCATTTTACTGGAGAGGGGCTCAGAGGGGCATTTCATGTTAGTACAGCAGAGACCAACAGCAGACTTCAACAATTATTCTGGCTTCCTTAAAAACTCTGAACAGATTTCCTGCCACCATGAAAATGCTTTAGGTGAGCCAGCGTTTTAGCCACACCCCCAGTGTTTGGCAAATAGGCTGAACGCGGCAGTACCAAAACATCGAGCTAAAAAGCTCGGTGTGGAGCCTCTGTGCACCTGTGTGGCTCGCGTCTGCGTTTTCACGTGAATTGTTCAAGGACAACGTTCTGCCCCGCCCTCCCTCCTCTGTATCTCCTCTGTGACAATCTCTATCTGCGCTCGCGTACGCGTGCGCGCTGCCACGAGCGTGTGTTGGCGTGCGTTTGCCTCGCGTCGTCCCAATCAAGCATTAAGAGGGAATTAAGGTGTCATTGTTCCTCAGATTTATTAGCTGCAGTCTATTGTGACTCCGGGAGCGAGGGAGCTCCCCCCTCCCTCCGTCCACTCCAGCACACACAGAAAAAGCCCTGTTTGAAATACTAATTACGCTTTCTGCTGCATTGCAGGGCACTTTGTTTCTGGCTAACGATACGTTCGTGCTACGCTTTCATGAGGTAGCTGTTAACAGCCTAACACCTGCAGGACAGACCGGCTTCTCTCGGCCTTCACCTGTTTCTTAATTGACATCGCCATGAAGAATCCCCACCGTCAGCCCGTCCTTATTCCACCACGTCTCCTGTTGAAAGTGGCTCGGTGCATCCAGCGTCTTTATCTCTAAAACTGATGTTTTAACTTTACACATCTGTACAATCGTCTCAGTTTCATTAGCTCTCCAGGTTCATGCTCCTTGTTTTTCATTAAATGTTGTTTTTGTATAAATTAAGTAATGCAACACACAAGCAAGTACCTGATATCATTTTTTCGGTACAACCTGAGATGTGTGGACACACAGCTTCGTCTCATCCCGGGGTTGTCAATTAGTGCTGGCCTGGCTCATCGACCCGGCCCCTGTCCTTCCTGCTTTACAGCATCAGTAGAAGAACAGGGTTACTGTTCTTAAGGGGCGTGTTTTAACTAACTGAAGCCTAACCAGGTATTTGCCGTGAACCAACGAGCGAAGGAACAAGAACAAGAGCGAGTGAGCCTAACAACGGTTATTTTAACCCTTTCTACCTGTGAGACTTTTGTCCCCACCGGCAGCGGCTGTCATTAAAACACAAGCTGAGCAGGTTTCAGTGTGTCGAACAACATCCTGGTTATGGGGCTCAAAGTCTATACAGTTCGAATCAATGTTTGAAGATGTGCTCCTGGCTCATAGCTTAAAGACTGTTTGTAAGACGGACTGTAAGACAGTAGGTCAAGGTCACATCAAATGTGAAAATCGGTAAACCTTCACATTTACAACTGGGTGAAGTAAAAGCTGTGCTGGAGGTGTGGGCTCCGTCCATGGAGCTTAAGACTTGAACTGTAACTGGATGTTGATTATTAGCAGTGCTCGGGTCGATACTGAAGAAGAGTCATGTTTTACGTTGTTTGTTTTATACTACAGTAACACGTTTTAGCAACTGAGTTGTCTGGTTTTACTCGTCACTCTGTTTCCTCCTTGAACAGGAAGTCTCGATGTTTGTGTGGCTTTTGTGAGAGGTGGGTAGTATATAATTACATTTACTCAGTTACATTTACTTGAGTACAATTTTTGGCTACTCTGCCCACCTCTGGTTTTTGTGCATGTCTGTCTTGAAAAAGAGATCTCCATCTCAGTGAGACGACCTGTTTCAATATAGGATTTAATGATAACAGTAATAATAATATTATTAATAATAACTTGCAACAAAGTTGAGAGTGGTTAGTTTGACTCTTTACAGGCTCGTCGCTGCCACGTCGCTCTTCGTGTCCTCCCTCGCAGCTTCAGCTGTGGCTGAATGGATCTGGCTGTTTATTATAGCAAACATTCCTAAAAATAAAACTCTGAACGAGGACCTGACAGAATCTTCTCCTTTGGCATAGCTGTCTTCACCGTTAAATTGCCTTCACTGTTCAGGAACAATGCATTTTCACTTTTGATATTTCCACATTTGCAGTTTATAGAGGCAGACAGGAAACAGAGTAGCAGGTAGAGCGCAGTTAAGGAAATGCCAGCCAATCAGAATGAGTTCTGAGCAGGTGTTTAAAACAGGTTGCAGGTTGGTTTTTTGTGATCGATACGAGTTTTTAAATATTTAAAGACAGCAGCAGGCGTGCTGGTGCGTCTTTGTTGGTGTGTCTCTGATTCTCAGTCAGGCCGAGAAGACGGAGCGTGACGTAGTACAAAAACATGTAAACCTACAGACATGTCACCTCTGCTGCAGGGGATGAGTGAATTTACAGACTTCAATACACACACACACACACACACACATGAATGCTGTGAGTTCATGTACAGTGTTAAGTACAGCAGACACACACACACCTTCCACACAGTGAGATATGGGCCCGGCTGAATAATTTCAATCTTCTTATCAGATAGAAAATATGGACAGCACTTAAAAGCTCTGAAGTGTATCACAGCTATAAATCAAGTCCACCCTCCTCCTCCTGCTGTCGTCATTCTCTCCTTCCCTCTTGTATCTTCCTCTCCTCCTCATCCCTCTCTCCTCTTGCTCTATCCTCACGTTTCTCCGACTTTCCACTTGACATCCTTCTTCTCCTCGGTCACTCCCTCCTTTCACTCTTCCTCTCCTCCTCTCTCCAGTCTTTTAGGGTTAACTCTAACTGATGAGGCCGCCGTGCATTGATCGTCTTTGATTAAATGGATCTTCGGCCATCTCGCTCTCTGTGGTTTATTATGAGACCCAATGTGCTCATTACATTACAGAGAGACAGATGGACACAGTTAGTGTTGCTACAGTGCTGCAATGTAAATAAACCCACTGCAGTCTGCACTTTAAATGCTAGAATTTCAGATTTGAAAATAATGTTTAACCTTTAACAGACCATATATAAGAACCAGCCTGTTTACCCTTTACTGTCATCCAGAAATAAAAAACTAAAGCATTACAGCTATCACTGTTAGGACCCCGACGTGGCTAACTAGCATAAGCATAATGCTTAGCATACCATTACTCATCCATCCATCTTCTACTGCTCATCTGGGTCCGGGTCCCAGGGGCAGCAGACTCAGCAGAGGAGCCCAGCACTAGGACATCCTGAAACACCTCATCTCAGAGACGCTCACAAGGCATCCTGGTCAGTGTGGAGAAGCAGCAGATACCCTACGGAGGGTACCCAGAGCTCATGGTAGCATGTGAGGACAGCAGATTAACCATTAAAGCTTTAGTTTCACACTCAGCTTCACCACAGCAAACCAGTACAACCAGTCCAAATCACCACAGAAAATAAACCTTTACATTTGATTTACAAGTTGTACTAACAAACGTGTTTAATTAGCTAACTTCAGGTGTTGGTAAGGTATCACAGAGGCATTCAAACTGATATTAGATGATTTGTCTGAATGTGTTTACAAGCAAAGACACTTTTCAGATGATAAAATATTCCCAAATCTCATGCAGTGATGTGGTGATGTGGACTGGCTGTACTGGTCTGCTGTGGTGAAGAGAGAGGCGAGTGTGGAAGTGAAGCTGTGCAGCTATGCTGCTGTGACCAAAAAAATTAGATACAAGTGCAGCAGACTCACTGTGAGCCAGTTTTGACAGGATTGGACAGATAATGGATACAACTTTTGTTTTTTCAATAGGAAGAGGGCCATGTGACACATCAAACTTATTGGTAATGTCACAAGAAAAACAATGGTGTGCTTGGTTTCAACGTAACTTTATTCTTTCATGAGTTATTTACAAGTTTCTGACCACTTATAAAATGTGTTCAATGTGCTGCCCATTGTGTTGGATTGTCAATGCAACCCGCTTCTCCCATTCTTCACACACTGATAGCAACACCGCAGGAGAAATGCCAGCACAGGCATCCAGTATCCGTAGTTTCAGGTGCTGCACATCTCGTATCTTCACACCATAGACAATTGCCTTCAGGTGACCCCAAAGATAAAAGTCTAAGGGGGCCAGATCGGGAGACCTTGGGGGCCATTCAACTGGCCCACGACGACCAATCCACTTTCCAGGAAACTGTTCATCTGGGAATGCTCGGACCTGGCACCCATAATGTGGTGGTGCACCATCTTGCTGGAAAAACTCAGGGAACATGCCAGCTTCAGTGCATAAAGAGGGAAACACATCATCATGTAGCAATTTCAAATATCCAGTGGCCTTGAGGTTTCTATTGATGAAGAATGGATCCACTATCGTTGTACCCCATATACCACACCAAACCATCACTTTTGTTGGTCCAACAGTCTTGGAGGGATCCATCCAATGTGGGTTAGTGTCAGACCAATAGCGGTGGTTTTGTTTGTTAACTTCACCATTCACATAAAAGTTTGCCTCATCACTGAACAATATCTTCTGCGTGAACTGAGGGTCCTGTTCCAATTTTTGTTTTGCTCATTCTGCAAATTCTGTGCGCCGATCTGGGTCATCCTCGTTGAGATGCTGCAGTAGCTGGAGTTTGTAAGGGTGCCATTTGTGAGTAGCTAATATCCGCTGAAGGGATGTTTGACTAATGCCACTCTCCAGTGACATGCGGCGAGTGCTATGCTGTGGGCTCTTGCTGAATGAAGCTAGGACAGCCACTGATGTTTCTTCATTAGTGACAGTTTTCTTGCGTCCACATTTTGGCAAATCCAACACTGAACCAGTTTCACGAAACTTAGCAAGCAGTTTGCTAACTGTAGCATGGGAGATGGGTGGTGTTGTAGGGGGTCTTGTATTGAAATCTGCTGCAATGACCCGGTTACTGTGTTCACCAGATATCAACACAATTTCGATCCGCTCCTCACGTGCAATGGCTGTGAACAAAGAGAAACTTGTAAATAACTCAAGAAAGAATAAAGTTACATTGAAACCAAGCACACCATTGTTTTTCTTGTGACATTACCAATAAGTTTGATGTGTCACATGGCCCTCTTCCTATTGAAAAAACAAAAGTTGTATCCAAGATGGCCGACTTCTAAATGGCCACCATGGTCACCACCCATCTTGAGGAGTTTGTCCCCTCACATATACTAATGTGCCACAAACAGGACTTTAATATCACCAACCACTCCCATGTTATTACGGTGTATCCATATAAATGGCCCACCCTGTATAACCAGGATAAAAAACACAAACAGGAACCGAGACCAAATTTTCTCAACTTTTAAGGGTGTTTGCTTCCAGGTTTGTACAAAGTAAGGATGATGTCAGAAATAATGTCATGAATACTTTTTTTATTTATTCCAAATAAACTCCAGACTGCATCCTGTAAACGGAAAAAGATGAATGACTGTCTTTAATGTTTCTCGAGGTAAACAGTTTTGAAGGTGCTTGGCAGGGAGGCTCAGATCTTTTGTGAGATTAGGCTGTCTCATGTAAAACCAGACTGACTCTGTGATTTTTGAGATCAGGCCTCTGTGGGGGTTCTCGCCATCTGCTGTAGGATTTTCACGTTTTCTTGTGTTTGCAAAAGCTTCTTTCTGTCGGGCTCTATGTTCGAGACCACAGTGATGCTGCAGAATGAATTCAGATAAGCATCTAAAAATGTAAAGTGCCTAAAACTAAAGCACAGTGTGTACTTATACTGCTGTGCAGTCTAGTACAGCATGAGCAAAGGGATTAGGAGAAGTAGGTCCTGACTCTGTTCTTCCTAATCTCTGCACTCCTTTTTCACGGCAGCATGCTGTGAGCATAAACATCCACGGCTTCCCCTCAAAAGAATGAGCAGTGCTTCTGGCAGGTACAACAAGGGAAACGCATCAGCGGGCTTTTAACAGCACGCTGCATGTAGTGCGCTGGCTTAAGAAGGCAACAAAGTCAAGTTAAAGTGCTGCTTTGTGAGGCAATGTAGGACAAAAGCATCCAGTTCACAGTCCTACGTCTCGACAAAGACAAATAAATTCATTTTTCTACACAGACACAACAAGCATGCCGGAGAAACACTCAGACGGATAAGATGGACGTGACTGTTTGATCACTGATTTATGAAGATGTGTTCAACTCTGAGCCTCCTGAATGAGTGAAAAAAGGCAGAGTGCTTGTGCCTGTTGGGGAATAACAGAGTTGGTCATGATTGTGGGAGTTATTCACAGATGTACTTTTCCAAAACCAACAATCCAGCAAACTGGCCTGCTTCAGTCAGCATTTAGACAGATTTACAGAGAAGAAAATGCAAACGTCTCAATGGAGCCATCTTCGTTTGGAGTGGAACCGTCTGAGAGTACGCACCTTTACTCCCCGCAGTTAAATAATTAGTGCTTTCCCTCCTCTGTCTTAGAGTTGACGGGTTTCAGCTGACTGCTTTAGCCTTTTCTAAAAGAAAACTGAACAGCCAAAAGCAGCAGGACGCTGCAGGACATAAAGCTCATGTAAAGATGAGCACAATGCTGAGCTAGCCGTTATAACAGATGTGTCTTCAGTGCAGCTGACATAAAGCGTGGCTCAGGTCACCAGATACTTTCAGAGCATCTTTTCTTTACACTTTAAACTCCAAAGGTGACCTCCAGGGCTGCAAATGAAGCCAGCAGCTGCAATTCCTCTACTGTCCACTAGAGGCTCCAGCAGTTTGTCAGTCTCCATAGACTCCCATGTTGAACCTTTATAGCAGAAATAAGCATGTTTACAGCCTGATGCTGTTTTTGTCTTTATAGATAATTTCTTTCGTCATGACACCTGCACAGGGGCAGAACTCACCTGTTTAACTTGGACTGTAAACGGGATATTTTGATTATTTATATTGAGCTGCTGGTCTTGATAAACCTGATTATTCCTGGTTGTGTTTAGCTGCTGATTGATTCGTGTATTAAACACAATGCCTCATCTTCTCTTTCTTAGACTAAAATAAACTGTGCACTTTGTCCTCTTGAAGCGATGAAAAACGCTGCTGTGCTGTGAAGATGGAAATGATTCGCTCCTCTTCACACTCTGTGAGTGGCAGGCTGAATCCCAAACCTCCTCCTGGGTTTGTTTTCAGATATGCCACATGTTTGGCTTCCTTTGATATTTGGCGAGCCCCTGTACGTCTCTCTGATTTTCTGCTTTGGCTTAGCGTGAGCACTGAAGGAAGATGACATTTTGTCTCAAAGACGTCAGCGTCGTCTCTGTGGCTCGTCCATTTTTTGTCTGAGAGCTCCTTCCGTCCTTCTCTTACTCTCCCCCTCGCTCTTGTTTCCTTGCTTCCTCCAATCTGTGCTTGTTGTTCTTTTAATTTACCCTCCATCTCATCATTTCCACCTGTTCTTCAAGGAGATGTGCCTTTGCCAGTGTTTAATGTGCCCTTTCAAATGAAGATAATCGAGAATTCAGTAACACTCTTCGGTGATAATGGAACCGCACCACCTCGGGGAAACTGATGAAAGAACATTTCGCTTTTGTTTAAACATTGACCAGCATCGTTTCTTTTTCCTGGAATCAGCGCTGTGTGCTTTATGTGTTGCAAGTTCAATCATTCTCCAAATGAGATTTCCGTGTGAAACAGAACACCTACCGACACAAAATAACTGGCTCCATGAATATAAAGCTGTGGAGAGAAAATCTTTGAAGTGTCATAAGCCATCTCATTAAAAACCAAACCAGATGCTTTCAAAAAGGCTGAAGATAAGAACAGCAAAAATGAGCACTGTTACTTTTACATGCAGCAATCTTCTGTGACCACCGTCTCTTGCTCTGAAACTGAACTCAGGGCTCATGGTTGATCAGGTGATTCTTCGGGTTACCTCTCTGTTATTGACACAGAACTTAAAGTTAATCCCTTAATCCCTTAATCCCTGATGGCTCAGATGTTTAAACTGCACCATGCACTGCCCATCTGCAAGCCACTTTGCAACCCACCTCCACCCTCTGAAACACACTGAAGTAGAATACACAGTTGCAGGACTCTTCATGACAATAACGAAGATGATTAGTGTTGTGAGAGGGTGTACTGAATAATCAGGCCCCATCTTATCTTAATGACCTTATAGTACCATATCACTCCATTAGACCACTTTGCTCTCATACTGCAGGCTTACTTGTTGTTCCTAGAGTATTTCAAAGTAGAATGGGAGGCAGAGCCTTCAGTTTTCAGGCCCCTCTTCTGTGGAACCAGCTTCCAGTTTGGCTTCGGGAGGCATACAGTATTTCTACTTTTAATATTAGACTTCCCTGACCGCCCTGGCATCTTTCCTGCATGCACCCTGCAAATCAACAACACGAGCTAAAGGTCCACACAGTTCTATAAGATACAACAACAGTGGGTTTTGATGTGTTAGTATGTGATGAGCTGAGACAAGAATGTGTTAATAATAAATAAATATATAGTAATGATTTTTGTGCATTTCAAATTATGGACTGAAACCATCATCTTCCAGCTTTAAACCAGCAAACAGAGGCTGGAGGACTCCTGTGTGGCTCTGAGCTGGTGTGCTCACTCAAAGCAGCAGTAACAGGACATTTGTCACCCTCACCATTCTCTTTCTTCTCATTTGACAGGACGAGCCCAAAGAAACTGCTGTCCTTTCTCACATCGTCTGCTCTCTTTGCTGTCTCATATCTCTTCACCCACAAACTCCGACCTCACCAAAGACACTTCTTTGTCCCCCCACCTCCCAGGTAAATTCACCTGTATCGAGGCTCGTTTCCACCTGGAGCGTCAGATGGGCTACTACCTGATCCAGATGTACATCCCCTCTCTGCTCATCGTCATCCTGTCCTGGGTTTCCTTCTGGATCAACATGGACGCCGCACCTGCCCGGGTGGGCCTGGGCATCACCACCGTGCTGACCATGACCACGCAGAGCTCCGGTTCGAGAGCCTCTCTGCCCAAGGTGAGGACAAATCACTCGCTATTGTAGTCTGCTTGGACTTCATGAACATACCTTATTTCTAATTCATTTATTCCTGGACTATTAGAGAGCAGCTTTGCATGATTCACAGTTTAAAATAATCCTTTCTCAGTGCTTGTTTGAAACGAGCTGTTTTAGCTCCTCCCCCTTAAAATGATTTTCCATCTGATTGGCTCCCCCTCCCAAATGGAAGGTATTAACAGCAGGAGGGTGCGGCTTTTACACTCATAGCCAGGTGCCTGAGAATATAATAATGTCATATAAGGACATCATACAAAGCCATGAGTAGAAAGAAACTGTAATGCTCGAGGTTTTGCCTCATTATTGGAAACTGGAACAGCTGACAGGAAATAAGAAACAGCAGAACGGAGCCACTTTAAAGGTTCATATTTCTTAACCCTGTAACATTTCACAGGGTTGTGTGATTTTTTTGAGATCTCTGTGTCATTAATTATTTTATTTTTTTTGCCTAAAAACTGCAAAAATACAGAAAAATAAAAAAAATTTAAAAATGTAAAACTCCTATATCCAGACTTTTATTCATATGATGGCTTTCCAATGATGAGATACAAGAAAGCCACAGGATAATTACAGAATTAGCTATTTTATGCCTTTTATGTTCCAGTCCAGTGTTTGTAATAAGCTAATCTTCTACTGCTTCTTCTTCAGTACTTAGCTCTGTATAAAGACAGAAACAAAATCATCTTATTCCTGTGATGAACTTTCAGGTTTGAGCTGATAGTTTATCAGGAAGCTTATTTTCACATCTGTTGACTTTTACCTTTATAGATATTGTTTTTCATCCATGACACCCCAAAAACACCAAAAGAAAGTAAAATATGAAGCAAAAGCAGGAAGAATTTGTATGCATGACATGCAGTTTAATGACTGATGTCTTTCCATCCCTGTTGGAAGGAAGGCCTACAGCTTTTTCTGATAATTAAGGGACATAAATGACAGAGGCAGTGACAAAGACGATGTAGACAGGGGGATTAAATGAAGAAAAGATGGAATGAAGGGAAAAGATGAATCAATGGGAGTGAAATAAAAATGTCCTTTTCCCTGACAGAGACAGAGTGGAGGAAAGACGAGAGGCAGACAGATGGAGGGATGAAAGAAGGAAGAATTTTAAAAAAGACCTTTAACAAAGAAGGTTCAAGGAGACAAAAATGGAGAGAATACGTTTTAGAAAGCGAGAGGAATCTTTTACTGCCAGGGATTTTCAGATTAAAGTGAAAAAATGGTCAGGGTCTGCGTGAGCTAGTAGGATTGTATAATTACGTCCAGGAAAGCTGTAATCCCCAACACACACACACACACACATACACACTCTGTTTGTTGACATTAGGTGCTTCATGCGCTCTAAAAATTGAACAAGTGAACCGTGATTCCTCTGCAGTTCAACTGTCACAATAATGATCACACAGCACAGCTGAGCTTAGGTGGGCATACTGCTCCCTCTCTCTCTCTCACACACACACACACAGTGTTCTGTGAGTGTGTGCGATTGATAGCAGACACACACACATATGGCTCTCTTCACATGTTTCTGCTGCAGCGAGTCAGATCAGAGCAGATGTAAGTGGACACGAGGCAAGATCTCTGCTCAGCTGATCATGCTGTCCATGTACAGCAAAATGCACACACAGTACGACTCTCTCCACGTCTACTTATCGTACCATTACTGGGACACATGTTGTCGTACCCTCTAAGCTCCAGCCGCAGACCTGGGGCGGCTGCGGTTCACCTGTAGCAGTGGACTTGTCCTTTTTGGTACCTGCCTTTCAGAGAGTTGCTGACTTCACCGATTCAGATCAGGCCGCTCTCGTCTCAGGGCTGCAGATCCTTTTTGTGAGAAAGCACAGACGTCACAGAAATATGCAGACGCTTCCTTCAGTGCTGCTGCCAGGATACAAACAGCGGCCATGAGCGTTACGGCCCCATTTGAAAGACAAAGGAAGCAGGAGAGGTGGGGTCGGCGGAAGCTTCTCAGCAAACCGACTCCACGCTTCTGTCTCCACATCTTCACTTTCATTTCCTTTACCTTCACTCCCTCTCTGCTCAGTTAGTTTTAAGCCCCTGAAAAATGTCTGATCAGGTTTAGGAACAGCCTGAATACATAACAATAACCCAGCGTGTTGCAAGACATGTTTAAATTTCTGAACAAGCATCCCTCTGTGGGGGGCCAGGACCGAGACCTCGGTACCAGGTTATGAAAACTTTGAGCCCCTTCTCTGACACATCAGGGATGATAACTGGCTATGTGGAAACTACATCCTTCTTTCGTATTTATGATGATATTTCTTTTCTGTCTCTCAGTGAAGAAAGGATCGATGCATTGATCTTCTGACAGGGAGCTCAGTTGTGATATGCGTAATGCTGAATGAACAGCTGATGCCCCCTCAGAAACCTTCAGTCCAGTCGTGACTCGATGCTGAGGAAGCCTCTCTCAGAGTTCTCAGAGTGCTGCTGAGTCAGCAGAACTGTGCTGGAAATCTGAACAGGTGAAGGATGACTGCAGGGAGATCTGTTGTTATGTTCAACTTTGGTGAAATTAAAAAAGAAGGATTAAGATGGTCAGATTAGCTTACAGTTGATTTTTTGTGTCTCCAAAGCTTCATCGACCCTTTTTATCTGTCTGCGCAGAAAAACGCATCATCTGTTCAGTACTGAAAAATGATCTATCCATCCATCATTCCCACATTTTCCCGTTCCATGCATGTTGTGTTCCACTAGCCCACTTCTCAGTTTGTCCTCTTATCCTGAAGACTTGATATGGAGCTGGCTGATCAGGCCACATATGACCCGGTATGCTTTAGTTATCTGTCGCTTATATTAGGTTGGGATTAGCCTGGGGACATTTCATAGATGCGTGAAAGGATTGAAACTCCAATCTGTTGTTCCTCAGTGTTCACACTAGACTATCCAGCTACTCTACTCACGCGCCCCAAACGACTTCCAAGCTACCCCATGCCCTGAATCCCTCTGTGAGTGGGTCACACAGAGACGAGTAGAAGCTAGGCGATGTAGACGTCCTTTTTCCAATATGCAAACACATGTCTCCGCTGTGTAGGGACCGCCTCCACCCACACGGGCTACGTCAGCAGTACGTTGCTGTGCTGTGCTGACCACGTTCCTCTGTCACGTTGACGTCACAGCGATGGAGGGTGCTATCTGGGCCAAGACGACCATTTCTGAAGCCTGAGCTTTAGGCTCCTGTGGATTATTCTTACACACATTTTTATCTCATTATTTGAACCTGTGGAATCATTCAGTGCAACATCATTGTGGCAGAAAATAAGGGAAAATCCTCCCTCTCTTGCTCAGTTGGTCAGCACTTTCAGCTCATGGCCCTCCACTTCTTCTCCTTCTTCTTTTTTGATCGTTGCCCTGTGAAGCATGCGTACAGTAACACAGCCTAAGCTGCTCAGCAGGTCACCACTGCTCAGTTTGTCTGTCAGGAGCATTCAGCCTCACACAGATCATACTGCAGCACCGAGCTAACAGTCGCCTGTGGACTCAGTAAAAACACACGAGTCACTCTCAGGATGTAGAGCGTGAGTTTAGTGTTCTTCAGTCCTGCCAGATTTCATAGCTAAGCAGAGTCTGTGAGAGCTAATTTAAGAAATCTGTACCAGCAGCATAAGGAAAACTGTGGTCACTCATAACGCTTCATGTTGGCAGTAAAACAAAAACAGCATCAGGAAATAAAGTGTTGTCCCACAGTGTGGTGCAGCATCTCTCTCTCCATCTGCTTCATTTACCTCGCTTAATGCTCTGCCTTCCCAGAATCAGCACCAGAGAAGGCACTATTTTAGAGAAAGGGTCATTCAAAAGCTTCTTTTACTTCTGGATCTGCCTAAGTTTATGAATATAACCACACAGTCCAAAATAAAGCAGCACAGGACCCGAAGCTGACCTCTAAAATCGTCCATGCTGATTTTATGAGTATGTATGAAAAGGTAACATGTGTGCTGGGCAGGATTTGAAGATTGTTTCTACTGCTTCACACAAAGGAGGAAAGGCTTCTTTAAGTGCCTGTGAAATCATTTTTGTGGGAGAGTCATCCCCGTCTCTCTGGCTGGATGACCATCACCGCTGAGCGCGCCCACTGAGCGTTGAGGCCTCTCGGCAGCTCGGGGAGGGAGTCGCTCAGGCGTTCGAAGATAAACGTTTTCATGAACGGCACAAACGAGCGGCGATGATAAGCACTCTGTGTTTGTGTAAAGTGATCCAAAGTCATAGTTTAATTGGATTTTAAACGGCTGATTGTGGGCTTCCTCTCTGCGAGACAGAGCAGGTTCTCCCTCTCAGGCTGCACGCTGTAATTGCGTTTGAAGATGAAAAGTTGTAATGACAGGCCGGGCAAATGCACTCAAATAAAGGTACTTGGCGGGCAGATAGCAATCATACAATGATCCAACCAGACTTCATTTAGCCCGTATTATCTGGACAGTCCTCGCCCTGGCCGTCTTGCTGTAATTTCACTGGTTCTGTGAGCTAGTTGGGTCCTGTGTTGTGTTTTACGTGCACCTGGCTGTGCATGCAGTCAAGTAAATCTAATAGTGTAGAGAGAGCACCTTAACCTCGTAGTCTAAGCTCAAGACAGTGGGAATACCTTTACACGTATGCCTTTACTGCGATAAAGATACAGAGCATCACTCATTCCTGTGCACTCAGATATTGCAGACAAATGTAGAAATGAGTACAGATTATCAGACCACTATGAAATTAAAGTATTTTAATGTATTTGGATGCTTAGCTTATTTTACTTTTGCACACAGAAACCAAATTATTTCACTAAAAACAAAAACTACCAGGGTAATGATTACCCCTGATGCTAACAGTCCTTTTGGCTGGATAACAATCAGGGCTTTGTGCAGGCCGGTCAGTAACGCTCACTTTGGTCTTCTGGAGGTCGTTCTTCACCAGGAGCGACATATGTTTTGGGTCGTTGTCGTGTTGGAAGACAAAGTGATGACTCAGACCCAGTTTAGCCGCTTACTGTGAGCATCACTGATTCTGTTTCTCAGGTCTGGACTGGTGATGCTCAATTACGGCTCAAACCCTGCTCAAGTTTTTATACCGAGTGTAAACTGGAAGATAACCGTCAGTTTGAACTGGATTTTACAGCTTTGAGTGTTACAGAGTTAAAGCACATCATTGCACAGCAGTGCTGTGTGCTGTGGCTCAATGAAAAGGTCAGTTTTTCAGGAGTAATAATATTCACCCTGCTCACTGTTGTTTTTTCTTAAATCATTCTGTTATTGTGTGCAAACTGGAATCATTTATGCTTTCTGAAGGAAACCAGTATGTTTCGAAATCTTGTTCGTCTGTTAAAAAGCACTTAGCCAAAATCTGCACATTTCATAGGGGAAACAGATTATTTGGATTTTTAGGTCGTTTGTTTGACCCTTTAGAGCAGGGGTGTCGGACTCCAGGCCTTGAGGGCCGGTGTCCTGCAGGTTTTAGATTTCACCCTGGGTCAACACACCTGAATCAAATGATTAGTTCATTACCAGGCCTCTGGAGAACTTCAAGACATGTTGAGGAGGTAATTTAGACATTTAAATCAGCTGTGTTGCATCAAGGACACATCTAAAACTTGCAGGACACCGGCCCTCGAGGCCTGGAGTTCGACACCTGTGCTTTAGAGTGACCAGAGGAAGCTCTATAAGAACAGCGTATTGCTTCAACAACAGCTTACACTGATCGGTAACACTGACTAAAGACCCAGTCAGTGAACATCTGTTGTGAAACCTCGAGTTGAGGGGTGGAGCCAGCTGTGGTCACAGTCCAGTGATCATACCCTGGTTTATCTTTCTGTCCTAACAATGACTTTAACTTATCAAATTTACTGAAAGTAGCTGAGCTGAAAGTACTGATAAAGTATGGCGAGTGTTTACTGAGATCAGGTTAGCAGTAGGCACTTTTTACTTTTCAGACTTTAATGCACATTTTGGAGGGGAAATGAAATATTATAAAATAAAGTGGAAAAATGAGCAGAAAATACCAAATTTCAAATGAGAGGGAGCGTCTCCTGAGATCTAAAACCACAGAGATGAAAATAAAAAATAATGTATTTGTTCCCACATATATAATGTGATTTATGCACTCATTGTATTGTACTTATCTGCATCAGTTACAGCAATAAATGTTCCTTTATGAACACTTGTTTTCATGACGCAGGAGCATCATTTGGTGTAAATTGCTCATTTGAGAAAACATTTGGAGTTTAAAGTCATGAACTGAAAATGAAGCCAACTTTCCAAACTTTCTCTAATCGACTGCCTCCAGCCTCAAACCAAACAGGGTGAAATGATCTTTAGATGCTCGTTAGATCTTATTAGGGTTTCTTTTTTTATCAGCAAGTCAGACACAATGCACAGAGACCCTCTGACGCCCTCTTCCTTCCCGTCTCCACTAACAGGTGTCGTACGTAAAAGCCATCGATATCTGGATGGCCGTTTGTCTGCTGTTCGTGTTCTCAGCCCTGCTCGAGTATGCCGCCGTCAACTTCATCGCCCGCCAGCACAAGGAGCTGCTGCGCTTCAGACGGAGGCGACGACACATGAAGGTGAGCCGCCTTGAGCATCCATGGCACGACCTCACCTTTAAATTCATGTTTCCGTGCATTTTTACATCTCCGCACTGAGTCTGTCCTTCATGCAGAACTCTGATGAGTTATATTCAAGAATTAGTTTGTTCATATCACAGAGGTGTCTCTGAATAACCATAAAATGAAGAGGAATCATTTTGGGGTTCTGCTTTTTGTTCTTCACCTGATTTAAGTGCATTGGATTAACAGAAAGGTATCTTTGGAGAGGAAATATGAAACCAGTTGTTTTTTTGATGGTCAGTCATTTCACCAGTCCCAGCACGAACCGAAGCACGAGAGAAACTGATAGTTTAGATCTACAAATGTGCAGTTTTTACAAGTAAAAATGGAAACTCACTTTCAACACAAGAAAACAGTGTGTGTGTGTGTGTGTGTGTGTGTGTGTGTGTGTGTGTGTGTGTGAGAGAGAACACCAAAATCTCAGCTCTCCTCCATCCTCAGGCCTTCTGAAAAATTCACGCCGTGTTTGATATTAGCTTTTTCGCAGGCAATGCTCGTCATCACCAGGCAGAAACACAAAGCATCAATGTTTGATGGGAATGATTAAAGGCTGAGCCGCGGAGCAAACACAGACGAGGCTCATAATGGATCCACGATGTAAAAGAGAAGAAAGCACACATTAAAAAAGAAACTCTGCTCAGCTCTCAAACTTTTGTTTGTGGAAATGCAGCAGTCGGAACAAACAGTGCAGAGTGTGCTGCAGGGTTTTTTGTGTGTCTGTGACATCACGTGTTTTTAATCCAGGTAGTGCTGGAAAAATCATCCCAGCGTGTTTCATTGATTTCTGCTCAGATTAAACACGTGTGGTCAATAATCAGCTAGAAAACAACATCCTCTGCCTACAGATGTTCATATACAGATGTTCCATTAGTTAATCTGAAGGAAGCCAAACCTTTGAAACAAGTATGCTAACAAACATTACAGACATGAGGCTTTTCTGTATCTTTTTTTTTTATTTATTAAAATAGTAAGCCATGTAGAATAAACAAACTAGTGTTTATTTTTACATCTGAGTATTAATCCATCCATTCACAGCTCCCTGGTGTTGTTAAAAAATAAAATGTTGAGCTATTGTAGGAAGTGACATGTATAAAATCTGCCCCAGGAGCTGGCTAAAATTTGGGAGAGCCTGTGAAAAACATACAACACTGATTAGATATTTTTATCACAAAAAATTGGATAATCACATCAACATCCTTAGTCTTTCTTCATTCTGACATCACTGTGAAGTCAAAAACAAATAACTCCCAAAACAGCCTCCATTTTTTCATTAACTGTCAAACTGCCTAAAAAGATATCTTCTGATGAAACGAAGATAAAGTGGAGACCTGAAAATGTGTTGCTTTATTTAATTCCTCAACACTGTTTTTGGATATTTGGTTAAAATGACAACACACAAAGTCAAATTTCCCCCGGAGGACAGTTCAGACGTATCAGAGCCTTTTTTTTTCTTCTTTGCCTTCTTTCTTCTACTTTCTTAGGTTAGCGTTTATCTTTGCAGCATTTAATCAATCAATTCTATATGTCCAGTTGGATTTATCAGCACCCGGCTGCTGTATTGAATAAAAAGTAAAGCTGTCAGGCCTGCGGGGAGCTGAAGTGCTGCTTGACAGTGAAACTGGTGGTTTGTGTGGGTGAAGGGCAGGGAAACGCAAACGCCCACAAGAAATGCAACATCGTGCCTGCAGTAAACAATCCATACAGCGTTCAGTGTGTGTGTTTGTGTGCGAGAGAGAGATTGTATCGTTATAGCTGGTGAGCATGCATGAATGCATCCGTGGGGGCTGTCGTGCATTTTGCTGTTGTAGGGCATGTGTTTGTGCTCGCTACTCCTGGAGTCGCCTGATTGAGTCATGTATTTATGAGGACCTTGTGTCCTCGCGGGGTGACAGAGGTCCTGCCCAGTGAGGCCATTGCATTGTAGACATAAGATCAAGATTAGACTGTCAGTTAGTTTCAGAATGAATGTAATCAAGATTTAGGCTGGACATGCAGAAAAAGGCGGGTTTAAGAAGTTTACATTCAAAAAAGTTTTGAGTTCATGTTATTAGTGATCATTATTATTAATACTAAAGAGCCTTTCTGCATATTTTTGTGGGTCAGTTCAGTTTTATTCAAATACCACCAAATCACAACAATGGTTACCTCAGTCGCCTTATTCTGTAGAATAAAGGTCCTGCAATAATACAGACAAAACCCAACAATCAGACGACCCCCTATGAGCAAGTGCTCAGCAACAGAGGGAAAGAAAAACTCCCTTTTAACAGGAAGATACCTTGGGCAGAACCAGGCTCATGGAGGGGTGGCCATCTGCTGCGAAGGGTTGGAGGTGAGGGGATTCAGTTCGATACATTTCAATTCAGTTTTATTTATATAGCGCCAAATCACAACAACAGTTGCCTCAAGGCGATTTATATTGTAAGGTAGACCCTACAATAATGTATACAGAGAAAAACCCAACAATCATATGACCCCCTATGAGCAAGCACTTTGGTGACAGTGGGAAGGAAAAACTCCCTTTTAACAGGAAGAAACCTCCGGCAGAACCAGGCTCAGGGGATTTTAGTGTGGTTTTTCAAACTCAGGAGGAAACTTCAGCTTTAATCCAGTGGGGACGAGGCGTCTTATCAACGTCTCAAGATGATGAGAGACACAAGTCCAATCTGATAATGATCAGGATGACGTGTAAACAAAAGCTCAAGAAGCTGTGGAAAAAAATGTTCTCTCTGTATATGTATATAAAAATGTCTGAGCCACAAGCAAACAGCGGTATTCCCAAATGAACCCCGCTAACAGAGTGTGATTGAATCCTCCCTCCACAGAAATCTCAGTCCACAAAGGCACAGTGAGGGAGAGAGAGAGGGACGGGAGGCCGGTCTGTGGAAAATAATATAGAAAAATAATCCAAAATAAAATTTATAAATCTTAAATCCCATTGTGGTAATCCCCAATCCCCCTGAGCAGCAATGGGAGGTGAAGAGGTAGATTAGCAGTCCGGCTGCCGCTGCACTTTCCAGGGAATCAGACGCTCACTCCTCTCTCGGCCCACAGAGAGAGAGTGAAAGAGGACCGCAGGCTCAGGACTGACCCACATGTGCAACACCAAACCTTTTGCATACGTTTTTTTTATCGCACACTCTCTGTGTGGCCCTGCGATGGAAGCGGGGTGAATGTAGGCCATCGGCCCATTATGCAATTTGAGCCTCATACACGGCGGCCCGTCTGTCGGTCTTCCTGCCTTTACATCTGGCCGTTCGGAATCCTTAATATCTATTTTAAGCTTGTATTACAAAATAGGTGAATTCATGTTCTGGTGTTCTTATATAACATCATTTGTTTTTCAGTTTTTGTGTCATGTTGTGTAGTCGGGTTTTTGTTGAGGTTGTCTGAGGTGACCCTTCAGTCACCAAAAATCCTCTAATGTCATTTAACGGTTGACGTCTCTGCAACGAGCGCAGAATTTTGTACTTTCTTATATAAAACAGTGTTTATTACATTCATCACCAACAAAATGGAAGAATGATTCAGGTGGGAATAGAGACTGGAAAATATCAAAATTACAACAATTTCTATATTAAAACAGATCTAGGCTGTTATTTTTAACTATTTTGGTGTCACTAATATTCAATGATGGGAATAACGGCATTACAAGTAACGGCGTAACTAACGGCGTTACGTTTTTCAGTAACGAGTAATCTAACGAATTACTATTTCTATCGTTACAACGCCGTTACCATTACTAACAAGAAAATGCGGTGCTGTCGCATTACTATTTTTCAACAAACAGACGGTTGAAGCTGTCTTCAGCTTACCGCATCTTATATCAGTTGCACGGAAGTAGCTGTCTATGTAAGTAATCTGGGCGCTACAGCTTTAAGCAGCTGCGCGCGCTCCCGTGGGCGGCAATCACTTTCTAGCAGATGATCACTTTTTGGCACAACACCTGCAGCTAGGGGGCAAAACAATCGCATGAGTGCTGCTGTTTGACTGAGGAAGAATAAAGTAGTCGTGGTAAGCCAATCACATGACCACTTCAAGATGACAAACCAACAAGGTGATATATACCAGTTTTTAAATTGTGTTGATAGGCCACGTAAAACCAGACTCATGATAAACAATATATACGCGGCGTTTTTTCCTGAATAGTTTCGTCATGTTTACTGTCTAACGACAGCGCTAGCGAGCACTCTCTGCTTATGACCAAAAAAAACCAAAACCAAAAACAAAAAAACAGCCCTTTCGTGTTGGTGGAAAAATGCACCATGTCGACCAATCAAAAATGATATGGCAACATGACATTTGGTTGTTTAGGAAGAGGGAGAAGTTTTAGGAGCGACGGTGAGAGAGAGAGAGAGAGAGAAAGACAGCAGAGAGAGCGAGTTTTGAGATGTGAGAGATTTGTGACGTTTAGCATGTTTGGAGTGTGTAATTAATGTGTTGTCTTGTGTAGTTAGTGTGTAGTGTTGTGGATAGTTTTGTGTTGTGTGTCAGAACAATGAAGTGACTGCTGTCTCCAGGTAGAAAACAGGAGTGATAAACCTCCTGCTGTCAGCCTGCAGGTATCAGGCTGTGATGTTCTCCTTTGTAGTGGACAGAAGCTTTACAGAAAACAAGCCCGGGATCAGTCAACTCATTTTGCGGGTACAGTAACCCTATTTTCTGGATGTCCACCATCTATATTGTTTTAAACTCCATCCTGGAAGGTCAGCTCCTGCCAGATCCTGATCTCGTCTTATTGGCCTCTTGTTGTGTGGAGTTGGACCGAGCCAGCCCAATAGCCTGAACTCGGCAGCCTGAGCCCGACAGCCCGAACCCCACAGCCGTAACCCATTGGCCTGAACCCGATGGCCCAAACCCAGCGACCTGAACCTGACAGCTGTAACCCAGCGACCTGAACCCCACAACCATAACCCAACGGCCTGAACCCAGCAGCCTGAACTCGACGGCCTGAACCCTACATAAGAACCCTGCCTGAAATAAAAGGTGCTTACCTAAGTCAAGTATTTCAGGCGTGCACTTATGTAAATCTACTTACTCTCCACCACTTGTGCACAACTCGTCTCATCACAACACCTTAACAGCAAGAGACTACAAGGACTTCTAAGGACGCAAAGAAAACAGAGATCAATTCGAGGTATTTGCATTTAAAGCAGGATTTTGCCGAGAGGTCTGCATAATTTGGTGGAAATGGAGGAATTCTTCAAAAGTATAAAACAACTTAAAATTCAGCTCCTTGGGTCTTTTTACTTTATTTCAGGAACAATAAAAATGGAATAAAATGATCCCTTAATAAATGTATGAGCACCCTCAATAAGATCATCACCATTAATCCCGACCGCTGTGAAGGAAATCTGATGACAGCGAAACCCCGTCGGCACACAGCGAGTGAGAGGCATGCAGTCCTT
This sequence comes from Oreochromis niloticus, assembly GCF_001858045.2. Taxonomy (NCBI): domain Eukaryota; kingdom Metazoa; phylum Chordata; class Actinopteri; order Cichliformes; family Cichlidae; genus Oreochromis; species Oreochromis niloticus. The sequence goes on along the minus strand of NC_031966.2, from coordinate 6,466,365 downwards.
GGGCGTCACTCGTTCTTAATTAACCTCTCTGGCCAGTGCTTCTAATGTGAGTCTAATGTGATCCACAGCCCTCCATTACGGCTGCGAGAGGGCTATCAGTCAGGTTTAAGCTCGCTGCAGAGGAAACTGTCACCGCTGCGCTCGGGCACGCATAAACCTCACTAACACAGGACTGCTCGGTCAAATCTAAATTCCAGCTGAGATGTAAAAATAACCACAATCTAACCATGATTATAACCTGGTGTTTTAGAAGCCCAGTCATTAGCACAGTTAAATCCTGTCCTCCTATATTTACTGCATTTGCTGTCCCAGATATTGTGATGTGATTCGATGATAGGGTCTTTTGTATTATTGTAGTCTTTACCTTACAGTATGAAGCACCTTGAGGCAACTGTGATGTGGGTATAAATAAAACTGAATGAATGAATTGAAATGAACGATAGCTTCAGGTCATCACCGATGATCATATACACCTCAGGCTGTCGACTTCTCAGAAAGTGACTACAGCTGGATTAAAGGGTGAAGTGTTAAGTAATTAGCTAATGCTTCCTACCTGCATTAGACAGATAAGCCTGTTATGCTAAGGCTTTAGGGAAAACAATGGTTGGAGTCTGCAGCACAGCCTAAATGATTGTGACTGTGTGTGATGAACTTACCTGGTCACTTTGAGGATAGCAACCAGGTCTGCAATAGGGGCTGTAACCACCTCAATCAGAGTAAATTTGGCCATCCAATATGGCGACTTTAATAAGCTGGAGTCAGCCTGCTATCAGTTTATCTGTCATAAATCAGCGATTAACTGTGATAAATTAACAAAAATCACAAATCTGTTGAATTTCTGTTACATAGAAACGAACTACATTCAGAACCTAACAGAGAGAAACAAGTTCCTCCACAATAGTGACAAGAGAGTCCTTACTGCAGAATGGCCATCCAACTAACCTGAAAAAACTAGAATACGAGTTCCACTAATCAGCTGGGACCTCGTCTCTCTGTGTCGGACTGAGATTGCTTGGAGACAGGTTGCCTCCAACTAAGTGTTATCCCACTTAAAAATTCTGAAAGTGTGACATGTTCCAGAGAAGGCATTTGCAACCAGTTACAGGAGAACAGAAAACTGGTAAGATAATCAACTTCCTCACGCCAAACACAGGCTCTTAGTATTACTGTTGTTGAGTTGTGGTGCAGTTTGTGATCACATTTATGCTTCAAAGAAAGTTGTATGAATGAGATGATCTTGTTAAACAAAGGTATAATATAATATTGGTATAATATAACAGAGGTATAATATACTTTTATTTTGGACAGAGATTAATTTCCATGATAATCCAGAGCTGCTGGAAAAGACTCTGTTAGTGCTAATTAATATACAAATGAAAAACTAGAATTTCACTAACGAAAACAAGAGTTATAGGCAAGATCACTAAGCAAAATAAAATGTAAATTGATTGGTTTAAAAATCCTTCTAAAGACATTACAAGCAACGGTTTAACCCGTGTTTCCTTCACAGTTACCACAAACTGGTTGGAATTATCTACAGGGACCAAACCAGTTTGTGTATGAGGCTGTAAACACATTTATTTCTGCTGGAAGGTTTTAACACGAGAGTCTATGAGGGCTGACTCACTGCTGCCCCTTCGGGTCATTAGAGGTTTTGGCTTCTTAGTTTGATTAAATTTTGAGGTGTGACTGCCAAACAGGTGCCCTCACTGTCATGTGATCGCTAGTCTAGAACTAGTTTTCTCTGAGCTTATTCGTGCAGATGTTCAGAGCATCTTGCTGCATTAGCATGAAAATTAGTGCATCACTTCCAGGCACTGACAGCAGCAGCTTATAAGGTCACGGTAACAACTTCACAATCAGCGGAGGGCCAGGTGGCACATACACAGAGGCACATATGTGACACCAGTGCACTCGTACGTGTGCTCAGTCAGTGCCGTGACACTCGGGCCAGTCCAGAGCGAGAAGAAGCAGGATTCAGATGTTGCTCGCACATATAAATCTTCGTACTGGGACACGTGAGGATCTGTGGTACTAGTTAAATACACTTCTTGAGGGGTTCCTGTCATCTAGTGGAGTGATTCCTTCCTGAAAGAGAAGAACCATCTGTGCTGACTTTAGCCCTAATATACATTAGCTGTGTTTTAAGGTAATTACAATGGTGAGCACATGCCTTCCTCTGAGTGTGGTAATTGTCGTAGGACGATACATTGTAATGGATTAGAGTAATTATTCCCCAGAGCGGTTTGTTTCCTGCCATTCTGGCTGCAGCAGAGATGAAGCGCTATGAGCTGCAGCTGAGTACAGTTGGAAGCCGCTGCAGTCAGAGTGAACAATGTCCTCGAGGACTTTGTGGCTTTTATGCAACTATTGAGATGCATGCTGTAAAAGTGCTTTGAAGCATCAAGTGCACATATACAAAAGTGAGAGTGAAAGGACAGCCAGCTTGGGCCTTGATTTCTTGAAGCAATACTTGAGATTTTCTGGGGACTGGAAATCTTTGGCTGAAATCAGCAGGTATGCAAATCCAAGTGAAAGCTGCAGCCTGCTGTCGCTCTGCTCCCCGCCCCGAATCGTATTTCAGCATGGGACGGAGCTGTGTTTGCGGCACAGGTAGCCGCAGCAGCAGCAGTTGGAGGAGTCCCAGTTGTGCTGATTTCTGTGGTTTCTACTCTGATGTTTTATTGATTTGTTAGTGACACTGATAGTTCAGGGACAACGAGACAGAGAAAGAGCAGAAGCAATTGGACTCAGGATACCTGCTTCAGAAGGACGTCTAATTAGAAAGACAGAGCGAGAGGGCATCAAATAGACAGATACCGCAGCCCTGTGAGAGCAAACGCTGCTGCCAACGTCCACGCAGAGAAACATCCCCCCCTGCTGGGCGAGCACAGCTACTGCACGGGGATCAGATCAATAGCGCCACTCATCCTTGAAGGATAGGCCCGCCTGGCAGCAGCTCGCTTGTTTAACACAGACAAGCTCTCCAGACTGAAAACGAGAGCCTCTTTAGAAATCAAAGGGAAGTCAAACATTACTGCCTCTGCCTCCGCTTCAATCAGGACTGTCTGCAGTGCCTTCCCTTACAAGTTCACAGCACCAAATTCTAATTAGTATTAAGACGAAGAGAGGCCTTCGTTAAAAAATTATTTGTGAATTAGCCACTGTGGAGTAGAGTGGCTTGTGTCAGATACATTAAAAGTGACTGCCCTGCGTTACATCCACAGTCAAAGTAACACAAACACTCAAGCACATCGAAGCAGCGAGCGACTAGATTAGATTAGATAAAACTTTATTAATCCCTCGGGTGGGTTCCTCCGGGAAATTCGGTAAAGCACACGACGGTCCTCTTCTGCGTCTCGCTCACCTTAAAAACACGAGAAAAGAAGGAGAGCAATTAGATGACGCTTCCTCCCCTGCAGCTCGTTCGGCCTTCTGGGAAGAGAGATGAACATTTGGAGAAGAGGCCTGGGGCACATGACCTCCCCGCTGCAGCCTCCGTCCCACTGTTTTATAATGACAGCGCCTTATTATGGAAACTGACATCCTGATTGATCGGCTATAATCAGCTCGTTAGCCATGATTAGGTGTTTGGGGGGGGGGTCAACATGCTGGTTTCTCTAAATGCCGTGGTCTCACAGGCTGTTCGCCAGCTCTGAAAACAAAGGCAGATAAGAGGGCTCAGGGATTAGGAGGCCCAAAGAAGCACGGTGAGAGCGATGAGCCATACGTGGCGGCTGAACCTCTGGATTGACGGGCCGGCTGTTGAGTGGTGTTCGGCACTCTTCCCCGATCAGGAAAATCAAGCAAAGTAGTGATTGACTAAGAAAGTGCTTATAGTCCCTTTTTTCATCAAGCTGCTCAGTACAAGTACAGATTTGTACTGATCACACTACAACACCATGCAAATTTTTATTTAAATATCCATATTTATCTGCTGGACAAGGAAATGTGCCGACCTCTCGCCCTTATTGTAGTGCTGAAAGCCTCGGGATTAGTCAGACATGAATTTGCATGAGGCTCTCCATGTTTTCTCAAGAATAAAAGGATGACCTCTTGGCCAAGAGGCCATCCCGTACACTGTACCATCTACTGTGAGCTCCTCCTGAGCTGGTTTCTACCAAAAAACCCAGCCTGTAAAAGGAATGAAACCAGAACAAGGACATGTAATCCTGATTAAACATGTAATAAAATGGATATCAGCCAATCACACAGATAAGAACCTCATATGTAGATGACAATAAATGTGTGTGCTCATGGACCATCACGATGTCTCAAGCTCAAAATAACACAGAAGACATTTTTACCTTGTCTGTCGACGGTCAACCTTCAGCTTCAGAAACTGTCCTCACCTGCATTAAAAGCTAAATTAATGCCAGCATGAACACTAACTGACACCAAATTGCAAACCTCAGATTGAGTGAAAAGGTGACGTGGCTTCCCCGAAAGATATTTATGTCACACATGGTTAAAGTGCAAAGAGAGGAGATACAGGAAGAGAGCAGCAGATCGTGTGGTTCATTATTCCAGGTCACACAGGGCACTCCAATGGGAACAAACAGCAGGGATGCAGAATAAATATCATCACTGCCAAAGTTTTACAAAACATCATCAGGAACATCCATAAACTTTCTTCGTACAGCCTTCTGAAAAAATTAAAATGTACAGCTCTGCTACCACTTGAGATGTAAATGAAGACAGAAAACTAAACAGCAGTGACATTTGCAGGGTACTGATGTTGGGCTAGCTGGTATATAATGATGTGCTACGTGGTGGCTAGCTACACAGCTATAGTTAGCATTATATAAACACAGTGAAGCTGGAGGATGAATGCTAACTTTTTTCCACTTGATAAAAGTTAACATGAGGGTTCCTGATTGTTAGGGACAAATGCAATTGCATGGCAGGATGCTGTAAACGGACCAAACTTCAGTCAGGAGAACAATTGAGATAATCCATCCACAATACGAGGTTAGTCATTAATATACTGCTGCATGGGCTGGGCTGTTGTTACATTGTAATAATCCTTAATAAATGTAGTTTAGACCCGGAAGCAGGGTTCATAGGCAGTGTTGGGAAGGTTACTTTTAAAATGTATTCCACTACAGATTACAGAATACATGCCCCAAAATGTATTTTGTAACGTATTCCATTACGTTACTCAATGAGAGTAACGTAATGGTATTCTGAATACTTTGGATTACTTAATATATTATCATGCTGTTTACAACTACATGAATGTGATTTATTACTATTACTGAAGGTCCGCGGTTCCGAACCGTAGTAAAAGGACCTCTGGCTAATACGTCGGGTTCCGTGTCAGGCTCGTAGCCTAAAACTAGCTTTACTTTGTTGTCTGGGTCAAGTTTGCTAGCAAGAGACCGAGAGAGGCATTGAAAGGCTTCTCCAACGGAACTTATTGTTTCGGAGGAAAACATGAACACAGTGTACAGTTGAGTCTTAATACCTTACTTACAACTGGGCTCGTCAGGCACTCTTCTTGGCTGCAGTGGTTATTATTATATTTACATGCTTCCAGCTCCCGTTTCATCTCGATGACAACTCGTACTTTTCCACTCCCTTTTTCTCCCTCCTCGCGCTCACAGACACATAACGGGTATGGCAGTCCATTCTCCCTGCAGCACAGACTACACTGCCCGTGAGGCTACATTCTTTAGGGCTATGCCTGTAGCATTTTGCCTATTAGCTTAGCACAACAACAACAACAAAAAGGCGTTCTCCCACCCAGGAAACACACAGGTCGTGTCCAAATTCATGGGCTGCATCCTCCTGAGGACGCATTTGTAGACCGATTACGTCACAGCGACGCGCCGAAGGCTGTCCAAATTCGTAGACTCCTCCGAATGCAGCCGACAAATGCGTCCTCCTTTTCCCCGAATTTGAAGGATGGGTCGGGTGTGTCCTTCGTGGCCCACCATATCCCAGAATTTATAGCGCGGCCCAGCCAAACTCCAGTTTCCGGCAATGGCGGCCGCTACTAAGTTTTAAAATTACTTTTATTAATCTTTCTGGGTCACAAAATAAACTTTTAACATATTTTCAGGCGAGAATGTAGCTGTGTAAACTTCAAATATCTGCTCGGTTTATCAAGATATCACATATTTGCAAAGGTGCTTCAACGTTTTCGGAGACGTCTGTTACCCACCCGCTCGATAGCTAGCCGAGAGCTCAAGGGTCACTGAAGCCGCCGAGAACGGCACAACTCCCGGCACATCATTTTCAGATCATGGCGGACTTTCGCTAGTCAGGTTAAACGTAATATATAAGTCACTTAGACAACATAAAAATGTAATTGTTTGGCTTTTTTCAGTGTTTTATTTGTTCGTGAGTAAATCGGTTTGGCTGAGATTAAAGTTATTAGACTAGATTAGATAAAATAAAACTTTATTAATCCCCCGGGTGGGTTCCTCCTTGGTTTTCACACAGCTGAATAAACGTCAAACAGCAAACTGATTAAACAGAAGTGTGAGATGGTCGAGAATTTACGCCAGTGTCCTGTTATATTTTAGATAGCAAGGAGCAGACGGCCGAGTTTATTAAACTTCACCGAGACAGCGGTGACGCAAATCTGAAGGCTAGACCGTCCAATTTCACAGCCGTTTATTTCCGGCCTACCCAACCTTCTGAGGACCCCGCCCACGTAGACCGCGAAGGCCGGGTCCTCAGGAGGATGCAGCCCATGAATTTGGACACGACCACAGTCGCAGAGAGAGTGTGTGTCACCCTGTAACCATGGCAACCGTAACGCTGCCGCCTGGAACAACAGAACATAGCTGTCAAACAAAACCCAAACAGTCCTGACCCGTGACAATATGATACAGGAAAATATCGTCGTGCAATCCATTTATTTCAACAAAGTAACTGTATTCTAAATACCACCTTTTTAAACGGTAACTGTAACGGAATACAGTTACTCATATTTTGTATTTTAAATACCTAACGGCGGTACATGTATTCCGTTACTCCCCAACACTGTTCATACGTCATCACTTAACAACCAGCTAGGGGTTCAAATTTGGACTTTTTAATTTGCCTCATTAGAGCATCAGTCTGACAGATCTGTCAGTCTGAAGAACTGCAGCCGTTTCATGTAATGTAGAGGAGCAGAAACCAGCAATCTGTCTGATCATTCGCTGCAGGAAATTTCAGTAAGGGCATTCTGGGTAAACTTCAAGGCTCATGTCACCATAACGAGCATATGAAGGACTGGTTTTTCCCTACTTTTGACACTGTGACTCCTCCTCCTGGGTCAGAATCACAATCTTTGATATATTTGGTTGCAGTTCTTTACAAGTGTTTTTCATGGAGATATTTTCTGTGCCCAAATCCAGGATTCATCCATGTTGGCAGGTTGTAGACAGCAAGCCTGTTCCCTAACCCTCCCCCCACTAGCAGCTAAACGGATCAGCTGCTAGTGACAGACAGACAGCCTGGTCTTTATGAGGAATTTCATGAAATAACAGCACCAAATTATTTAACAGTTATCATAAATGTTAAGGTTAGCCGTTTAGCTATTAGCAGTTACGGATATTGCCGCTTGTGAAGCTATCATTAAGGTAGCAGCTAGCAGCTGTGTTTAATTTGAGAGCTGGCCACAAACACGATCCGTCCAGCCCGTGTAACATCTGTAACTTCATTATACAAAGCTCATTTAACAGAATCACAGTTAGTAGTGTCTACAGAGTCTAATCTCTGTTCTCTTAAAGTCTCAGACTGAAGAAGAAAAGCGTCTGTGCCTCTTTTTTAATGAAAATGGTCTCAAGTGTTGGTATCAAGTTTAAAATGACTTGCTTACAGCATGAAGCTGAAAATTATTAATGATCCACATAAAGTTTTACTTTTCTGCTCTGAAACTTCACTTATAAGTATGCACAAGGACACAGGAACAAATAAAACTTAATATGAATTAACTTAATGACTGAGTGTCAGTAGCTCACGAGGGTACTCTCTGCACTGCTGAAGATGAATGAACAACTGCAATTTAAATGTTCTGAACACCCATGCTCACACAGCCCTGCTTCGATATCTCATTGGCACAAATACACACATTTGCACCTGTAACTACGGCAACTGAAAATAACATGTTTAAGATGGCTGATGTGGGCGTTGTGTGAGAGAATGTGGCTAATCAGAGCTGCAGATGATTGTCAAACAAGAAGGTCTCACAGTTTCTCCCATCTGTGACAGATTTTAATAATAAAACTTAATCTTTGTTAGAAAACTGCTCAGGTATCCGTGGGAAGCTCATTTCCGCCACCTGAATGGGAAAATGACTTGAAACTGAGAAAAGAACTTGGAATTTCAAGTTGAAGTGAAAATTGCTAAAGGGTAGGCTGTGACGTGCGATCATTCAGTTTCATATAAAGCTCGGTTCTTTGTACTTGTACTGTGATGAGTCACAGGTAAAGAACGAGACCGAGCAACAGCTTCTAAATCATCATCAGTATCATTCATCAGGAGCACAGAAAGCAGCAGCTTCCTGTTTTTTTTCTCGGACATTAAAAGGGTTGTACATGATGAATTCCAGCCCAGGATCAGACTGGAAATGCAAAGACTTATCAATTATTTGACAAAAACCTCCTGAACCAACTCCAACTGTGAACTGCCATGTGCTCTACTCAGAGGCAGCTCCCACGACTTTACATTCCTCAAATTCAAGTTAAAGAGCTGCTGTTTAGTCATGCTACAGGAGATCCATAATGCAGTGCAGCGTGAGCGGTCAAAATAATTGAAAACAGCAACTAGTTTTTTAAAAGTGCAGTTGCCACACCCACACCTGATCACACCTCGTAGGTTTGATGTCTGCCGCAAAACCTGAGTTACAGCAATTATGGCATCAGAAATAAGAGAATAGCATTTCGTCAGCCCACTGAGTAAAGCCAAACAGGAATGAGGATGAGGAACAAGAGGTGGAACATGGAGGGCAAACAGATCTGACAAAGGGAAAAGTGAGAGTACAACTTTGAAGGCCAAGAAGGCCAGAAGTGCGAGGCTGTGAAATGGGACAGTCCAGCCTTCAGATTTGCGTCACCGCTGTCTCGGTGGAGTTTAATAAACTCAGCCGTCTGCTCCTTGCTATCTAAAATATAACAGGACACTGGATAAATTCTCTACTATCTCACACTTCTGTTTAATCAGTTTTCTGTTTGACGTTTATTCAGTTAGTTTAGATAATCCAGAACAGCCAGATCAAGTCCAGAGCTAATTTCTGACTGGATGACTCAGGCCACAAATGAAATGAAACAATGAAAAATATTTTGGAAAATATAAAAAGTGCCGAAGCAGCCTTAGAGCTGTGTGTGCTGACGTAACGGACCCACGTTACCACAAACTGAATGACATGAAGAAGAAGCTCAGGAATGCATTTGAAGCATCAAAAACCTCCCCTGCAGCTGGCGTGCTTCCTTCTACCACACAAAACTGTAAAAGTGGTGCACAGCAGCATCTTCGACAAACAGCCACACTAACCTTCTCAGGATGACAAATATGTTCCCGTGCCCGAGCGCAGTTATTTCACAGATAAAATCAAATCTATGCTGCAATGTAGAATCCAATCACAAGTGGCTAGACAGGAAATGGATCCCGGACGTATTTCTAGGTGTGAAGTGTACTCTGTCATAGCCGGATATCAGTCTCAACCTGCTGCTTATAATAAACTAAGTTGGGGTGAATTAAAGGCACAAAATGCCATAGGTACGAATGGAAAAGTTCACATTCCTTGGATATTCCTGTCAGCACACCAGAATCCACTCAGCACTGACATATTGATGCTGAAACGTCCTAAAAAGCCTCAAATGGCCTTAATCGAGGCGAGAGGCAGAAGGGAGACAGGGAGGGGAGGTGAAGGGTGGTTTGAGATGGATCCACCGGAAAATGGATCGGCCGAGGCAAATGTATAATATATTTCCTTCCCCGGCGCTCGCCTGGAATTGCTTAGGGGGGAAATCATAAAGCGAAACGCAAGCCAAGAAATTCCTCCTCCAGCCTCTTTCAGCAGAGACTGATGCTGGCGTTAGTTGGGGCTGACACCTCTCTGAATCCTGTTTTATGTAAATGTAGGTCTCTAAAACAAGTATCCAAGGGTAATGTTAGCAGAGGAGACATGGAGGATGGCAGGCCTGATGCAGCTCGCTTTCAGCTTCCTGTTAATCTGCTCGATTAATCACATCAGCTGAGGCGGAGATAGAAACGCTTCAATCCAGAGATGAAAGTGTGATGGATGAGTGAGCTAAGAGGTCCTCCTGCTCTCTTTTCCACTCCTCTTTTAGCATCTTCCCTCTCCTCCGCTGCCCCAGCTCAGCTCCTTTCTGAGCATTCTTCTTTTCAACATTATTTAATTCCCTTTTACCTTCTTTCATATTTTCTTTCCATTTAACTGTCCTAGTTTTCTATCTGACCCTAGTCTTGTCTATTGTTTCTGTTCTGCTCGACTATCCCGTCTGTTTCATCCAGCAAAGTGTTCATCTACCAGGTACAGATTAAAGACGAGTCCAGTTATTATGATAAAGTTTCACGTGACAAAAGGACAAGATGATGCTGAGAACATCACACAAGCTTCTCTGTCACCAGTACACCAGTACCAATACAGATCTGGGAACCTTCAGCCAGCTCTGAGTGCCGACTCTCAGCTTCGGTTCAAGGCGGTGAACAAAGAATATTCACTAGGAAATGACCATGTAGTCCCTGATTTCAGGAACATAAATCATACACAAAGTGTTCATCCTTAACACTTTGTGGAGAGTTCCCCAAAAAACGAAACTTCCCGCAGGAATCTGAGCAGCGAGTGTTGTTACGCTGCTTCTGTCATCCAACAAAAACCACGGGCACACTGGAAGCCGTACATCACGCTGCCTCCACGTGGGAGACCTTCTCGGCCTTCTCTGTAATATGTTCTTCATGTGGTTCGTTTAAAGGCTGATCTTAGTTGCAGAGCTGGTCTGACGTCTTTCGATGTATTTAAAAAATCTAATCTGGCCTCATTGGCCGATGATTGGTTTGCCGTAGAAAAGATCCAGCGATCATCCTTGTTAGGATCATATTTTTATCACCACGCTGGCCTCGGGAGTATGGTTGCGCCACTCCTAGTGTTCCTTTGTTTAGCATGAGGCTAAAATATTAACCCTGACCTGATGTGGTGGACATTAAGTTAGGGATGCACTTGCACTGAGAGCTCCTTTGCACTTGTTTACACAAACAGCTTGCAAATGTAATTGCCACAGTTGGAGTAGATACTACACCGAGTTTGGAGCAGACTTGTTATCTGCTTCATTTATGAAGAGAAGAGCACCCTTTGGAGTGAACTGGCTTTAACGGTCAATGTCATATTTGTTTTTGCCCCCCTGGGATTAAAGCAGAGTCTGCACTTGTGGCGGTGCAGAGACCAAACATCTCACGGTCCATAACTTTCCAGATTTCGTATGTGTGTAAATATGTTAGGATTCGATTTTTGGGCTGTATCAGAGAAGAGATGTTAGATGAGCTGGATCTTTTGAGGCTCCTTCATAGAATCCAAAGGGCAAACCTTAATTCTCCTTTGCCCATCCATCCATCCGTGGACTATGCGGGCCTGGAGCTTGTGTGTTAATGGAGGACATTTTTATAATTAGGCATAAATGTAATGAATCACCTGGTCCATGCGGAGGCGTTCTTTGATGGGTTCCTTCAGGGGCCTTATGAGTTCTTTTCGCCAAGTCTGCAGGCTGCAGGTCTTCCTCCCTTGTCCCTTATTGTTCTCCTTCTCTGACTTCCTTTCTTTTCTTCATTACTCCACCTTTTCTTTCTCCCTCCACCGTTCCTCTCATTGCGTCTCCTCCTCATGTTCCTCCGCCCTCCACATTAATCACATGGCAGGCAGAATAAAGCAGAGCATCTGTAATAGTTTAGCAGCGTCACTGAAGGACAGGCAGAGGTCGGCTAGCATCACAGCTAATGTATCGACATCTAGCACGCGCGGGCGTGTGTGTGTGTGTGTGTGTGTGTGTGTGTGTGTACATGTATTAACAGTAATAGATGGCTTGGTGTGCATGCAAGGACAGAACGGGGACATGAGGCACTAAAAATGGATCGTTACCTGGTGGTCTAACACTCACGCACGCACACACACACACACTCACACACACTCTCAGTACATCTCCCTCCCCCGGCTGCGCTGCTTTATTTGATCGGGTTTTTGGAGGATTTTTAACCCTTTTCTCTGTGTTATTGATGATGTCAGGACAAACAGGCTCATTATTGACTCTTTTTTAGCCCCTCCCCCCTGCTAGAAACCGGAGGCTGGTCTAACTGAAGAGAACTGAGGCGCCTGTTTGGTTGGCAGCTTGATTTGTTGCTGCTGCAGAGGTTTTGCATCACTTTGGTCCTTCTGCTGCCAACAGTTCCTCCTCCTGCTTTCGATTTTGCTCCTGCTTGTTTTCCGATCATAAAATGCTTTTTTTTTTTCCTTTTCAGCCAAAATGAACTGGAAAGATTCCCTGCTGATAGGCTGCCACACAAACTCCCACAGTGGCCTGCGGGAAACACAAATGGCATTCAAGCGTGGACTTTACAACCTCGGCTTTTATCAAAAACTCTGAAGCCAAACAAAGACGACTCCTTATCATTGGACCTAATTTTTAATTTCACGGGTGTTGTTTTAAGTTTGAAGGACATTCTGTGCTGTTTATTTTCCTCGTTTAGTTTCCCCACACGCCCTCGCCGTCTCTCAGCCCATGTAGGCCTTTGTGTTGGAGTCCCTGAACCAGATAAGGAAGTCATTGTGTCTCCTGTAATGAAAAGGCAGGGTGAGTGTGGCGATAGGATTTTCAATATCTTGCCGCGCTCGGGTGAAAGTGCCGTGCATGCGCTGTAACCTTGAGCACGGCACACGTCAATCAATCCAAATCCATTCACCCGCGTCCTCCCGCTCCCCTTGGCGGTTGAGATGAGCGCACGTGGCGTCCGGCGTCAGCTCCTATCGATGACTTCTGCATCTGGGCTAGTTGGATCGGCGGCGAGCTTTGGGGTCTTTCTGTGTGGAGTTCGTCCCCCTCCACGGCGCTGCCGGGCCATTCAGTCGAAGTAACAATCGATGACTCACAACCAACCACTGGAATAGCAACACAGGAATTATCACGATTTAGTGGTGCAGCTATTAAAATTGCATCTTCTTTTCTCAAATAGCTGACGGGAACTTGAATAGAAGACACCTTGTTTCTCAAACACACTGCTGTTCATAAGATATATATAACAGATACTTCTGTATTCATTGCTAATATTAATAAAGTTTAACACATTTCTATTTAATGCCATCAAACATGGGCACACCAATCAAACGTGTCATCAAACTGATGTTAAAGTTGTGCCCGCCTACAATCGAGGCGCGGTCAAACCTGCTGCCCAACCAAGAAGTATCAGTCAGATTTATTATAGTTAAAAAAGCAAATCCAGGCTGCCCATCTATGAAAAAGATGATTGTTACATATCCATTTCATTATGGTGGCCTTTGAGGCTGGTTTGTTACAAGCGTTTTCTTCTGACTGATGAAAGGATCATATAAATCATATAAAAGAAACAAATTTTCCATGCGAGAAAGTCTAAGAATGATGGGACTGTTTTTTAACTGAGGTCAGATGATCCAAACTGGAGCAAAACTCTCATCAGTTGCCAAAGGTTTGGGTTTATTTTACGACTTCCCTCTCAAAGTCATCTTCTCATTTCTGCTTGGACCAATTTTAGCACTGCTGCTGATTTTAGATTTCTCCCTGAAGTCCCCGAATGACTCTTTGCTCTTTGCCCAAAATGCTGGCCCTTCAACTTGATTTTCATTCTGGTCACACAGATGAAGTCAAAGGGCCATTTTCAGATATTCATTTCTGATGATCATCCACACAGTATTGGGTCCATTTACCGTCTGCACGTTTGAGGTCATGACGAAATGTAAGAGGTCAAAATGGGAACTGCATGGAGTGATCTAAAACTAGAAAGCAGTGGTCCACAGGTGTTGCAAGAAGATTAGCACGAAAGGAACATTCAGGGGTCAAACCAGGGGGAGTTTTAGCCTTTTTAACAGGATGGAATTGCACAGAGATGAATCAGATATTCTATATTCTCTCTCTCTCTCTCTCTACATATACATATATATATATATATATATATATATATATATATATATATATATATGTGTGTGTATATATATATATTCTTCTTTTCCTCATTATTTTAATTAAGACAGCCAACTGAGAATGAGACACTAATTCCACCTTAAATTTCTGGTTTATTCAGACACACGGTCATGTGATAAAGTACTTCACTTCCTCGCTTTTCATTTTCACTCCACGTCATCAGTTATTTGGTTTGCATGTCTGCACATCTCTGAAATTCACTCACACACACACCTCTCAACAGTAACGTCTTTCTCTGGTTCCTAACAGCCTGAGTCTTGGCCTGTGTTGCAGGAGGATGAGACGGGCGAGGGCCGCTTCAGTTTCCCCGGTTACGGCATGGGCCCCGCTTGCCTGCAGGCTAAGGACGGCATGGCCATCAAAGGCAACAACAACAATGCCCCGACCTCGGCCGCGCCTGAAAAGAGCATCGAGGAGATGAAGAAGCTGTTCATCAGTCGGGCCAAGCGCATCGACACGGTGTCCCGCGTGGCCTTCCCGCTCGTCTTCCTCATTTTTAACATTTTCTACTGGATCATTTACAAGATCATCCGCAGCGAGGACATCCACAAGCAGTAGTGGAGAGCTGAGGAGGAGGACGAGGAGGAGAACGGTGCAAAGAGAAGACAGAGAAAAGGAAACAGCGCTGACTTCGGTGCGAGATCCGTTGCCCCTTTTTTCCACCGAGCGTTCTCTCCTCTTCCTCTTCCTTCGCCTTCATTTGGTCGAGGAAAGTCGCTATCTTTGTGGCGGTCGCTCACCACGGCGCCACCTGACGCCTACAGACATGATTTCAAATATTTATTATTGCTTTATTTTTCCTTTAATCTCCTCTCCTACCCCGAAACCTGCCCCGTTCCCGTCTCCTTCCAGCTCCTGAATAATCCGGACCGGTGCAATAGCAATGCAGTAAAATGCATGATATATGAATGTGGCAATATATTCAAGAAACGAAAAGTTCAACTTTTGCAGGCATCCCAGCAAAAACTGTGTGGGAGCAGTCGGACTGAACAAGCGAGGCTTGTAAAAGAAATGTTGTGTTTGATTTTAGCTTTTTGTGTGACGACAGATATAATGCTATGTGACGGGTGGGGTGTGCGAGAGCAGCGGTAGTGTAATATACTCATATATATTATTATAACTGGGAAAAAATAGGATGTTTGTTTCCACAGGTGGGCCTCTGGATTTAAAGGATTTTTCACCAAAAAAAAGAAAAGAAAAGAAGGCGGGCCGATCGGTGCTTCCATTGAACAAAGCGATGCAAAGGTCGCGCTTTCTGTATATCGAGATTTGCTTCAAACGTGTACTGCAAGCACTCCTTAAAGCTCCCCCTCCCTCCCGCTGCCATCAAGCACCGTGAAACTGAACCGACCTGTCAATCACACGACTGGACGACATGGGACAAACTATCTCATTTATCCGTGCTCAGCGTGTTCCTCTGCCTGTCCTTCATTTCTGTTTTTTCGGTTGTTTCTTAATGAATTTCTGTGTCGACTCAACGCGTGGCTCCTGCGGCGCTCTGACGCGCAGGAAAGAGGTGCGCTCTGATGTCAGCAGCTGATATCGCCTCGCGGGCTCCTGGGTTTTTGAGATTTTTGGTGAAAGCGGACAGAGAACTGCTTGAGCGAGGGCGTAGCAAGAAGCGAGGACTCGCACACAGACACGTTTACATCTTCAGTAGTGCTTCCTTGCTTTGACCCCGCCTTAACGTGACACCGCCCATCCCGCTCCCCTGTCGAGAGGACATATGTTACCTTAATTAACTGTATTCCCGCCTCATTCGTATGCGCCAACTGTAGCTGCAAACCTCATAAAGCTACGCCGCCATCCACATGCAGAGGCTGTGATGAGCGGATTCGTCATTCGAGGCTTCATAAGTGTGACTAATGATTTTATTCGTTTCTTTTTTTTTCTTGTACTTTGCACCAGGCTTCTCTATGCAACGATCAGTATATGCAAATATGATTTTTCCCTCGTCTTAGCACCCTCATCCACATCCCGCTGCAGACAGCGAGAAAAGGTCTTTCATGCTTATTGGTCAGAATGGAGACAAAGGTGTTGCAAACTGCCCAGGCACTTCTGCCCAATGCACACGGATCAGTAGATGGAGAAAAATATATATAAATATATGTGTGTGTATGTGTTAAACTAGAAATCTGAAGGAAGGAGGTGGAAGGAGGAGAGTGATGTGTGTGCAGTGAGAACTCTGACAGGCTGTGATGTGAAATGTTCTTTTTTTGTAGCAAACATTTAATCAATCTCACACTTTCTTTTTCTGCTTCTTACACAAAAACCTGCCTTTGCAGCCAAACCTCAAAGGAGCACGTCGACGATTCTTTCTGAGACACCGGAAGGCCTGGCTCAGCCGTACTGCCCAGTGCAGAACCATTTTATTAAATTCCAGCTTGTGCGCTGGTTAAATTAGCCCGATGTAGCTATTATACATTATAGTTTGTGTTTCCTGGTTCTGTCCCAGTCCTCAAACATACTGTAAGAGTCTTAGAGAGAGCGGATGAACATTTTCGATTATTCCTCTGATAAGCTCTGATCAGTGAGCCACCAGCTGAAAGTCAACCAGCCAGCTAGACCTTCCTCACTCTGACAATAAAACATGGATTATTTGTTTTAGTCTAAATATCAGACACGGGGAGATTGGCACAAAGTGCATCTCCACTGTTAAGTGAAACAAACATTACGCTGTCCGACTCTGCATTGTGAGAAAAAATACGATTTAAGAGGCTATAATTTCATATTCCTTTTATTCTCAGAGACAGAAATACAAAAAATGGATGATTTCTTCATTTCTCTCCTCCTGCTGTTGAATCCATGAATCCGCAGCAAAGGGATTCCTTAAAACTCATTTGGGTTTTGTGTCTTTTACAGAACATCTGATGTAGATTTTAATTTAATGAATTCACTTTGTCTCAAAGTACACTGCGAGCAATCCGAAGGGCTATGCTCCACCTCTCCCTCTGCTCACATGATCCCAGCGTATTCTGACTTTAAAATGGAAGTGCCATAAAATCTGCTTCAGTCCAAACTATGCATCTCATTCACCAAATCATTCCCAGAAAAGGAAAACTGCTCAAAGCTGGAACCTCAGAGGTGCTTCGGTTACTTACAGAGGCTGTTTTAATTCCACATGCGTGGCTGTGTTTCCGTGAGCTCCGGTTGAATCCCCGCCTTCACCTTCTCACCCACCTTATCGTTCCAGGTGGGCACGGATTCAGATTCAGACTAAGAGCAGATCAGTTGGTTCAAGCAGGGAAAGTAAAATGGTGGTGTTTTTTCTGAAGACCCACAAATATGCATGTTAAATGACGACCTCACCCAGGTCCAAAGTCACACTTGTACTTCTCTGCTATTGATGTATGTGAGAGCAACGAAGCAAAACAAGCTCACTGGGCCTTTCAAAGGCTGCTGCGATGCTTCTCACACAGCGTTCTTGGTTTGACCAAAGTTCTCCAGAAATCACCTTAAAGCTAATTCCAGGTAATAAACTCTTTCAGGTACACAGGTCAGAAAAGCAGGCGCAGTACTTAAAAAGTAAACCGTTCAGTGCTGCTGAAAGGAATATTTTATATTTGTGTACAGGGACAAATCAACGGCGTCTTAAATGGAAGTGTTCGACTTTTAGTCCACCTGGCTCAGTCGTGGTGAGGCACACAACAAACTTTAAAATATCTTTTCTAATAGAGCTCGAGGTGCAGCTCTTCCCAGCAAATTAACTTATGGATCCGAGCACGCTCGGCAGGAAAATCGTATTTTGCAGACTTGGCAGCTCCTCCGAGCGACACGTATGATGCAAACCGCCTCTGATGGCCTCTGTTTGCAGCGAAGCCTCCTCTGTGGTCACGGCCTGCACCCAGGTGGGAAACCTCAGCGGGCTAGGACGGCTCCTTTTATCTTCTGTGCCAAAAACACAAGGACATCAGTCGCCCGTTTTACATACACACGTACATCTTCTCGTGCCATATGGGGGTTGAATATGCAACAAAAAAAGAGGACCTAGAAGCATATCGTGCATCCATTCAACCACCATTTCCCAGCATTTACGGCCCTCCCCTCAGGCGTGGGTCTTGTGCGTGTCATAGTTGTTGTAGAGCTTTTTGTCAGGCCTCATGCCGTCGTATTAATCATTGTTCTCTGTGGGTTTGGGGGGAGGGGGGGGGATACTGTGGGTTGGTTTTGCATCGCGATGTGATGCAAACTGACAGGATGAGAGAGAGGGATGCATTTTTAGACGTTTATGGATTTTAAAGTAGCATGGTTTGATTTGCCGATGATTAACGATTCACGGGCTTTTGCAGGGTTTGTTTGATTCTCTTGTATTTTATTGTATGTACTATACAACCCGATGACCCCGAGGCAGAAGGAGAAAAAAACAGAGACTCTTGAACTGCTGTGAACTAAAGGAAACATTATTATGACGATTCTTATTATTATTATTTATTTCTTTACTTTCTTTGCACAAGTTGGAATGGCCTTAATTTTGCTTTAGTTGCTTCTCTCGTGTATTGGCACAAAGTGCACCTGTTTCGTTTGCCGAACTTACGGTTATGCTCATTATGACGCTTATAATCTGAACGTGCACATCAAAGCAGAATGAAAAAAAAAGTTCAGCAAATCCTTTTTATTTTTCATTAATCTGAGAATCAATATTTTGCATGAATATAAATAAAATGGCAGATATTTTGGCTTGTATAAAAAAATGTGAAGCAATTTGAAGAGAAAAAAAAAGAATGTACCGTTTCTGCTGTATCTGTATATATCTAAATATTTACTGAAATATGTCATACTACTAATTCTATTAATGATTAAAGGTTTTCTGAACAAAAATCTCTTTACCTGTTTTTGAACATTGTCGAGGTTGTTGGAGTTGGATCTTCTGCTTTCTGTTACTCGACTCAAGGATCTGTGTAATCGTTCAAGAAAAAGTATTAAAAATTGCAAAGAAATCCCGGCTGCAGGCTGTTTTTATTTTAATAAAGGTCAGACTTCTTTGTTGTGTTTATCATGCTTTCAGGATTTCTTTGTCTCACCTACTGCTCACGCAAAATTCCTGCAATCAGAGTGCTTCATGCTAAGCTGCAGACAAGGGAGCAGGTCAACCCTGTGTCCTAAAAGTTGACGTTAGAAGTCAGGAAAATGCGTGAGTGTGAGGATTTCCTCCAAAACTGCAGCTTTTGTGAAGTGTTCCTTGTCTACAGGGGTCAGTATCAGTGGTGAATCGGTGACGGGGTCGTGGGTGGAGCAGCAAAGGCTGGGTCGTGTGCGCCGACCCAACAGATGAGCTGCTGTAGCTCAGGTGGCCAGTGTCAGAACACACAGAGCATCAGTGACCACCAGGGGAACACCTCGCACTAAGGTGCATTAGGAGACGGTGGGCCAGGGTCCCTCTATGTGTCTGAAAAAACAGGATCAGAGGTTTTGATGGAAAGGTGCGACTGCTGAATCCAGGAATGTGGCATGTGGCTGTGTCATGTACATGATGTACTCCAGGTAATGATGTTAGCACCTGGAAAAAGTGGAGAGGAAGAACTCCTTTTTAACAGGCAGAGACCTCCAACAGGCTCAGGGAGGGGCTGCGACCACCTGAGAGCACGGAGGAGAGAGAAAAGAGAGTGTAACTAAGGGAGGATTCGGGGTCACCTGATACAGCCCTAATTATATGCTTTAGCAAAAAGGAAAGTCCGAAGCCTAATCTTAAAAGTAGAGATAGTGTCTGTCTCCTGAATCCAAACTGGAAGCTGGTTCCATAGAAGAGGGGCCTGAAAACTGAAGGCTCTGCCTCCCATTCTACTTTTAAATACTCTAGGAACAACAAGTAACGTGGGAGAGTTAAGTGCTCTAATGGGGTGATATGGTACTATAAGGTCATTAAGATAAGATGGGGCCTGATTATTTAAGACTTTGTATGTGAGGAGCAGGATTTAAATTCAGGGAGCCAATGAAGAGAAGTCAGTATGGAAGAAATCTGCTCTTTTGAATGAGACTTCCAGGGCAGGTCCTTTAATTATTTTATTCCCATTAACATGTCTGCATGGCTCTTACTGTAAAACACAGAATTTACATAGCAAGAGGAAAGTTGACGTCATCATTTGGACCTTATCTCCTGCCGTACTCTTTCACTGGTGTTTGGAGAAGGACCAAGGTGGATACAATATAAAAGGTGGATATAATATATATAATATAAAAGTGGAGGCAGCCATTATTGTCTGGACTGCACAAGTGCACACATTTCATTGGTGTAAAGTTACAGATTTGTATAGGAATCCACGCCTGGAAGCAATTTAAACGTCTGCAGCAGGACCACAGGAGCTCCACCTGAGCTTTGTTTTTAATCCCTACATGTTTGAGATTTTGGGGGTTTTGTTTTTTTCCCCATCAGGATCTGAGGATAGATCCAGAAAGCTCCAGAGAAAGCTTCTAAGTTAAGTGTACACTATGTTCCCCATTTTCAAACAAACTGGAGCTTTTTCAACAGGTGGTCACAGAAATAACATGACTGGTAAGTTAAACAGCAGTAGAGCCCCGCACTTTCACCAGTTCACTGTTTCTTTCCAGACTGGCCTCCAGGAGTCGATAATTACCTGACAGAAACCTGTATACAAATCTTTAAAGCCACAGGGCTGTCGGGCTCGTTGCTCATCTGTTAGTCAGCCTGCAGCCTGCACTCAGGTGGGAACTGCACTTTCAGTTTGACCTGGTTTTGAAGTTTATTGCAGCCGTTCCCGTGGGTCAGACACGGAGTTTGGTTTCTTTTGGTTAACAGTCATCGTGTTGTTCTTCCTCTCTGTGTCCGACATCCCAGCCAGTAGGAAACATTCCCACAGTGATGGCAAACTGGACCTCAGACTGAAGCTCATGTGTTCAGTAATGAAGCTCTGTGATCACTCATCTGCCTTCTGCTCTGTTCTTTGCTCCAAACCAATTGCCCTTCTCACTTTAATCTCACTCTGATGTCATTCTTATTCATGCAGCCCACCTCCTCCCCATTTCCACCTCCTCCAGGTCCCTAGAGAACCATCCAAGCCTCCAACACCAGTGTCTACACTGCTGAGGATGCTGTCCTGCTGTGATGGCTCATCAGTCTAATCACACAGCTTAACTGAATTCTGTATCCCAGTGAATCATGTTCAGGCCTTAAAAAGGAGAAACTGTTTTGAAAGTTCTAATGATTGTTATAATGTTTGTGATTAAAATGTTTTAATCAAATGTTCAAGGAACATTTGAAGCATCTTTATATTTAAAAGAAACCTTCCTGTAAGCCGTCTTCTTGATCTGCAGTGTGAGTGAAAGCAGGATGTTCCCCCAGCAGCATGCAGAGCTGCATAGACTTGAGGTCAGGCCGAGTATGAAGGACCCCGGGTGTGGCAGACGGAGCCACAGCCGAGCGTCTGAAGGTCAACTTTTAATAGTGTTATAGAAACTGTGCCTGGGGGGGAGGGGCTCATTCTCAGGATCCCTCAGTCACAGGGACAGATGAACTCTATACACTCCAGCTTCATGAAGTGTCAGGCGAGCTGGTTTCAACAGGAAATCAATGCTAATCATGTCGATGGGAGCACCTCTTATATGTCTGCGGACTCCGCCCAGCACTGTGCTGAGAAATGATTCTCTGTGTGTGTCCAAAAATTGGACGTTTACTATACTTGTGGGGACCAAATGCCCAAGTTTGAAGGCATCTTTGAGGCTCAAAATGTGGCTTAGTGTCAAGGTTACAGTTAGGTTATGGTTAGGTTTGGGCCCAGGGTTAGGCTTAGGCATTCATTTTTGAGGGAAAACATTATGTCAATGATTATGAAAGATATGAAAACACGACTGTGTGTGTGTGTGTGTGTGTGTGTGTGTGTGTGTGCAGTACGAGCTGTTAAATCACGGTGAGTGGATCTGGGTCAACA
The DNA here is from genome assembly GCF_001858045.2 of Oreochromis niloticus. Lineage (NCBI taxonomy): Eukaryota > Metazoa > Chordata > Actinopteri > Cichliformes > Cichlidae > Oreochromis > Oreochromis niloticus. The sequence goes on along the minus strand of NC_031966.2, from coordinate 6,444,302 downwards.
CGACTGTTTTACTAACAGGACCAGAAACTGGGCACAGACATGGTTGCATGTTCAGAGTCTGTTTTCTGTTAAAGGGAGTTTTTCTTTCCCCCAGTCGCCAAGCACCTGCTCATAGGGGGCTTCCTGATTGTTGGGGTTTTCTCTGTATTAATTCAATTCAACTTTATTTATACAGCACCAAATCACAACAACAGTGGCCTCAAGGTGCTTTATATTGTAAGGTAGACCCTACAATAATACATATAGAGAAAAACCCAACAATCATATGACCCCCTAAGAGCAAGCACTTTGGCGACAGTGGGAAGGAAAAACTCCCTTTTAACAGGATGAAACCTCCGGCAGAACCAGGCTCAGGGAGGGGCGGGGCCATCTGCTGTGACCAGAATCACTGTGGGTTCTTTACCTATAAATATAAAGCATCTTGATGTTACTGTTGCTGTGATTTGATGCTAAATAAATAAAATAAAATAAATTCAATTAAACTGAAGTTTCATGCTCAATTGGATTTAAGTCAACTGATTTCAGACCCTTTTTTTTGGCTTGGAGAAACTCTCTTGTTTCTCTCATCCTGTTGCAGATTTAAATTCAGGGAGCCAATGACAGTCCCCGCATGAATAAAGCACACCTGAGGAATCCCAAACAGAGGGATGGCCTGAATGATGGGGACTGTGTATGAGAGTGACTGACTTTAAAGTGAGTACTGTGTGTTCTAATTGTGTCTGCTTACAGTGTGTTTGAGTGAAACCTCCACACTGGGAGCAGAGGGCTCCCTCAAAGACAAACGTGTCTTTGTCCCAAACATCATGGAGGGCACTGCACTGACACACACACACTGACCCGACGCGATCCAAACCAGCTGAGCTCATGGTCTGTAATCATACCACACTCTAATATATGAATTTAATCTGGTATCAGTAATGTCACCATCATTCCTTTAAAGCTCATGCAGGGTCATTAAAGATGTGTTGGTCACATTAATACTAAAACAAAGTTGTCAGAGCTTCATGAATGTGCAGCTCCGGCACATCAGGCTGTCTGATACACCACACTGGGTTTTAATGACTCAGAATCAGTGGTGGTGATGATGATTGCAATTTTTGTGCCAAGGGATGCAAACCTTTTTAAATAACCACTCATTAATGCACTCATTTATTTGGCCAGTCAATGATCCGCCAGCTCTACTGGGTAAAATCAAAATATGTGCTCTTGTTGATTGGTGCTTTGAAAGATTCTTTCAACAGGCAGGTTTAGGACACGCTCAGATTTCCCGTTTTCTTACATGATGCGCGTCATGCATCGTTTAGATCAAAGGTGAATCTGCTTTCCTCCTAAAAGCAGCACAGGTTCACTCTGACCGCCTCAAATTAAAGACTGACTTCCACAGAGAGGTCAGAGGTCAATGTCAGCGACGGGACGGCAACCCCACAGCTGCTCAGCTCTGGATCTCAGTGCGAGTAGAGTGTGAAACGGAAGTTTTAAACAGCGGCAAGCGGGCACGTCTCTGATGTATAATGCACGTCAGCTGGAGGGCGGCTGCAGAAACAAATGAGCAGGTGTGAAGGTGACGGAGGTCTGATAGGAGGCGGAGAGGAGCACACTGACAGGTAGCTGTCTCCTGGTGGGTTCGTTTACAGACTTAAAGGTGATTTATTCAAACTGATCCGAGTTTGGGCTCCATTAGTGTCGCTGGATGAATATTGGACATTACTTTTACATCGGTTAGATCTGTGCGAGCTTTCTGGTACCACCTTAAAAACACTGCACCCCTCTGGTTATTAAAGTGTCAGGTAGAGGAGCTGGCAGGTAATAAAGCACCTACTCCAAATTTGAACAGATCCCAATGAATGAAATCAACGTTTCATTTTGAATACGTTTTCTTTGTGGAGTTTTGTAGACGATCAATTTTTAAAATGAAAGACGTGTACAAAACAAAATAATAATAATCACAGTTTAATCCTACATGACAGCAGAGGAGAACAGGAGAGCGTCTCTATAATCGCTTCCCCCATAAACATGGATGAATAAATGTTTGTTTGTGCTTTTTTATTGTTTTTCTGGTTTGTTTTCTGCATGTCTATTTGTTCTCTGTGGGTTTTATGTGGAATTTCTTGAGGACAAAGACACTAAATTTATTTAATAGGTCAGCATTGCTCCCTCGCATCATGTAGATCAGGGGTGTCAAACATAAGGTCCAGGGGCTAGAATCAGCCTGGCAAAGACTCCAATCCAGCCCACTGCATTTCCAGGAATACTGCTGGGAGTCAGCCGGCCTTTATATGGTGCACTCATTTGGATTCAAGCGCTCCTAAAATCTCAAACATTTTCTGGTCTGAAGCTTCTTCTAAGGTTACCCCGCAGACCAGCACAGCCCCAGCACCGCTTATTTATTCAAAACATTGATAGATTATTTTGCATTTTGCACCAAGGGAGTGGCACTCCAATTTCGTTGTACCCTGTACAATGACAATAAAGGCTATTCTATTATACTTTATTGATCCCGAAGGAAATTGGGTGGGTTAAGGCTGCTAGCTTCAGCCAGTGCCAACATGAGCACCCCTTCTGACCATATGTAGATTACACAAACATCACATTGGGAAGACAGGTCAGAGAGGTACGAAAAACAGTGAAATACACAATACATAAGGAAAGAGGAGGAGAAAAAAGGAACTCCTTCCAGACTGAGCTCCTTAGGGAGAGCAGTTTGAGAATAGAAAAACAAAACAAAACATGTCTTATGCCTGTTATTCACATCTTTATTAAAAACAACTTGGACGATGACGTTGTGTTGTTCAGAGGTGGTGAGAGGAGAGCGGACTCGTTAAAGCAGCCCAGGTCAAACCGGTCAGTACAGAAATGGATGCTGCTGTGCACATCACCTGATCACCTGTGGAGGGAGTTATGATGAAATGTATGGAGATGACCGCGGCCTTCCACAGTGAACTGAAGAAAAACACTGATCAGGGAATAAAGAGAGGACCTCTTTGATCAGGTAACAGATGAAGCTTTAACTGCACGTATTTCTGTTACCGCCCTGACTGATGAAACCATGCTTTCATTCAATTCAATTCAATTCAATAAAACTTTATTGATCCTGAAGGTTGACCCCAAAGGAAACTGGTCATAAACCAGTGTTAACCTGCTCTTCTCCTTCTTTTGTCCCTAGCTGGCAGTCGGTAAGGGAGGTCATCCACGAAGCCGATATGTCTCTGTGGGCGTTGTAGGGTTTCCATCTTGGTCAACACTGCACTTCCAGACCTTGTGGTCTGTGGCCTTGACCTTTGCTTGCTTGAAGGTTAGATGTTGTCGTTTAAGATAGTCTTCAATTTGCTCGATCTAAGTCTTCTTGAGCGCCAAACCAAACCAGCTCTTCTATCGAGGGCTGCTGGTGACACTGACTACGTATCGCGCTGTTGCTGAGCCGGTCACAGAGGGACGCTCGGAGAATCTGACTCAAACGGCACATTTGGAAGAGCTCGAGCTTGTTGAGGTCGTGCTTGAGGATGACCCAGGTCTCGGATCCATAGAGAATTACCACCAGTGTGCGGTACAGGCGGATTTTGGTGATGAGGGTGAAGTTTGTCTTCCTCCAGACGCACCATTGGAGGGAGCTGAATGCCGCCACTGCTGCCAGCTGGTCAAATGAACACTGCCACACATGTAGGGATGGGTATCGTTTAGGTTTTATCCGATACCGGTGCCAAACCGGTACTTTTGAAATGGTGCCGGTGCTTAAACGGTGCTCAAACCGGTGCTTAAAGAATGGAGAACACAAAATTGGTCCAAAAACCTCTCATGTTTAGCTGTTTTTTTGTAAAAAGATAACAATGTTAGCCTTTTCTGCAGCTATAGGGCATATATGGTCTCACTCTTGGCTGGAAGCAGTGCTTAAACAATGGAAAAAACACAAACTTTGTCCAAAAACCTCTCATGTTTAACTGTTTTCCACTTTTTCTTTGGTCATTTTAGCCTTTTTGGCCAGGGTGAAGGGAGTATCTGCCATCAAACAAGAAGACAGCCGCATGTAACTACGACGGTGTTTGCTAGTTCACCTTACATGCATTAATGTAATAATGTGGTTAGCGTACTCAACGTTAATTACACACGAACAACATGAAGCTACTCACGCAGAGGAGAACGGCTGCTGCTGCCATCATCATCCGTCATCATTTCTGCTACACTGACAGGGCTAGGGGCCAGGACTCTCCTCTTCGGGTTTTTGGGGGATGTTGCTAACTCCGGTCCGATAAAAGGCACCACACCCGCAGTAGATGTGCACGGTGTGAGGTCTCGCAGCAAGCTATCAAACACGGCGCATTTCTCGGCTTTAAAAAAAACTTGTTGCAGGCTGCTCAGTTTGCATCTTTTGCTGTGAGGTACAGCCAGACTTTTGATCGCTTCGCCTTGGGCATTTTTAATCTGTAGCTACTGCTCTAAAAGAACGTACGTACCTGGCCCCGCCTACTATCCTCGGAAACGTAAAATGATTGGCTAGAATTGGCTCAGGAAAAAAAAAAGCACCGAAATAAAGCACCGAAATGTGTGCTGCTTTTCGGTCTGGTTACTACCATTTATGTCAGATGGCACCGGACACCGGTACCCATCCCTACACACGTGTCCATAGACCTTGGCCTTGTTATGGTTTAAAAGAATAATTTATAGTTTTTTGGATTAAGTGAAGATAAGACTTACTTTTTTTTTTAAATCAATTAAAGGCATAGAAAGAAAAAGATCAGTATTAAAGCTTCTCCTTCTTAAACCGTCCATGTTCCTGGACATGGACACGTGCTGCCGTCCACAAACACGTTTAACTCCCCGTGCATCCGTCCACAGACTGAAAACAAGCTCCAAAACAAAGTTCAAAACAGTAATTCACTTTAATTTAGTTCTCTCGTTGGCCGGTGAGCTCGCTTTAAACATGACAAATGAAGTGCATCGGTAGAAGCCTAACAACGGGTTTGGAAACATGCTCCATTCAGACACGTCTGTCAATCCACATATTACAAGCCAACATTATTATTACTCAAATAAAACCACTATAGTTCAGCTCTTGACCTGATAGAAAAAAAATAAGACAGATCCATCGCTAGATACAACGGTGGCAGCAATACACAGGATTGCCCAAGCAGTAAAGTACACGTTCCTTTAAGAAACAGGGAGAGAACGCGAAAAACAACACCTAACCTCTGGGTTCATTATCCCCAATTCAAGTAGTATTTACCCTTTATGTGTTTGCATGTTTTGATTTGTTTAATAAATTCAAGTTCAGCATGAAAAACAACAAAAAACAGACAAGAGTCCAAATAATACATGTGTTGGTGGAAGTCAAAGAAGAGGAGGAGGAGACGAAGGGAGAAATGAGAGCGACGTCCTCAAATCAGCAGGTGAGGAGGAGGAGGCTGGAGTGGAGGGCATCTGGGGAGGAGGAAGAGGCAGCCATCTTCAGGAGAGACACATGCTGCTGAAATCAGCAGGAAGGAGCGGGCGGAGCTCTCGACTAAACCTGCGTTGATTACTGAAACCTGTTTTGATGCTCCTGCACCGGGAGGGAAACGAAGAGGAACCACGACTGCACAGAGTTCCTTGCTTTTCCCTCCCAGGACCGGAGCAGAGAATTTGGCCGTGTCCAATCAGCTCCTGCTGCAGGCAGGCACACACCTGCTCAGGTAAATGACAGTAATGAACTCAGGTTCAGAGGCCGGGAGCCTCACTGGCGGGGGGCAGGGTAGCGTCCCTCGCTGGGTCCGGCGCCCCGTCCGGAGCCGAAGCTGGGTTTCTGTGACGTGCCTCCGCGGGCCGAGGGGCCCCGGGGTCCCCCGCTGCCCCAACCCGCTCTCTGGGCCCGCCGGGGCCACCGGGGCCCCGAGGCCTGGCGTCCCGCCTGTCGCCCTCTCTGGCTGACCGGGTTTTCTTCTCCTCCACGTTCAGGCGCACGTCGCCTCGGAACTTGATGGGCTGAAGGAGAAAAGAGGCGTTAAAGCGGTTGTCACGGGCCAAGACACAAACAGCTCAGCGTGAAGCTCCTCGGCTGAAAGCATCAAAAAGCTCACCCTGTTACTGAGGATCTTCTGGACGGGCTCAGAGTCGTCGAAAACCACAAAGCCGAAGTTTGGAAGCTTCCCTCCGCTGTTGATCCTGAGCTCCAGGACCGTCCCGTACTCTGAAAGATCCAGTGAAAACAGTCAGATTTTACACCTACAAACAAAAGAAAAAACAAAGTTTCACCGAATCCAACTCACGCTCAAAGAACTCCTTCAGTTCGTTCTTGTCCACGTCGTGAGGCACGTTCCCCACAAAGAGTTGGTGGGCATCGGGATACCGGACCACCCGGCGCCCCTCCGACTCACCCTGCTCTCCTTCTCGAGCTGAGACAAACAAGAAGAGTCCTTTTCAGACAGAGCTTCTCAGTGTTCAGCAAAAATGACAAACCCAAACACCCCGAGGAGACCCCGCTGTCACAAATCAGCCAGGGACACCTTTGCAGCTGAGCTCCTCTGAGGTGCTTTGTGATGTTACGTCTGGTCTACAATAAAGGCCTGCTGCTGCTGACAGGACTCTGCGTACCTGGTCTGGGGCCTCTGTGAGCAGGCGGAGGACCTCCCGGCCTCTGTTCCCTCGACCTCTGGTCTCTCTGTGGTCTCTGTGCTGGTGTCTGGGACTCTGACTTCACTTCAGCTCTGGGCTGTAAGAGTCGAAACGCATTTTAAAACAAAAAGTTTGGTTTCTGGACTCGAGGCTCTGATTATCATCACAAAGGTGCTGCTGGCAGAAGCTGTGTCCCCTCTACTCTCAGAGCTCTGCCATCATCTTCTCAGTGTTACCCAAGAGAAGCGATTACATCATCAAGTGAGATTAAATCTGCTTTTAAAATAGTGACACCTGCTGCCAAAGAGTAAAAGGACAGCTATCTCCAGAAAAATGCTGAGAGAGCAAAGTCTTTGTGTGAGACTTTATCATATTGCATGTTTGCTAATATTTGACATGAATGTTCATTCAGAGCATCACGGCACTTCTGAACCCACACCTGTGACATAAAGCCTGAGGAGGGTTCTGAGGGAGAACAGGGACTCACCGGTGCTGTGGGGGTGACTTTGACGACATGGGGAGGGATTCCTGAGACAGGGACAGCCCCGCTGGGAGGGAGGTTCTTACTGGTGACCAATGCCCAGGAGAACGGCTGGAAGACACGAAGGAAAGAAATCAGATCCTCGTGTTCGCCACTTAACCTGATTCATAAACGTCACCCTGATTGGCCACACAACCACCTACCCTGTTTTCCTCCGGGGCAGCAGGGGCGGGCTCAGCGGGTGCAGCGACAGCTTCTGTAGCGGGTGGCGCGGCGGGGGCGGGGCTTTTCTCTGTCTGCTCATCACCTGTGTGCGCGTCCGTCTGCGTGTCCGTCTGCGTCTCGGGCTTCAGCTCCACCGCCTCGGCCTCCTTCTCTGCTTCCTGCTCTGGTTCTGGGCTTGCTGCCACCGCTTCCTCCTCGTCACCAGGAACGGCTGGCTCTGAACTGGAAGCGAAGAAGAGAGAAGTTCACTTCACTGGAAATGCTACTTGTGGCAGTTTGCTTTAGAACTCCAGTAAATAAAACTGTGTTATCATCTTCTTCCACAACCCGGGTGCAACTCTGGGTTCTGTGCATTTAAATATTCAAGTTTAAACCTCGCCAAGAACGTGAGTCTCATGTACCAGGCTGCTGGGTCGTAGAAAGGAGCCGACTCCTCTGGAGCCACGTCAGGGGAGGGAACCCTCTCCTCCAGCTCCTCGACCTCATCCTCGGACTCTGAAAACCAAAACACGTATGTAACGGTAAGTACTGACAGCAGCAACACTGAACTTCCTCCACCTCTGCTCTGAAAACACTCGACTCACTACCCGAATATTTTCATCCCCATTTAACTGATCAGACATATTCAGGATTTCTTCCTCTGATCTCTGAAAAAGCCATGAATCACAACAAAAACAGAACTGGACGTGTCCTCACCCTCAGGCGGCTCAGAGTCGGAGTCGCCGAACACTTCGTCCTGGTAACGGAACACATCATTGTGGACGTAGAATTTGTTTGCAACGGTTCCCTGAAGGAAAGAAAAACCCATCAATCAACACTTTCTACTGCGGATTCAGTCACAGATCACATGATAACAGGCCGAAGGCCCGATGGAAGTACTGACCTCGGGCGCCAGCACGAAGGTCTGCATGAATTTCCTCATGGGCTGCATGTTATTGGACAGCTCGCCCATCACCTGCACCACCACACCCTCATTCAGGGTGGCATGAGCGTCCACGTGTCTGATCTTGGTGTGACAATCTCGGAAGCTCAGAGCCATCACCCTCTTATGGATCTCCTGGAAAAGAGAACACAGAGGCAGAGTCAGACTTCCCGCGCCCAAAGCTGAAAGCTATGAACTCAAACCAACTTCACGCTTGTGGTCAGACGTCAACCGGAGGACGACGCCTCGATCAGCTTATCATTCAGGATGGGCCAGCCTCGTCTGAAATGAGCCTGCGTGTGTGTGCGTTTTTAAGCTGTAACTATAACATCTTACTTGTGGTACAGTTACATGTTCCTTCCAGCTCTGTGGAATTGACCTGAAAGCTACAGTGTGCCAGCTGAACTTTACTTACAGATTGTCCGTAAACGGCCTCCGCTGGTTTGCCATTGCTGTCCAGGCCACCATGCACGTAGGATGAGTTCTTTCCATAAAACCTGAGTGCAAACAGCAGAGACGGGTTTAGTGTGTGCAGGAAGACATTTACAAAGACAGCGGGCGAGCGCGTGACGCTTTAGTCACTCCCTCGTATGCTGACAGACAAACAGCTGCCGGCTGTACCTGTGCAGGTAGTCGGGGGCCTGGTTCAGGAGTGTGTAATACTGTCGGACAAACTCTCGCCCGACCAGCTGGGCACTTGGCTTCTCCATCACCATTTCTTTGGTCAACTTGAAATCTCTGCAGAGAGAAAGAGCAGGTTGAGATCAGCAACAGGACAGAAGATATCACTACAAACAAAGAAAGCTCCGCTTATCCCGACAGCTGTGAACAAATTCATCATGGATGTTTTAGTGCCACAAACACAGAGACATGAGGACTGCACAGACTGAGAAATCTGCTTAATGAAGTCACTCTGAGCTCAGCAGTCTCTTAAACGTTGATCATTCAGAGCAGCAGACCCTGTGGGGTAGAGGAACTTAGTTTCAGGTGCTGATGAGCTGCTCATGCAGACCGACTCATCGCGTTCAGCCTCGGCCTCTACGCATTTGTGACGCCTGTAATCAGCAGAGCCGACCCATTCTGCCTCGTCTGTGTGCACCGACGTGAAAATGGCCGCGGAGACGATTTTCACAGGGCGAGGACAAACCTGAAACACCCCCCTGCCAGGTCCTCTGCTGCCTTTCCTTCACATTGGGAACTTTCTGAGATTAAAATGCGATTGAGGCTTTTTTTATTCATCAAATCTAAACTGACAAGCTGTGGTCTGTGCTGTCGGTGATGTCAGTCGTCTTCAGCTGCAAACTGACGTCTGCTGTGTGGGAGTTTCAGCTGAGGGCAAGATTACTGATGAAAGTGATCAGGCAAGTTTGTCTGAGGGGTGACTGATGCTGAGAAGTGCAGTGGAAACACCTTTCTGATAGGGCTGTTCGATATAATGATATATATCGGATGACGATATGATAACATCTATCGTTTCATATTACGCTATCATTTGTTTCGTGGTGTCGCAAAATAAAACTGTTTACGGTAATATTTTTTCAGCGTTTTGATGGTCACTGTAGTGGTTGTATTAATTTAGTAAAGTTCTCTCTTTCTCCTATATTTAAAATAACCACACTACGGACGGACAAACGAATCTTTTTACGCGTAGTCGTTAGAACCTGGAGAACAGAGAGCAGTCAGGTGCTCAAAATAAACCTTAAACACAAATGTTAGAACAAGCTTTTACCAGCAGCACAACAAATACTAAATAAATATAAATAATAAATATAAATACATAAATAATAAATACTCACAAAGAAAACGGTGGCCGTTACAACTTATGTCTAAAAATGTTTAGTTTCATGCATCGTTCAAAACACTCGACTCCAGGTACACGACGCCCAGCTGAAAACACTTCACGCAAGTCGAGTTGCCCGAGATTCACAGAATTAGCAGAAAATGTAAAATTTTATTCGGGACGTTAAGTGTCTTATATCGGGATATGAGATTTTGGTCATATCGCACAGCCCTACCTACTTTCTGACACACCTGACTTTAGGCTGAAGGTCTTTTTAAAAAACAGTTTCTTCTGTGGCAGATATCACATCGCCCACGGGAAACTGCACGAACGCTGACTATGTTTTGGAATGGCTGCAGACTATGGCTTGTTCAGATGTGTTCTACCTTACCTGTAATATGACAACTATGATGCAAACAGACGTCAGAAGCAGGAAGTTCGCTGCGCTCCACAGACACGCCTGACATGCTCAGACAGACCTGCATACTTTCCCTGTTTCCTGAACATTTGCAGTTTTTAAAATGAGACCTACTCAGGATTTTTCCACACAAAGCTGCAGAGCTCGTCAGACTCGATGGATCGCCTGCTTCATGTCTCTACTGGTACATTTACTCTCTGTAGCAACATGAATGGAGTCTTTAAGGAAGACTGGAAAAAGTAATTCCTGCTGTGAATTCCTCAACAATCAATCCCACAGGAAACAACCAGCTGGGTCACTTTACTGTGGCAGAAAGAGCTGGTGGCTTTTATTTGAGGGTCTCTGGTAAAAACATTTCCAGGGTGTCCACCTGTGAAGCCAGCAGACCGCTTGGCCTCCTCATCTGGATATTTTTAGACAGAAACCACGGCTGCTACATGAGCTACTTGCCGACTCTACCCACTAACCTCTCTCAGTGTAACACTAACAAAAGGACAAAAAAGCTCAACACGGACAATGTGTTAGCATGTATATCTAATGTTTATTTCAGTAACAGTTTTGGCTTTAATCTGTGTTCTGTTGTCCAATATTTATTTAATGTTTTTTTAGGTTTAATAAATAAACAAAGTCTGAGTAATTACATTAAATAAACCTGATCTCAACATCAACTGAAAGAACGGTGATGAACATCTGTCATGATATCCTGTGTATCGAGCAGCTGCTGTTCTATCTAAGCCCAGTTAGCCTTACCGAACCAAGAACTACAACTTGCAGTTCCTCTAGCATCCAGCAGGGGCTCCAGCAGCAACTCTATTAAAATGAACATGTTTACAGCCTGAAAACAACCAGTCTGTGGTCTCTATAGATGAGTTCTACCTTCATAAAAGCTGTTTAAACTGGACTAAGGTTTGCATTATTAGGGGTGTGGCCTCTGACAGGTGGTGGTGACACAGGTGGCCTGCACAAACATCCTAAATCACGATTCATGTTGCTCTGAAATGGCTTTGAACTGTACACAGTGTGCAGACTGTCCAACTTGGGTAAAATCAAACAAAAATCAAAGTACTACAAGTATTACATTTGGAAGGTTGTGCAGATTACACCGGCCAACGAGTATTTTGCTGCTGGGATTCGTTCACCTGTGCTTTCGTGAATTTCGCTTCCAGATTCCAAATTTAAAAAAAAAAACAAAAACGTTTTCTTCAAGCAAGTCCAGGTTTTTAGCTGACTCAAAAAAAAAAAAAAAAAAAAGACGGTGACATATTTCAGTGTTTAACAAGTTTGGTATCCAGAAAAGTGAAGGCAGAATAAAAGCAGGCATATTTGTTGCCCCTGAACTCCGAACCGACACTGAATCCGCAGCACACAAAGTACTAGTGGACGCAGAGTGAAAGCAGAGAATCACGCTGATGAGTGTGAAACATAGCTCATCAGATGATTCAAGACTCATGTTTCTGTCACCAATAAGCATGGGGAAAGGTTTCATCTAGACATAAATGTGACCGAAGACCGATATCAGGGAAAATGTAATCCAGGCATGACGATGACTGCTGCTGGTCATCGCAAAGAGCGACAGATGCAATGAAGCGCTAGTGACTCATATACTTTTAATCTCTTGTTTAAATAAATTGATAGAAATTTGCTTTAATGCATCTCTCGCTTGTTTTCCCCAAACCACTGAAGGCGCAATGGTCTCCTACTTCCACACGCCAACATCATCATCTGTTTCACTACACCAGGGGTAGGCAACTCCAGGCCTCAAGGGCCAGTGTCCTGCAGGTTTTAGATGTGTGTTGATCGAACACAGCTGATTCAAATGTCTAAATTACCCTCCTCAACATGTCTTTAAGTTCTCCAGAGGCCTGGTAATGAACCAATCATTCGATTCAGGTGTGTTGACCCAGGGTGATATCTAAAACCTGCAGGACACTGGCCCTTGAGGCCTGGAGTTGCCTACCCGTGCACTACACCTAGGAACCTCATCTGAGATCTTCCTCTTGTCCTCCCACCTAGCAGCTCCATCTTCATCCTTTGTCCAGTGTATCCACTCTCCTTTGACTTTGAGCTATCCCTCTGATGGACTCATTTCTAAACCTCTAAATCCTGATGCTTAAAATTAAATCTAGCTTAGGTGAGCCTAACCATACTGTGGATATCCTGCTCGAGCATGCTTGCCTGTCTTTATACAATACCGTCTGCAGGCATCCCTGGATGTTTCATGTCTGCTGCTACTGGACATGCGAAACCTGAAGTGCTCTTTACCTGGGTCTTCATTGGCCTACAATAGTCATCTGAGGCCTGCAAGCTGATGTAGGTATGGCTGATTCGCATACAGTTAAGGTAAGGAGTCAAAGGTATGTAACACAAGTCTCTTCTTTGCCCATTTTCATGTTTTTGGACATTTGATAAACTTTAAATCCATTTTCAGTTAATTAAGCCCTGCACTCTTACAGTTTGTCTTCCCCCTCCTTACCCCCTCGGCTAGCCAAGGAAGATGGCCGCCTGCCCTCAGCCTGCTCCTGTTGAAGGTGTCTTCCTGTTGGGGAGAATTTAGCCCCCTGCTAAGACCGGGAGTACACGGGATCACTGGCCTTCTCTCTACCTTCCACCGCAAAGTGCTGTGCAGTTAAATGTGCACACCTGTACACACAGCACGAGCCATCTGTTGCTGTGACACACCGCCCAGCCCCCCCTGGTCCACCAGGCTTTAAGGTGGAGTAGCCCAGCTAGCCAAAAAACGTGCCCCAATGCTTCCAGCTGGCTCTAGCTTATCGATCCGAGCTCCGCGTGAAGGACCGCGCTACACGCACACAAAGGCCGCGGTGTGCCCGCTGCTCGGAGCCGCTCACCAGCCTACCTACACGCGAGCCTCGGTGGACTGTCCCATAGATAAACGGGTTCACATGGCACGTTAGCTGGCCCTCTCCGGAGCCAAGCTGCGGAAACTGAGCGAACACACGGCTCCCAAAGCGAGGCAGGGCGAGCGGCGGCCGCAGCACGTGTCCCGGCCGGCCACCCCTCCGCTGCTGCCGGAGAGAGCCCCGCTAGCAGCTCCGAACCGGGACCGAAGGGTGAACCAAACACGAAATTCATGTTTAAATAATTTAATTTAAAATGTGGGGATTAAACGACAAAATGGAGCGGAAAAGGAGGCAGTCACGACCGAGCCACGGCTAAAAGAGAGCTACATGTGGGGGGTGGCTATATCCTGGAGACCAAACAATCAAGCCGGTAGCTGTATTTCGACTTTTTCCACGCAATAACAGTTATTACACCATCCGATGGCAGTTGGAAATACTCAGATACTGTAATTTGCAAGTAATACACCATTATGTATAATTATACTCTTGTTACAATGTCAATAGGATCGCTAACAGCAACTCCCAGTCTACACCAGGATGTAGACGGGGCCTGGAAGAGCGATCCAGTTAATAAAAAAACCCAGGTGATATAAACTAATCACACACAGAAATGTTGGATTAGATTACAAAGAAACGTAACTTACCACCGGATGAATTATTTTGGGGAAAACTGCGCTTTACAAACAGGAAGTGTCTAAGAGTCACAGCAGCGGCTGCCTGATCGCTAACGGCTTCACAACGTGCCGAAATGCTTAGTACCGGCCTTGGCTCCACAACCGAACATGATATTCTGCCCGCCTACGCGACTGCTACCCAATCAAATTCACGCACTGCGACTTATTCACCAATAGTTGAACGTGACTGCAACGGCCCCTTACGTACAGCCAATCCGGAAGCGTCTCCCCCCCTGCCTGGGTTCACGGAGCGTGCCAATAACGTCACAGTGTCAGTTGACGGTACGATGGTTTCGCGAACAGGCGACTGCCGTTTTATTGTTAGCTCGCAGTGCACCGTTGCTTACCCCCGCCTGAGGGCGACAAAGGCTTTTGTTGTCGAACCTGGGAGCGAATGACTCATCCAACCATGCGGATTTTAATTCATTTTAAGCGGCCTAATGTGATAAAAGGAGGCCGTGGGACTGAGACATAGGCTTCACTCTTTTCAGATCAGAAGAAGCTGGATGCAGCCTGCTTTAGGACTGTTAAACAAACTAATCCAAACTCAAGATCCAATGTGGGGCTTTTCTGCAGCCATAACCCTAATCTCACCGAAACAAGTGCAGAGTTTCTTTATCATTTTCTGTTCTGTGTTGGTAATAATTTTAATAAACATGAGCACAAGAGAGAGGAAGACGCCACACAATGAGCTGAACATGAACTTGTTTTTTAATTCCTGCATTTCCAGTTTTTGCCATTTGTATTGTGTCCCTTTGTATTTCCCTCACGATTTCCCATCATCACCCCCTCCTCTCCACTGCGCCCCTTCAGTGTTCTGTTTTTTGTGTGCTACCCCAAAATTTTTAGTGCCCACCCATCCCCCCCATATGGTCACCCATATGAAAAAATACTAAAGCCGCCCCTACAAGGGTGCAGCGATGTAACCACAGTTGTGATGTTTGCTTCGAGAGCGTTGATGCGCAAGTATAGAGAAGGTCAGAAGGAGCTTCACTGTGTCTTTGTTGGGCTATAGAAAGCAGAGGTCGTAACAGAGGAAGTGTGGCGTTGTGTGAGGGTGGTTCAGGACACAAGTGAGGACAGAGACAGTGATGAGGTGTGCAGGTGGAAAGGTGAACATGGAAGGAGCAAAGGTAGTAAAGATGGATGAGCTTAAATACTTGCGGTCAACCATCCAAAGAGGTGAAGAATAGAGTGCAGGCAGGGTGGAGTGGGTGGAGGAGAATGTCAGGGGTGATTTGTGACAGAAGTAAACAGCAATAATGAAAGAGAATGTTTAAAGATGGAGGTGATGCTGTGATGGATGGTTTGGAGACGGTGGCACTGACACAAAGACAGCAAAGCACGAGGTTCATCGATGTGGTGAAGGAGGACATGCAGAAGGTTGGTGTGACAGAGGAGGGTGTTGCTACGTGGAGTCTCACTGTGGTTTACTGAGATGTTTCAGACGTTTGCAGGATCAGGTTGCTGCCTTGCGGTGTTTATCCGCCAGCTCAGGGCCTCGTTTAGATCTGGACGCTCGTTTGAGCCGTTCACCTGGAGATTTATGTGCGTAAAACTCTGATTATTTGATTATTGATTACTGTGGAGTGCGGCACATGTGAACAAGAAGGGCAGGAGAGGCTGTAAAGCTGCACACTCATTGGCTCATACAACTCATGGCATAATATACCAATATTTTATTGAGTATGACCCCAAATGAGTGGCTGTAAGACCATAAACCCAGCAGAGGTCAGAGAGTTGTTGTCCCGTACACTTCCATAGGACCAGAAGACTTTTTGTGACCACAGCTGTCGTCGTCTGGTCGTCTATGGTGGCCCGAACAATTCAAAAGCTTTTTGAAACGACGCACCGCCCATCCAGGTTATCTGCGACAACCAGACAATACTGTCGTTGTTCGGTGCAAAGCGCGCACCAACCAACTTGGTTTCCTCTGAAGCAGGGAAACGACCGAGTACAACATGTAACATCTCTGTTTAGATTTCATGATTCATTTAACTCATAGCTTTAAACTTTAATCTCAGGTGTGAGCACATATAATGTAGGATACATGCAAATATAACGATACTAGATTTGTTTTCATCATCAGAACATTTGGATATATGTGCAAAATAATATCAACAACATATGATGCTCTGCCAATCGGTACCAAAACAGCCATCCAAAAAGCTTTTTCTTGGAGCAAGATTTCTTTTTCAAAGACTGTGTACAGTCACAACATCATTATTTTTCACTGTGTTCATTTAACATTTTTTAAAAAAGGTTTTTATGGCTTTTTAATAAAATCTCATTTACCTTTAGCTGTAATTATGTAACGAATTAAAAGGAACCAACAATAAAAAGCTAACAAGTGCTGTATAATTCTTCTTATTCCAGCTTTTTACTTACTGTTCTGCTTTCATTTAAAGAAGCCCAGCTTTACACAGAAATTAGTTTTTACCACTAGATGGCAGTAGAAACTTTGATAAATGGACTGGTTCCTTTTCTAAGATGTGTCGTTCTACCCAGCAGGATGCCTTACAGAGCAACTTGGGTTAGTCTCCAGGGGTATTTGGCATACATACTGGAGCAGCCAGGGATCGAACCACCCACCTGTCTGACTGACACAACAGCAGTCCGGGCAATCGTTTCTTCCCTTAAACCAGGGGTGGGGAACTCCAGGCCTCAAGGGCCGGTGTCCTGCAGGTCTTAGAGATTACCCTGGGTCTACACACCTGAATCAATGCTTAGTTCATTACCACTCCTCTGGAGAACTTCAAGACATATTGAGGAGGTAATTTAGCCATTTACACTTTTTCTGAATTGCTAAAACACTAAATCCCATTGTAAAAACTAAACTGTCAACTATGAAAACGCTTTCATTAAATCAATCCCACAGTTGCCAAAATCTTAAACACTATTTATCTGGTTAGGACACCATTTGCAACTCTGAATCTCCCATTTACCAAAACTCTAAACACATTCTCAAACACAAAACACATTTAGCAGTGTGGTGCACTTATACCCAGAATGGTGCACACAGGCCACAGAAGTTAAACACAACTAGCAAACTGTTTTCATCATTAACACACTACCACTCAAAATTGAAAACATGTTGCGACCTCTTCTTCTGCTTTTTGCTAGACTGAAGACAGCTTCATCCACAAAGATGTATTCATGAGGCCTAACCATTGAGTCAAGCTCAAAGATTCTCTGTACACAACAAAGTAATTTTAGTTCTGTAAATGAAATAGAATAATGTATACATGTGCTATGTATACAAGTATACTTATAACTAAATGGTATTTTGTTTAGAATTGAAAGACGGCCACATGAGGGTGGAAGAACACGCACGTGCTCACAACACCAGGAGACACCTATTGTGGATATGGTCCTTCAGAATAATGCAATTTGACTGCATGAAATACAGCACTGAACTATAGAAGACAACATACATTTTGAATCTAGCAAAAAGGAGAAGAAAAGGTCGCAATGCCAAGGGTCAACATGCCATTATTGAACTGCCTAGCCAGCGTGGTGGAAATGTAACTATCCCCATAGCTGCAGCTATGGGATTCTCCACAGTCATGTTACTGTTGGGCCATAGAACACCAAACTTCTAGCAACATTCCTGGATGGTCTACGGGATGCTTTGCTTGAGTAGAGAGATCGCAAGCAGGCAGAGCATCCCATATTGTTGGGTTTATATTTTATTATTGTCATTTGTATTGAGAAACATGTAATCATTTGTGTTTAGAAGTATATAGTTGATGGCATATTGAAAGAATGTCTCATCCTAGGAGGTCTGTAACAACTCTGTGTAGCATGAAGAGGGGAGTGTGTTCACTCCTCTTCAGAGTGTTCTGGCATAGATCACACGCCTCCTAGGAGAGGGGTATCTTCTCTTGCTGATATATGGTATAGCAAACACACGTATATATGTTTAAGCATAAGAGCCCTTTGTTCAGATGTACCGCTAGACTCCTGGCACCAGCTTTGGGGAGTCTTCACGGGGTCACATCTTGACCCCACACATATACACACATATACACACACACACACACACACACACACACACACACACACACACACACACACACACACAGACAAGGTACTCTTTGTTCACATGTGTACCTATGTAAGATGTTATATGTTAATGACCCTATGCATATTCATGTAACCACAATAAAAGGAGTGCTATGGGGAACCTGGCTGAGAGTCTGACGGAGGTCAAGTGGGTGGAATGACACTTGGCTCCAGGCAGGTCTCCCTCATGCATGAATTACACAAAGAACTCTGCCTACTTGTGTCTTGTTTTTGCTGTGTAGCAAATTGTCCTGAACGTTCCAGCGAATAGGTTTATAGCATAAACCTATCACATATCATTTGGGAGAATGTGAGCTTTCACTGAGGTCCAAGAATACGCAATTGGTTTCACAATGAGCAGCATTTTATCAATGCTTTTTTTCCAGCGTACTCTCCCTTTTGAACCCTACTGAGGCGTTTTTCTCAGCATGGACATGTAAAGTATATGAACGAAACCCTTACACACAGGAAAATCTACTTCAAGCATTGAATGGAGCATGTGGTGAGATAGGAGTGGAATCTTGGTAGGGATGGATTTGGCATGCCAAAGGATTCTTTCCTCGTTGCTTTGCAAGGGAGACCATAGCATGTGATGTGGATGAAGTCTTGTGGCCTGACCCAGCACAGAGACGTGATGCTGAAGCAGATTAAATTATCTGGATATGCTGTAAAAATATATATATTTTTTTCATGTATATGTAATTATTGCAGTTCTTTTTTGTTAAAATGTGAGTACAAGAATAAATGAATGAATAGATAAATATTATTTTTCCGCTATCCCACAGTGTTTTGTATTTATTTCTGTAGTGTGTAACTGTTGCTAAGTTGTGTTTGCACATTGGGTGGTTTTGTGTGGCTTTTGACAGTAGTGCTTGATTTTGAGTAAAGTTAAAATAGTTTTGGGTCAAATGTTTGGTTTTGCAAGACAAGTCGAAGGTTTTGTGTGTGTAGCTTGAATTTTACAGTTTGTGTTTAGTGTTTTGAGACAAAGAGATAAGATTTTAGGAAATGTGTTTTAGCAATTCAGAAAAACTGTAGATCAGCTGACACATCTAAAACCTGCAGGACACCGGCCCTCGCGGCCTGGAGTTCCCCCACACCTGCCTTAAATGATCCCCTTTAAATGTAAATGATCCAGTTTATCCACAGTAATTTTGTGCAAAAACAAATTTAATATTTTACCTCATGCTAAGTTTATCACCAGAATCAGACTCTCATATCAGGTGTACAACTTCTACATTTGTTTGCAGTGTTGGTGTGTTGGGCTGAAGCAGGGCCTAGTGATAAAAGTAAGGCTTTAGTAACTGGCTCATTGTGACAGCAGAAGCTTCACTTTAGGAGAAACATAAAGTAGATTTCTTTTACAGAGGCAGACAGTGGTTATTAACAAAGAATGCTTGCATTTTAAACGCTGCATTAGAGGCATTTATTAGGAAGATGAGAAATTTTTGGCATCTGACAGCTGTTAACAAAAAATCTGTGAACCCGGCCTATAACTTTATACTTATTCCAGATGACTCTGGAATGCACACCAAGCCTTTGCAGCCTGCTAAAGATCACACATCCTATCACTACACAATTGATTATACACTTCTAAGCATATATGGTTAAATATTTCTAAGCATAAATGACAATCACAATACAAAAACCTAACAACTTCACTTAACTGTTTTTTTTACTAATGTTATATTTCAAGTAAAATGTGTCCCTCCAACAGACGGCAGCAGTGATGGTTTGTTTGAAAAGCTGCTTCTGTTCCTTCAGCTCAAGGCAACATGTTATGACATCATCATTTACAATGTGACAGTAAAAATAAAGAGGGACTATCGTAGTGTTATCTTCAAACGAGTCGCTGCCATGAAAGGGAAGTGTAAAATCTGTATTTCCAGTTTGGATAGCAGTGCGCTGTGACCGATTGTGCTACGTGCTGTCCGTTAGACCATGTGGCACGATTGATCTTGCAGGTAAAAGTAGCTCACTGTAACTTCAGAAGCAGCTCAAAGCATGAAGAGAATTTTTTTTACTAGAGGAAAGGATTTAAAGCACAAACAGTTTTCTTCAGAAAGAATAAATGATTCCAGTTTGCACACAATAACAGAGAGAATGGACAGGGTGGATACTCTATATTATTATTATATTACTCTATTGAGCCACAGCACAAAGTACTGCTGTGCAATGATGTGCTTTAACTCTGTAATGCTCAAAGCTGTAAAATCCAGTTCAAACTGACGGTTATCTTCCAGTTTATGCTCGGTATAAAAACTTGAGCAGGGTTTGAGGCGTCACTGAGCATCATCGGTCCAGACCTGAGAAACAGAATCACTGATGCTCACAGAGCAGGAGTGGATATACAAAGTCATCACAGCGGCTCCAAGTGTGAAGAACTGGAGGGGGAAGCATCGTCGAGAAATTCAAAGAGAGTCGCACAGCACAGAAGAAGCCTGGCAGAAGAATTAAAGACTCTGAAAGAAAACTAGTGAGGGTCTAAAGAGCCCGGAACAACTGCAGAGACACTCGTGGATGACTCAGCCGAGTTATCAGGCTAAAAGGCCTCACCACTGACTGTTAGCATCGGGAGCATATGAAAAAATGAAGGGGGGATAATATATTTGTTATCATCTGTATGTGTTCAGGGAGTTTCTACCTTTTTAACCACAAGATGGCGCTACAGTATTAATGTTTGTCTTGCAGAGCCTCTTATGTCTGATACAAAGAGGTCACAATATAAAAAACAGCCAGTTAAATAATCGATCCTGATTTTTTGATTAATTCATTTTACTTCATGTGCATGACGTCCAGTCTGACCAGTGAAACCACTGATAATGAGCAGCCTTAAGGGAAAATGGGCTCCTGTGTTGATTTGGCTGCTTTGGATTGTCAGAGGAAAGTCCAAAAACATGACCTCTTCCTTTTCTGTAACTTTACCCTTTGGCACGTGTGTTGGCCAGAGTGTGGCCTTTGTGTGGCCTAGTTTTTTTGCCCCGGACCGCATGTTTAACATCACAGACCTCAGTGTCACTAAAAAACTGTAATCATGCACTTATTTGAATATTTCTATAATCCTGCTCACACCTGTCAGGTTTCTGCTCTCTCTCTCTCTCTCTCTCTCTCTGTGTGTGTGTGACAAAGCTGTGATTTCCACCTGAGTGACAGAGCGAGGTAGAGCCTCAGGGTTGATGCTTTCCCACCTGTGGCACTGCTTTCAGCACAGAAGGGTGTGCGTTAGAGTGCATGATCAGCTCTCTTTGTTAACAAAGGAAAATCCCCAAATTAGGCCTTCAGGTCCTGCACACTAAGCTGTGGTTCCTCTGCCTGCCTGGCATCTTTTAATCCCAAAGCCTTTTGTTAATCTGAATAAATACATATATTATTTGACTGATCAGTGCAGTACGACCGCGGAGGAGGCGGTTAGACTGCTTTCTGCTCTGGAACAAAACCATTCATGATTTTTGTCCTTGAAGAGAGGAGAAGAGCTCCTTCTTCCCCTCTCTGACAGTTTTTGTGGGTTTGGTGAGCATCGCTGTCTCCGTGAAACTGAGCAGCATAAAAACATCTCTCACAGCACGTTTCGGACAATCTTCAGTTGAAGGACTTTGTGTTCCTCGCTGCCTCCTCACCACTCCGCTTAGTTTAGCTCTTTTCAGAACTCTCACAGAGTACGCAGGACTCAGAAAGATGGAGGTCAAACAACAACAAGGCTCTTTTTTTTGTTCCTACATACTGAAGGTTTCAGCTGTCACGTGTTGGCTCAGGTTCAGAGTGAAAACTCCCAAAAAGTGCCAGAATATGCCCAGAATCTATTGATCACGATATATAAACCGTGTACAGCCACAGAAGTCTTACAGTGTTGCATTGACTGAGTTTTACTAACAGCAGCTTTTTGCATCTGTTTTATTTGATTTTATTTATACAGGTAGTCCCGTTAAGACTCAGTGTCTCATTTACAACAGAAACTTGTTTCACACAATCAAACTAAGATTACAGTTAATAGCTAAAGACCCTCCAACACTGGAGAGAAGACTTCAACAATGTGACAGTCCCTCGTGAGCAGGACTTGGCTATAGTGAGGAGGAAGAACTCAGCTTTTAAAAATGTATATGTTTAACTGTGTTTTTCACAAATGGAACAAAGTTTGAAGGAATGGGAATAGTTGCTCATACATGTACTCAGAGAATCAACGTGGATAAAAATAACATAGGAAACCAACCAAAGTGTCTTGGATGTTACTCACTATGATGACTGTGTCATTCCAGGTCGCCTTTCAATCCTTTATGAGTGTAAAAGATCGGATGTGTGGAGCACAGAATGTGGAACCAAATGAGTTCTGGAAAACAGAACTTCAAAAAAACTTCTTTAATACTGCAAATTCACAAAAGGACAAAATCCAAAACTACAGAAGGCCAGGAGCGAGAAATGCAAGTACTAGCAATC
Organism: Oreochromis niloticus; assembly: GCF_001858045.2. Taxonomy (NCBI): domain Eukaryota; kingdom Metazoa; phylum Chordata; class Actinopteri; order Cichliformes; family Cichlidae; genus Oreochromis; species Oreochromis niloticus. Next base: position 6,421,863 of record NC_031966.2, on the reverse strand, counting down.
TTCAGGGAAACACAGAACAAACGACCACACAACCACATATCCAACGTACACTCACAAGATCTATTCAATTCAGTTTTATTTATACAGTGCCAAATCACAAATCACAGGGCATTCCTCGCTGCACTGTACAGCATACACCACATTGTTAAGTTTGTGTTTAGGAGTTTTGTCTTTTGGGTGAACCAGTTTTTGTCTGAGTGTGTTGCTGAGTCTGAAGTACTCTGGGATGTTGTGCTTGGAGAAAACTCTCCTGAGTTTCTCTGATACACCGGCTACATAGGGGATGACAATGTTGTTGCGTCTGTCTCAGCTGTCTGATCTTCTTTTCTGTGCATCTTTGCTGACTTTATAAACGCCCAATTAGGATAACCGCATGTTTTAAGTGCTTCCTTTACATGTGTGTGTTCCTTCTTTTTCCCTTCAGGCTTAGAGGGAACATGTTCTGCCCGGTGGTGTAGGGTCCTGATTACTCCAAGTTTGTGTTCCAGAGGGTGATGGGAGTCAAAGAGGAGGTACTGGTCCGTGTGTGTGGGCTTCCGGTAAACTTCAATGTTGAGGTTGCCATTCTCTTCAATGTGCACAGCGCAGTCCAGGAAAGGCAAACAGTTATCCTTTGTGTCTTCCCTGGTGAACTTGATGTTTTTATCCACGGCGTTAATGTGCGCAGTGAAGGATTCCACTTCTTGTGTTTTGATTTTGACCCAGGTGTCGTCTACATATCTGTACCAGTGGCTGGGTATTCTCCCTTTAAAAGAGCCAACAGCCTTTCTTTCCACTTCCTCCATGTAAAGGTTGGCTACAATAGGTGACACGGGGGAGCCCATGGCGCAGCCATGTTTTTGTCTGTAGAAGCCATCGTCTCCACTGCCTCCGTGGTGGGTATGCAAGTGAAGAGGGAGACTACATCAAAGGACACCATGGTTTCATCTGGATCCAGGGTAAGTTTCTGGACCTTGTCGGTGAAGTCGGTGGAGTTCTTGATGTGATGTGGGGTGTTCCCCACAAGAGGTGCAAGGATGGTAGCAAGGTGTTTCGAGATGTTGTAAGTGGCTGAGTTTATGCTACTGACAATGGGTCTGAGTGGGACACCTTCTTTGTGGATCTTAGGAAGTCCGTAAATGCAGGGTATGGCATCCCCTGGGTAAAGGCAGTGATATGTAAGGCGGTCAATGATTTTGTCCCTTTCAAGGTCTTGAAGGCAAGCTATAACTTTTTTTTTGTAGCTGCTTGTGGGGTCTCGCTTTAAGGCTTCGTTGGTATTGTTGTCACTGAGGAGAGTAGTGATCTTTGTGTGGTAATCCGTTGTGTTTAGGACCACGGTGCACCTTCCCTTATCAGCTGGTAATATAGTGATGTTGTGATCTTTGCTCAGGGAAGCGACGGCCTTCTTTTTCTTGTAATGTGAGGTTAGACGGAGGGACTTTGGCACTGGAGAGGGTGGCTGAGAGTTTCATCCTGATCTGTTCTGCTTCTGTCTGTGATAATTTGTTAATCCGTATGGCAGTTTCTGTGGCTGTGATGAGGTCCACTATGGGCAACTGTTGCGGAGAAATGGCAAAATTCAGTCCTTTGGCTAGTACTTTCTTTTGAGGTTCAGTGAGATTCCGGTCTGAAAAGTTCTTCACTCATTTTTCCTGACTGTCCTCAGGTGTGTGTTCTTCTCTGAGTTGTGTAGATTCAGACTGAGGAGTGAGTGTTTTTGAAAGCAAGGTGTGGAATTTCCTGCGTTGTCTTTCTTTTCCTATAGAGTGTTGGGCCCACTGAGCCTTGTCCACAAACTTGTAAACCTCTTCTAAGATTGGAGAGGGTAGAAGGGTTCCCAGTTCCTGCAGAGTCTGGCTAATCTTGCTCTGGAGGCCATCTATAGTGAAATCGACCTGTCTTATCCTTTCACTTAGAATCTGATTTTGTGCTCTCCGTAGAATCAAGTCTGCTCTGTATCCCCTGACAGTGGATCCAAGGCGCAGGCTCTTAGGAACAACTCTGCTTTGTCTGCATCTCAGGTTGAAACGGAGATGGTTCCTATAATCTGCTAGTTTCCTTGATTCCCTTTCATACTCCCGCACCAGTTGAAGGGTGTTCCTCCCAAAATGTACGGCAATATGTCTGTGAAGGTTATCAGTCATCCAGGTCATCGTAGTCTAAGGAGCTTGGAAAGAGAAGCATCTGGACTTCTTTGAGTTGCTTGAAGACGTATAGACGTCGCCTCAAGGTGCTTTATATTGTAAGGTAGACCCTGCAATAATACATACAGAGAAAAACCCAACAATCATATGACCCCCTATGAGCAAGTACTTTGGTGACAGTGGGAAGGAAAAACTCCCTTTTAACAGGAAGAAACCTCTGGCAGAATCAGGCTCAGGGAGGGGCGGGGCCATCTGCTGCAGCAGTGATCTGAGGGCGAGTCCAAGATTTCATCCTGATACCTGATGGCAGTCAGGCCTCCATGGATACGCCTCCCCACCACCAAACCGGTCGTGCTGAATGATGTTACAGGCAGCATGATGTTCTCCATGGCTTCTCCACGCCCTGTATGGGGGTTTCTCATTGTGGCCCTCTCTGTGTTAATCCTGGGTCTGCATTGAGGGATTTTTCATTTTCACCTGATAAAGATCCATCTGTGTCTGATGGAAACCAACCATCTGCACTATCTTCACGGCGTTAAAGTTTCACATTATTATTATTCTTTCTAATGACACGTGTCACGTCAGTGTCCCACACTGTAAAGGAAGAGTGTTTCCTGCTGAGTGTTGTAGGTATTTGCTTCCAGGTCCTGTCATTTACTGATAAATCCATCACATTATTAACACCACTGAAGGATGTCAAAGGAAGTGGAGAACGAAACATAAACTTTGGCTTTCCGAGCAGTAAATTTTTCCACCGATCACTATCTGAGACCCCGATATTGACTCCTGTGGTGAACTCGGAAATATTTGACTGTATTGAAGGTTTTGGCTGGCTGTGTCAATGTGGGAGAGTGTGCCGCCGGAGGGGAACACCTTCATAATCTTAAAATCCTTTAAAAACGTGAGAAGTGATCAATTGAGACAAGACTGGTCTCGTCCTGATGGGAGGTATGTTTTGTGTTTTGAGGACCTGTGAGAAAATGTCTGTATTCTGAGGAGAAACCCATCACGATGGTGACAGCTGGAACATTTCTGTGTTTTTAACCTCTGAGTAGTCTCGTATTTCTGTTTCAATCTCATTCTACAGCTTTCCATCAGAGTTGGCCCACTGGTGGGGCGAGGAGAGTGGAAGTATGTTTAATCAGAGTGTCCTGTGTCCCGTGGGAGTGCTTTGGGAGGGTGGGTTAGTGGACCTGTTGTTACAAGCTGTTCTGTTCACATTACCAATGATAAATCTGCCCGCTGTCAAAGAAAACTGCAGATGCATCAGTTCCATGAATGTGAAGCATTTACAGACTCAATCTGATTTACAGTTCAGGTCACAGTCAGCTGCAGGTTTTTTACTTCTTGCTCTCTTCTTCTGTGGTGCTCCTGATGTGTGTCTGGTGTTGGTATCTCTAAGTTTGTGTTTCACTTTGTGCTCCATCAGCACTCGTGTTTCTGGAAAACGGCAGAGTGTGACAGGCGCTCTTCCGCCCACCTCATGCCAGCGGAGCGCTCTCATTCAGAGACAAAGGCCATCTTTGTTTCTTTGAGCACTGCATAATTTACACACACACAGACACAGTCACACAGACACACTCTCACACGCGCACACACACACACACACACACACACACACACGCACACTATCAGCCGTCACTTTTCTGTTGCATTCCAGCGATTGCAACACTCAGCATCTCTCCTTCCTCAAACATCGAGTTCAGCGCTGCACACATGTCGGTCACTTTCATCTCGTTAAGCTACGGTACTCCTCAGTATATGTGTGTGTGTGTGTGTGTGTGTGTGTGTGTAAAAAGGCGAAGCTAGTGTGACTGTAACAGACAGCGGTATGCTGCATGTTTTTACTCATCCATTTTTCAGTACACTGTGTTCCAAATTATTATGCAAATTGTGTTTAAGTGTCATAAAGATTAAATAAGTTGTTTTTCAATTAAATTCATGGATGGAATTGTGTCTCAGGGCTCTTTGATCACTGAAATCAGTCTCGGGCACCTATGATCATTAATTTGACAGGTGAGCCCAATTAAAGAAAAAAACACTAAGGAAGGATGTTCCACATTATTAAGCAGACCACCATTTTCAAGCAATATGGGAAAGGAAAAAGGAACTCTCTGCTGTTGAAAGGCGTGAAACAATGCCTTGGACACGTAATGAAAACCTTGGATATTTCACAAAAACTTAAGCGTGATCACCATAATGTTAAGAGATTTGTGGCTGAGTCAGAGAACACACGGGTTCATGCAGATAAAGGCACAATGAGGAAGGTTTCTGCTAGACAAATACATCAATTTAAGAGAGCAGCTGCTAAAAGGCCATTACAAAGCAGCAAACACATATTTGAAGTTGCTGGTGCCTCTGGAGACCTGCGAACGTCAAGGTGTAGGATCCTCCAGAGACTTGCAGTTGTGCATAAACCTTCTATTCGGCCACCCCTAACCAATGCTCACAAGCAGAAATGGCTGCAGTGGGCCCAGAACTACATGAAGACTAATTTTCAAACAGTCTTGTTCACTGATGAGTGCCGTGCAACCCTGGATGGTCCAGATGGATGGAGTGGTGGACGGTTGGTGGACGGCCACCATGTCCCAACAAGGCTGCGACGTCAGCAACGAGGTGGTGGAGTCATGTTTTGGGCTGGAATCACGGGGAGAGAGCTGGTCGGCCCCTTTAGGGTCCCTGAAGGTGTGAAAATGACCTCTGCAAAGTATGTGGAGTTTCTGACCGACCACTTTCTTCCATGGTAGAAAAAGAACCATGCTTTCTGCAACAAAATCATCTTCATGCTAGACAATGCACCATCTCATGCTGCAAGGAATACCTCTGCATCATTGGCTGCTATCGGCATAAAAGGAGAGAAAACGATTGTGTGGCCCCCATCCTCCCCTAACCTCAATCTTACTGAGAACCTTTGGAGCATCCTCAAGCAAAAGAGATATGAAGGTGGGAGGCAGTTCACATCCAAACAGTAGCTCTCGGAGGCTATTCTGACATCCTGCAAAGACATTCAAGCAGAAACTTTCCAAAAACCCACAAGTTCCATGGATGCATAAATTGTGAAACTGCTATCAAATAAGAGGTCCTATGTTAATATGTAACTTGACCTGTTAAGATGTTTATAATTGAAATAGCTTTTGATTTCAGTAAAATTGATCTACTAATGCTGCAAATTCAACAAATGACCATTTTCAATTCTCTACAACCTATAAAATGTTTTGAAACTCTGTGTGCGTAATAATTTGGAACAATGCATTTTTGATTTTTTAATTTTGAAAAACATACTGTTTTCATTTGGAGGTTTGTTCAGTAACATTTGAATTATACTCTAATGGTTGATGACTCGAAAATTATGCTGACTGTCATTTGAATCGACTATTTAGGAAAATCAGAGAAAAATATAATTTGCATAATAATTTGGAATGCAGTGTAAATTGTTTATCAGAAGAGTTTCTTGTCCATCATGGTAGTACAGTGGTTACACTGTGGCCTCACAGCCAGAAGGTCCTGGGTTTGAATCCATCATCTAGTGTGGGTCTTGCTGTGTGATGTTTGCATGTTCTCCCCTGGTCTGCGTGGGTTGTCCGGCTTCCTCCCACTTCCTCCTTCCACAAGCAGTTAGTGGGATTAAGTTTCTAACTTGGCCATAGGTGTGACAGGTGATCACTTTGAAACAAAGTGACCCCTGAGAAGCTTTTTTCAGTCATTTTTCTCATGGAGGCACAGTGCTACAGTGGTTACAGGGAGGCCAACAGTGATAGCTGTGTTTAGGGTTCGTCTACTATTCCGAAGGTTGGTGGTTTGATCACCTGCTGCTCTGGTCTGCATGTTGACATGTCCTGGGCAGGATATTGAACCCAGAGTTGCCCCTGATGCACTCATGTGTGAGTGTGAGGCACAGAAAAGCAAAGCAACCTGTTTACAAACTTGCTGGTTACAAAAATCAGAATGTGCATGATGAGCTCCAACAACGCCGAATTGCAAAGCATGCCAGCGTCTGTGCTGTCATCGTTGCAAGGATGACACCAGCAAGCCAGCAGCTGCTCAGCTCACAGCACACACACTGGTTGTGCTGGTTGTGGCTCAGTCCACACGCGCTCTCACTACCAAGCTCTTATTTTTTTAGGTTTGGCTCTTTTTTCGTGACAGCGTTGAGTTGTGTTCCCTCCCTAAAAGCTCAAACCATCTTGCTGTTTAGTTCGATGACACAAAGAGTCTTTATCCAACAAGTTCTGTTCAGAGGAAGTAAGATTCACAGGTCTGTGCAGGTGACTATGTGGAAAGATTATCGGATTGCTCCAGGTCTCTCCTGCTCCACTTCAGGTGGCATGTGACAGTTGGCTGTCGGAGTCGCGATTTATTAATCCCAGCCAGATTTATTCGTGCTCAGTGTAAATGTCACCGCTCAGATATGGATTCACAGGATTCTCAGGTCCACACGTGAGCTCTCTGTTCCACACTGACTGAGTGTCAGCGGGCCGTGGCTGGGCTCACTTTCCTCTCTTCGTGCCAGAGTCTGATGGTGTCACAGTGTTCATGATGAAGACAGTGGAAATTGAATAGCTTGTCTTTAACCTTGAGTCCTCATGAAAAGCTTCTTCAGAAGCAATGAAGTTATTTTTCTGCACACTTTGAGAAAACTTTCTTTGTTGTGCAGTACACTCATAGAATCAGTGGCATTGGAGACTGAGGGGCCTGCAATGTATTTGAGAAATACATGCTTGGAAGGTAAAGAACTTTATATTCATCATGTTCTGTGTTAGATGGTGGGATATGGTGTTTTGCCCTCCCCTAACTTTAGCCATTTTCTCTTGTTTTATATTGTATTCATGGTTCATACTGCACAGTTCTGCTTTTATACTGATGCTACAGTGAAATGAATATTTCTGCTAAGTGAAGGTGAAGAACGTCTTTATCAAAGATGACCTGACTGCTGCATGAAGAAGATTCCTAAATGAAGCTGAAGCTTCATGAGCTTGCTCCATCCTCACAATAAATATCAAACTTTATTCTCCAGTCATTTTTCCTTCATCAAGGCTGTGTCCAGGCAGTTCAGCTAATTGGAGTCCCTGAACCGGATCTCTGGACGGTGTTTCTGCTGTTGGAGCATTTTTAATGACATCATCCGACCAATAACATGGCTGCTGTGAGATCACTGTGCTAAGAAACCGTACAAAAGGGCTGAGCTCCAGGGAGGGAGGGAAGGGAGCTCTGGATCCCTTCTTATGTGGGCTCGGTCAAGCCTCGCAGTTCTGTTACCTGATGTATAAATCATAGCAGATAATGCTGCATTATTGCTGTGATTCATGCCGGCCGGCTGAAGCTGAATGAGTTTATCTGTTTCTCCATGAAGTTGCTTTGACAGGAGCCGCCCAGGGGTGAAGGCCGGGGGTGATCTACATTTAGACTCTCAGATTAAGTTTTTTACTACCATGGTTATTTATGGGTAGAGGGGGAAGCTGGCTGGATGGTTTCTTCATGTGTTCGTGGTGCTGGTGATTGCATTTGAGGCTCCTCTGTTCATGACATCCACCACACTCATAATTTTGTCGATTAAGCAATATCTGATGTTAATTATCTGATAATTGTGAAAAATAATTAACTTTAACCATGTTATTAGATCTGTAGCCAAGAAAATATGGTCTGTGCTGTGTTTTCTGTCATTTTGGCAGAATGAGAGTGAGCTAAGTTCAGCTGTGAGGACTAGCTGACATGATTACAATTCAGCTGGTGTGCACAGAGACCAGCGAGAGCTCCAACTTTAAGCATCAAGCAAACGTGCACGTAAGCATGTGCTCACTTTCTCTGTGTGTCTTTCTTCTTCATCTGCTTCCAAGGTGCACAGAGAAAGACGACAGTGTTCCTTCAACTCTGAGTTCAACCTTCAGTCTGCGTACTCGTGACTTGTTGCCTTATAGCTGTGCAGAGCATGCTCCCTCTGCAGTCATGTTGGGGGAGACCTCCACAGCGTACCATGTCTCAGGTTGCTGTGGTTACCTGCAGTTTGCAATGAAGACCCCAACTTGTCTGCAAATATAAACTGCTTGGCGAGCGGTAGTGAAACAGTGAGAAGCAGGATTCCTTTTGAAAAGTGTTGGTTGCAGTGATGCAGTCGAGCACAGCTCATTACCAGGTTTCACAGCATTTTAGGGAGCAAATGGTCTGCCACGTAAACTACGGCCAATCACAGCGTAATCGTAGCAGCCAGCGTAATCACAAGAAGCTTTTTTTTGAAGCATCCTGTCTGAGATTTCACTCAGGGACAGCCAATCATTCCGATTCGGTGTGGTAACAGACAATCTGAGCTTTTGCTGTGATTGTCAGTGAGTTAGAAAGCTTCCAGCTGTGCGGCTGTGTTTGTCAAACTCAGGATGGATGCTGCAGATCGACCAAAGAAACTGCAGCAGGTTGCAGCATATTTCCCGTGCTGTCATCGTCAGGCCAGAGGAGTTCCAAGTATCTGAGCTATTTTAGGACAGCTGGGTCCATTAACATGAAACATTTCATGTTCTGGGTCAGTGATACAGGAAGTGTCTGGAAAGGCTTAAGGAAAACTGAAGGTTTTGGCTGGACTCTATGGGTTTGTTGCCTGAACGAAGCATTAACGGCAGCTTATAGACATTTTGTGTATTGATCTTCTTCTTTATCCACGCCAGTTAAATCAGGAGACACACAGGTTTAACTTGCTAACAGATTTTAGTGACCTGACACTAAGTGTAGCTTTTATTTTTGCCAGGATCTGTTTGCTTTTAAATGCTTAGACCTTACTCTGAGTGTCCCAGTACCAGTGAAAGTTCACTTTTCTGGTAAATAAAACCATTTCTGAGGGACAGAAAAGTTAGGTTTCTCTGAGAGGCGGTTAAACAGCTGCCAGTGTGAGAGTGTTTGTTTCGTAAGAACTGCAGAACTGGATAAGCCATCATTTTAAGTAAAGCTCCTCCCTGAGTACATAATACAATACTGAGGCAGATTAATGATAAGATGGAGGGATTTGTATGAGGGGAGTTAGACAGGTATGGAGTTGCTCATTCAGACTGTTGTCATTGGGAATTCATCAGAAAGGAAAACAAAGCGTTCAGTTCAAACTGAGATGAATGACTTGGTTTTAAGCTAAAGTTCTTATTGTCTCGATCCATCAGCTTTCAGAGCACATCTGGAGCCTCCATGAAGACCATCACAGACATTTCTAATCAAAGAGCAATGACAAGAAGACCAGTTGCTGATTACAAAAATCAGGATGTGATTAAAGTTGCAAAAAACAGAATTTGAATATGTTCAAAATATAATTTTTTAATTTTAAAAAAACAGAACAAACTCACTTTCCTGATTAGTCTAAAGGTCTCAGCCACTGGTTTCAGGTCGAATGTGATGTTCATGCTCTAAAGAGTCCGAAAAGCTGATTATCCAGGATAGGCAGAGAGAGAGAGACATTATCTTTCTGATGAGGTCTCCTTGGAGCTTCATAGAAGAATCACTCTGGGCTCAAACAAGCTGCTTTCCATGTTAGCTTTGGATACCCTCGTCCTGGCTGGGATCACTTATCAGATCCTCTGTCGGCTGGATAGAGGGATTCAGTGGAAGAGCGGTCCACTGGCAATTCGACTCCAGCAACCAACACAAACACTGGGAGTTTACGCCCACTATCGTCACCCTCACAAAGTGACATCATAACTGCTGACATGCTGGTTGGACAGAGTGAACTCTGATTGGTCTTTACTGGAAAACGCTCTACGACTGTTTCCTGTTTCGAGCGCTAATCAACGCTTTAACAAGAAGCGCTTCTTGAGCTCCACGTTTCATAAATCCTCCAAACTTTTGCCTGCTGTATAATTCTCCATACTTCTAAATTTGTACGTTTATTCTGAGTTGTGTTGTTGTAGAGGATGTGATGAGGTAACACGTTATTATTGTCCCACCATGTTTTTTATTCTGTGCCAGGAAATAAAGAAATAAGTAAAGAGTGTAATAGTCTGTCAGCTCTTCATTTCTGTCTTGTCTTGAATATTTGGCCTGTGGTAAGACTCAACAGTAAAAGGCCGATCATCACAAAGTGTCCAGATACCGACATTCAGACCGAAGTACTCATAATTTATTTCCATTCTGAGCTTTTCCAGTGCTGTACTGACTCATGCTGTGATTTAGTCACCTGAACGCATCACCAGCCTGATCAGTGCTGCCATTTGAAACACTCTAAAGTATAAAATAAAAACCTCTGGCGAGGTTTGCAGAAAAGAAACCAATCCTACAATGAATGCATAACAAGCACTGAAATACAGTGTAATTAAAGATGAAAGATACATTTCAATGCAAATGGTTGATTTGAGCCAATCAGTGTAACACCTACATGTAGTGAGTGCATGCTTTCTTCCATCAGGGTTTGTCTGATTTTCACAGAGTTGGAGACAAAAAGCTTTGATACAGGGAGAGGAGAGAGGAGGAATCGCTAAATCAGAGTGTGATCCTCTAATTACAGCCCAAAGTGAGAGTGTGTGTACCTTTAAAGAAGGAGAACAATAAGCAAAGGTCTAAAATGAGGGGGCAGATGAATTGTGTGAATGTGGTGAGCAAAGAATGAATGATTGGACAGTCTGTAGTTGGAGCTGTAATAGTTTGTGTTCATAGTTTTGTACAAATATGACTTTTTGGGACTTAACAATGGCTCTATTGTTACGAGGAACCATAAAAATCCCTCTTCCTCCCTTTGACATTTCTCATATCTCTAAAGCGCTCCTCCAAAGGATGATTGTTGCACTCGTTTGGTGAAACAGAAAAGGTGAGACGCATCTTCCGTTTTCAGCAAACAAAAACCTGCTGTAAAAATACGACACAGAGGACTGAAATGGGTTTTTGCTGCCTTTCATTTCCAGACAGAACGTAGTGGGAGCTGCAGAAAACATCACAGACATCACAGCATGCTTTAATAGCAAGGGGTCTCAAACCGCAGTATGGAGGCTTTTCCTAATGTTGATTTTACATTTAAAAAATGATTTTTGGTGCTTTACACACACCCCAAAAAATCCATTTCAGTGTTGTAATAAAATTAGTTGCTTTTTGTCATCTTTGCCAGGCGGGCAGTCAGGCAGGTGTTACGGACACCCAACACGATAGCTCAAGAACGAGGCAATGATTTTTAAATAGATACCATAACTGCATCTCCTTAAAATCTCAGACAAATTTGAATCTCAGTGACCTGGACCTCAAGCCCAAGGTCACAGGTCAACTTCTCTGAAAACAAATGTAAAAGTAAATGCAATAACTCAACAAGTAAGTCAGCTAGAAATGTGAAATTTATACCACAGGTGCATCAACTAGGAGGCTGAGGGGTGGCGCTGGCAGCTGTCACTATTTTTTAATTGTTATTTTTATTATTTTTTTTAACCAGTTTTATTAATTTCACTTCCTGGCACTGAAGAATTATAAACTTTATTGTTTGTAGATGGCCAGAAATATAAAGATTACAGCCTTTAGTGTATCAATCATTTTTCAGTCCCTTTGTTAGATGTGACGTCATTAACGGTGCTTCTAACTGCATTGGTACCTGGTAGCTAGCTACAGTTGGTTAGGCTGACACATTAGCAGTAAAGGTTAATGTTGAAGGTCCCCGATGGGTAGGTCAAACGCCATGCCGGGTTGAAGACACCGAAACGGAGCGAATTTCAGCTGAGAGAACATCCACAGCGCTACTCGCTGTGGAAAAAACCCTGACACTAAAGCTAATGTCACATTAAAAAGAAGAAAGTATCGCCCAACGCAGGTGACGCTCAGACTGGAAACGGCTGATACGTCAGCAGGTAGCAGGAGGATATTTAAAGCACAAATCTACCAAAGGAAAACCCCCACCCTGGTGGCCTGTATCAGGACTAGAATGGCTTGGAGAGGGTCAGACATTTAGATCTTATTTTATCTCTTGATTGTCTTCCAAAGAAAGTTTCATAAAACTCAAAAAAAAGTGTCACTGCTTTTTATTCCTGTCAATACAATATGAGGCTGTCACTGGGGGTCTAAATGAAGCACTAATAGTGGCAGGTGATTTTTTTACTTACTTTAATAACATTTAGTTTATTATTACCGACTAATCTGTGATTTCTTAATTTATATTAGCTCAACTTTCTGTATATTTGAAAGCAGCTGGAAAGAAAGATGATTTATAGCTTTAATATGTAACCCATGCGAAATACAGGGCTATTAAATCCCCTTTTGTCATCGAGGGCTATTGCCTATTATTGTCACACAGGGGTGCTTTGATGCAGCTACAATGACCTTGCATCTCGTGCACAGGAAGCATTGTCTGTCTCTACCTGTGAGATCCTCCCTCTAATGGCCGTCAAGTGTGTGTGGGAGCATGGCACAAAGTATCTCAGCATGCAGTCCCACAAACCAGTTAATGAGACCAAATAGTTTTTACATATCAATACTAATAAGCTGCTCTTTTATTAGGCCATGAACTCTGACCACAAAGGGAATAGCATCTGTCGAGTTATTGTGTTGGAAAATTCCGATCAGTCACATGTTTTTGTTAGCTAACTGTTAAGTTTAGATAATGTCTTTTACTAGCCAATTAAGCTCAAAAAGAATTAAAAAACACAATCGGGAGCTATGACAATGTAGTGTGTTGCTGTACTTATCCTGTTGTTCCTTACGGTGTGGTGTAAGTGTTGAATGTTCTAAGCTACAGATGTTACTGCCGATGCTAGGTGTGATGCTAGCTGCTATGTGCGGTTAGCCAACCACCCCACAAGCCATATCACGATGGGGGAGGTATTTAAATATAATTAATTGCTGTGTTTGTAGCAAAACGGTTCAGTCTTAATAGAAACAGCATATCTCAGGTTTAAAAGTATTTGCACTGTAAATTACGTAATTAAAAGGTAAGGATGATAAATGTCACTTTCACTGTAAACAGTGATTGTTACTGTTTAAGCTGCTTATGTTCTTTATTTTGACATAATTGTGATAAAATAATTTGTTACTGCTAAAAACAAGTTACTGTAACTGTGGTAACTTGGAATAGCTAAGAGAAATACAATTTGTTATTAATACATTGGGAATCAAAGTACACTCTTAAGTATTTGGTTATACATGATGGATAATGTTTGTTAAGATCCATTTTGGAGGAAAAGAAGTTAACAGGCTCATGTTAAGAACCCCATATAGAATGGAAATTCATTGTCCTGTACCATTTGTGTAGACTGTTTTTTTGAACTGCTAGAAAGGATCCTGGAGGAACCACTCATGGCGAGTCCATCCCAAATAAGAACCTGAATAATCGTGAAATGGTGTGGCCAGCCATGTGATCGGATTATAGGAATTGCCTGAAGAACTGATTCAACCCCTACCTTGGATTTCAGATAAGCCCTATGCACTATTAGTCCTACCCAGGTAGTAGGTAATAGGGTTTGGACACTGACATTTCCCTTACAGTACACCTGTTTGGGTTTCAACAAACGTTAAAGGACAATTCAGACTTCAGGACTGGAAGACTTCAATTTGTTGTATTCATTCAAGAGAGCTCCGATGCAATTCAGTAAAAGTCTTTTCATTTTAGTGTCTTATTTTATTTGGTTTTGTTTTACCCTTAAAGAGCACTATTACTGTGTGATTTGGTTACTGTGATTGTAACTGTGTTTATGGGTTGCACTGAGGTAATAAAGGTCCCAGTTGTTCACTTCCAAGCCAACTCCTTTTGTGAGTCCCCAAATCAAAGCCTCCGTCTGAACCTAGCTAGATGTCTAGGGTCTCAATTTGAATTGATATTGTACTGTTCCTGAGTAGAGGCACTACAAATAGTTGATAGTTATTGGTGTCCTTTTTTGAAACATACTGATCATCAACAACTGGCAGCCTCTTCAGAGGAAAGCGAAACCAAGTCCAACATGTGAGTGCAGAGTGCAGCCCACAGGTTGGTGGGGGTGGGGTTCATCACCTCTGCTGGCCTTTGTGTAAAAGTCGCTGCACCAACACATTTGGTGAAAATCAGACTCGGCATATCAACGCAAACAGCTCATACTCATAAACCAGCTGTCAGCACGGTGGTGGAGGCGTGACAATGTGGGCGCGAGAGGCCATCCATCCCACAGCTAAAGCTTGGATCAAACTGGGTCATCAGCACCACAGTGGTCCTAAAAATGAAATATGTGTGTGTTCTGAATATGAGCAGGAACAGCTGACAATCCAAATATCTGTTTTTTTTTCTCCTTTGGCAGTGAGGTTGAACGAGTTTGTTCATGTCAGGCTGAGAGCTGATTGTAAAGTCTACAATATCAGTCACGGTATCAAGGACGCAGTGTTTTTAAAAGAGCTGCGCATACCCGGTATAACAACTAGCTGTACCTTTTTTAATACCTTTAAAACAGATGCAAACAGAATTATGTCCAATTGTTTCTATGGAAATATCAGAAATGGATTAAAAAGCATAAAGCTGTGAGTTTCTATGTGGATTTTTCCTTTTCTGTTGAGGTAATTGTGGTACAGCTGCAGTGTACAGCGGATCAGCAAGAGGAGATGCAGAAAGATTAAAATGAGGCAGCCAAAGAAAACAGCAACAGGAGGGATCAGTTTGGATATGAACAAATAGAAACACGAGGAAGCAGACTGAAAGGAGATCAAGGGACCACGTGCTAAATTACTTTCTTCTTTCATTGTGTTAGGCAGTCAGCTCCCATGGCCTTGCAGGTTTGGACAAAACCTGTCACGCCTGGAAAAGGAAAAGCTGCCAAAATACCGCCCGCCGATATTGTCTGCGAGCTGCGAGGATCAGAACCGACATGTTGACGTCTAAACTCTTTTCTGCAGAGCGGCGACAAAGAACAATGAGCCTTGTTTCAGTCAGAAACGCTGATTCTTCGTGTTTGATGAAAGGCTGTAATTAGGGATTCAGGAAAAATCTGCTGGTTGAGTTGAAATGTGCTGAATCGTTCTGATAAGCTGTAAAAGCTGTTCAAGGGTTAAAGCTGTGCTTTTATTGTGAAATGCTTGTCTAACACTCACCCTGCCTGTTTTTCTCTCTCTCAGAGTTAAACTCTCTAATGTTCTCCTTACAAAACATAACTGCAAGACTTTAATGAATCAAATGGAGCAGGGAAATTAGAGACGAGAGGTTCTCGGCTGGTAATTACCGAGTACTCTGTTCATACTGCTCGACTAGCATTAAGTAATCACAGAGATAATGGCCACTGTACAGTGAAATAGGCAGAATGGAAGCACACGGTAGGAGCTTACCTTCAAAGTCTTTCTTGTATAAAGGAGTTTAATTGTGTTCCTGCAGGTATGATTCTCAGTAATCTCTTTGCACTCAGATCCTTTTGTTCCCCATGTCTTCATAGACTGCTGATAGAAACACCCAGACTGATGTGAGTCCAGTCTTTTTAAAATTTCAGCTGCAGGACTTTGGATCAATTAGCCGAGTTCTTCCGGTCCAGATAGGATTTTGCACGATGGCTCCTGAGGAAATGAGTCCCAGACCATCGCACCACCGCCCATTTTGACTGCTATGATATTCCACCATGTTTGATGGAAGACCTTCCAGAAAGTTCTGCTTCTGTCTCGTCAGTCCTGAGTATTATCCAGATGTTTGTTGGCAGATGTGAGACCAGCATTTGTGTTCTCCTTGGACTCCTTGGATTTTTGCCCCTCCTCTTTCTTATGGTTGAATCATGACCTCTGACCTTAACTGAGCCAAGTGAGGCCTGCAGGTCTTTAGATGTTGTTCTGGGTTCTTCTTTGACCACCTGGATGAGTTGTCGATGGACTCTTGGAGTAATTTTGGTAGACCAGTCAGTCGGTCCCGGGAATATTCAGCCCTGTTCCAGGTTTCCTCCATGTGTGGCTCTCACTGCAGTCCCACAGACTTACACATGTCTCTGTAACCTTTCAGACTGTTTGTTTCTCAGCTCTGCCTTTAGATCTTGCTGCTTTCTGAAGTCTTTTAGCCTGCTTCACTTTAAAAACTGAACTTTGTGCTTATTCAGGTTCCGTTTGTCTAATATTAAAATGTGTTTGATGATCTGAGACGCATGTTAGTGTGGCAAATATGTTATTCTTTACATTGGCAGTCGCTTCAGTCTCTTCTCTGGGAGTTGAGAAAAGTTTGTCTCTGGTCCCACCTACTTTTTGTGACTAGCATAAAGATGTAGAATGTCGCCATCTGGTCACCATATCGCTTTCAGAGCGGACGCAGCTCCAGAGAGGCTGAGGAGTAGAGCCACAGCTCCTTCACATCACAGCAAGCCTCCTGGACACCTCCTTGGTGAGGTCTCTCAGCTGGTAAGGGATGCCTCCGTGTGTCCCCCCCCCAGAATACAGAAGAGTTGGAGGAGGCTAGGAGACTTTCGAAGGACTTTAGCTCCATGTAGCCTGTGGACAGTTGAAAAGTTTGTCATTGTGTATTTTTAAAATATGCTAAATTAATGTCTCTGCATGCCACCAGTGATGTGACTGTGATTTATATTCCATTTTTAACTCCGGTTCTGTGTTTGGCTGCGTTAGCGTGTCATTCTGTTTGCGAACACGACGTCTGGAAAAGTCTGATAAACGTCTGATAAACCCCTTAGAGGTGTAGAGCCGGTGTCATGTTAAAAATTTGGCTTCCATCGAGGTTGTGACCCTTATCTGATTTTTTCTGCACTACAAATTTCTTACATTTTTTAAGAACAACGAAAAAAAATAAGATAATGCAAAAAATGTAAAACTATTCCATTGAAAGTAAACACGACCCAGAGAATGAGGGGTCCTGGCAAGGGCGTAGATTTGGTTTTGGCATTGGTGGGGACGGATGATTCAACCACCGAACCCTGCCGTTTCTTTTTTTTTTTTCCTTTTTGTCTTTGCTTCTTGATAAAAAAAAGGAGAAATATACTTGCCTACATATGCTATTCTACATGTTTTTAAACCATTTAAAATTACAATTCATAGTTTTATATGTGAATTATATAATGTTAAATTACAAAATACATGCAGTCACACATGTGCACCACCAAGTCATCATCCAATTTCACCTGTGATCTTGTGTCACCATTGCTCTCTGAGCTTTGTGTTGGTTCTTCTGTCACCTGACAAACAGGACATACATGACAACAAGAATAAAATGGGCAGCTGCTTCAGTGTTTCTGTCAATTTGTGCAGATCTTGACTCATCAGTAATGTTTGTAGGGTGAGTGCATTTTTAAAACAATTTGTGCAAACTGCACTACAAGGTGGTTTATTTGCAAAATCATGACTACCTCATGATATTTTGTCTCAAAAATTAACCCTATGAATATGTCAGTGCCATTAGGATGAAATTATTGTGTCACCAACATTTTAACGCTAGACATATAATTTTAACAGCCTCTGTAAACTAATATCCTGGCTTGCTCGAGGCTGCTGTTTTCTCTGACAGTTTCAATCAAAATTAGAAATGCTACTCTGGGAGACTGAGATAACTAATAGTGCTGCATGTTGTGCAGTTAGTTTCCAAAACACGTTATTCATGGTTACATACAATTTTAGACTGATGTGGGCCAAAGCCTAGCATAGCCTGTAACGTTATTATGACGGACACATTTTATGAGTGAACTTGACTTTAAGTGACTTACAGGTTTCTTTGAAAAATACTTCTTATATCCAGGTTCTTCCTTTTTGCTGCCATCCTCCTCTCCTCCTTGCAGGTCCTCACAGCGCAGGCTTGCCGCTGCTAAAACTAAACAGAGCTCCCTGAAAGGCACAGCCAATCACATTGGCCATATTTGTCACATGAGGTAGGACTCCAGTAGAGAACGTAATTTAACTCTTTCTGCACCGCTGGGTGGATGAGACGTTGACAGATTGTTTTTTTCTTTCTATCGGTTTTGTTTTTCTTTACTCAAAGAGATCAAATTATTGGTGGGGACAATTCAATAAACGCTGGATATTGGTGGGGACATGTCCCTTCCGTCCATGTCAAATCTACGCCCTTGGGTCCTGGGGAAGTGCTTCATGTTTTACATGTTTGATCATAATTCACCAAACTATTCAGAAACCCCAGACTGAAGTGTGAGTTTCTGTCATTTGTGTTTTTTAAGAATCCTGGTTTTACACACGGGATGTCAGACTGTCAGAGGGAAAACCATCGGCCTGTTTTCTGAGCCCAGAAATGGCTGATGCATCCAAGGCTCGCAATCCTTTCCAATCGCTGCCACTCAGGTCTGAGTTTAATTGTTTTATCACTTTTGTCTCGTGTCGTGTTTTGCGCTCGTATTAAAATGCTACAGTGGCATGCTCGGCAGGCTCAGTAACTGTGCAAAGAGGTGTGTCGCTCATGATTCAGCTTGTAAATAAAAAGAAAGCGAATGCATAAAAATCAAATAAAAATGCTGTCACTGTTGTTTCATTAATGCATCAGCAGCTGGTGTAAAATATGCATTTATAGTGAAATAAGTAACCTTATTACAATCTTTTATTCGTCGCTATAATGTTGTTTTATTATTTCTCAATCAGAGTTGGGAGACTTCAGAGCGCTCCACAAAAGGGCAACAGGACGATGACAGGACAGGTCAAATATGAAAAGCAAAGCAATTTAAAAACACACGACTCGAGAAATAAACAGGCAGGAAAATTAATCATGAAACCAATAAAACAGTCATTTCGAAGCAGATAATACCATTCCATCGGCCTTCCTTCTCCTGGCATGTCTCAGCTTGGCTCGTGTGTAATGACTGAATAATTTTTCTGTCAGTGCTCGGGCGTTTTAGCTCCTTATTGACAAAGAAATCTCGACTGCTGGATTTGATGAAAGTCATATGAAAGGCAATAAAAGAGATGGAATTGAGTTTTTCTTTTCCTCCTTTCTGGCTTCATGACAGCAGCTCCGAGGACAAAAGGAAATGTGGCTGAGGACGACTAAGAGTGCTTTTAAGAAGTGACTCCTCTGCTTCCAACAGAGCCACGTTTCTTCTTTAATGCAGGAGCTTATTAAAGGGAGGAAAATAGGAAGACAGCCTTTGATGGAGCAGAGTGGGTCAGAAAAGATTCCTGGAAGTGGACTTTTACAAAAACTCGTCGGTGTGTCGACTCTGTGAAAGTCCCATCTGCAGCGCACGTGTTGGTCATTGGACTCATTTCTATTGACGTCAAAGCAGAAGTTTTGAGTTTTATCTCTGCTGCATTATCTGAGCGCCACACACAATCGACTATGTGACGTTTGGTACAAATTGGTCTTCGTTGTTCTTGTTACAGCTGGAGCTGCATGCTGGAGAGTCGGAAGGCAATCAGCCTTTGTTATAACACAGATATGTGAAAACGTCTCTCTTTGTTTGGGGTGTGTGCACTAAATAATTTATTCTAGTACATCAAAATAAAAGAGCTCAAGACTTAAACAGCCTTCATACAAGCTCGTGCAGAAACTCGTGTAGAACAATGCAATTATTTAAATGAAAGCCTGCAGTTCCTCTTCCGTCCATCAGAGGCAGCAGTGACTCGGTCCCCATAAAGTTTCATTTTAAAATGTCCAACTTTACAGCAGAAATAAATATGTTTACAATTACTACTATTATTATTATTACTATTACAAATAAACATGTTTACAACCTGACACCAAACTGTTCTGGTTTAATGACATTCCCTGACCAATGACACGGCTGCTGTGAGGTTACAGAGTAAAATCCTTTCATTTGTAATTGGATGTTACTGAGCACTTGTTAACAGGTATTTGTGTCTGCGTGATGCTCCCATAAAGTGTCACATATCATCACTTCTTGGTCCAAAAATCAGCAGCAGTCTGTGGTTTCCATTTCATCAATAAAGTTCTAAGAAACATCTAAGCTTAATGAAAATGTCTTATTGAGAGTTATTGAAGACAGAGTCGTCTTGTAAGAATAAACTTTATTGAGTTGCCAGTGGTCATGGTACTCGCTCCACACCGCGGCTGGTCGAGATAAGCCGAGACGTTGCTACGTCTCTCAGCAGGAAGTTTGAGTTCACGCTCCGTACCAACCTGCGAGCTAAAGTGTTTTCTTAGCTGAATTTATTTCTCACTGGAACTGTGCAGTGTTAGAAACTTCTGAAAGATCTTCATGAGTTCAGCGTTGTGAAGTTCTGCAGTAAACAGGGATGTAAAGCTGCAGTAAATGGCATAAAAGGCTTTTTATGGAGTTCAGGAGTCTCATAAAAGCCTCGTTTGCATGGAGGAGCCCATTTCTGCTTGCCGACACACCGCTGGGGATTTAACATAGCAGGCAGGCAAAAATACGAGCTAATGCCCTCATCCAAGAGACAAAGATCCCAATAAAACTGTCAGGAGGTGTTCTTCTACCTGTGCTGCAGGTGTGTGTGTGGCGAGGTCACGCTTCACCATCATTACGTCATCTCTAAATCCTTTGATCCGTCTGTGAACAGCTGATGCCTGGTCAGGCCTCAGAGGCATGCTGCGTGTGTGTGTGTGTGTGTGTGTGTGTGTGTGTATGTGTGTGTGTGTGTTGGTATGCTAATATATCAAAGAGGCAGATGGTGCTGAAGCAGGAGGTACAAGACCCTGCCCACAACTCGTGTGTGTGTGTTTGAGCACAGCAGGGCCCAGGAAACAAGAAGCACACTCCCAGCTAATCTGCTCCTCTAACATGTACAACACACTGTCCGTCTGTCTTCTCTGTGTGTGTGTGTGTGTGTGTGTGTGTGTGTGTGTGTGTGTGTGTGTGCGTGTGTGTGTGTGCAGCGTTGATTATGATCAAAAACATGAAATAACTGAAATGATGTGAAATCACATTAAATCAACTTTCTGCTGTCAGAGTTCATCAGAGCTGAACTCTGATGAAACAACAGTGAAATAAAGATCAATGGGTCTGGAGTGGAATTACAGCCAATATTACTATTGTTACCTTAAATATGTGGATATTTAAAGTAAAAACAAAGTTGTGTTAAGAAGTATTGATGCACTCATCAGGGTCATGAATGTCAGGGTCATCTTTGAACTGTTCTTTTCCCAGAGTGGAATGATTTAAACAGCAGACATCTTTAATTATATTAAAAAACAAGAATTGGTTTTATAAGTTTGGTTTTATGTTGGATTTTCTCTGATTCACACAAAGCATACACAGTTACATATTTGGTTAATTGTCTGGCTTTTTTCAACAGGGTTCAGGTCCGTGCTGTTACCAACGAGGGTTGGTTGACGAACTGGCGGTGAGGAGACAGCAATGCTCGTCTTAAACATCTGCAGCAGATTGCTCGAGGTGAGGTGATGAGAGCTCCGCCCTGGGGCAGGTGCAGGAGAACGTGGACTTGGTGGAATTTTCCAGCAGCTCACCCGGACTGTGACAGCTACACTGTGGACGGTGATCCTGGTGTTCCAGTGATTTCCGGTTCATGTCAGGTTAGAGCCTCGGTGGTTCCTGGGTTGTTGTGAAACAGCAGAATGACAGTTAGGGTCTTCTTCCAGACCTCAGCACACTTTCTGTTCAGTGTGCCTCAGGCTTCTTCTTTCATTTCAGTCAAAATCTGATTTATGCAAACGATGATGAAACCTGGTGCCATTTAGTGTTGTTTGATGACTGCCTGAATCCTGCTTCAGTGAAAAAAAACTATATGAAAAATGCTGTTAAGATGGTGAGATTCAGTGCATTAACTTATACATTTGATTTCCAAAGCTGTCAACGTGCTGCAGAAACACAGTTTGTAGAGTTTGCAGAGTTTGCATGCTTTGTAACTGGTGGAGAACATTGTGTATTCACTGAAAGTTAACAGTGTTTGTCCAGGCAGCTGGAGCGCGGGCTGGTGATAAGCAGAAACACGACAGTGTTTCTTATGTTACAGAGGGGCACAAGGCCTGGGCGAGGACACGATAACTCCTGAACGAGCGTCTTTGTCTGATAGTGGAGCAGAGCTCCAAACTGATGACCCTACAGAGAAACAAGACTTTTGTGTGCTGAAACCTTGAAAGCTTGAGCTGTTAGGAGCAGACACACACACACACACACACACACACACACACGCGACTGTGTTTTAGTAAGATTTTCATTTTATGCTGCTGGCTCTGCTGAGGAGCCTGTATATTCACTTTTATTGGTTTGTGTCTTAGTTTGGAGGCTATCAGACATTCTCAACATGTCTGACATACATAAATGTTTCCTCGTTATGCATAAGGTCAGGGGAAAGAGTGCAACAGTACCCCTGACATTTGACCAAAAGGCTGGATTTCACATCTCATCTTGGAGCATTTTTGCATTTCGGGTGGACTCACTGCTTACTCAATTCTAACCAGACAGTTTTTTGTGTCGAACCAAAGAAAATGGTTTTGGTTAAAATGCACATTTTTACAACATTGATCACAGTTACAGCCAGACACAAGAGTGTGCTTATTGGGAACCTTTTATCCATTATTATTTAGTCATTTAGCTTTATTTTACCCAAAAGTTCCACTGAGATCAAAAGAGAGACTGAAGTATCACCAGTGTCCTGTCATCACCACCATCCTCCTTCACTATTCTCTCTGTGCTCCATCAGTTGATGTGGCTCCTTTGGTTCCTCAGTACACATATTCAGCCGGAGTTATTTCTCATTGAGATCTGATCTATTTCAAAGTGTTCCTGTAACTTTTTAACAGTATACTTTTATAATTATATTGAAAATTAAAATGTTGGCCTAACTGAGCCTCATAATTAGCTGGCCTTGTTATCTGTAACAGCTTCCAAATGTGTGATGTGAGTGTGGTGAGGCAGATACAGTCTCAGGATTTCCTGACGTTAAACATCAAAATATATAAATATCAAAGACCAGTAAACACGAAAGACAAAGTTCGTCACTTGTTTCAAACACAGACAGGTAAAAACAATCGAATTCTGCCCTCCAGCCGTTGGTAATGAGTGGAACAACCTTTATTTTATTCACCGTCTCATCTCCTGTGTCCACACACCAACACTAAGTGCTGCTGTTACCTGTGCAGTAAGACGTCTGTTTCTTAGTGAAGAAGAAGCTGCTCGTGTTCCTAACCTGCGTGGTGGCGCTGTGGTGCCCGTCAGTGACCCGCACCGTCAGGTTGTAGATGCGTCAGATGTAAAAAAGTCATCCGCTCTTTTGGAAGAGGCACAATTAGATGTTTAAGTCAGGGGAGCTGTTTGTAATGAGTGTTCAGTCTGAAGCACTGCCAGGTCTACAGAGCATGTGTATAACAATGTGTGTGATAATGACAACATCATCAGTGTAGAAGAGTATTTTCCCTGGAACGCCCTTCATAAGGCATTTATGAAAACAGAAAACAAGTCCTGAAGTTGAGCCCTGTGGAGAACCAAGCCATCTTTTTTAAAGACAAGATATTCAAGGAGTACAACAATCACAAAAAAGGAAAAAGGAAAAGAACATGAAGGATGTGTCTATCCTGCAGAGCAGTCTCCACAGCTGGTATAGTGGATGGTACCAAGTCTTACACTTGATAAATCCACGATGATTTGATCCACAATGACTTTTCTGAGCACAGCTTGAAATCCTGCGGCGACATCATTTCCCTGAATCGTCTCCTCCACGATGATCTCACAGCATCATCACAGCTACTTTTTTCCGTCAGTGTGCAGGATCCTGGAGGTCATGTAGTACGATGCCTGTGCTTGTGCAGGCTTCACTCTAGAGATAAATAACTTTACATTATTCGATCTGTAATGAGATGTCAAACATATTATTAGTAATGGGGAGATTATCATGAGTGTAAAATCAGCTGTGCTGTATGTGGCGGCGTGCACACCGTAAACAGAACACATGGCGAGGAGCCGCCGGGCATGTGCAATGTTGTTTTCTGAAACACACAACAGTGATCAACCAATCAGAAGCAGAGGTTTAAAAATACTCCACAAAACAAGTCAGGTTTTGATGCAACTTTGTCCTCTCTGTCTCCTCCTACTTTTTGCTTTTAATTTCCTTCTCTCGGTATTTATTTATGATTTCAAGATGAGAAATTGTTCTCGTGCATTTTCATGTTTTAACGGTTTGTTTTTCAACTTTTCCCATTTCACTCACGGTTGTAAAGTGTCACTCAGGAGGTGTGGGGTCACTCTGAACGCCTCGTATGAATGTTAAGTACGCTCTTCCATCAGATTACCTTTAGTTTGTATGAATCTCATATTTCCCTGTGCCAAATCCCCGAGATGATGGCATGTATAAATATTGATGTTTGTGGTTCTGGCTGCTGTCGGCGTTGTTGTTCACATAACATCCTAGCGTGGTGCAGATGATTATACGCCACAGTGACATGTTTAACAACCTCAGAGACACAGTGCGCTGCCTCCCTGCACAACACAAACACCCAGAGAGACGCCGTGTTCACAACAACATGTCCACAAACTCCACAAATAAACAACACGCCCATATGTATGCTAATATTAGTGGGGAGAAAACTGTGATTTCACAGCTGAATAAATGATTTGCTTCCTATTTGATCTGTAAAATTTCTCCTCTATACTCAAGGGGTGGTTTTTATTTCTCTCCATCCGCTCATTCACTTCCACTTATTCCTTGAGTTATTCCCTCAGTCTCTCAGCACAGAGCGAATTATGCTTGGAAAGAGGGAAGAACCACTGGATGGAGAGAGCATCGAGGAGAAAGGGCTCATACACTGAAGGAGAAGTGGATTTGTTTTTTATTTCCTTTAAAGAAAAAAGTCCAAACTCTGTGTTATTGGAATGAAAAAGAGATGTTCCTAATGTGGGAGAATCCTCTGGCATCTGTGCAGGCAGTGAGATGACACAGGCAGTAGAAATCTTTGACCTTACACTTGTTTGGTTATCTCTCCGTTCCGAGCTAACAAACACGAAGCTTTACAAGCTAAAGACTCGATGACGCGGTGACTCAAGGATTCACCTGAAAGACAAAAAGTAGAAACAATGATAAAAAACAAAAAAGTCAAACTTCTGACAGTAAGATTAGTCTGCTCTACTGGCTGAGCTGCACTTGGAGATTGATCACTGATAATTTACTATCGCCACTTCTGATTGGATTATCAGACTGAATATAAAAGATGTCTGTACTCCTGTGCCGCCATCCACACGTCAAAGAGGCCACGCCCCCTAATGAAAACAGGTGAGTTATAAAAACATTTGCAGTTGTCATGAAGGGGAAAATTATTTACCGAGGCTGCTGTAAAGTTTTTTACCATGGGAGTCTATGGGGACTGACTCACTGCTGCCTCTGCTGGATGTTAGAGGAACTGCAGGTTTTAGTGATTCGTGTTCGAGCCCTGGAGGCTGCAGATGTTGCTCCTTTTATACGACAAAATTGACATAGGTAAAACCAAAACAAGATCAAATTACGAATGAGAAACATAAATAATATTCTTTTCGATGCTTCTGTGCAAACAAATATTATATTTTATTGTAGAGCGGGATAACATGCAGACCTCATGTATTGGTCTGTTGGAGAAGGAGCTCTAGTCTCTCTGCCTGTGCAGTGAGCGGCTCAGAGGTTGGTCAGGATGATCCATGATGGAGAACAGTTTGTTCAGTAACCTCCTCGACATGCTGCGCAGGTCCTCAGAGCCTGGGGCTGATGCCATTAGGACCTCCTGCCCTGCTCTGGTGTAGTTTCTCCAGCTGTTGCCTGCCCACAGCCAAGCAGGGGTCTGATCCACAGAGTTCACATGGGGGGAGAAAACCAGTGAAACTGTGGAGGCAGCAGAGGTCTGTGAACTAAACCTGTTGAAATCATTCAGCTCCTTTGCTCTCCAGCCCTCTCCAGGCTGCCCACTGCCTCCTGTTCCAGTCCTTGCATTTCTTCAACTTCATCCTTAAGCTGTGCTCCTCAGGTTGTTCCCGTCTCCAGACCTGAAAGCGTTCTTCTTTTTGTTCTTTCAGGTCACTAATAATTCGATCTCACTGTTCTCAAAGCAGCACACATTCCCACGGCTGGTGCGATGTTGTGTTCACAGAATTTGATGTGTGATACAATCGAACTGTTACCACATGTCCTCCCCATGTGGGCCTCCTCAGCCTCATCTGGATAAAGGCTGTCGTTTAACAAGAGGGACATACTTCAGTGTCAGTGGGAGTAGATTATCATCAGATCTGCTCGGGGGAGGAGGACGGTGGTGGTGGGGTGTATGCATTAGCAGCGTTTGCTCTGTTTCCTCTGGCAACACAGCTGACTGCTGGTAAAAAGCTGATGGTGCTGGTGATGTTCTGGTTAAGCTCACCAGTAAAAGCGAACACGCTCTGATCTAAAAGTCAAGTTTCATGTTTAACACTGAGATTTCTAACAAATGCTGTGGGAAGGTGGGAACAAACGGGGGTGCAGGGTCCGGGGGGCGGGGGGTACTGTTTCACAACATGAGAGAGTGGGGGAGGCAACGGAAACCTGAGCCACACGTCGGGTCACTGAAAGCTTTTCCTATGTGTGTGCGGGGGTGTGGGTGTGTGGGGTTTACTCACACCCACACACTGATTTCCACAGTGAAAAAAAAGAAACTCCAGGAGATTGAAAGACAAGGCTGATGGCAGGAATGCTAGTATCACTCTGATCGCTGTGTCTCATGAGAGTTCACAGATGAATACCTCAGGAACTCAAACACACTGAACCATCAGTGCACCCAGCGGCCGAGCTCCAGAGGAGAAACGTGGATTCGATGGGCAGCCTCGAAACTTCTCCCTGTGTTTGACCGAGCAAACACTGTGTGTGCGTCCATGTGGGTGTGTGTGTGTGAGAGAGATATACAATTTAGACTGACACCCCTCCCCCCAGCTCCTGTCCTTCTCCCGACCCTGGATTTCCTGTCACCTGTGTGAGGAGAGGGAGAGCCGGAGTGAGCTTGTTGACAGATGCGTTGACAGGTTTCGGGCGGGGTCAGCTGAGGACATTTGGAGGCCCTGCAGCCTT
Organism: Oreochromis niloticus; assembly: GCF_001858045.2. Classification (NCBI taxonomy): domain Eukaryota; kingdom Metazoa; phylum Chordata; class Actinopteri; order Cichliformes; family Cichlidae; genus Oreochromis; species Oreochromis niloticus. The sequence goes on along the minus strand of NC_031966.2, from coordinate 6,394,939 downwards.
GCTCCATCCCTGCACCTGCAGGCCGGTTTTGGCAGACGTGTGTGTGGCAACGTCTTTCCTTTCACTACTCACCGATCTGGAGTCAACGGCGTGGAACTGAACCAATGAACTCGGAGCTGTTCCAGAGATCACGCCGATGAGTCTTTCATAACGCGACAGTTTAACCCACGGCTGCAGCACGAGAGTCACTGAAGTCATTTACAAACCAATTTTATTAATTCATCTGCTCTTCTACTCTGATAAATTCATAGGTTAACATTAAAATGTATGTATGGCTTACACTGTTTACACTGGACATGGTGATGGAGGACATGCAGAGGGTTGGTGTGACAGAGGAGGATGCTGGGATAGAGATGGATGGAGAGGGGTGATCTGCTGTGGAGAAACGTAAATGAAGCAGCAGAAAGAAGAAGAAGAATCAGAGATATAATGAGAAACGCTTTTTAAAATCCTCAGCACTGTGTTCTGCTCTCTGTCAGAACCTGGTGTTAAGGCTTTTCCACCTGAGCTGCCTGCACAGCTGTGAGAGCACAAGGCGACTGGCGAGGATGGACCCACACAGCTCCATTTACCCAAACACATAGCCAACGTTTCAGTGACAGCTCGACTATGAAAGGCACTCAGCAGCAGAGACAAACGCTTCAGTGCATTTGTTCAGAAGTTACCTTTAAGGAGCACCTTGGTCATTCAGAGTGTGGTCATACACACACATTATATGGAGTGTGTGTGTTGTTGCTACTAAACAACAAATGACTGAGATAAGCCTGAGACACTGATCTCATTCTGTGGATGAACACACACACACACACACACACACACACACACACACACACACACACACACACACAGGCTCAGCTGTGTTTTCTCAGTGCGTTTCCAGAGGATCAAAGGTTTAAAGTCAAACTGCACTCGGAAAATCTTTCACAGATTAAAGTGAATCCGAGTAATTGCAGTGCAGCAAAGCTGGGACTAAACGTTACGACAGTGTTGGGGCCACATTAAGGAGAACACATGAGGAGGAAACGACTTTAATGTTAGTCTCTTTGACTTTTCTCTGAAACATTTTCTTTAGATGTGAGAAAAACGACCTCTTCCTCATTCCCAGCATTTCATCTTTGTTATTTTTTTTTTAGAAGAATTCCTTCATTTTCCCTTAATGTGGACCTAATCTTCTATTTTAAACAGGCAGTTAAAAATAATCTCTAATTTAAAAAAAAAAGAAAAGCATACAAAACCAAATAAAGAACAGCCAATAAGCAAATGGGTCACTCCATGAAAAATTAGCCTAAGCTCCTCAGAATCAGCTGATTTTCATATACAGCTTTAAATGCTTCATTTACCTTCATACTATGAGCACACACAGACTTTGAGCATTTTGAGCCTGGTTCGGCTCAGCGTAGCAGCTCATCAACCAACTCTGGATAGACTCAGCTCCAGCTAACGGAAACTTCCTTCAGTGTGTCAATGAAAGTGCTGCCTGGTGACTCTGTGTGAGTGAAGCTGATCTCAGGAGGAGGGATGTGGACCCAAATTCAGGACTCGAGAAACAGGACTCAACTGAGAAACAGCTTTAACTCTGTGAAGCCACAAAAGTCCAAAACAGTCAGGACGGGAAAAGTCACAGGCACACAGCTTAGTGGGACGAGTCAACAACGGGAGACCATATATCCCAAAGATAATGAGGGACGTAGGAACAGGTGGGGAACACAGCTGAAGACACAAGAAGCAACGCTTACCAAAATAAAACAGGAAGAGACACAACGGAACACAAAAAGACAAAAAGACAAAAAGACAAAGACGGCAAAGGTGACGACTGAAAAGACAGAAACGAGGGAGGTGGGAAGAAAGCCACAAACCAGACTGAAACCAGGAGCAGAAGCTGAAATACAAACGACACAAACCAGGGCCTGCTGTAAGAAAACAGTCACAGGGACAACTGAACATGCAGAGCTGCACTTTGTAGACGCTCCCTGCACACAGTCCAGAGGTGTTAGTGGATATGAGAGGACGAAGTATAAGTTTTCACCCCAGAATTTTAAATTTGTGAATTTATTCCCAATTTCATCTTGAAAAAAGAAGCCATGATGATTTTTTTCTTGTAAGCCTGCCTGTTTTTTTCATGAAAGTATCTTTTTTTCTCAATAATCTGTTGTTGTTTTTTAATAATTTAGCTTTCTTTTCATGTAAATTTCACTTTTTTTTCAAAATAAAAGCCACTCAGTAAATGGCCTGTATAGCGCTTTTCTAGTCCCTAAGGACCCCAAAGCGCTCATCTACCCATTCACACACTGGTGATGGCAAGCTACATTGTCGCCACAGCTGCCCTGGGGTGCACTGACAGAGGCGAGGGTGCCAGACACTGGCGCCACCGGGCCCTCTGACCACCACCAGTAGGCAATGGGTGAAGTGTCTTGCCCAAGGACACAACGACAGAGACTGTCCAAGCTGGGGCTCGAACCGGCAACCTTCCGATTACAAGGCGAACTCCCAACTCTTGAGCCACGATCGCCCCATAGTACACCAGAGTAACACATTAAAGTTTTGGTGTTTGGGGCTAGGACACAGGCTTATTTTAAAATGAATGTATGGATTTTAACACGTTGAAGTGCAGAGACATGACTCTCTGTTAAATATGAGACCCTCAACTTCTGTATCTAAATCAGTCCGGCACTCTCATCGCTGATCCAGAGCCTGAAAAAACAAATTCAACACAAATTTTAGTCACGGTTGCAAAATTAAAACCTAAACTCCAGCCTGAAACATCCAAACTTCAGACATGTTGGCACTGCTGTGTAATTGAGTGAATGCGTGTTTCTGTGCAGAGGCATCAGTATGCACGGGTTTCGGGCGGTAAATAAATACAGTAGCTCTGAAAACGAATGTCTCTCCACTCCTGGCAGACATGTTGATATGGTAAATATTGGGGGAAAGGCTAATGATGCATGTTCTACACCAACAGCCTGCAGAAGTGTGAACTCCACCAAAATGTGTCTTCTTATCCTCAAATGACTCGATCTGTCACACTGGTGGAACGTAAACAGGGACAAAATTGTAAAGGTGACTCTTCAGGTGAGTTTTTTTTTCTTTGGGTTTATTTTCAAACAGGTACTGATGGTACAGACAGCAGATGAGTTTAATAAAAAGGTGATAAAAATGCTTTGTTCATGTAAAAGTTAAAAACATTTCTGGCCCAGTTTGGTCTGATATCCTCGATAAGTATGGCTGAAAACATCCACCTCTGTAAATGAGACATTCCTGCTGTCTAATGTCTGTCGGTTTAGTTTACATTAAAACGTTACATTACAGTTACAGTTTAGCACAAGATTCATGTTCCACCTACATGACGTTGACTTTATGATTACATATGACTTCAATATAGTGCATAAATGAACTTAATACTTGACAAAACATGACGAGCAGTGGGTGGGACCCGAGATAAGCTCCTTTAAACTTCCAGGATGCTGTTGATGACATACGGTAGGAAATACATTAGACCTTACCCAGGCAACAGGTACAAGTAACCAGCTTCAAAGAGATGTGCAGCAAGCCAGAGCGGTCGCCCCGCGTTACACTGATACAGGGCAGGCTCAGGGATGGACTGTTGTAAAGGCCGAGGGGGTTTTCTATCAGTGCACCAAACAGAACGGGAGATGGTATCTTAAATGTGGCCACGAGCGATGAGGCTGTGATACTGATACTTCTGTCGGGATGAATATGTAAACCTTAAAGTGGTGGACTGAACAGCATGAGGCGGCAGCGGGATGCATAAGGTGGATCTGAGCTTTCATTTCCTCCAGGCTCTCCTGCCCTCTGCCCAGCTTCACCTGCTGCCAGTGGCTTCCTGCCCACCTTCTGTTGGTGTTTATTTCTAGCTCAGACCTCCTCCCTCCTTTTCTCCTCTGTTCATCTGTCTTCCTTGCCTTTCCTCCCCCTCGTCGCCCCCTCCATCTCCACCTTCACCTCTTTGTAGTTCACATTTTTGATCTCATTCATTTTGTCCCACCGTCACCAGCCCTTTCTCCCCTCTGTGACCTGTTTTCCATTCTCTCTTTGCTTTCTAACTCCCTGCTCAAATTTCTCACTGTCACTCTTTCCTCATTGGCATTTGTTCCACACATTGTTTACCTTCCTCTCCCTGTTGCCATCTTTTTTTCATTTCTCTATCTCACCTTTGACACTCTTTTTTCTCCTTCTCCAACTTTCTCCTATGTTACCTCATCGCTTCTGTATTTCTTCAGTCTGTCCAACCTTGGCCTGGAAATCCTGGACATGGCCCCAGGGAAACTTCTGCTCACCTTCTGATGCAGCACTAAAGCGAGGACAGTAGTACAAAGCTCTGTATATACATATACATGTATATGCGCACCAATAGTGAGCAACACTAACTTAAATTAGCCCAAATAATTTAGTCTATTAATCACTAATATCAGTATAGAACCGGCACAGCACAGACTGGAACACAGACTTCTTCACAGACTTCAGTTCAATTTGTTTTATTTATAAAGCACCAAATCACATCAGCATATTGTAAAGACTTACATTAATAAAGAGAACACAACAATAAATTGGGTCTAAACCAGCAGGCTGAGAGTGAAGCGCTCTACTGGGTTGATACAGTAATTATGAGGTCATGGTCAAGATGGGATTATTATAAGAGCTTGAATGGGAAGAGAAGGATTTTAAATTTGATTGTGGATTTAACAGAGAGCCAGTGAAGTATGAGTGAAGTGTGCTCACTGAGGTCGAGTGCAGAGATGAATCAGAGATACTGGGATGGATTCTGAAACCTGACTCAAACTCCACATGAGAACATAAAAAGAATCAGATGATTTGTCTTCAGAGGATTTTGATTGTGACAACTAGCTTAGCTACACCGCCTGTGTAGATGGCGTTGTCACGTCTAAATCAACTTTGTCATCATTGTAGCTGTACACTCTGGGCGCTCAGGCGTCAAAGCATGCAGCGATGTTTTATTCTGGTCTCAGAATGGCTCAGTACTCCTGTTTGCTCTCCATCTACCCATTCTCTTCTGCTTCAGGGTCATGGAGCTCATGCTAGCTGCCCTGTGGTAGCTGTTTGGTCTGCTTACCTGAAATTATTTCTATGTCATTCGCATCTTTTCCTTCAGAGAGACGAATTATAGCAAACAAACTGCATAAAGCTAAAAGTGGAGGGCCATCTTTGCTTTGTGTTGGGTGAGCATCCTGCAGATCCAGCCTGTGCTGTGGGGTCTCCAAACAATTAAGCACTGTTCCTCTGTCAAAGGACGTCTGGCTTAAACATGGAGGTGGCGTTTAACAAGCTGTTCTTTTTGCACAGATGACTTCAATACAGTGTCTGCCACTGGTTTGTTTGGCTCACACAATGATCCCTCTTTGTGACTTCTCCTTCCAGCTATTTTGACCTCAAAAAGAAAACTACAGAGCATCATTATTGCTAATAGTGTTATCATTACTGTATTATATCTCTCTGTAATAAGTTGTATTGGAGTCGGCCTGTGCTGACAGATAAGTGTGATTTGTGTCCCTCACAGGCCACAGTAAGCCCTTTTCCATTTTTTCAGATTTTGTATGACAGGAGAGACTTAATACGTCTTTATTCACTCATGTAGCACAGAGCAGATACCACCCCCACAGCCCTGATTGTTCTCTGTTTCATTTCCAGCCATTAATGGCCTGGGGCCAGACGTTTGGATCTGTATGCACTCAGATTATTTGTAGTGTTTACACAGCAGTAACACAAAGCCAGCCGATTCTCTGCTCCAACTGAAGACCACAATGACTCAACTGTTAGTCTCACCCACCACTGTGGGCAACAAAGTCACAGTCAACTTTATTAGTTTTGCAGTAACGAGAAGGAATCGATGATAAAACTAAATTAAATACAGAGCCATGAAAAAGAAAATAATTAGATATTATAAACATTATAAAAGCCTATTTACACAACTGCAGTCTATGTACTTTACAGTGCAACAAGACGGATGCAGAGGACTTCTGCTTACAGTCAGTCAGCCAACTAATAACCGCTGTAGTATGAATCTGTCATAATTCAGTGAAATTAGCTATATTTGGTTATGACTGTCAGGCTCACATGCAGCCCCGTGTCTCATTACAGCTTTATCATGTGGAAGGAGTGGAGCTGCACAACAGTTTAAACATCATTTTGTGTTTTGCAAAAATATTTTACTAAAGTAAAATATGTAATCCTGCTTATACAGTTCCGATCAAAAGTTTAAGACCACTTGAAAAACTGCAGAAAACATAATTTGCAACGTTGGGTCTTAACAAAGTTCAAAGTAAAGCTTCAATATGCAACAAGAAGAAAAGGGAGGGACACAAAACATTTTTTTGAGGATGCAGTTTATTGAAAACAACACTGAAACGGCTGATCAGCTGATCAAAAGTTTAGGACCACACTGTCAAAAAAACCCGTAAACCCCCCAAAACAGAAATCAAAGTTCCAAACATGAACTCAGTAATGAGTAGCTCCACCGTTATTGTTGATCACTTCACAAATTTGTTGATGCAAGCGTTTCCATGAGGTGAGTGGGAACATTTCTCCAAGTGGTGAAAACGGCCGCACAAAGGTGTTTGGAACTGTTGTCCATTTTTGTAAACGTCCCTTGCCGTCCATCCCCAAAAGTTCTCAATTGGATTTAGATCAGGGGAACAAGCAGGATGGTCCAAAAGAGTGATGTTATTGTCCTGGAGGAAGTCATTTGTCCTGCAGGCATTGTGTACTGTAGAGTTATCCTGCTGAAAAACCCAGAGGTTACCACACAGGTGAGGGCCCTCAGTCATGAGGGACGCTCTCTGCAACATCTGGACATAGCCAGGGGCCGTTTGATTCCCCTGCACCTCCTGAAGCTCCATTATTCCACTGAAGGAAAAAGCACGTGTAAAATGTCATTGCGTTGTCTTTTTGAACCTCCCAGGTTGTTCAGAGTACTCACGTTCACACTTGCTGCCCATCAACCCATCAAGTCCACTTTAAGATTCTGCTATTGACTTTCAGACCTCTGTATGGACCATCACCAGAGTACATCAATGAGCTTTTACATCCAAACGTCCCCAGCAGGTCACTGAGGTCACGTGATCAGCGTCTGCTGGAGGAGTGACTCTCAGATCTGTGGATTAAACAGAAAGTGTTATAGAAATGTTTTACTGAACTCTGGGTTTGGCTGAAGGTCTGTGAGCTCTGTCCTCAGATTTGTTTTTGCCCTTCAGGAAAAATCATATTTGCATTAAGAGAAACGTTAAAAATTAAGAGACTGGATGTACAGGATCAGAAACACACACATATGCACTCGCCACAGAGGCTCAGTGCTGGCTGAGGCCCAAAGGCCTGAACCCACAGGCAAGGAAAGGGGGGCCAGCCCACGATCTGGGCACATGGAAGGTGTGTGTGTGTGTGTGTGTGTGTGTGTGTGTGTTGCACTGACAGAGAGGAGGGACAGTGTAAGAAGTGGGTGGAGATGAGATCCTGAGGGAGTGCTGAGGTGTGTGTCTGGTGCAGATCCTCTGAAGGCACTGAGGCTGAGACTCACTCCTGTAACTCTGCATGTTTGTACACTCGTCTTCTTTTTCTCGTGAACTTTGCACCAAACTGTGATGGGAGGACGGCAGCTGTCGCCGTGCGAGCAAAGGATTTCTTTTAAAGTTCCCGAAGCGTGACGGGAGAGGAGAAAGAGGAATTCCTGGAAGAGACGTCTAACTGGACGTCAGGTAAGGTTTCCACACTGCTTGCTGTTTATTGTGGAGAATAATACCACTATTTAGCACCGCAGTGTCACAAAACAGTAGCCAGGAGGAGTTTTAAACAGGACAGAAGAGCTGAAAATTACATGAAGCTCACATGTAAGAAAAGTTCAGTTTTTGCTTTAGTTTTAAAGCACATGTAGGATTTCTCCGAGGGCAGCGGCTCTCCTCGGGAGGATGTCTGAGGTTTAACACAGAGAATAAATGACACGTTTTATGTTGGAGAAAAGAGATAAAAGTGTGTGTGTGTGTGTGTGTGAAGTGTGTGATCTGACAGGTTTCGCTCAGAGCATTTGTATGGGAGGAGGGTGAAGGAGCACATGTCAGCGCATGCAGGCTGACGTCCTGAGCTTCATCGAAAGTTTCTCGCCCTTGTCTTCATATTTGTCCTCGAGCTGATTTACTGTATGAGCAGTTAAATCATATAATCACGCCTCTGCAGTGTGCTGATAATTTGATGGTTTTTAAATAAGGGTTAGAAAGCGCTGAGGTGCTCCTGTGTCCGCCTGCAGGGTCTGCCTGCAAACTGAGATCAGTCATGGTGTTTGAGACGGATGGAGGTGAGATAACCTTTAAAGACAAAAACACATAACTTCTCTAAAAGCACACTTTCCCTTTTGCCCTGAACCTGGTGTGACCTCACAGAGTCTGTGTTGTGTTCACGTTCCAGTTGTAATTTGGCTGCCGTGACCCTGGAGAGCAGCCGTATCTCCTTCTTGTTCTTCTTCTTCTTTTGTTCGATGCCCTAGCGGGGTTGCAACAGCAGCTCGTCTGCCCGTTCTCTGGTCGGCATGTTTGACTTGGTAAGGATTTTACCCTGGATGCCCCTCCTGATGCAGGCCTGCGGGGTTACCTGAAGCCGGGCCGGCACATGGAGTATGTTAGCTGGTGATCCCATCAGAGGTGGAGTAACCAGATGCCACTCCATTTACTAGAAATCTAGTAAATGGAGTTTCGTGTTTTTTAAGGGTGGATGTTCTGCTGGGATTTCACAGCCGAGCGCTCCGTCTGGACCAATGGGTCATTTGTCCAGGCCCATTTAATGACGGCGTTGATAACATGGTCGTAATGACTCGTTGAGATAAAGTCGTAGCTGGAAGGGTGGCTGAAACTGCCCGCCATAAATGAGAGATGGATGTTTAGCTGGGAGCTATTAGTCCGGCCTGCTGGGCTCTTGATGAGACTGAGCTAATATCTCACAGAAGATTACACAGAACTACACAGGATCAAAAACCAGTGCTGCGAGGGCAAAATGAGGCTAAATGCACCCAGACACATGCCTACCAGAGCAGCGACACACTTCTCTTCCTCTTCCTCATCGAGTCCAAACGAGCCTGATTGACTGATAGCTGCTCCCTGTTAGCATCCTGAGGCACTTCTGTAAATGCAGCGCTGTGAGGCCAGAGTGGCCTTGTGTGATTTAAACAGTCCCGCAACCTCACATCACATGACTCATATCTGCACACAGTGGCTTCGTACCTGTTCAGGTGGTCTGTTTTGGTAAACGCTGGATGTAAAGGGGGTAAAAATGTCTCTCACAGCCACTGTAAAACACACACACACATATCTGTGACGTGAGAGTTTTTATGAGGGTCTTCAGTGGTGCAGCGCCACATCTCTCACAGATGCTCCAACAGTAAAAGCTTTGATTGTAAAGCAGAGCTCGAATAGAGTTTCACAGCAGCATGTAAAAGCTGTGGCTGTTGGGCGTGGGGGGAGGGGAGCTGCTCCTAAACAAGGAAAAATGTCATATTTTGCTCACAGACGTCGTTAGTCTGCACACAGCAAAGGACCTGAAGGTAAAACGTGTGATTGTGCAACGCTGTAGTAACGTTCAGTTTGAAGGAAAAAAAACAGGTTAGTGTACTTGGGGCAGATTTTTGGCAAATCAATTAAGCTTAAAATAATAGTGCACACAGTAGTGGGGGCTGGTGGGGTGTCAATCACATGATTTTTGAGTCATCAGTATTCAAAAATCAAAGCTCTGAAAATTGCAGGTACTGCTGTGGTTTAGTCAGACTGCCTTTTGATTGGTTTCTTAAGGCCAAATAATGCATTCTGGGTAAACTTTGAGGGGTCATGTTCAGTGGGATAGGTGTCTAAAAAAGGGTAATTTTTACCTACACGTGATAGCAGCTCTGATCCATGAACTCTTATTAAGTTATGAAGGCTCAAAAATAAAAATAAAACCTTCAAAGGCTCCAAACAGTAAAAAGATTTGAAGGTAAAAGTTTGCATGGCTTCATTAAATATGTTAAAGATAGTGTAGGTCAGGTGGGGAAGCTCTGGTTGATTTATCAATCTTTGAACTTCTCTGGCCGTGACAGCCCACTGTGTGTGCACTTGGATAAAGCTCATTTGATTTGGTGGACACACACAGCCCAGTTTGACGTTGCATGATCCTGACCACTAAAACCAGACAAACCTCTGAAATTCGAGCTCCTTCTGAAAACGTTAACATTTAATAAACCACCCAGTTATAAAACTGAACAGTAGAGCTCAGATTTTCCACATTCAACCTGTTTAGTGTCTCTCTAAAAATAGTGACTCACAGAGAACCGTCTCGCCCAGCGGGCCAGGCCACCTCACTTTGCTGCGCTACTGCAGGCCGAGGCTGACGTCCGGACCGCAGCTCTCATCTGCCTTCGTTCACGATCACCTGTGACTCAAAACGGTGAGGAGTCCCACGTGTACGCTGAACCGGGGCAGACTGGACGTTTCTCTTTGAAACCCCCTGCTGAGGTTAGCGTCTCTGCTTTTGTTGCAGAGCAGAGCTCAGAGTAAAGGTTGGACACACTTCTGATCAAACCCTGAACATTAAGTCATTTCACTCAATGTTTATTAATACTTTATTTCCGACGGATGCTCCTTTTGAGGTTTCCCTCACAGATGTTGGTCGTCGAGGCCGGGTTAAGTCCTACCACACTGTAACTCACTCAGATATAACCGTTAAAGGCCTCCACGCTCTGGCTTCACTCTGGGTGTGAGTGGGGTTAGTTTGGAGGCCGCGACCCTTCCAGACAGAGGTCACCATCGTAACCTCACCCTGACAAAATTCAGCATCTGAATTTCAGCTGTGAAAGCTGCTTAAAGGGTTTAACATCTGCTTTTTATGTTAAACACACCCCCAGAAAAGCCCAGACCACTGATTTTAATCAGATTACTGTGAGGAAGCTGGACTCGAATAAAAAACAAGCTGGCCTGCCACGAAGCTCACAGCGTAATGTTACACTCAGCCTCATTATAAAGTCCCCCTAATAAAGCCCCGAAGCACTAATTTATATATGAGAACAGGTGAATAATTTAGGATGGTGACTGGAGCTGACTGTGCAGGGGTCAGGGGTCACAGTCATTGAGGACTGCTAACGATCATGCAGGAAAAAAGCTATAAGGCGAGAGCAGAGCTGTGAGGCAGCCTCCATCAATAAGAACAAGTCATGGGGGTGGGGACTCGGTCAGTCCTACCTCCGACCGGCGGATCCCCCAGAGCCTGATTTTAATTGGTACCTGGAAGTAGGAGCGCATACAGGAGCAGCTGTCTGTTCTTATTTCAGTATTTTTTCACTTCATACCTCCGCAGCCCTCCAACAGCAGAGCACGTTTCACTTCTCCTGTGAAGGTCCAAAAACATTCTGCAGACCCCTGGCTGTAAAAGAAAAAAGGTGACTGACACTTAACACCTTGTAGAGTTTAAAGCCCTCCTAACCTGACACGTGGAGCCGTCCTGCACCTGGTTGATCCCTGAACTTAACCCAAGATCTTTACTGATCTACGTAAAGCAGGGATGGAGGGATCTCTGTTCTGGCTTGGTCCTCTGAGGAACAAATCCAGTTGACCAAATGTGTCACACTGACAGAGTCTGCACCGTGTTTCAGGAATGAGATGTCTGAATGGCAGAGAGGATGAGGTTTAGTCTGCAGGTGAAAGACGGAAAGCAATCGCGTGAAAAGACGGGGCATGAATTCATGAGAAAACACAGCACGTTACTGAGACGACAAACAGATAAACTGCAGCTGCACGTGGTCGGCTGTGGAAGTTCTGCCTTGTTGATAATCACTGATCACTGTGGGGTTGGCTGGTATTCGCTCTTCTTCACAATCAGTTTCAAGTTCCAACAGGTTTGGCTTCATTGAATCCAACATTACAGTTTGGCTTTGCAGCGTGTGGGCGTCGGCCTTAGGCTTGGCCACGGTCCGAGCTTCTGGAGGTTTATTTAAAGTCACAAGCCAGTGGTCGCTCTGCTGGATGCTGCTCTATGAATGTAAATGTGAACCAAGCTGCACGTTTTCATGTTTCAGAACGGTTTTTCTCTGATTGTTGAGGTTGTCTCTGTATTACTCTTGGTCTTTACCTTACAGAATAACGTGCTTTGATGCAACTGCTGTTGTGATTTAAATAAAACTGAATTGAACTGAAACTGCCAGCCAGAGTCAGCGAGAACTTTTCCCGTATGAGGATGGACGAGTCACAGTTGGGTGTTTGTCATCCGTCCATCCACGACCAACAACAATCACTCTCAACGATGGTAATGTTCGAGATGGTGTTTGTCATTTTTACAGCAGTAGCCTGTGAACTGTGACAGATCCACAGCTGGACGATTCCTCTGAAATCACCTCACTAATCTGTCTGAGATGAGCCTGTCGGTGTTTTCACATCAGAAACTATGACTAGGGGCGATCGTGGCTCAAGAGTTGGCAGTTCGTTTTGTAATCGGAAGGTTGCCGGGACCGTCTCGGTCATTGTGTCCTTGGGCAAGCCTCTTCACCTACCGCTTACAGGTGATGGCCAGAGGAGCCGATGGCACGATATGGCAGCCTCGCTTCTATCAGTCTGCCCCAGGCAACTGTAGCTTGCCTCCACCAGTGTGTGAATGTGAGAGTGAATGAATAGTGGAATTGTAAAGCGCTCGAAAAGCGCTATATAAATGCAATCCATTATTATTATTATTATTACTATTAAATGATTGTGTGAGGGAAAAGATCTCGGACCTCACACTGTGCAGAGATGTTCTGCAGACAGCAGGCATTTCAAATGGCTGCTGACAATTTGCAAACAGTGCAGCAATACAGGGATTAGCGGGGATTATAATGGGCTACTCTTCAGGATTAAGAAGAGGACCTTGAATTCCCTCTGAGGAAACTGGACCTGGCGTTGATGTTATTTTATATGTAACTTATGATTCATGAGACATCTTCTTGTTTCATGTGGCGCGCTCTGATTGCTGTTCTTCATCATTCTTAAAACTCTTTCCAGCATTAAGCTGCCACGCTGTGCTGCAGAGCTGCACGTGTCACAGAGCATAAAGCGACCTTTCGTCTGAAGGCGAGCAGCTGCTGGAGCACCTCATTGTCAAATTTGACATTTGGAGCTGATTTTGCTCTTAAAGGAGGAGGGAGATATTCTTCACGCTTTGCAGTCATCAGATCCTAGGTGTTTTTTTCACCCTAAAACAAAAATGAGCGCTTAATAAAGTGGCAGCGGGCGAAGCCTCCCCATCCATCACGGTCCAGCGCTGCAGCCCAGACTCATTACTGTGTGAGATTGTCCCAGTGTAATGACCCTCTGTTGTTATTTTTAATGTCTACCGGGGAAACTGAACTCTGCAATTATGCAAATGAAGATGAAAGTCTGAAAGTAAGTTGAGTTTCTGGTGGAGGAAAACGTGCTGCCGTGCCTCAGCCCGGACGACTGAACGCATTAAAGGATAAAAACTTCAAACCACATTCTTAGTGTTTGTGTGGCTTTTGAAGAAAAAGGCCGCCACGTTACCGTCTCACTGATGTGCAGCTGTGGGCATGCTGGGACACTAGGGGGTTTAGTGTCAGTAAGTGGTTTGTACTCAGCTAATTACTGATTGGTGGCACAGGTGAAATAACGTGAGCCAATCAGACTTAAGCTTCAGTTTGAACTCCAGCTTCCTGCCTGAGCTTTCGGCTGTGCCGAGTTTGCTCTGCACAGAGCTCAGCTGTTCATCAATAATAAGAACGATCGTTTTTAGGTTTAACACAGAGTTTGCTTTTTGTCTGTGAAGATTTCACTGATTTCTCATCCTGAATTTGTGCACTTGTCATGGCCTCGTATTTATATGTAAACAGGTACAACATATATCAGGTAAAACCCGCTGATGGGAACTGTTCCCAGACTTAAATACACGGTTTATAAGGTTCTCTGTGCAGATCCTTCCAGCGCTGCTCTGAACCTGCATCCTGTTGGGGTCTCAGCGGGACAAACCTCCGACCTGCTGAGCCGCTCTGTCCGCTTCCTCCCTGCTCCGTTAGCGGAAGTCGCACACCTGGACCGAACAGGTCGACTCACCGTAACCGACACTGGACCCGGCTTTTAGAGACGGGATGGCAGCGATAGGTTCATCTGGCCATTGCATCTGTTTAAACTTCCTGGATGAATTAACAAACCTCTACAGGAACTCTAATATCTAACTTTACTTATGAACAGGAAACACTAGAAATGATCGTACGTCTGCTTATTATGGGCCTAAAGTCAGCTAAAAAGGCTCCTGTGCAATGTTCCCTCTAATTTTTCACATGTCTGAGCGAACACACAAACTCCCTGAGCGATCCCTTGGACCACTGTGAGCGACATCAGACGTGTGCACTGTGATCGCGCCGGCATCTAATCCATCCAAGTTACATGGTTTATTAAAATAATCAAATTACAGCATTTACATTTATGTTAGACTACTTTTAATTAACTGCTTTAGCCCACTTACAATGGAAATGTAAAAAAAATCTAGTCATTGACCTGTGTAGTATGTTAACACTATTGGAAGTAAAAATAACTTGAACTCCAATTTTGAAAACACAACTTTCTTTCTTTTTAAAAAAAGCTCTGACTTGTATTATGAGTCTGTGGTCTGGGACAGTCCTGTAACTCTCTGTCTGCAAAATATAGTATATAATGACCAATGCTGGTCAATTAATTATATAGTTACTTCTTCAAAAAAGTAACTCAGTTTGGCAAACAACAAAGATTTTTGCAGCTATTTTTTTTAAATGCAGCCAAGGCGTTTATTTAAAAACATTTCAAACTATTTACAGAACAATCAGCTGTTCTGCATCAAATCTGATGCCACACAAATTATTTGTGCCACTCCAAAAAATAATTTCTGTCCCCTATGAGATAAAGGAGAACAACAGCCTGATACCTGCAGGCCTGACAACAGGAGATGTATCACTGCTGTAACACCTGTAACATTCAGTACTCGCCTCATTGTTCTGACACACACAGCAAAACTACACTACACACTAACTACACAAGATTTGCGCTAAACGTCGCAAATCTCTCACATATCAAAGCACCGCCGTCACTCCTAAAACTTCCCCCCGTTTCTTAAGAACTAGATGCCATATCATTTTTTGATTGGTCGACATGGTACTTTTTGGACGAATAGGAAAGGGAGAGGGGGGTGGAGTTTGTTTTTGCTTCCAGGCGGAGAGTGCTTTCGAGCCTTTTTTCTTATAAAACGCCGTTTTTTACCGTTTATTCCCGCAGTAAATATAAACAACGACAGTATTAAGGAAGAAAACCAAACATTGCATATTTTTTTTATCACAACTCTGGTTTTACGTGGCCTATCAACACTATCACACTTTTTCCGTCAACTGTTCCGTCTGTCCTGCTCACATCTCCAATGGTTGCACACGTTGTCATTAACGTGGCTTCACTGCACATCAGCCACGCCGCTTTGCCAGCTAAAACACCGGTGTCGGCACATAAGGACGCTGTCATAGCCTGTCAACCACGTTGATTAGCTGCGTATATACGAATGTAAATCGCATTATTGGCTGGACTATAGGATAAGGTAGCATCGTTCTAATACAATATGGGAGCAGCCAGTCACTTACTGACTAACACTGCAAAACAGAATTGTTAAAGTATTAATTTTAATTTCAATTCAGGTTAATTTTTTTGTGCGCAACACAGATTTTCTGTGCGCAGAGACCGTGCCAGCAGTGCGCAATTGCGCACGTGCGCAGCTTAGAGGGAACATTGCTCCTGTGCTGTGCATGCAGTGAGATTATGTGTAGCTGGGTTTGTAGTATAAATTGATAATTTAGCTGTTAGAGAAATAAATAAAGCACTGTTTTCATTTATGGAAGTGAACCTCAGCTCTGTGAAACACCTACACCCCAGCAGCTCCTTTATGTGACGACTGGGATATTAAATTTCAGGGCCCTCATCTCTGCTCTCTTTTTTCAGAATGGGGGTGTAATCACTGACAAAAAGCAGGAAGTGGGTTGGTGGGATTAATACACTCACAGGGGGAGCAGGAGGAGGAATAATGCCAGATAGTTTCCAGTGACAAAAGGAAAACCCTGAGATCCTTTCACTCGCTCGGCGTTTCACTGCAGTTTCCTGGAGAAGAAGCTTTTGTACAAACATATGGCCGCAATTATTGTGCTATTCAGGCTCAAACAACACGCCCTGCCCTCCTTTTATAAAATACCCTCAGGTTTTCACAGCCAGACTGACAGCTCTGCAGATCCATGATTCAACTTGTTGCGGCAGTCATCACACAGGAAATGGACTACTACAATCACGCTGAGTGAAATGGCTCGTGTTCAGCTCCTCGTAGCATGGATGAGTAAGAACATAAGAGCAAAAAGCTTAATTTATCATGAACCTGAACTATAAAAACAGAGCAGGCTGGAGGAGGGTTCCACTTTATGCAGGAAGTCAGAGGATTATAAGAATAAACCATTTTTAAAAACGTATCACTTTTCAAAGCAAAACGAGGCCTGAAAAAGAGAAAAGAGTGATGTATTTAAAGGATCAGACCTCGTGCAGCTTTTTTCTTTCCTTGAACAGATGAGTTGGATTGAATTTTGAATTTTGAATCAGTCCGAGACGGTCATGATCAGTTCACGAGGAGATAATCTCCTCTCTGTGTGATGACACTTTGTTCCTCTCACGCTCCCTCTGCCCACATTTTTTAAAAAATATATCTGGATTTTTCCCAGAGGCCTGTGGCAGTTCTGTGAATCCAGATTCAGTGATAAGACCCGCCAGCTTCCTTGTGTCTGATGGTGTGGAGGAAGTCATCTGGTTTCAGGAACTGTTGAACTCTGACATGCAGCTGAAACCTTTAATTGAGTTTTCTACAAAATGCCCTCAAAGTGGATCTCTGCTCATTTATTTTCTTTCTATGACTCTTCCAAAGCATCTTTGCATGATTAATAGTTCAAAATAATCCTTCTTTGTGCCCCACAGCTCCTCCTCAGTATTAATCAAGCTGTTTCAGCTCTGATTGGCTGCCCCCTGCTAACAAAAGTTTTAAACAGCAGGTAGGTGGGGCTTCTCTGTGTGTGACGTGACCATATTAGAGAAACCTGCTCTATGTGACATCATCCAGAGCTTGGAGTGATAAATTGAGTGTTTGGATTACAGCACATCATCAGAAACATGTTAAAATTAGCATGAACCACTGGGACAGTTTTTTACAAATTATTGCGGTTTTAAATCAGCGTGTTGAAAGGTCGCCCAGTTTGAGTTTTAAGAAGTGTTCACGTCAGCTTAACTGAGTAAACTTTGTTGATCAGTTGATTTTTTTTGGTTTTATACTGTGTTGCCAGGAATTTTACACCTGATAAAATGCAAGGAAATTTAAGATGAAATGAAAAGATTATGCTAAAAATAAAAACCGAGACACAGCAAAGTCGGGAAAAAATAACAAAGATCTTAAAGATTGCTGAAAAAAATGTACCAGCATGAACACCTGTGATGAACTTAGACACTGCAGATAAGATGCACATCAGGCCTCTGTGCTAAAAGTGCTGCAGAGAGGCGGCGAGCATTAAAGACAGGAAGCTGTCGGTGACCCCGTCCCGCTTGCACTGACTGACGGGGCGGGACCAGGATGCAGATGCTGCTCTGTTTGAGCCCTGAGCCATAGGGGTGATGTGGAAATGTGAGCCATGCATTTAGCTGCAGGTTTCCACCTGGAGCTATGTGTGAGAGACCTCAGTGGCAGTGGAGCTTTGTGCCCCAAAATGAGCTCTGAGGGGGAAGCGCTGAGCTGAGCCATTTCCTGTGCAATGGGGCCGTTTGTTCTATGAGCAGATCATCTCTCACGTTTCTTTAAGCAATTTTCACTCGAGGTCTGATAGGATTTTGACTCCACATGGAATTAAATTGTACATGAGGTGTTCTTACTGATCGAAGAGCTGAGAACTTGTGGTCCTCCTCATGCATTTGCCCTTCTCCCTGATCTGCGCTTCTCTGAAGAATGACATGTATTCCTTCATTTCCTTTGCCTGTAAATTTCAACCAAAAGCAGCTCCGTGTGTTTTTTAAACCTCAGTCTGTTAGAAATAAGCCAGCTTAAATCATCAGCCCAGAATGCACTGCAGATCCAGAATGCACTGCAGATCCAGAGTGCACGCTATCCTTCGCAGGTCAAAATGTACATTAAACATTTACAGTTTATGGCATCCTAAGGCCCACACGGTGGTCCTTTTATCCAGCGTTTGATAAAAGAGAGCACCAGAGCCACTGCAGCCCTCTGAGCAGTTTGTATGAACGCGTGCTGATGAAACAAATCATCCTGATTTGTGAGGTTCATTACAGCCCGGCTCAGAGTTTATTAGATTCATAATGTTTTCCAGTTTCCCAGCGAAGGTCGAATCCATCTTCGTCTGCCTGCTTTGGTCCTTTTTATTTCACCACTAGATGAAGAAGCATTAGATTCCTCCTGTGACTTTTAATGTTCCCAAACCGTGTTCGATACTCTAATATGCAGTAATAACAATATGCAGGTGCAGACAGGCACAGAGCAGACTACAGTCGTACGTAAACTCCTTCAACAAGACGTGGTTTTTAATCACCTTTTAATAACTCATTTTTAATAGAATACATGGCCTACTAGTTTCTCCAAAAACATGTTAAAAATCAAATCCTATTAAGATAAGATAAGATAAGATAAGATGGCCTTTATTAGTCCCACAGGTGGGAAATTTGTTTTGTTACAGCAAAAGTGCAAAGTTATGTAGCAGAAATTAGAAAACACTGGAATGCAATAAAATACAATAAAATAAAATAAAATACTATATACAATAGAATAAAATAGAATAGAATAATATATACAATAGAATAAAATAGAAATACAAATACTATATACAACTGAGTAGGAAAATACAAAAACACAACTTCGTCAGAAGAAGAATTGCACGTATAGCAGTCTTATTGCACATGTGTGGGTTTGTGTGTTTGATCAGCTGCAAAAGTCTTTATTGTAGAGTCTGACAGCAGTGGGGAGGAAAGACCTGCGAAATCTCTCCGTCCCACACCGTGGGTGCCGCAGTCTCCCACTGAAGGAGCTGCTCAGTGCCTTCACATTTGCATTAGAGGACATGCTTGAACCTAAGTCTGCATGATTAGGGAATTCCTGTTTTATGCTTAAAATTCCTCTTTAAAAAACATGTTACTGTACGTCCCCGTGCACGTGGTTTACATTTGTATATCTATTTGTATTTGACAGTCTCTAAGTGCTGCCGTAAAATGGTAAATATAAGATATTATCTTGTTTTATCTTATACTAAAAAATGATATTATATATTTATTTGATAAAATTGCTTTAACCTTGAAATATTGAAACTGGACTAATGAACATGTAAATGTTTAGATTTGACTGACCGACCATACATGAGGCTGAATCTAACAGCTTTGTCTGAGAACGCAATGCTTTGCTTTGATGTGAAGATGAAAAATAATAATATATATAAAGACATTATGCATGTGTATAGTGAGATGTTCAAGGACCTTTTAATAATACAGGAGAAATTAAATAGACCAAACACTGAAGAAGAATCAGGCACATGATGGGCCATCAGATTAGAAACTGAAGCAGTGAAACGGGCACGTCTGCTCTCACCTCAGCTGAGCAGGTAACACTTCATAACACTGCCCTGACTAAGGGCTTATTTCTCCTGTAATTTATGTAATTATATTTACTTACAAATAGTTAAAGGTAAGACCACTAAAATGAGGTAAAAAGTCAGGTTTTAAGTAAGTAAGTTTTAGCACTTGCGTAACAATATTTCCCAGTTTTACATTAAAAGCACGCTGTATTTTACAGGAAAAGAGACATTTGGACCATGATTATATAAATAAAGATGTAATAATCTCCACCTTTCCAGGCAGCATAAATATTCTCGGTGGAGAGATCAGCGATCTGTGAGGCGTCCTAAAATAGTCAAACCCTGAAGCAGTGCATCTAAAATGTCCCGGGGCCAAAATAGACATGAGCACCAGAAAAAAATGACGGTGCAGAAAGCCTGGCAAAATTACAAAACACCTCGCCTCTCTTTTGAAATCCAAGCTGTGACGCTGGTGTTTGTAATCTGATCAACTGTCACCATGTGAGTGGAGATAACACCCCTCATACCTGTCACCGTCCAGTGAAAGCTCCAGCGCCAGCCTACCTGGAGACTCGGGGCCAAACCATCAGTGCGTCCGGGAGAGCTGTTTTCCTAAACCCACATGAGTGTGAGATCGCGTGAGATACTGGTATTCATAACTTTCTGGCACAATAAGGCATCTTTTGTCTTGCCCTTTTGTTTGTTCAGATTTGTTTAGACAACTGAAACCGAATGGTTGATGTGAAGGTGCGGAGATATTCTATTTGAAATAGTTCATTTTTGTAGAGGAACTGGAGGTAGGAGGGAGAACTTTTCATGCCTCTTATTTTGGGAAAAGGAGTTTCTTCCTTCCAGATTGCTGTGTTTGGATGAGCTGTCAGAGAGGCAGTGAGGACCCAAGTGTCTCGACCTCCAGCTGTTCTCAATTCCAGTTAGCATGGTGTGGGTATCCTCATTATTTTCCAGATTCCTTGGGCACATCAGACTCTTTGCACTCCTCTGAATAAAGTGAGCTTCACTGTTAAAGCAGTTGTGTGATTCATGTCTTTAGGTTGTTTGTGAGTTACTTTTAGCTTTTTGTGTCCTGACGGGGTTGATCTTTCTGCCACCACGCCATGTACACGCCATCAATCAGAGGCTTGGACCACATGGACATGAACCACAGGAAAACACTGGCATAGGTCAATATGGTGATTCCAGAGATGCTGAAGAGTTATGCTACAATGCTGATGTATAGAAGCATGGATTAGGTTCAGAAGGATATTGTGTGTTATGATTTTGAAAGAGAAACTTTAAAGTGTAAGACAACACTGGCAGTGACATCCTTAACTGAGCAATAATTTCTGATGCATGTCTTCATCAGATTTGAGTTTTAGACCTCTACATCATCAGGGGGATGTTTTAATCCTAATCCCCTTAAATGATTTTGTTTGTATAAACAGATTGTGAGCAATAAATTGGACAAAATGCTGAATGTAGCAAAAATGGTAAAATTAAAATCGCAAAGGTTCGATAAAGACTCCAGTTTCAAAACATTTTGAAACTGACAGCCAAATGTTTTTCTGGTAATTTCATAGTTATGGATGGGTTAAGGTTTGAGTCTTACCCTCAGAGGTTTAAAAAGTGTTTACCCGTCCAGTGGTGAATGTGTTCTGAAGCAAACACATCCGGAGACAACATGGTGATTTTTGTAGCAAGATCATCGTCATCATCATCAGGTTTGGTCCGAGTCCATCTTTTCAGAACATGTTCAGCTGCTGCTGCTGTGACTCATTTATGCAGAAGGTGTAAACAGGTTAAAGCCACCGTCTTTCCCTAAGGCTAAGCTGGTTTAGAGTCTGAAGCTTCCCAGGAAGTCAAAGAGAAAGTAAAAAAAGGAATAATAGCTGCACCATATGCCTCCAACCTCCCAACAGACACTGTAGGTCTGTTAAACAGGTCCGTTATTTCTCGCTGCAGCTGGCGCATGGATGGAATCTGATTAAAAACCATTGTCTTTCAGAACAACTTATAATAAAAGATGCTGTTAAACTGGAAGAAAAATGACAAAACACATGTGTGAGCTTTGTAGAGTTGGACATAAATGTAGGCTGCAGGTAGTGATTGGTGTTTTTATCTGTTTAACTTTTTGATCAGGTCTTCCCTGTAAAAGGTTATGGGTGCAGCAGTTTGATGACTCATGCCTCCAGGGATAAGTGCTCTCAGTCTCTGAGCCACCCACCATCACCTACCAGGTCATGCAACTGTAGACTCCTCCACAGCGCTGCAATGACTGAAGGCGATTATTGGGAAGGCTCTGCGCTGCTGATTTTCAGCCTCAGAGAAATGATTAGGGGGTGTTTGGGCTGCCAACTCTCTGAAAAAGCTTGTTCGCCTGAAACAATCCAGCGTTTTACTGGTTTTACGTTTTGTCAAGACAAGTTAGGACAAGAGTGAGACACCTCTCAACAGCCTCCCCTCGGCTGTTGTGTCAATATGCTCTCTCTGTTGTACTCTTTGTGCTGGAGCTTCAGGGAAGTGATTGGTCTATTTACAAAATAGCTTTGAGTGTACATTTCATGTCTTGTCGTGTGATACAGGCAGCTGTTGTCTCTCCCTAAAGGCTTTTCTTACTGACTTTTATTCTTCTCTTTTCTGTCTTTTTTTACAGATGTGAAAATGTTCAAAAAGGGGATTATGATGGCAGCTTCAGGAGCAATCCTTCTTCTTTTTGCCTCAGTCCTCACATCTGTGACAAGATGTGAAGGTAGTTATAGACTGGGAAAAGGCAGATCTCCTCTGCTGTTTACACACCACCTCTACAACGCTGCCATCAACGAGAACTCTGCCCCGCGAATGTACGTTGAGACGCAGGTGAAGATGGGCATCGAAGTGACAGATCCGCTGTGGGACATCAAGTACAACATCGTCTCAGGTGACGACGACGGCTTCTTTAAAGCAGAGGCAGTCAAAGTCGGAGATTTCTGCTTTCTCAGGATCAAGACGCGCAGCAGCAACTCGGCTCTCCTCAACAGGGAGGTCCGAGACTCGTATACTCTCACTGTGGAGGCAAAGGAAAGCACTTTTGGCTTCGAGGCAATGACGAAGGTCTTCGTCCAGGTGCTTGACACCAACGACTTAAAGCCTCTCTTCTACCCAGCATCATACAATGTGGCCATCAGGGAGGACGCTCTTCTAAAGTCAAGTGTCACCAAAGTCAGCGCTACAGACGCCGACATTGGGAGCAATGCTGAGTTTTATTATTCGTTCACCAGCAGAGCTCATCCGTTTGTTGTTGACCCTTTCACGGGCACGGTGAGCCTCATCAAGAGGCTCAATCACACTCACGCACAGCGCTACGACCTCACCGTATTAGCAGAGGACAGGACGAAAAAGATGTCCGGTGTTCAGAAATTTGGGAATGTCGCCAGGGTCACAGTAAACATACAAAAGATGGCCATGGCATCTCCAGTTATCACACCGCCCCCTGAAGCTACAGTGTCTGCAGACGGAAAAATAAATATCAATGTCCATGTGGAGGAAGGAGTTAAGCCAGTGGAATCCCTCAATATCATTGGAGGGGATCCCCACAAATGGTTTGAGGTAATCCCCTCAGGTGTGCAGGGCAGTGACTTCCAAGTGATCTCTACAAAGAGGATTATTTGGTCTCAGACTCCTTATGGATTTAATCTTTCGCTGCAAGCTAAAGACAGGAGCTTGCCAAGTTTCTTCTCTCCAATCACACAAATCCACATTCCACCCTATCATTACAGCCCACTGGCATTTTTGGAGGACACCTACATTGTGACTCTGAGTGAGTTTTCACCCCCACAGACTCATGTACTTAAGGTTTCTGTCAACTCGGTTCCCTTTAACGTTACCTTTAGTATCAAGAACAATCCAGACACCTCTAACTTTAAGATCAATCCTAAAACTGGGATTATCATAACTACAGGGAAATTTGATTATGAGAGGAAAGATCGATATGAGTTTGATGTAATGGCCAATCACGGTGAAGCTGAGACTCACATCGTGGTGGAGATAACGGATGAAAACGACAACAGCCCACAGTTCACACAGACATCCTATCAGGCCACGCTGGATGAAAACAGCCCTGTTGGCAGCAGCGTGTTGAAAGTAGCAGCTTCAGACAAAGACAAAGGCAAAAACGGCTTTGTGACTTACACGATTGCAAATTCAGGCCCTCTGCCTTTTACAATAGATCCGTTCACTGGTATCATCTCTACCTCCGAACACTTGGACTATGAACTGATGAAACGGCGGTATCACCTGAGAGTTTGGGCGTCGGACAGCGGTGGCCCCTTCAGTCAGGTCAGCGAAAGCCCTGTGACAATAACTCTGAACAACATCAACGATAACATCCCTCTGTTCGAGCAGGTGGGCTGCAATGTTACTGTACCTCTGGATTTACCTGTGGGACACGAAGTCGCCCAGCTGTCAGCTATTGATTTAGATGAGCTGCAGCAGCTGAGGTATGTCATCGAGTCAGGGAACGAGCTCCAAGTGTTCAGGATCAACTCTGTGACTGGAGTTGTTGCCCTTAAACAACCTATCCCTCTGCTGCAGGGTTCATTCACTCTTAGAGTTGTAGCCACCGATGGGAAGCATCACTCTGAAGCATCGGTTGTCAGGATAACCATTACTAACCGAGGTGAAGATCCAACGCTGCACTGCAAGGAAACGGGCATTGCCAAACAGGTCACGGATAAACTAATCAAGTCAATCAAACCCATTTTAATCAATCAGGAAGAGGACACGTTCTCAGATATCCACATCACCAATCGACATTCTCCCAAGTTTGACACAAGCATTCCCAGTTCGATTGATCTCGTCGAGAACCATCCATTAAATTCGACCATAGTTCAGTTCAAAGCAACAGACAACGACTCTGGGTTTAATAGTAAGCTTGTGTACGCCATATCGAGTGGGAACGAAGATGGCTGTTTCTCCATTGATACGTTCTCTGGTGATCTTCGGTTAGTTTGCCCACTGGACAGAGAGAGTAAGGAGTTCTACATTTTGAACATCACTGTTTATGACTTGGGAATACCGCAAACTTCTGCATGGAAATTCATTGCCATCAACGTCATGGATGTCAATGACAATCCTCCTGTTTTTGATCAGCCCAGGTACGTGATCCACGTGCCCGAAAACAAAGAGGTGAATTCAGTTATTTTTACATGTCGCGCAGCAGACCTGGACTCAGATATGAGCGGTAAAGTCCAGTATTCCCTCCTGACAACGACCGACATGTTCAGGATGGACGAATTCACCGGAGAGCTGATTGTGACGGGTAGACTTGATCGAGAAAGCTCACCCAGGCACGATCTCCTGATCGAAGCAAGAGACCAGGCAACAGTCGGCCCTCAGCTGTTCTCCACTGTCAACCTGGTGGTGATTTTGCAGGATATAAATGACAACCCACCCAGATTTGTGCCCAAAGTGCACAAAATAAAAGTTCCAGAAGATGTTCCTGTGGGCACGCTGCTTGTCTGGGTGGACAGCATTGACTTGGATCTGGGCAGTGGAGGCC
The DNA here is from genome assembly GCF_001858045.2 of Oreochromis niloticus. Classification (NCBI taxonomy): domain Eukaryota; kingdom Metazoa; phylum Chordata; class Actinopteri; order Cichliformes; family Cichlidae; genus Oreochromis; species Oreochromis niloticus. Next base: position 6,369,776 of record NC_031966.2, on the reverse strand, counting down.
TTGTCACCTATAACCTCAAAAACACAGAGAGCGGGATCTTCCATCTCGACTCCTCCACCGGCGCCCTCACCCTTGAGAGAGAGCTGGACTTTGAGAGGTGGCCATCTTACAATCTCACGGTCTGGGCAGTCGACCACGGCCTCCCTCGCTCCTTGTCATCGTCCTGCTTTGTGGAGATCGAGGTTCTGGATGTCAATGAGAACCTCCACCGGCCGGTGTTCTCAGAGTTCGTCTATGAAGCTCTGGTAAAGGAGGACTCAGCCGTAGGGACATCTGTGGTTACTCTGACGGCTTCAGACAAAGACCTGGGCAGAGACGGGGTCGTCAGGTACCGCATCCATGATGGCTCTGGCTTAGGAGTGTTTACCATTGATGAGGAAACAGGTAACTAACACTTGGTGAATTAATTTTTGTTGTTGTGATGTTTTTATCTGAAAAGTAGAAAAGCAGTGTTAACAAGTTTTAGTCAGATGTGAAGTCTGATCTCGTTCTCATATCTTACTTTAGCTTAGCAGAAAGACTGGGAAAAAGCCTTTGTTCTCTCCAAAGGTTGCACCATTAAAACTCACCTAGTAACACATTAGGTTTCCATATAGAAATAAAGTTTAGGAACTAAGAACCAATGTGACTGGAAGCCAAAGCTAACCAGCTGCTAAATGAAGCATTGTTTAGCAGAGTGTGTCTTCAGTGAAGGGTAAAGATTGTAGACTACTTCCCACCAGAAAGGTCAAAGGTTGTTGTGCTCTGTAAACAGTAATTAGCACTGTAGCATAAATTAAACGGTACAAGTGTTGCATGGTAACATTTGTCTTTTCCACCTCTCTGACACGCCTCGTGCTGCATTGAACTTTACAGCTGTATGCTCATGTGCTCACTCTGATAGAACGGGACGTGTACCTGCTTGTAGAAGCAGTTCTTCGTCTGGGGTGGTTAAAGTAGTTTGTATATTTTTCCATCAGCGTATCTTTTGCAGAGGATACCCTGCGACCTTGCAGCATATCGCAATGTATTCCATTAGCCTGCTGCTGCACTTAAGACTCAGATATATTCCATTTCAATTCAATTCAATTCAATTTTATTTATATAGCGCCAAATCACAACAAAAGTCGCCTCAAGGCATTTCATAGGTACAGAGAAAAACCCAACAATCATATGACCCCCTATGAGCAAGCACTTTGGCGACAGGGGGAAGGAAAAACTCCCTTTTAACAGGAAGAAACCTCCGGCAGAACCAGGCTCAGGGAGGGGCGGGGCCATCTGCTGCGACCGGTTGGGGTGAGAGAAGGAAAACAGGATGAAAGACATGCTGTGGAAGAGAAACAGAGGCTAATAACAGATATGATTCAATGCAGAGAGGTCTATTAACACATAGTGAGTGAGAAAGGTGACTGGAAAGGAAAAACTCAATGCATCATGGGAATCCCCGGCACCCTACGTCTATTGCAGCATAACTAAGGGAGGATTCAGGGTCACCTGGTCCAGCCCTAACTATATGCTTTAGCAAAAAGGAAAGTTTTAAGCCTAATCTTGAAAGTAGAGATAATGTCTGTCTCCCGAATCCAAACTGGAAGCTGGTTCCACAGAAGAGGGGCCTGAAAACTGAAGGCTCTCCCTCCCATTCTACTTTTAAATACTCTAGGAACAGCAAGTAGGCCTGCAGTGTGAGAGCGAAGTGCTCTAATAGGGTGATATGGTACTACAAGGTCATTAAGAGAAGATGGGGCCTGATTATTTAAGACCTTGTATGTGAGGAGCAGGATTTTGAATTCAATTCTGGATTTAACAGGAAGCCAATGAAGGGAAGCCAAAACAGGAGAAATCTGCTCTCTCTTTCTAGTCCCTGTCAGGACTCTTGCTGCAGCATTTTGGATTAGCTGAAGGCTTTTCAGTGAGTTTTTAGGACATCCTGATAATAAAGAATTACAGTAGTCCAGCCTAGAAGTAATAAATGCATGAACTAGTTTTTCAGCGTCACTCTGAGACAGGATATTTCTAACTTTAGAGATGTTGCGCAAATGGAAGAAAGCAGTCTTACATATTTGTTTAATATGTGCGTTGAAGGACATGTCCTGGTCAAAAATGACTCCAAGGTTCCTCACAGCATTACTGGAGGCCAAGGTAATGCCATCCAGAGTAAGAATCTGGTTAGATACCATATTTCTAAGATTTTCAGGGCCGAGTACAATAACCTCAGTTTTATCTGAATTAAGAAGCAGAAAGTTAGCGGCCATCCAGGTCTTTATGTCTTTAAGACATTCCTGCAGTTTAACTAATTGATATGTGTTACCTGGCTTCATGGATAGATAGAGCTGCGTGTCATCTGCATAGCACTGAAAATTTATGCTATGTCTTCTAATGATGCTGCCTAAGGGAAGCATGTATAATGTAAACAGAACTGGTCCTAGCACCGAACCCTGTGGAACACCATAATTGACCTTAGTGTGTGAAGAGGACTCTCCATTTACATGTACAAATTGGAGTCTATTAGATAGATATGATACAAACCACTGCAGTGCAGTACCTGTAATACCTACAGCATGTTCTAATCGCTCTAATAGGATATTATGGTCAACAGTATCGAACGCTGCACTAAGGTCTAGCAGGACAAGCACAGAGATGAGTCCACTGTCAGAGGCCATAAGAAGATCATTTGTAACCTTCACTAAAGCTGTTTCTGTGCTGTGATGAGCTCTGAAACCTGACTGAAACTCTTCAAATAAGCCATTCCTCTGCAGATGATCTGTTAGCTGTTTGACAACTACTCTTTCAAGGATTTTTGATATGAAAGGAAGGATGGAAATTGGCCTATAATTAGCTAAGCCAGCTGGGTCTAGAGATGGCTTTTTGAGTAAAGGTAAAGGTTTTATCTCTTCCTTTCGGGCATCCAAATTTAAACAGCTTCTTCAGGCCACTGTGCAGAGAAGTACATTTCCATTGTGTTCAGGCCCTGCAGCGTCTCTGTGCGGGCCTCTTTTTTTTAGCGTATTAAGCTAACACAAATATGTCACACATTTTGCTGAGCAGGGAATTACTTAAAATTTCACAACCCACATCTGGGCTCCTTTCCAGCAAGGAGACACCTTAAGCTCAGTGACGGCCCCAGTGGCTGCTAGTTCCTCCCGGGCTGTACAGTTATTAAGCATGAACAGATTAGATGGATAAGTGATTCATTCCTGAGGCAGGGCAGCGTGTTTGAAACATGTAAATACCAGTGTAGACAACAATGATTTGCCTGTACCGTTGGTGTGTTTTAGGTGTGATTCGTATGACAGAGATGCTGGACAGGGAGACGGCGCCTCATTACTGGCTCTCCGTCTACGCCACCGATCTGGGGACTGAGCCTCTGATCACCTGGACTCACGTCTTCATCGAGGTCCTGGACGTTAATGACAATGCTCCCGAACTTTCCCAGCCGATGTATTTTGCATCTGTCCCGGAGAACGTGGACACGGTTGAATCCGTCATCCAGGTGTCGGCCACAGATGTGGACACGTCCTCTGATGGGAAGCTTTCCTTCCAGATGCTGGAATCTCACCGATTGCACTTTGACATCGATCCTAAGACAGGTAAATACTCTTCAAAGAAAAATATAATCAAAGGAGACCTTGATGAATTTCAACACATCACAGAAAGTTTTCCTGGCTCAGAAAGGTGAAACGCAGTGATATCATGTGAGTTATCTCAGTCGTAAACTGAGGCACAACATTTTAACACTAAGTTTTAAATGGCAAGCTAACCTGGAGAATTTCTTATCCATCCAGCCTTTTTCTTCCACTTGTCCGATTTAAGGTTGCAGCTGTCACAGGGCGAGTGGCAGAATACACTCTGGACACTTTGCTAATCTGTCCCACAGAGAGACACACACCCTCTCACAGTTACATTCACACCTACAGTCAATTTAACCTCAACAGTTTACTTAATGTGCATGTCAGGGGTGTCCAACTCGAGAGCTACTGTCCTGCAGCTTTTAGATGGTTGGATTACCTCTTCAGCATGCCATCAATTTTGGCAAAGGCCTGATAGCAAGCCATTCATTTGATTCAGGTGTGTCAGAACAAGGATGCATCTAAAAGCTGCAGGACAGTAGCTCTCGAAGACTGGAGTTGGACACCCCTGGTGTATGTCTTTGGACTGTGAGAGGAAGTGTGAGTACACAGAGAAAGGCCTAACTGCCCCCAGCTGTACAAAGAGTGTTTAACCTTAATTATGAGTATTCACCAATCAAAACATGCTCAGTACTCTGAACTCCGCCCTTAAAGTTCCTAAACCTTCAGAAGATTGAAAAATAATTTCCAGACCTACCACTTATTCCATCCAACAGGTAGACATTGTGTTTTTAATTGCAGCTATAATTATTTTGTTACTGAATTTATTATTAGAATATAGTACAAAGGAGCTTGCAATTTTCCAGTTTTCCAGCTTTGGCTCACGTCTCTTCCCTGCCACTTAAACATTTCTCACCCCTGAATCATGGTATTGAAGCTTTTAGTGAGCAGCATATGTGCAGGCAAAAATACAGGAACTCTGGGATGTAACTGGATCAAGTTGCTCAGTGTCATTCTGGCATTTCACGAGCAGCTCGAGCAGAAAAAGAGACTTCATGCTCTCATTGCGATTGATTTACATCTTGATTCAAACTCCCTTTGTGTGTGCAGGACATCTGGCAGGCCTCTGTTGCAGAGTGTTTTGGTATATCTATACATGTTGCCATGTTACATTTTGATTAATGGGTGAAAAGCTAACATGTTCATGTTGCCATGTTACATTTTGATTCATGGATGAAAAGCTAACAAGCATATGCATGCTTGCAAATGCAGTGTTGCAAGCATGAGTGCAGCATGTGCTGCAGAAGCTAGGTCTGCCTATACCTACACAACAGCGAGCTCCCTGAGAGTCACTCACAGAGTCAGTCATGTGTGACCTGAAACAAAAACAGAGTTAGCATGACGGGAACAATGAGGAAGCCTAAAAATCTCTGCCTTCTTCGCTGACAGTTGAAGCTGAATCACCTGGTGAGGGCTTTGAAGTTGAAGCTAATGAGCGCAGCATTAGCTGTGATGCTACCAGCCGCTACAAACCCTGTCCTCGTCCTCTAATGTGCTGTTTGTCCACACCCTGAGACCAGTGTACCGAGGGATTACAGAGACAGAGACAGGCCGAAGGTGCGCTGCCAGCTGGAGTGTGTCACATTCAAACAAGCATTTTTCTATAAATGCAGGTGTATTTGGTATCCATTTACTCATGCATAGAAGCAAAGGATGAATAGTGTTTTGCTGAAAAGGGGTTATTAAATCTCTGTGAACCTTTTTGTATTCTGAGACCGCAGGCTGAGGACAGCTGACTGACGCTGACCCAAATTCTTGCAGAACTGACCGAAGTTTTATTTTTTTATCCCTGTGCTGCAAACTAAAAAAAAAATTAAAGTGAAAAAAACTCCTAAAACCTGAAGTTCCTCTAACATCCAGCAGAGGCTCCAGCAGTGATAATAAACATGCAAAAATAATTTGCATTATTAGGGCTGTGGTCTCTTTGACTGACAGGTGGCTGGTGACAAAAGTGGCTGTAGCTGCTAGCTGCCTGCTAGGCTTCACCTCAGCTAGCTGGAGTCCTTGAACTGGACCTGTGGATCGCATTTGTGCTGTTGGAGCTCTTGCTCTTGCTAATAGCTTACATTAAATCACAGCTTCCACAGGTCCAGTAAACATCAGAACAAAAGCTAAGCAGGCTTTATGCTTTTTGGCTTCGAGGACTGCAGCTGGTTTTTGTGGTTCACCGAAGTCCAAATCAACAGGAAACCTAGTTGCCAGTTTGTGGCATCCAGAGCTCTGACCTCAGCTTCTTCCAGATCATACGGGATGAACTGGATTCAAACTGGGACCTCGTCTTCCGCTGCCAGTGCTCACTAACACTCGTGGAGCTGTGTCGGAGCGCAGGCTGTCATAGCTTAAATCAAACAGACTTTTAGGATGTATCCTGACATCCTCTCTGACTTTTACTTGGAGACAGCAAACAGAGCTGTTCTTAAAATCCTTTGACAACAAAGAATCAGAAATATCGTGTACTAGCTTATGTAGATTAGAAAAACGGTGTAAGGGGAGGAAGATCATGTTACCTGGAACCTGTTCCTCTTTGGAACATGACCCACCTTGTTTTACTGTTAACAAATGAACCTCCTATTAGTAATATGAGGGTGAAACCACTCATGCCTTGACAGGATGAAAGTGACTCATGACCGTTCTCGCTTATATTCTCCAACATGGATGTTTTAGACCGCAGCACTGTGTCCGCTTCAGTCGAGAAGAATCGAGGAGGCTTCGTCCTTTAATGCAGAAATACAAATGAAACATTGTCGTGCGTGTTTTAAGAAAAAGCATCTCGTTGTGGAACACTTCATTACGTGTTTGTTTGTTGACAAGGCCGGGCAAGTCAGGAATGTGCCCACTTCATTAGCATTTTGCAACAGCAAATTCCTCAAACGGCTGCAGGCTGTTGATGATTCTGAAAGTGATATGATGGGATTGTGTCTTTTATATACTTGAGATACACAAAGCACTCACCAAGATGTATGATATTTTTCCTACTCTTAACAAATTTAAATGAAAAAGAGTTCAAAACCTGAGACCAACTTTTACATGAAATCTGACTCGGGTAGCACGTTCTTAGCCAGGAGTGACTGTATGTGGATGACAGGGTGGAGTGCCAAGGCTCCACCGACCTTGTTATCAAGCTGAATCCACAGACTCAGTGGGAACATCACACAGACAAAGATACCTGCTAATTACCGCTCAGTAACATACAAACAAAAATCCTCAAACTTTTTTCTCATTGGTGTTTCTGAAATAGTTCTCAGAAATCTGCGATGTCTGCCTTGAAAAGCAAGTGAAACTAGGCCACGTTCAGAAAAGCAGAGACGTAAAAATGTGATGTGAATCCTGTGAAAAAGGAACGAGGGGCCTCTGACATGGCAAACAGCTCTGTTTGTCCTCGTGTGGTTTTGACAGGCGTCCTGGATGGCTGAGTGAAAACAGGCGGCGGGGAGGGACGAGGCTTTAGCCGTGATTCCCACGTCTGCACTAATGACAGGAACACACTTTCTAACGTTCCCGCCTGTCCCTCCCAGCAGGGCTTGTTTGCTCTGTCGTAAAAGGACTCGATGACGCTTGGTTGGGCCTCTTTTGCTGCACTTACGACCCCCTCCTCTGTCTGCAGCTCCCACACCTCCTCATTTGTGCCTCCTGGCCTCAGTCCTAACTAACAAACTCAGCTCTTTGTCTGAAAAGCTTTCCTTCACAGAAATATTCAGTACTGATGATCAGGCTGGTCGGGATGGGACATTTGAGAGAAATGCCCGTTTCCTGGTTTATTGCTCGTGCTTTTGTAAGTGTGCACTGACACGTGTGCTTACATGATGTTAAAGCTCTGCAGTTTGATCCATTAACCATGTGTGCAACGGAGACTGAACTAGCTGGAAACGGGCTGTTTGCCTTCAGTGTAAAAGCGTTTGAAAACTTTGATGTCACTAAGAAGAAAACTATTGAAAAATGTCTTCTTCTGGATTTAGGATTGCTGTGATTTAAAACAACTACAACTATGAGCAAGTGCTTTGGCGACTGTGGAGAGGAAAACCTCTCTTTTAACAGGAAGAAACTTCCGGCATAACCAGGCACGGGGGCGGAGGGCATCTGCTTTTGGTTGGGGTGAGGGGAGGGAGACAGAGACTTGTATTTTCCCGGCCTGTTGCTGTGTGTCTGGGAAGCCTCTCCTAGCAGCTGCAGACACTCAAACGTGCTGATTCAGCAAACCGTCAGCTGCGGTTTCCCTCGCAGTGTCTGATAATCACCTGTCACACAGTTCAGAGGCCGACTGAGCTCAGGCGGATGCGGCAGAAGCATCTGATTGGCTGTGAGTGACCCCTCTTCCCACTGATGAGTCAGTGTTGTGCTCTGAGTGTAAGGTGACCCAAGTGCTCATTTCCAACTGTAGAGCAGCTTTGGATGACAAAATAGTGGTTTTGTCTTTCAACAGTATATTTCACTGATGTCATTCTGATGTGTAATGTGACACAGGTGCTTCCCGTGTCTCCCAGCCATGCTGAAGGTGATGCCCTGCCCTTATGAGCGGCCCTTTTATGCTTCTGTCTCCTGTTGGTTAAGTTTATGGGCCTCCAGTTTTTTGCATTTAGGCTTCTAGTGTCCATTTTTTCCTGTTTTGGCAGCATCAGTACAGACAGCTCCAGTTTCTGTGAGAAAAACGATTGGGTCCGGACGCCCCAGCCTTCGCCTGGTGGCAGCGGGGATGGGCTCCAGCCCCCACCCCCATGACCTTGAAGTGGATGAGCGGAAGGAAATGGAGGTTCTTTAATGTCTTCTGAAAGTTCATTCTTGATGTTAAACAGTGCAACAAAAGTGGATGCCGGTTTTTATTTAGACAAACAGAAGAAAGTCCTGACCTCCACGTAGGAGGCGACCTTTGCAAAGCTCCTCAGTGTGTTCTTTGTCGTTTCGTAGACGGCTCCTCTGCAGCTCGTTCTCTGCTTCAGACACTTATCACGTGATTCATCGCTCGCTCTGTCCCTGATTGATGTCTGTATCAGTCTTTTTTCAAGTCAGCTTCACCTCAGCACTGCATCACACCGCCATCATCATCATCATCTTTTTTTTAGATGTTTGTTGTAATTTTTTATAGCGACATAAATAAACATTGAGTGACCCTCAAAAACAAAAGCAGCAGAAACAACATCAAGAGCTGTAAAATACAATGTGTTTTCTTAGGTGTGATCAGCTCTGTTACTACTCAGGGACACCCGCCCCCATCCCCAACCGCCACAACACACACAAAAACTCCCGACTCTGTTTGTTTATGTGTAACCTGCACTCTCACTTCCTGCTAACAGCACCTGTGTTTGGTGTGTGTGTATGTGTGTGTTTGTATTTGCAGGTGTTATCAGCACTGTCTCAGCTTTGGATCGAGAGGATAAACCGGAGCACAGTATTGAGGTGAGACTCTGATAAACAACATTTTCTGTTCCCGTTAGATCGATGCAGAAACAGGGAAACAAATCCAGCTCTGCTGTGAATCGCCGGCGTTCCCATAAATCCAGAATACACAGCAGTGCTCGCTGCTTTACTGACACGGGTAACGTGCACCAAACGTGACGTCAATGTGGAAGCTGCTCGTTTTTTATTTCTATAATTTTAGTGATCGTTCGGTCAATCGCTGACCTGTGAGTCAGGAAATAGCACAACCTCCCACACATAACGATTTTTTTGAGGAACTTTTCAGATGAACAAACAAAAGTGAAAAAGTTTTTTTTTGCCCCATCCGAATGTGTTGTGATCATCGTTATTTATTTATTTCCAATATTTTTTTTAACAAAGGCCAATAGTTCATCTTTTAGTGTGTCTCTGTTGGTTTGTGTTGTTGGCTCATGTTAAACATTTAAGAAATATATGGCTAAAAAAAAATAAGGCATGGCATAAATGAACCATGTAATTAAGAGTGCACGAGGCTGAGAGCATAAAAACTGGAAACAAACTTTACTTCAGTTGGAAGCTCAACTTTAAAACTTCCAAAGAAATGTGAATGAGTGCAATTCAATTCAATTCAATTCAATTTTATTTATATAGCGCCAAATCACAACAAAAGTCACCTCAAGGCGCTTTATATTGTACAGTAGATAGCACAATAATAGATACAGAGAAAAACCCAACAATCATATGACCCCCTATGAGCAAGCACTTTGGCGACAGGGGGAAGGAAAAACTCCCTTTTAACAGGAAGAAACCTCCGGCAGAACCAGGCTCAGGGAGGGGCGGGGCCATCTGCTGCGACCGGTTGGGGTGAGAGAAGGAAAACAGGATGAAAGACATGCTGTGGAAGAGAGACAGAGATTAATAACAGGTATGATTCGATACAGAGAGGTCTATTAACACATAGTGAGTGAGAAAGGTGACTGGAAAGGAAAAACTCAATGCATCATGGGAATCCCCGGGAGCCTACGTCTATTGCAGCATAACTAAGGGAGGATTCAGGGTCACCTGGTCCAGCCCTAACTATATGCTTTAGCAAAAAGGAAAGTTTTAAGCCTAATCTTAAAAGTAGAGATAGTGTCTGTCTCCCGAATCCAAACTGGAAGCTGGTTCCACAGAAGAGGGGCCTGAAAACTGAAGGCTCTCCCTCCCATTCTACTTTTAAATACTCTAGGAACAGCAAGTAGGCCTGCAGTACGAGAGCGAAGTGCTCTAATAGGGTGATATGGTACTACAAGGTCATTAAGATAAGATGGGCCTGATTATTTAAGACCTTGTATGTGAGGAGCAGGATTTTGAATTCAATTCTGGATTTAACAGGAAGCCAATGAAGGGAAGCCAAAACAGGAGAAATATGCTCTCTCTTTCTAGTCCCTGTCAGGACTCTTGCTGCAGCATTTTGGATTAGCTGAAGACTTTTCACCGAGTTTTTAGGACATCTTGATAATAATGAATTACAGTAGTCCAGCCTGGAAGTAATAAATGCATGAACTAGTTTTTCAGCATCACTCTGAGACAGGATATTTCTAACTTTAGAGATGTTGCGCAAATGGAAGAAAGCAGTCTTACATATTTGTTTAATATGTGCATTGAAGGACATGTCCTGGTCAAAAATGACTCCAAGGTTCCTCACAGCATTACTGAAGGCCAAGGTAATGCCATCCAGAGTAAGAATCTGGTTAGATACCATATTTCTAAGATTTTCAGGGCCGAGTACAATAACCTCAGTTTTATCTGAATTAAGAAGCAGAAAGTTAGCGGCCATCCAGCTCTTTATGTCTTTAAGACATTCCTGCAGTTTAACTAATTGGTGTGTGTAACCTGGCTTCATGGATAGATAGAGCTGCGTGTCATCAGCATAGCAGTGAAAATTTATGCTATGTCTTCTAATGATGCTGCCTAAGGGAAGCATGTATAATGTAAACAGAACTGGTCCTAGCACTGAACCCTGTGGAACTCCATAATTGACCTTAGTGTGTGAAGAGGACTCTCCATTTACATGTACAAATTGGAGTCTATTAGATAGATATGATACAAACCACTGCAGTGCAGTACCTGTAATACCTACAGCATGTTCTAGTCGCGCTAATAGGATATTATGGTCGACAGTATCGAACGCTGCACTGAGGTCTAGCAGGACAAGCACAGAGATGAGTCCACTGTCAGAGGCCATAAGAAGATCATTTGTAACCTTCTCTAAAGCTGTTTCTGTGCTGTGATGAGCTCTGAAACCTGACTGAAACTCTTCAAATAAGCCATTCCTCTGCAGATGATCTGTTAGCTGTTTGACAACTACTCTTTCAAGGATTTTTGATATGAAAGGAAGGATGGAGATTGGCCTATAATTAGCTCAGACTGCTGGGTCTAGAGATGGCTTTTTGAGTAAAGGTTTAACTACAGCCACCTTGAAGGCCTGTGGTACATAGCCGATTATTAGAGATAGGTTGACCATATTTAAGATCGAAGAATTCATTAATGGCAGGAGTGCACAGTCATTACATTTAATTATGTTGTTGTTATGTGGACAATCTGAGGTGTTTAACGAGATAAAAGCAGAAAGAAAAGGTATTGATTATTTTTAATTATCAGTTTCTCAATCAGTCATGTGACTGGTAACATTTAGCTGCTGGTTCGGATATTTCGACATCAGAAAATCAAACCACATTCCTGCCTACCGACTAACACAAATGTATCTTCCTAAAATGGTGTGACATTTCAGGACAGACCCAAAGTTTCAGAGATGTGAGCCGTCCATCTGAGACCAGTTTTATTTTTTGTGATATTATTTCTTCGATTCAGTTTTTTTATAGAGCTCCAAATTAGAACAAGAGCCTTCTTTATTTTGTATGATACTACAGAGAAAACAACAACAGGCAGATGACCGCCCCCGCCCCCCTTCTCCCCCCTTGAGCAAGCGCTTTGGCAACAGCTGGAAGGAAAAACTCCCGTTTAACAGGAAGAAACCTCTGGCACAACCAGGCTCAGGGAGGGTCAGACTGGTTGGGTGTGAGGGGAGGAAGGTGGGACAAAAACAAGCTGAGGAAGAGAGCCAGAGATGAATAATAACTAATGATTAAATACAGACAGGTGTATGACCACGTGGAGAGCATCTCCACCCCCCAGCCTCCCACTCCAAATAAAGGAACACTCGTAGCAGCGACACAAAAATACCCCGCCTCCAGCACTCTTCACCGTAGCTTTAAAACCCGAAGAAATTCATTTAGTACTTTAAATCGAAGTCAAAGTAAATATAAAGATCAACTGTACTTTTATTATTCTGATGTTGACCCTCCAACTCTTCTTCACCTTCAGGTTATCGTGTCAGATAACGGATCTCCGGCTCTGAGCTCCACCGCCACCGTTGTGATCCAGGTTCTAGATGCCAACGACAACCCTCCCAAGTTCATGGAAAAACGTTTCGACGTCAAGCTGCCTGAACAGCGTCACGACGGTGGCAAACAGGAAGTCTGCAGGATACTCGCTCAGGATAACGATGAGGGCCTGAACGCGGCAGTAACCTACAGTCTGCAGGAAAACATGGACGAGCAGTTTGAGATCGACCCAGTGACGGGCGTGGTCACATCGCACGGCGACTTCTTGCCTGGAAGCTACAATATTCTCACGGTAGGTGCTGCAGAAATTTTCACGACAGCAAGTTTACCTGTCCCACCGTCAACGTTTCATACGACTGATGAGTCTGAAGGCGTTAGACACCTGTTCTTAACTCAGCACACCGACCGCATGATCTCATTGGACGAATTTACTACGTTTACGTTTTTGGATCAAGCTCAATTTTTCAGATGTTTTGTAATGCAAACAGATCTGACCAATCAGACCACTGCATTTGGCAACAAGTGCACTCACAATATGGAAATAGTAAAATAATCGTAGGTTACCTCTGCTCTGGCTCAGTCGGCTCTCTGAACGGATTCTTCTTTCCTCAGATGTGCTTCCACCTCGGAAATCCTGAAATCAGGACGTCAGGATCTCATCATTGCTTATGTTCACCGTGGTTTTTTGAGGATTTTTTTTAAACACACTTGCGACTTGTGTTCAAAAAATTGGGAATTTCGTGTCATTTTCATTTTTCAGGATAGGCTCAGTGTGCAACACCTTCAGTCTGTCAGCATCTACGTTTTGATCCTGACTCAGTCAGAGCGCCCCCTAGAGGCAAGATGACATAAGCAGTATGTGATTGTTATTGTGGCACGACTGTTACCATAGTTACTGTAGGTAACCAGTGAGTCCAGGCCTTCAGCTGTTAGTTCGTCTGACGGCGACATGAGGGACGGTGTAATCATCATTTTTGGTGAATCTGAAGAAAACATCTAGATGTGAGCTGGAAGTGTTTGCAGTTACCTGCCTGACTGGACGTGTGGGTGTAGGCGCCGTGTCACCGCTTCCTGTTTCATTTCTCTGTTTATTCCAGATTAGAGCTACAGACCAGGGCAGCCCGTCCTATTCATCCACCGCTCGACTCAACATCGATTGGATCGCCCTCCCGCCTGCCTCTGCAGAACCAATTGTGTTCGTCGAGCCACACATCAACTTCGCTGTCATAGAAACGGACCGCGTCGCTCAGATGGTGGGCGTCATCTTGACGGAGCCGCATCGGGAGAAGTGGTTTGATATCGTGGGTGAGTGGAACCGCACACACACGCACACACAAACACACACTCTGAGGTTTGAGCTCTGATGGAAGCCGAGCGTCACACAAATGGGTGTAACGACCTTGAAAGGAAGACAAACGATGGGGAGAAGCGCTGCTTGCATTCACGCCTGCAGAGCGCCCACTTCCACAAAGAAAACAAATCAGAGGAATTACCTGAATCAGAGCTGGCTGAGCTCACAGTAATGACTCAGAGTTTCTCCGTCTCCGCTCCTCCCGCTAAACTCTGCGGCCGAGGAAATGATATTTGACGTTCGCCATATTTCCACTTAGCCTAGAGTGCTGACTCGCAGAGGGCGGCTCACAGCTAACAGGGTCTCATCATCACCATCAATCCTCATAAGTCTCCAGATGAGCTGAAGAAGTGTGAAAGGTCAGCCAATGTAGCCCGAGCAGGACAAGAGAACCGGAGGAAGGAAATGTTTAGATGTTGGTGATTTATGTAATTTTCCTAAATGTGCCTGCTCTTCTTCAGCCAGACGTGCCCCAGGAGTGTGTTGGCTTCACCGAAAGGCCAGGATTCCCAGGCCACATAACTCGACTGGCGTGAGCAGAAAAGTGAATGAACGGGCTCATCGCTTGAAACATTCAGAGTACGAACTACACCTGACTCAGGAGATCCAGTCACAACGTTTATTACTACAGTCACGTTATTGCAATAAAGAAAATTGATGCAGGCGTTTTTTTACGTGACAACATTTGATTGCTAACTCTGACTGAGGCATGATGAACTGGTCCCAGAGCAGTGACCTGTGTTCGCACAGTGAGATGAGAGACCCCGGAGCGAGGCGTCTGTGGGATATATGTTTCTCCCTCTTCTCTTGATCGCCGATGTTTATTTCACCAATCAATACAAAGATCGCATAAATGATTCCAGCAGGTGGCGAGGTGTCAGCTCCAGTGTTGGCATGACTTTTATCTCATGCGTGTCTTTGTCAGATGTTTGTGACGATGCTGCAGCTGGACGTCATCACCAGGGGGCAGTTTAGAGATGGCGTGGGGTCAGGTTTACGTCGTCGGTCCTTCAGCTGAGCTGCTGCAGTGAAGACAGAAGTCAGAATGTAGAAAGATGTTCCTGGTGATTAAATCAAACAAAGTCTGTGCTTCTCTGTTTTCCCCCTCCTTTTGTGCTGGACTTCCACCAATCAGCAGCTTACTTTCAATTCAACCTGTGTGTTTTCTGTTTAAAAAATCCCAGAAGTTAGATGTGACTCAGTGGGACAGATGTATCCTCCCTTTCCTGATTCGTCAGTCATGTAATCAGTGAATAAACATGTGAAATTATGCTGTTACGTACTGACATTTGCCTGGCGGCAGCTCAGGCTTCTCTGTGTGCACAAGTGAAAAATCTTCAGTGTTTTCAGAAAACAGGTAGAAAAACTAGCAGCGGATAAATAATGCAAAAGGCCAGCGCTGCCTGAATAGGGGGAAAGAATGGAGGGGAAGAAAAAAAGGTCTTGGTGTCAGCGGTATCAGCAGGACGTTTCTCTCTGTGAGGAGGACACAGCAGAGCTCCTCTCATCACCTGCCAGATCCCCACTGCAGGGACAACTGGCCTTCTCTCCTCTGCCTCCTCCCTCCTCTCAGGAGGCCGCCACAGACAGCTTTACAGAAATACATGAGAGGCATGACATCACATTCAAGTGGAAGTCATCGCTGTGCTGTTCCCTTTGAGGCTCGCAGGAAAACACATCAGGGCTTTGCCAAGTGTTTCGTGCCAGGCGGGGCGACGCGTGCAGAGAAAGACAGAGCTTCCTCCTGCTCGGTTGGCCGCATCGAGCTCGGTCCGAGCCAGAGCCCGGGCGTGATCCTGTGCATCCCAGAGGAGGCGCTCGGGTCTGCTTACTCTCATATTTATTGTTACGGAGGAGCTTGTACGCACAACTTAAAATTCTCAGAGTTATTTTGGCTGAAAAAAAAACTGATAATCTTTATAATCTTCACCCTGTGCCGCCTCCTCCTGTGTTTGCAGGGTTCCATCTTCTTCTCTTATTTTACTTTTTGGCACATGGGGGCTGTTATGTGATGGGACTCTCTCACACAGATATCATCAGGTATTTATTCCTTTGATTTGCCCCCCCCCCCAGATGTCTATCGCCGCGCTGTGTTAAGAGCCAAGTGGAAACAGCACGGCAGTGGTGGGATGTTGGATAGCAGGCGAGGAATGCAGCCTGGCTGTTTGTGGATGGATGTGGGGCCCTGCAGCTTCACCAGGCGCTGATCTGAGATCTGGGTTCTGGATCGGGTCCCAGCCGGGTGCGGTTAGGATGAGGCTCGAGCTTCTGTTCAGACAGAGCAGTTTATAAAATGTTTGTCCTGAAAGGTGACATTTAACCCGCGACACGTTTCACTGATCAGGCTGAGGAGGAATAAAAAAACGAGACCACATATGCAGTAAAAATCCAGTCATGTCGGGTTAGAGGTTAAAGGTGTGCTCACAAAGCTGTTAGCGGCTTATTGTTGATGCTTTTGCAGGATTTTCACTTTCCAAGCTCAAAGTCTGAAATATATCGTGCACATGTGATTTACTACTTTGCTCCTGATGTGGTTTTAAGCTTTAAGCTACGAGTGTTCATTTGCTTGGTGTGACAGACATCATCAGAACAAGCTCAGGCCTTGCTCCATCCTGCAGATCTTCACCCTGAAACCCACGTGTTTCTGAGCATGGCTGATAATTTGGGCTGAAGTTGATGTGCGGCATGGGTGGGAGGACGCGTCTGCAGGAGGTTGTTTTACAGCAAGCAGAGCGCTGTGCGCAGAGATGAAGGAAACTGTAGAGCACAAACAGCTCAGCAGTTCTCTGCAGGATCACGTCAGGTGCACAAACTGAGAGGTTTGCAGCAGTGAGATTACGTTAGATTAAAGTCTGAATATGAACGTTAATAAAGACGTGCAGCCGGCAGAGGGACAGCTTCATTTAGTGACAGTAACATTGGTAACACGCAGCTCATTCTGGTCTTAAAACACCTGATTTTAATACGTGTTGATGTTCATGAATGGAGGAACTCCTCACTGATGCCTTTGCTTCAGCAGCCTCATGCTCTCAGTCGCGTGTTGGTGAGCTGTCTAGCTGTAACTCTGCCGATAACGACGCTTCTCTCGCTGCGTGTTTGCGCGTATAGAAGTCATGAATCTGATTTGCTGTATTTCTGTGGCGCCGAAGGAGTGAAGACGGTCCATCTTCGTTTTCTGACCCTCAGCCAGTGACGCGAGGCGTGCAGCAGCATATTAGAGAAAATGAGCTTTTCCTCGTGGGGTAGCTGACCTGACCCCCTCTGCAGCGTCTCGGCCGGGTCAGGAGAACAAGGAAGCCGGCAGCCAAGTTGAGAAATGAAAACATCCAGGTTTGTGCCTGGGAGCAGTTCAACGGGGAAAGCGCAGCAGAACGTCTGTTGCTGGTCATTTTAACGCTTCCTCCTCGATTCGCCCTGAACAGGTGGAGGCTGCAGCTCTGCCGCAGTGCTCACAGGCAGGCTTTACTCAGACATTTATATGGTGATGTAGGGATGACACATCGACTACCACTGAGGCCCTGCAGGACGTTCAGGAGCAGGCTTACCTGTCAACACTTCACACCTGAAACAAACGAAAGGAAGACATGCAGAGACATTCGCATGTCAGGTGTTAAATCTTTGCTTTCTGAACAGAGAGGCGGGGCTCATATGTAAGAAGCTCAGGTGTTACAGACACCTGTCTCACATGCTACACAGAATGCATTTGTGAAGTTTCAGCGCTGGTTTGTCTCCTCTACGTCACAGACATGAAACTGCGGCAGTTCGTTTAGACTGATGGATCCATCGGTCTGAACAAGAGCACATTTAGTCTTTAGTTTGGTCTTGGAGGGCGTGGGATGGGATTTGGGAGGTCTGCAATACTAATGAGATATGAGGGCTCAATATCCTAGAAAAAAAGCTTGGCCTTCTGGCCACTGGCACCTCGACCTGGTCGACATTCACAGGTTGTGTAGACGGAGATAAATTCCTGAGATGATGCTCTTTTTCTTCTGTGGGTCATTTTTTTCTTAAAGAAGCCTCCAGTGTCCGCGGGGATCATATCATTTTTTTCCCTGGAGACGATCAGTAAAGTGAATTGCTTTGGCAGCGCATCATGCTGAAAGGACGGCCGGCGCAGGCCTGCCTTTAAAGACTTTCTGTCAGTGTGGCGGTGAGTCCGCCGCCATCATCAGTGACCCGATTATCTGTTGATCAGGAACAAACGCCAATGAGAGACCATGTGTGTGCGATGAAGAAGTAATAAACAACAAGAGGACGAAAAATAAGAGACATCGAAGTGCAAAAGTAACACAGAGCACTGCCTCGGTCATCGTTTTACATGGTAATATCAGTGTGTGTGTGTGAGTGTGTGAGAAAGAAGGATATCTTAATAAACACCATCTGGCTGAGCAGGCATGAGGCTTACCTTTCTCACGTACATCCACAGAACCTGCTGAGAAAGAGAGACAGAGAAGGAAGGAAGGATAAAATGAAAAGAGCAATAAACAGATGGTGGGAGGGGCTCAGTAAGTGAATGCACAGTTACAGCACTGTACATGTCATAGTTCAGTGATTTGTGACAAAAAAGTCAAGAAAACTCATTGGATAACCGCGAAACACACTAAAGTGTCCACATGTCCTCTTCACCGCAGAGTAACCATCAACGCTACAGCTCACAAGGTTCATAAAGAGTTAAAACCATAAATATCTGGTCTGTGTTTCTCTGTGAAATCAAAAGATAAAGATGGGACTGAAGTGCAGTTTAGTAGCTTTTCACTCCAACTCACAGAATGAGGCCCAAAAAGACATTAATACCCGTGAAGAACGCTGTCGTTAGGCTGAAAAAGGGCAAAATAAAACTCCTGGAGACACTCGGATAACGGTGTCCAGTCTGAAAGGTGTTTTATTCCCTGCAGCCGATTGTCAATGGCTGCGTGTCTGTGACATCGAACACCAGGAGGAGGACAGATGAAGGCTAAAGGACAGATGCCCCCTTACTGTCCTCGTGGTGCATTAGAAGATGGAAAGCTGTGATTGGTCACAGCTGTAGTGTGCCATGTTCCAGTAATAATCAGCTGATTGTGTCCTTTTTACCCTGGGAGGGTGTTGCCATTGCCTGCTAGGTGGGTGGGTGGATGGGTGGAGGTGCACCTACTAAAAGTCTTTTTGAAGGGTTCGAAGTTTTCGGTCAAGTTTTCTAAAAGCCTTATGGACACGATATCTCAAGAAAGGGGTGACCTAGTGTTTTCGGATTTGGCTGTAGCTCATTAGGTGCAGCAAGTCATCAGTTCATTGGTGGTTCCATCCCTGGCTGCTTCAGTCTGCCTGCCAAAGTATCCTGGGGCGAGATTGTGAACCCTGAGTTGTGTGTGAGCGTTAGACAGAAAGAACAAAGTGCTTGTGTGAATGAGGCAAGCTTGGAGTGCTGCGGTGGAGTAGAGAAGCACATAAGAACCCTCCTTTTACTGTTTACCAAACCAGAGGTGATACTACAAAGTAATCAGCTGGGAATACTGGGAATGGTGTTATTTGAGCACCACATTATTCTTCTAGCTTCGTGATTATGATGAGGAAATGGTTTCACAATGCTATCTTTGTTATAAACAGACACACAGTGTTTCAGCCTCTAATCCTTTATCTGCAAGTGAGACTGAACTCTGTGGATCATATTTCATGGCTCAGACCATGAGCCACTGCAGCACATCCAGCTGTTTTCCTGAGTTTGTCTGCTCCGCGAGAGCAGACAAACTCGTTTCTGCTCTGTTTGAACATGAAACAAGCTTCAGTTTAAGCAAAGCAAAGGTCACCATCGGAGGGGAGCGATGCATCAGAGAGGTTCACATGAGCAATCGTTGCTTTAAAATCGAACTGCATGCTCCTCCACACAGCTAACATCCACCGCTGCTGTTGACAGGAAACAAACAGAGATCTCTGACAGGTGGTACAGACAGGTGAGTGGCTCAGTGGGCCAATAAGAAGCCGTCACAGAGTTGTGTGGTGGACTCGGGTACGAGTCTGTGTGTTCCGCCTTACCAGCACGAGAGTGTCTGACACACATTTGTTTCAAGTAGAAAGTCATGTGACCTGCTCTGCACCCTGCTTCAGTGTGGGTTACATGATGTTACCATAATGGTGACATCATGTGACCATCATGGTGACATCATGATGGTTCATAACTGGCTGTATGTGTAATTACATGTAAATGAAAAGCAGCACCACCGACCCTGAATGCCCCTCCCCCCCCTAGAAATGTTAATAAAGATTACAAAGTGAATCTCTGTTAACAATGCCAACCAGCATCACCGTGGCAACCTGTCACAATCAGCCTAACTGATAATAACTCAAACCTGTCCCCCACTCGTCTCTCAGGTGGGGATGAGGAAAAAGACTTTGACATCCAGAAGAACACGGGGAGGCTCTCCATCGCCCGCCAGCTCGATGCGGCCCGGCGCTCCATCTACAACCTGACGGTGCGGGTCACCGACGGGCATCACAGCGCCACCACACAGGTTAGGAACATGAGCGTCTTCTTCTTCACTAACAAACAGATGTTTCAGCGCGCAGATAACAGCAGCACTTAGTGTTGGTGTGTGGACACAGGAGATGAGACGGTGAATAAAATAAAGGTTGTTCCACTCATTACCAACGGCTGGAGGGCAGAATTCGATTGTTTTTGCCAGTCTGTGTTTGAAACAAGTGACGAACTTTGTCTTTTCTGTTTATTCCTCTTAATATTTATATATTTTGATGTTTAAGGTCAGGAAATCCTGAGACTATATCTGCCTCACTGCGCTCACATCCCACATTTGGAAGCTGTTTGTGAGAAACAGATAATGAGGCCAGCTAATTATTAAGCTCAGTTAGGCCTACAAAGTTTTTAGTTTCATTGAAATGACAAAAGTATACTGTTTAAAAAGTTACACTTTGAAACACATCAGATCTCAATGAGAAACAACTCCTGCTGAATGTCTGCACTGAGGAACCAAAAGAGCCACATCGATCAGCTTACATAATTCACCCCAAACATCATATGTGGGTGTTTTTGGGGGGTTGTCTCATTGTTGCCCCTGCTGTTAATTTCATTAACACCCAATTTAACAACCCCCTCTGATACCTGATGCTGTACTTTGTGAGGAACATGTCACTTTAGGCTGATACTGAATTAACAGTTTGGGTCTGCCGTTCATTTAAAGGGCCAGTTCGTCTAATTTAGTCTTCTAAAAATAATCCTTGTGTGTTAAGGAGGCACTTCACACACATGGAGTCAGGGCTTACTCACAGTGACAGTAACTCACAGCTGTTTTTCATTTAATGAGACAAATAAAGGACTGAGACAACGAGCCGCTTTTCATGTGAATTTATAGATTTCTGTGCTTGTGAAGCCACAGTTGGCTACCACTTGTCTAGTCGAACTTAAACAAATACATCAAAGTGTCCAAGCGTCATTTTCTCCCCGTTTCTGACATCAGAGGAAACAAATGGCGTGTCTGATGGCTGCGCGCTGTGGCAGCAACACATGCAAACATCCTACAACTCTGTTTGTGCCTTCATTTTCAAAGTCTCTGGGTTCCTGTGGAATCTAACTCGAGATCCCTCGAGCAGTCACAGATCAGCAGTTTTAAAGCTCGACCTTTCACATTTGATGTTGTTCATGCTGAGAATCCATTTTCTCAAACCCTGTGTGTCCCAACTGCAGGTCTACGTCCAGGTGCTGAACATCAATGAGCATCGACCCATCTTCCTGGAGCCGCTGTATGAGGTGAGAGAAAGAGCCGGTTGATTTTTGGTTAATAACAGAAGTGAGGAGACAGGAGCAGAAAGCAATATAAATTATCTGTAAAGATCATAAACACCGTGTCAGGAGTGCAGCGAGACGAAGGAAGCAGCTTTTGAACTTTTTGCTGCTGAGCTAAGCTAAGAGCTAACAGGTGTAGTCAAAGACTCGCTCGGACACAGAGGTGTCCTGAGCCCGCACTGAAGTAAACAGCAGTGCTGTGCTGGAAGACATGACGAGATGAGAATAGATTCAAACATACTGGAACCAGTTAGCGTTTGGAGTCCTGATGATGACGTCAGAAAGCGAGGTGAACATTTTGAAATGTGTTTAAAATATTTATTCTGCGAGTTTGGATAATTTTTCATCCAATCTGTGGAAACGGGATGTTACAGGGATGCCCAACTTGCATTTACTTTACATTTTATCTTAGTGTGTTTTTAAAAAAACCTCTCACTGCGCTGAATATTTGTTCCTACTGCCTTGTTACAGAAATAAAATGTCAGGCTTCTCCGGATTCACTCGATAATAGCTGGTTATGAAGTCCCACAGTAAAATGTGTTGGAAGTCCTCTTTCTCTCAGCTGTTTGTCGGTGACAGTAATCAGCCTCCAAATGTTCTCTGTGGGTTTAAGGTGAGGGTTCCTGAGGATACCTCCCCATGGAAGGACATCCTGCAGATCAGCGCTAAAGATCGCGACAACAACAGCAAGCTGGTTTACTCCATCCACAGCAGCCTCCACCCAGACAGCACCAAGCTCTTCCACCTGGACCCGAAGAGCGGCGTGCTGGTGATGACGGAGGAGCTGGACTACGAGAAGATCGCCATTCATACGCTCACCGTCATGGTATTGAAAACTGCTGATTTATTACCACAAATGTGTTTATGGCAGAAGAAATGCAGATTGTGTTTTTCATTCATGTCCAACAGCGTAAACTTTGAATGCTGATGTTAATTAGAATAATAAGATGAAAAATAATCTCTTTGTCTGATCAGAACAGTAAAGTAAGACTTTTATTTGTCTTTATTCAGCTCTTCAGTTTCTTTGTTCCTCCAGCAGTTCATTATCTACCCTCACTCATCCTCAGGTGCGTGACCAGGGGATACCAGTGAAGAGGAACTTTGCAAAGGTGGTGGTTCACGTGGAGGACTGCAACGACCACTCGCCGGCTTTCCTCAGCCCCCGCTATGAGGTCGGTGTCTCTAACCTGGCCCCCGCGGGCACCGAGGTCCTCCGGGTCAAGGCCCTAGACAAGGACATGGGAAGCAACGCCCACATCAGCTACTCACTGCACTCTGGTGAGCAGGCCTCTCTTTTTATTCATGGTGCTCCCTTTTCTCATTTTGAAAGCTGGAAGCCTCTGAGTGTCAGACACTTGAAGCGAAAGGTTTAAGGGCACAGCGATGATATCCGAGAGAGCGTCTCGGTGCTTTCACAGCTGTGATTCCTCCTCTTCGATCTTTTCTTACCTCACAGCTGAAGCTGGCTCTCGGCCTGCTCTGTAGGTTTTTTCCTGATGCTTATCGTGTGTGTTCAGAGCGGTTATGAAAATGCGTGACAGAGCATGGCGCTCAACCCGAGTTGCCACAGTGGAATGCATTATGCCTGCTCGCTGTGTGTCAGACAGCAGAGAACATCCATCTTTACAATTGTTCTGTCTCAGATTCAGCTTTCAACACTTCTTTTGTCTTTAAAAAAATGGGCAGTGGGCAAGATAAATGTCTCTCAGAGGAGCTTGTCCTGCTTAAATCACTGCAGCAGAACCAAGAAAATCCCACTTTAATTCAAATTCTTTGAAAATCTTCCTAAAAGTAGATCATGGAAGCAAACAAAAGTAATTTCACATTGAATACTTCAGCTGTTGTTCACTCACTTGTTTTTGAAACAGAGGAGTTTATATGAGAGAAATGTGTTCAATATCTTGATATCTAGATTGATACAGTCTTAAATCTGATAACCTGAATGGCTTTTACTTTTTTCCCGAGTTTTCTAATAATGAGCTCGGTGTATGTGGATCATTTGGATCTGATTACATCATGGTCGTCTCAGGCAAACTGCTCTGTTTAAGAGGAACAGCCAATCAGAAGAAAGTTTTCTTAAAGAGGGAGGGGCTAAAAGATCTTGTTTCAGACAGAGGATCAACCGTTTCAGATAAAGAAGCATCAGTTTGATTTCTTGGATTGCCAACAATGAAATATATTTTTGAGGTATTTTACCAGTGGGATATTTTATTTGTGTCAAACTTCCTTTTCTTTATCCCTACAGGTAACATCGACAACGTTTTCACCATAGATCCAGACCTGGGATCCATAAGCGTCTCCAAACCTTTGGATCTGCAGCCTCAGGACCTGTTCCACCTGACTGTGAAGGCCACAGATCAGGGTTTCCCTCAGCGCAGCGACCTCTGCTCTGTCCACGTCCACGTCCGGGTCTCTGAACAAACCCCGCCCACTTTCCCCTCAGATGAATACCTGACGGAGATCAGCGAGCTGAGCGCCGTTGGTACTCCCGTTGTCACCGTGTCAGCCTCGAGCCCAGCTGCGGTGCATTATGATATAGAAAGTGGTAACTGGAATGGAACATTTTACATCAACTCCTACACGGGGTTGATTTCCACACAGGGGCGCCTCAATTATGAGACCTGCGACTCGTACAAGCTGAGAGTTACAGCTTCCACCACAGCTGGAGCCGTGTCCAGGACGGTCGTTCACATCTACGTGGTTGATGAGAATGATAACGCTCCTGTGTTTGAGCAGAGGGAGTACCAGGGGCAAATAGGTGAGTCCGCTCACATAAACAGCATGGTGATGGGAGAAAGAAACACCCCCCTGGTCATTCGGGCCTCGGATTCAGATCGAGATTCAAATTCCTTGCTGACTTATCAAATCCTCGAACCAGAGGCCCTGAAAGTCTTTAGAATAGACTCGAGCATGGGCACCATCTCCTTAATTTCACCGCTAGACTTTGAAACCAAGGCTGAGTATCTCTTCACGGTACAGGTGAAGGACTCGGGGGAGCCATCACTGTATGCAGCAGAGCCGGCCAAGGTCACTGTTCGCATCCTGGACCTGAATGACTGCCCACCACAATTCACCGCCTCTGCGTACGAGTCATCCATCATTCTCCCAGCTGTCAGAGATGCAGAGGTGGTGCGCATCACAGCCCATGACGCTGACTCAGCAGTGTCATACAGCATCACCGAGGGAAATCTTCATAATGCCTTTTCAATTCACCCCAGTACCGGACTCATCACTGTGAACAACGTGTCTGACTTCAGGCCATTTTATCAGCTGCGTGTCAAAGCCTTTGATGGCCTCTACAGAGATTTAGCTACTGTTAACATAAGCGTAACAAACCTAACGGAGAGTGACCTCAGATTTGAGCACAAAGCCTATTCAACGAGCGTTTCTGAAAACATAAAGACAGTCAAAACTTTAGCAGTGCTCAAAGTCACAGGATGCTTTTTAAATGAACCTCTTTTATACTCTGTCCTAAACCCAGCAGGCAGGTTCACAATCTCCCCGACAGCAGGCCTACTCGAAACCACAGGAGTCCCTTTTGACCGGGAAGAACAAGATGTTTATGACATTGTGGTTAAAGTGCAGGACATAAGAACCCCACCGAGAACAGCCATCACCAAGGTGAAGGTTTTCATAGATGATGTCAATGACAACTCGCCACAGTTTTTAAACTTGCCTTTTTCAATGATGATTTCTGAAGACGCAGAACCAGGAGATGTTTTGTATCAAGTGACCGCCATCGACAGAGATCTGGGAGAAAACGGAGCCATCGTGTACACTCTGGAGGAAGACTACGGCCTCTTCAGAATAGATCCAGACATGGGTGACGTGTCTCTTCAAAGACCTCTGGATTTTAATGCCCTGAATAAGTACATACTAACGGTGTCAGCTATAGATGAGGGCGAGCCCAGTCACAGCACCATGGCTCAGCTCAGCATTCAGGTGAGGAATCGAACCAATCCAGTCTTTCAGACTCTTCTGTATCCGCTCAAAGTCCCTGAAGATGTGCCCCCATTCACCACCATCCTGCATGTCCAGGCGAGGAACCCCGAGGGTTACAGGCTCATCTACAATCTTGAAGAGGAAAACGCCTCAAAACACTTTCACATTGATTTCAAAACTGGCGTGCTGACTGTCACCAACCCCCTTGACTATGAGAGCCAGACCATGCATGTGCTGACAGTCAGAGCTACTGACTCAGTGACCGGAGCTTTCTCAGAGGCCTCGATTGAAATAGAAGTGGAGGATGTCAATGATAATGCCCCGGTTTTCTCTAATCTAATGCACAATGTGAATATCGCTGAGGGGCTCCCAGTTGACACCTCTGTGATCGAGCTTTCTGCCTCTGATAAAGACTCTGGTAGAAATAAAGATTTGACTTTCCAGATGGTGAAAACACATGGGGATGAGAGTGATTTCTTTGAAATAAACCCTCAGACTGGGTTGATTGTGACAAAACAGGTGCTGGATTATGAAAGCAGGAAACATTTTAATTTAAAAATCAAAGCCACAGACAATGGGACCATCCCTCTCAGCAGCGAGACTTTTGTGACTATAAATGTCACCGATGTCAACGATAACCCTCCGGACTTTGACAGCTCCCGGTATAAAGCCACACTTGATGAAATGGCAAAGTGTGGCCACATTGTCATCAAAATCCATGCTTCAGACCCCGACACTGGTGACAGTGACCTGAATAACCTCAAGTACAAAATACTCTCAGGGAATGAAGGCCGGTACTTCAATATAAACGAATCCTCGGGGATCATCTCCTTTTCTAATGTCTGCAGGAGGAATCTGGATCCTCACTATAACCTGACTGTGGCGGTGTCTGATGGCGTGTTTCAGAAAACTGCCCCCGTCAGTATCGATATGATAAACAGCAACAGGCACAATCCATACTTCAAGCAGAGCGTCTATGAAGCAGAGCTGGCCGAAAATGCAGAGGCGGGAACTCGTGTGATCCGGCTAGCTGCCATCGACCCAGATGATGGGCCGTACGGTAGTGTTGACTACACCATCATAAACAAACTTGCTGATGAAAAATTTGCAATCAGCAAAGATGGGCTGATTGTCACAACTCAGCCACTGGACAGAGAAAACCCCTCCCAGAGGGTCATAGCAATCAAAGTCATGGCTAAAGATGGAGGCGGTAAAGTGGCGTTTTGCACTGTCAAGATTATCCTTACAGACGAGAACGATAACGTACCTCAGTTCAAAGCATCGGAATACCAGGTTTCAATCCAGTCGACAGTTAATAAAGGCTCCCCAGTCATTCAAATCATGGCTTATGACGCAGATGATGGCAAAAATGCAGACGTCACCTACCTGGTAGATGAAGCGGAAGAAGTCACCGAAGACATTATTGAAATAAACCCTTTCACCGGAGTTGTGAGTGTCAAAGAGAGCCTTGTGGGCATGGAGAACAAGATCTTCAACTTCAAAGTCAAGGCTCGTGATGGCAGCCTTCCTTTTTATAACTCCACGGTCCCCGTCCAGGTGAAGGTTGTCCCGCCAGAGGTTCCTCTTCCGAAGTTCTCCGAGCCGCTTTACACCTTCTCAGCTGCAGAGGACATTCCCATAGGGACGGAAATCGGCGCTGTGAGGGCAGACTCCGACATGCCCCTCATTTACAGCCTGGTGAATGGGAACACCGTTGAAAGCAACAAAGACAAAGTGTTCAGCTTGGACCAGGAAAGTGGAACTTTGTTATTGCAGAAGAGCATTGACCACGAAAAGACAAAGTGGTACCAGATTGACGTGATCGCCCAGGGGAATCACAACGGGACGGACGTGGCATCGCTGGTTTCTGTCAGCATCCAAGTCCAGGATGTCAACGACAACCAGCCAGTGTTTGATGCAAGTCCATACAGAGCTTTCCTGGCTGAAAACATGCCTGCTGGAACCACTGTTATTCAGGTGAGACACAGGAAGCTTCATTTGATACCCATCATGGTTTAAGCAAAGTGTGTACAAAAGTCTGAACTGTTATACACACTGAAAAATCCACTATAAACTTGCCCATCCACTCTAGTTACATGACTGAAGTGTATTATATGTTCTGTCTGAGAAAGGACTGTTTCCTCTGATATCCTTGGGTAAACAGGGAGTTTCCAGCAGGGATTTTCCTTACCTGTTTTTGGAGCAGATCAAGATTAGGTTGCTGAGGATGGTCTTACACCCAACAAAGCTGCTTTAGGGGGAAATATTTGCAGAAGGTTCAGGAAAGTTAGACTCTGCTTTCAGTGCAACAACTGCATCAATGCATGTATGAATATATTCCACACATGTAGCAATCAAAATTTAATACTCCTTCTTCCAGCTGCTCCCACACCGGATCATTTTCAGATTTAATACTATTCATGTTTTTAAACTAGTCCTTTCAATACATTATTGAAAAATGTAAGGGAAACATCACCTGTGATTTTTGGGCTGTAGAGCAGACTGAGTAGAAATGGTGTCATTATTGGTTTGCTTTTTCAGTAATAGAGTGGAGCAGCCCAAGAGATTTTAAAGCCACTGGAGTCAAGACAAAGTCGATCCTTTGTTCTCAATTTTTACAGAGGATGACATTTAGGCAGAGATTTAAGACTATCACACTTTGGATACCTTGGGTTAGCTTACTTTCCCAGGACTTCTACAGTGTGGAAATCCAAATAATACACCATGTGCCAGAGCAACTGCCCCCTCTAAGAAACAACCAGGACAGGAGTTTGTGAGAATCAAAGTTGCTTAAACTTAAACTGTTCAACACACAAATGAATCCATGATGTGTTTAGGCTGGTTCAAAAGTTCATAAGAAAAGCAGTTGGGGCTTCAAATATAACACATACAATATAGTAAACATGGACTATTTTTCTACTGGCGCTTCCAAAAATTCACATTAGCATAGATTCAGATACCTGCTAATCAGTCCTCAGTAACATCCAAATAAAATGCTAGAATTTCACTGTGCACCAAACCTGGAGCTCAGACTTAGTACAGTAACCTCCCCACAGACATACTTTTGGTCAGATAATGTTATTAAAAAGGCTCCAGCAGCACAAAAACATGGTCCAGAGGTCCAGTTCAGGCGGACAGCTAGCTGCTACAGCTGCCTGTGTCATCTGTCAGTCAAAGGGGGTGTCCAAATTCATAGGCTGCATGAGGCCACATTTGTAGGCCGATTACGTCACAGCGACGCGACGAAGGCTGTCCAAATTCGTAGACTCCGACAAATGCGGTCAACAAATGCGTCCTCCTTTTCCCCAGATTTGACTATGGGTCGGGTGTATCCTTTGTGGCCCAACCTATCCCAGAATTCATAGTGCGGCCCAGACAATTCCAGTTTCCAAAAATGGTGGCAGCTACTAAGTTGTAATATTACTCTTAATACTCTTTCTGTATCACAAAAATAAACTCTTTCAGGCGAGAATGTATTTTCAGGCGAGAATGTAGCTGTGTAAACTTCAAATATCTCGATTTATCGAGGTATAACATGTTTCAAAAAGTGCTCCAACGTTTTCAGAAATGTCTTTTACCCACCAGATTGATAGTTAGCCAGCTCACTAGAGCCGTTGAGAACAGCAAACTCCCGGCACATCGTTTTCAAACCCCCACGGTCTTTCGCTACTCAGGTTAAACATGATATATAAGTCACTTAAATAACTTAAAAATGTTATTGTTTGGGTTTTTTTGGTGTTTTATTTGTTCCTGATCAAATCGGTTTGGCTGTGATTAAAGTTATAGTTTTCATACAGCTGAATGAACGTCAAACAGAAAACTGATTAAACAGAAGTGTGAGATGGTTGAGAATTTACACCAGTGTCCTGTTATATTTTAGATAGCAAGGAGCAGACGGCTGAGTTTATTAAACTCCACCGAGACAGCTCGTGACAGAAATCTGAAGGCTAGACCGTCCAATTTCACAGCTGCTCACTTCCGGCCTACCCGGCCTTTGGAGGACCCAGCCCACATAGACCGCAAAGGCCGGGTCCTCAGGAGGATGCAGCCTATGAATTTGGACACGACTAAAGAGGCCATGCCCCTAATAATGCCGACAGTAAGCCTTAATCCAATTTAAAAAAGTGAGTTATAGAATAATTCTCCCCCCGTGTTGTGAAGGGAGAAATTCTATAGAGACCAAAATAGTTTGAGCATCAGGTTGTAAACATATTCTAACATGGGAGTCTGTGGGACTGACTCTCTGCTGGATCCTCTGCTGGACACCAGAGAAACTGCAGGTTTTTGGCACTTTTGGTGTCAGTTTTTCTCGGTTGCCTCAAAAGAAGCTGATTTGGAGTTTTCAGAAGCTGTGATAACAGGTAAACTCTGCATACCTCTGAAAAAGCTGAATTATGGATGTTTCCCTGGTTTTCTGATTATTTTAGCATTAGCTTAGCTTAGTAAAATCCTGCAGCAGTGCCTGAGCTAAAGAAACACCTGGATTCTGCAACAGCATCCCATGTTCAGATACAGTCTCAGCACAACTCTCTGCACATTTCCACCTTTAGGTAACGGCCAACGACCCGGACACAGACACCAACGGTGTGGTGACCTACACCTTGGAGCCGCTGCCTGATGACACTGCGTTGGCCATTACTGAGGTGTTCTCCATCGACGGGGAGAGCGGCTGGATCACCACGCTGCGGGAGACCGACTGCGAGGTGACCAGGGTGTACAGGTTCAACGTGGTTGCCACCGACCACGGCGGCAACGCAAAACTGTCATCCAGCGTCCTGGTGGAGGTGATGGTGACGGACGAGAACGACAACCCGCCAAAATTCACAGAGGAAGTGTACCGCGGCTCGGTGGTGGAGAACAGCACCCCCTACGAACCCATTGTCTACATGACGACCACGGACGCTGATGTGTCGCTGGAGAACCGCCTCATCACGTGTTACATCACAGGTGTGTTCATGGGTGTGTGTGTTCGTAGATTTGAGACTGTTTGTTTTGCTCTTGCGTGTCTGGGCATTAAGTGTGTGTGCGTGTGTCAGCGGTGTTGTTTTGTCCGTGTTTACGTCTTAATCAGCGTCCCGTCGAAAGAGTGGCCCTTCTGTTACAAAGACGTTAATGAGGTGAAATGTGATCTGTGTTAATCACCCCCAGCAGAGCGTCGATATTATTGAGCCTCAGATTAATCGCACTGCACTGCCAGCTAACGAGGGGAGAATACCAACAGGTTGCCCTGCAGCTACCAACAAAACAAAGCCTCGAATTAATGCAAATCCTGTTTTTCCCCAGACAGTTAAACCGTTCTAAAGGAGCTCTCTGTCACACTGTGGTTTTCCTAACAGACGAGTATTTGCTTTGGAATTATTTATAATAGAAGGTTTGTCTGATGCTGACATTTGCTCTGCTCTAAGAAGCGAAAACAGAAACAAAGCCTGCCCACCTCTGCTGTGATTGATGAGAGGATTTTACTCCCATCACCATAAGACGATTTTCTATTCTGTTTGTTTTTTCCTCCTATATTTCATTCCTTTAACTTTGCAATTACACAAACATTCAGATTGTTGTTCTGGGAGCTGTTTGAGATGCTTCACGCTGTAAAAATGCTAATCTGACTCCCAGTGAAGGCAGCCAAAGCCATAAAGAACGTCCTGTGTTCTTTATGGCTAAATACTAACTGTTCAGGAGTGACAGAGTTCCTCTCCCTTTATTGTAAAATCATTTTAAATGTAAGGAGTTTTTTTCCTCTCCAGTCTCTCTCATGAAAACCTCGAAGAATACCTAATTTCTCTGTGTTGAGATGCTCTCAGGTTGCTTTTGCAGTTTACTTTGGGTCATTATCATCTGCTCTGCTGTGAAGCTGTGCAGAGGTCTGTACACGTCACACTTCATCCTGCTGCTTCTATTACCTGTGACATCATCATTAATCACCAGAGAGCCAGCTCCACTGCAGCCATACAGGCCCAGGCCATAACAACGCCTCCGCCATGTTAGACAGAGGATGTGGATGCATGCACTTTTCTCTCCTTCATTCTGCTTCATCTTCATCCTGGTTTCATCTGTCCAAAGAGTTTTTCCAGTGCTAAATAATACAAATAAAAATATATATAATGAAAGGAAAAACAACAATATAGAGCAAAATTTTCTTCACTTCTGTCTCTTTAAAAAAAAAAAAAGTGACAAAAATATGAGTTTGGTGCTGAATTCCTGCCAAAATGGTGCACAGATTATTTTCCAGATACAGAAACAAAAACATCAGAAGATTAATTTAAACTCTTTATTAGTCAGCTGTATAAAGACATATCCAGTCAGCTGACTGGATATGTAAAGCGCTTTGGGGTCCTTAGGGACTATTAAAGCGCTGTATAAATACAGGCCATTTACCATTTACCATTTACAAAGTGAGGCGATTGTTTCTCACATCCATAACATGAAGTGTAACACGTTTATCTGCAGACTGAAACGTTGACACATAAACATCAGGAAAAGTTTTCAGAGCAGAGTGTGTCTGTGTCTTTAGGTTCTGTCTGTAGTGTTGCTACTCTCACATTATCATATATTTAATATTTTGGGGGATTGCTCTGATTATTTGGTGCTTTGGGGGGGGGGGGGGGGTTCGACTGAGTTATAGATACTTAATATTGATGCAGAACATTTAAAAACAACAAGCTAACCTGAGGTGCCTTCAAGTCACAGCAGAGGGAATAACAATAAACAGGACTCGGAGAAAATATATTAAAAAATAAAACTTAAGTGAGACCAACAGATAAAAAATGCAGCAAGACATATTAGACCGAAGTAAGAGTGAAGACTGAGAGGTGAGGACAGCTGAGGTCAAACAGTGTATAAAAACATGATTAAAATAAAAAGTCTGGAAGAGAAATAAAAGGAATCAAATCAGAAAAGAAATAAATATTCAAACTTCAGCTACAGGGAGTCAGGAAAGAATAAAAAGTTGATTTTCCCTCACACCAAACTGCAAACCGGGATAAACAGGTGGGTCTGACTGATCTGATAAGGTTCAAAGTGGGACAGGTTAGTCAATCATCCATGCTGACCGCACCCCCCAAAGTAAACCGATGAACATTTATCCAAAAGTTTGAGTCACAAAAGTAAAGATCAGAAGAGAAAAGCTGAATTCACGCTCATTAACGTGATCACATGCTTCAGCAGATTGAAGGACAAGGCGAGGTTTTCTGGTAGAAGCTTAAAGCAACAGTGCTCACGGCTTTCTACCTCTCAGAGCATGAAGCCCTGCCTCTCTGCTGTCACTCACGTCCTTCTTGCTCCTGCAGCCGGAGACCCACTGGGCCAGTTCGCCATCGTGCAGGTGGACGAGGGCCAGTGGGGTTTGATCGTGAAGGAGAGCCTGGACCGAGAGGCCAGAGACAGATACGCCTTGAGAGTCACGGCCACCGACGGCAAGTTTGAGGCTCCCATCAGCGTGGACGTCCATGTGCTGGACATCAATGACAACAGCCCGCTGTGTGAGCAGGTGAGTACAGGTGACTTCAGCTCTGCAGTTAGACGCATGGAAGCCTCTCAGAGTGAAAATGGTAAAGAGGAAGTGCACGCTGGGCTGTTTTTGCACCTTTATTTTTATTTATTTATTTATTTATTTTTATTTTTTTTGCCTGTCCCGTTTGGCTCTTTTGCCATCAGAATTATTGTCTAAAGGCGAAGAAAGATGCCCAACGGATTTACTTTACCAAATTGACCATCCCAGCCTTGCCGTAATGGTCCATTTGATTCACCTTTTATTGTTTATTTTATTTTCACTTGCTGAATACGGGACAGACTTGACTGGGGGAAAGAAAGAGGGAAAGAAAAACAGCTGAGAAGAGGGACGGGGGAAAAGGGCAAAAAACAAAGACCAACAGAATAAGCAGACAAAAAATACATATATCGATCACCTGGATCACCTGTTGAGAAAGAAAAAAAGAAAGCAAGCAGAAGAAAACAAGAGTAATAGAATAAACAACATCACAATGATCTATGGGAATATGACAGTAAATACTAAATATTAAACATTATTGTGCAGCACGTAAGATCGACAGCGCACAGTGTGCTTTGAGGTAGGAGCCAAAAAGGGTGTAGTTAGTGTGTGTGAGTCCCCGTGTGTACACCTGTGAGCATGAGCGCGCTTGTATTTAAAAGGTTCCTTCATGTAATGATCTGCTAGAGGGTGTGGGGGGCCACACCCCCGTCCTCCAGGGCATGAAGCAGGTATGGAGGAGATCAAAACTCCAGACATCCAGAGGCCCCCAGAACACAAGAGACCAAGGAAGACCAACAGAGGGGCAGCCGCGCCACTATCCCAGAAAGAGCTGAGGAGAGTCCCAGACGAGGGGTCACTCAGCAGCCAGGGAGCAGAACCCAGGGGGGGTTGCAGTGACGTGCCCGTGAGCTCCGCCGGCAGCCAGCTGTGCCAGAGTGACCAAGGCCGAGGCCGAGAGGCCGAGGGCACCCCACCTCCGAAGTGGCCCGAGCGAGTCCCAGGCTCCAGGCCCCGATAAGCAGCTGCCAAGGAGTGAGCTGGTGTGTACCTGGGCGCCCATCCCCGGACACAAAGAACCACCAACCCACCAATGTCTGAGGGCGTCCGCCACCGGCAGGGGAAGTGGTGGGGGGAGATAGGCCTCCAAACCTTGGAGGGCCTGAGATGTCCCCAGAGAGGTGGCGTCTGATACCCAACCTGACATATAGACACAGACATACAGGCACACACAGATACAAACATCCATTCCCACCCTCATGCTCTCATATGCAATTACTCCACACTCAACCAACGTGGAGACAACGTGTAAAAATGTACACACAGTCACACTCCCCAAGCGTACTCTAAGAACCGGGTCTAGGTACCCTTGCCCCTGGAGGGGGAAACTGCACCCAGACCCAGGTGGTGTTACCCTTTTCCCTGCGGTGGGGAGAAGCAGACCGCCCCGACTCCGCAGCAGCAGGGAGGCCCCGCATTCCAGACCCCAGTCGGACGGCCAACTCCTCCTCCTAGCCCCCCCCCGCTCCAACAGGCCGCAGAGAACGGGGGTGTGAGAAGACTCCAAACCTCCCTCCACCCGCTCATATGTAGTGTTGATGTATGTGTGTTCCAAGGTGCATTTAAAACCCAGGAGGGCATGGAGCTACCTGCCAGAGAGCAGCAGGTAAGCGCATAGCCCACCTGATAGCCCTCAATGTCTATGTGTATTTAAAATTGAGAGGTGGGCAACGACGCCAGGGGTGAGGTGTACACCCT
This sequence comes from Oreochromis niloticus, assembly GCF_001858045.2. Lineage (NCBI taxonomy): Eukaryota > Metazoa > Chordata > Actinopteri > Cichliformes > Cichlidae > Oreochromis > Oreochromis niloticus. The sequence continues at coordinate 6,335,104 of NC_031966.2, read as the reverse complement.
GATGGTAATTTGGATTCCGTGTTGCGTGCCCACCCCCAAGATCCTATATGTATGTGTAATGAGAGTGTGAGTAATGTGAATGTCTAAGTTGTGAGATAAAATTGAGGCAGAGGCAGCCAGAAGGGGACAGAAGGGGGGGGGGATGCCTCCTCTGCACCCTGGTGACACACCCCTACCCCAAGGCCCTGCATGTGTGGGTGATTGTGGTGGAGCGGGACGAGGGAGGCAGCTGGAGATGGGGAGGGAAGGAAGGGAGGGGCAAGTGACCCCTCCCTGGGGCCAGCTCCCCCGCTGACCCCAGTAGGCACCCCCATACTCCGCGACCCGCCAGGGAAAGGGGGCCCAGGCCCATCCGGACCGGGGCCCAGTGCAGCAGCGCCGCCTGACCCCACAGAGCATCTTTATTTTTTAAAGCGTTTGTTTTTCTTGTAAAGGTGCTTCTGGGAACATCTCGACATTAAGAGTAAAGACAAAAGCTGCTGCTTCCTGTACAGGCTGTAAAGCCCCTGAGGCTAATTTATGAAACTGAGCTAAAGATTAGTCTTGACTTCATGTAACATTTAATATTAAAGGAGGTCTCAGTATAAAGCCAGTATTTCTCCCTGTCTGTTTCCTCACAGTCATTACTAGAGTTTAATGGAGACAGATAAAGGATGCGTGAAATGTTCGCCATCATAGATCACTTATCATCCAGCAACCAAGAGAAATATCTCTATCATAATCACATATTGTTTTACTGAAACCAAGTAAATAACATTTGCATGAATAATCTTTAGTTAACAGTTAATAAAGTCCTTTTAAGTCTTTATAAGCCAGTTATAAAACTGGCTTTGACACCAAGACTTCTTAAAACAAGATTTTATGAAGTGTTGCATCATAAGCAGTTAATAAGTAAATAATAATATATTTATTACACTTAGAAGGTTTGTGGTAGGTTTGTAACATGTTTATTAAACAGTTAATTGTGACCTTATAAATCCATCCATCCACCCATCCATGTATACATCCACCCATCCATCCACCCATCCATCCATCCGTGCATCCATACATCCATCAACCTATCCATCCATCCATCCATGTATACATCCATCCATCCATCCATGCATCCACCCACCCATCCATCCATGCATACATCCACCCATCCTCTTATCCATGTATACATCCATCCATCCATCCACCCATCCATCCACACATGCATCCATACATCCACACATGCATCCATACATCCATCAACCTATCCCTCCATCCATCCGTGCATCCATACATCCATCAACCTATCCATCCATCCATGTATGTATAAATCCATCCATCCATCCATGCATCCACCCACCCATCCATCCATGCATACATCCACCCATCCACTTATCCATGTATACATCCATCCATCCATCCACACATGCATCCATCCATCCACCCACCCATCCACACATGCATCCATCCATCCATCCATCCCTCCCCTCGCCATCTTTGTGCCGTACGTTATCGTGTCAGAGTTCAGATGTAAGTAACGACTTACTTGACGTGACCTTTTTTTCCTCTCTGTAGGTGTGTTTCTGCTGCTTCCTGTTTTTTCTCTTTAATCCAACGCTGAGTAGCTTAACTGAAACCCACCCAGTAAATGCAGGTCTGATTATTGTTATTATCCTCCTGCTGCAGCTGGTGTACACAGAGGTGGTGATGGAAAACTCCCCCTCCAGCGTGTTTGTGCTCAAGGTTTCAGCTTCTGATCCAGACGTGGGCACTAATGGCCAGATCTCCTACACCCTCCACGGGCCAGATGCCGACAAGTTCCACCTGGAACACAGGACAGGTATGATGGCGTCTGTTTGATGTCAGTGCACGGCGTCCCTCTCAGCGAAAGTTTGAGGGTGCAATAGCATGAACTGACATCCATCACCTGATATTATCACCACTGTTAGGTCTAATTGTTGAATGTTGCCATTGTGTTTCTTAAATTTGTACAGTCTTAGTTCAAGCAGTATTATCAAAGCTATTCCTTTGATCCTGAGCACCTCTAACCACTTTGTGTTGGGGGAGGTTTTATAGCAGATACATCCTATCTGGAAGATCTACTTCCTTTGATGTAAGCTTCCTGCGTTTACGACCCTTTGGTCAGCAGGAGGACACACACACACACACACACACACACACATACCTGCATATACATACATACAGTGCCTTGTCTTTGTAACCAAAGGGGGTTGCGAGGGGAGGTGTTTTGTAAACTATTGTTTGAAGTTTGTCAATAAAAGCCAGCGAGAGGAGGTCCTCGGTGTGGTCATTTTCGTGCTGGACACGGAGGAGGCCTCCCTTGCGCAAGTAATCGATCGATCGCTGACTGTCTTGTTTTCATTCATGATGAATAAGTCTCTAGAACTATCGGGGTTTGTGGGAACAGACCCAACAACCACCTGCTGAGACATCCGTCAGTTTTTAGACCCACTCACAGGTCAAAAGCCGCTCTTGTCATATTGTCTGTAAAACTAAAGGCTGATTTTATACATGAATATAGAAAAGTAACAGATGCATGGATCTCCAAAAGGTCAAAGCTGCTTTAGATTGAAAGTTGATTGTATCATGATGTGAAATTTGGGCTCTTACAGCCCCAGACTGTGCAAACTTTTCAAATCTTGTCCAAACAATCCTCCTCTAAGTGTCCACCTGGTGCAGATACTTAGATCATTTAAAAAAAAAAAAATGTAATAAAGAAATGAAGGTTCTAAGTGGAGCTTTTAAAGTTCAGAAAAGCAAGAAAACTTCCACAGAAAGTTCTTGGTTGGGCTTGAAGGCAAATCAAAGCTCCTGACCTTCATGAAAGAGTCACCAGAAGAAAAGCTTTCCTCTGGAAGTCTGAACATCAGAAGGATCCCGGTACCTTCTTGAAACAGTTTTAAAAAAAAGTTTTTGTTAGAAAGACGTTTGGAGAACAAAGAGTGGAGGATCTATGAAAAGAACTCCTCTCTGTGGTGGTGCATCAGGAAGAAAGGGAAAGACTCCATAAGTGGATGGCTCGTAGTAGAGCACAGTGATCCTAAACACACCTTAGCATCCACTGCAGACTAAAAAAACACAACGGGCTCAACCCGAGGCCGAGCTGAAGGCATTAGCACTGAAAACTTGGGCTTCAAAAGAGGCGCGCCTTAACGCCGTAAAGCCCAGGAAGCTGAGAATGAGCCCAAAAATCCTAAAGCAGGAATTCAAAGACTGTCAGTTCCCCATAAAGTCTTTACATGCTGTGATTCCTGCAGCAAAATAGTATCCAAAATAATCAAAGAGACATGCTCACAGCTTCACAGGAGCCAAACTTCAGCAAGGTGTGCATGAAACACTGAAACACTTGAGTTAAGCATCCTGCGGTTCCCGTGACAAAACGACAAAAAGTTTTAACATATGACTGAGTAATATAAGTTTATAATACTCAGGCCTAAAACTGTCACCTGTAAATGAGCATAACCACAGTCACACGATGTTGGTGTCATGGCGATGAATAACGTGTGCGGTCTCTTTAAGCTGCTCATTAGCAGACGCCTGTCCTTCGTGGCTGGGGTATTTCTTGAATATTTTATTGCTTATCAAATGTTCAGAACAGGAAACGCAGACACTTTTGTTTCGTGAGGCAAGATGAAGATGACTGCTGATACTTTAATTATAAGACATACGTCATCATCTGCATGTGCATGACCAACATGCAAAAATAGTCTTTAGTGTGGAGATACATTGGCCTTGTTTTGGGGATGTTTGTGTTCCACGGTTTGATGGTTGTGTGTCGTACACCTGTCCCAGGTGAGCTTTTCACGCTGGCCGTGCTGGACCGCGAGAGGAACGTGGAGTTCAACCTGGTGGTGAAGGCGACGGATGGCGGGGGTCGATCCTGTCAGGCCGACATCCTGCTGATGGTCCAAGACATGAACGACAACCCGCCCCGCTTCTCGTCCAGCCACTACGAGGTCACCGTGTTCGACAACACCACGGTCCGCACGCCGGTCGCTGTGGTGTACGCCAAGGACCCCGACACAGGTGAGCTGCTGCTGCTCAGTTTGACGTATCGCTGTGGGTGCGGCAAAGGTGGAATAACTAGACAAAGTGAACACGGAGTTGTTTCTGTCAGGTCCGAACATGTTGGGACAAACCCTTCATTCTGGTATCATCGGCCCTTTTTACACCTTAAAGCCTGATGCTCAGGCGTGCCTGTGTGTGTGTGTGTGGTTTGACTGATCCCAAACATAATAAAGGCAAAGCCGTCCATGAAACACCCACCTGAAGTTCACCTTTGCTGTGTTGTTCCAGCTGTGATGGGAATTATCTGCGTCACGTAGCTTTTAACCTTTGACCCCTGCAGCATGAGCACCTCACTCATTTTACATTTTTAGCTTCAGTTATAACCGACTCTTTCTAAAAACATTGCGCTCTAAAACAAAGAATCCTAATTAATCTGTTTTCATTAGAGTCTGCAGAGCATTTCAAACCTGAACTTTTACCCTGCGACACACGTTTGGATTTTGATTTTTACGGCCACATTTCTGCTTTTAAACGTGACGTCAGAGCCGCTGTGCTTCCTGCAGTCTGTCGCGTGTCTGCGTGTCCTCGTTAATGTGTGAAAATGTGTGGGTGTGTCTTAATGACAAAGCAACACCAAAGCCCACTACAAAAGCAGCTAAAAATAATGTCAGCCATAAAAGCTGTTTAACTTGGCTTTGGTGTCACATTTGGACGTCTGTTATTATTTCATGCAGTGTGGGTAGTCCTGAATTACTGTAAACACTGCCTTTTTTATTTACAGGTGTTGCTTTACATTTTTAAAGTGACATTTTAAAAATTAAATCTAGAGAAAACTTTAATAATGATAAAAATTAATTAATGATAAATAGTTTTATATGCAGATTTTGTAGTTATTTTAAGGACAGCCAGCATCTGTGTGAGAGCTCTGATCAGTGTCTGTGGGGTGGGGTGGGGGGTTGCGGGGGATGGAGGGCAAACACGCCTCTGCTTTGATGTGTAATTTGTGAGTGTAGAGGGAAAAGTTTGGACATGAAACGAAAGATGCTTATTTTTCAGAACCATTTGCTGGCTGATTGCTCAGTGACGTCATCAGAGTTTCATAAACATTTGAAGTGTGCACGCAGATTCACGCATCACTTGAAACTTTAATGACATTTCTGCATTGACACTGCTGTTGACGAGAAGTCGTCGAACGCTAAAGTTTGTCACAAAAGTTTCACTGCTTTTTATTTCCAACATGTAAATATAAAAAAAATACAAAATAAAATAGTAACAGTTACCATGAACCAATGTTCCCTCTAAGTTGCGCACGTGCGCAATTGCGCACTGCTGGCACGGTCTCTGCGCACAGAAAATCTGTGTTGCGCACAAAAAAGTTAACCTGAATTGAAATTAAAATTAATACTTTAACAATTCTGTTTTGCAGTGTTAGTCAGTAAGTGACTGGCTGCTCCCATATTGTATTAGAACGATGCCACCTTATCCCAAAGTCCAGCCAATAATGCGATTTATATTCGTATATAAGCAGCTAATCAACGTGGTTGACAGGCTATGACAGCGTCCTTATGTGCCGACACCTTATGTGCAAAGTGGCGTGGCTGATGTGGAGTGAAGCCACGTTAATGACAACATGTACAACCATTGGAGATGTGAGCAGGACAGACGGAACAATTGACGGAAAAAGTGTGGACTTTATACCAGTTTTTAAATTGTGTTGATAGGCCACGTAAAACCAGAGTTGTGATAAAAAAAAATTATGCAATGTTTGGTTTTCTTCCTGAATACTGTCGTTGTTTATATTTACTGCGGGAATAAACGGTAAAAAACGGCGTTTTATAAGAAAAAAGGCTCGAAAGCACTCTCCGCCTGGGAGCAAAAACAAACTCCACCCCCCTCTGCCTTTCCTATTCGTCCAAAAAAGTACCATGTCGACCAATCAAAAAATGATATGGCAACGTGGCATCTAGTTGTTAAGAAACGGGGGGAAGTTTTAGGAGTGACGGCGGTGCTTTGATATGTGAGAGATTTGCGACGTTTAGCGCAAATCTTGTGTAGTTAGTGTGTAGTGTAGTTTTGCTGTGTGTGTCAGAACAATGAGGCGAGTACTGAATGTTACAGGTGTTACAGGAGTGATACATCTCCTGTTGTCAGGCCTGCAGGTATCAGACTGTTGTTCTCCTTTATCTCATAGGGGACAGAAATTATTTTTTGGAGTGGCACAAATAATTTGTGTGGCATCAGATTTGATGCAGAACAGCTGATTGTTCTGTAAATAGTTTGAAATGTTTATTTTAAAAAATGCCTTGGCTGCATTTAAAAAAAATAGCTGCAAAAATCTTTGTTGTTTGCCAAACTGAGTTACTTTTTTGAAGAAGTAACTATATAATTAATTGCCCAGCATTGGTCATTATATACTATATTTTGCAGACAGAGAGTTACAGGACTCTCTCCCAGACCACAGACTCATAATACAAGTCAGAGCTTTTTTTAAAAAGAAAGAAAGTTGTGTTTTCAAAATTGGAGTTAAAGTTATTTTTACTTCCAATAGTGTTAACATACTACACAGGTCAATGACTAGATTTTTTTTACATTTCCATTGTAAGTGGGCTAAAGCAGTTAATTAAAAGTAGTCTAACATAAATGTAAATGCTGTAATTTGATTATTTTAATAAACCATGTAACTTGGATGGATTAGATGCCGGCACGACCACAGTGCACACGTCTGATGTCGCTCACAGTGGTCCAAGGGATCGCTCAGGGAGTTTGTGTGTTCGCTCAGACATGTGAAAAATTAGAGGGAACATTGCCATGAACATCTCTGTGTGAACAGTTACACACGTATGAATACAGAAACACTTTTTGCATCTTTAGATTCATCACAGCCTTAAACTGTAGGCCCACTGGTGTCCCTCTCACACAATATTCAGAATACTTTTTGGCAACAAATGAATGAACTTCACACATCAGCTGCGCTTTTTTCAGCTCTACGAAATCAAAGAGTTACAGAGTTATCTTGAACACGAGTAAAGACTTTCTTTGTTAAACCTTCTATTTGTATTTGTATTTTTTTTTTTTACCAAATACCACAAATTTGGTCTTCTACATGATGATTTATTTTTGTCAAACCATTTTTAAATATTATTCATTTCAAAAATCTGTTAATGCTACACTTGTAGGCCACTTGCTCTAAATCCAGATAAGAAGAGTAAGAAGCAGCCAGTGTTTCGCATTGGTTGGTATTATTTGTGCAGAGGTGGAGCTGCGTGTTCACTTCTGTCTTTGTGGTTTCCTTTGTGCTGCTCCTCCTTCCTGTGATTCATGTAAAGCTCCGGGTTTTGTAATCAGCACATGTATCGCTGATGTACCCCAGCCCCCTCTTACTGAGGCAAGCGGCCACACTTTGCTGCAGATTGCCAGTGCAGTCGTAAACGTGTTATTAATTAGTTTGCTTTCATGATTGCTGAATGGGTGAAGTCACATTAAAGGAAAGAGCTCGGTTTGTGCAGGTGTGTGTGGTTTTTGATGTGTCATTCAAACGGTGGATCACAGTGGGACTGCACACACACATTAGTTTGTACAAAGGTGGACAGATTCAGACAGGTAGGACATACGCAGCCCAAACAGGCCGGCCCCGCCTTCAGATGTGCAGCGGCATGTCCTCTTTCTCAGTGCTGACGACTTTCTCACAGACGCCAGTGACTCACGCATATGTTTCTATTTTTTAATGCTTTATTTGCCAGATAAATGAATCAAAACCACTTCGGCATGCAGAGAAAAAACTGCAGGCATCAAAAGCGAGATGTGGAGTGGGATGTGACGGTGAAACTGTGCAGCAGAGCTCGAGCAGCAGAGAGAAAATCACCGTAGTTGAAGTGCTAATCCTCTGAAAATGTTTGACCTTTACCTGTAGTGACATCTTTAGGCCGCTTAGTCTGTTATTCAGCATGAAAATGTGTTTTCCTCCTAAAGCTGCTGTTTGTGCAAGCTTTAAAACGCTGACCCGTCAATTAACCGTTATCCAAAGTTTTAGCTCCTGACCTCACAGACATGTCGTGGTTTTCACCTGAATAATTCCAGAGTGAAAATCAGCAGGAGAGAAGACAACAAATTAAAAAAAGTGAGAAAAATAGAGGCGTTATTTCACAAGCTGGAATCTGAATGTTCTTCTTATTGCTCTGGAGTTAGTGGTTAACGAGCCTCCTGATGGGGAGGTGGTTTTCATTAGAAACACACGCGCTGGGCTTTTCACCCACACACTCCCACTGTAAATGTGTAACAGTGCAGAAATAGTGGGATTTTTTTTCATGTTTACAGCCCTGAGAGTTCAAAGCGTGCGGTTTGTGATTATTCTTTCTTTTGATTCTTTTAATTGGCGCTATGTGGAAATCCAGATGTGGCTTAGATAACAGTTTCATGGCTAATTCATATTTTTCTGTTTGGATAAAAGGATCCTGATGCCACACAGCAGCTCATCAGTTACACCCAACAAACCAAAGTAATAACCTGACTCTGGATGGCCTCCAGTTACACTCTCGAAGCAATTTTCGATAACTCAAAACAAACATATGGGACTTTCATCTCTGCAAAATCAAAGTCCTGTCATCCGCTGTTACACAAAGTTCCTGAAACACCTTCATTGGAGCCAAAACACCTGACCTCAAGGGGAGAACAGCTTATGTTCATTGGCTCACCGCCTCATTTACTGTCAGCCAATCACAGCTGGGATCGGCTGACAGTAAAATGGAGACGTATTTGTTTCTTGATCACCTGAGTATATTTATTTATATAATTAAACTTATTTCTATTAACAAATTGATTAAAGCCGTCTGCTTATACAGTCTGTCTCTAGAAGAGATTTCACTGCTTTAGTCATAATGATTCTAACCTGGGCAGGATAAGGTCTCTATTAAAAGTGTTGACCTGATGCAGAGAAGCAGGTGAGACACCCTCACACACCTTACCTGTCCGTGTTCCTGTGCTCAGGTATAAACTCCGAGGTGAAGTACTCCCTCCTGTCCGGCGATGACGGCTACTTCTCTCTGGATGAGTTTTCTGGGATCCTGCGGCTGGAACGACCTCTGAACCCTGAAACTCCGACCACATTCGAGCTGAAGGTGAAGGCCACTGACCGCGGCCTGCCTCGTCACCTCCACTCTGTTGCCACGGTGACAGTGGATGTGGTCTCCCTGGACGACTACCAGCCCGTCTTCCTGAGCTCCGAGTACACCGCCCAGCTCCCAGAGTCCTCAGCGGTGGGGTCGGAGGTGTTGAGCGTGTCTGCGCTCACCAGAGACAGCAGCTCCCCAGATCCCATCGTGTACCGTATCATCTCTGGGAACGAAGACGGCCGCTTCCAGCTGGACTCCCAAACAGGTTAGAACAGCTGATTACGTGAAACCCTCGCATTTCATTATTACACTTAGGTGTACAAGTACAGGTGAGCTTTACACCTGAGCGGCGTTTACCCAGCCCCCCAGAAACAAGCCACATATCGAATAATAAAGGCGTAAACACACTCAGCAAGCTCAAACTAAGGCTGAGTGTGTTTACTCTAAAACCAGAACAGTGAGGAAGGTCCTTTCAGCTGGAGAAAATAAAACAGCAGCAGAAATACAGAGTGAGGGTTAATTAGCTGAAAACACACGAGCCAAAACAGAGCTGAAAGATGCTAAACCAGATATCAGGTGACCGCTCACTAACAGCAAATATAGACACAAAAAGGATTTCAGAATAAAAGCACAAACAGAAAATGGAACCGTGGGTGGAGATTGGTTTATTGTGACAAAGAGTTTTCTCCACTTTTGTTACTTTAAAACAAAAAGATATAAAACTTTTATTGCTAAGGGTGACCAGAGGCTCACTAATTAGCTGAGTATTTAAATTCATGACAACTGTAATATTTCCTCTGCATTAATATTCAGGTAAAGGAAATGCTTTGGGCTCAATCTGAATTTAAACAGTTTAATCATTTTGGACAAATAATCACAAGGTTTCAGTTTTTCTACCTGCAGATGTTTTTAAAGAAGACTAAGACTGTTGCGTTTGTGCAGAGAGGATTTATTAACGCTGCAGGTGGAGCAGCAAGCGCTCGCGAGCTCTGCCCTCTGCTGGGTTTAACAGTCGGACTGAACTGCAGTGTGGGACTATCTCACAGCTCGCTGCCAATAAATCATTAAAGGCCAGAAGAGGTGCACTCATCTGTTTATTTTGAAAAGCCAAGACAAGACGATTAGAATCTCAACTAGTTGAGATTCACTGAGATTGCAGGTTATTTTTGGTTCGCACGACACTTTAAAGCTGAAATAGAAAAGTGTGAAAGTGTTGGCTCGGCCTGCAGACCAGAGCAAAGAGACCAGCGAGCAGCACCACAGTTCCAGCAGTTTAGCAATCGCACTGATCGATGCAGCCTCTGCAACAACGCAGGTCACTAACTCAGATGTCTTTACTTATTCTTAGTTTGAAGCGCTGTCAGCCTGCAGCACACGCTCACGCTTGCATGAGTGCGTGACGGTCCTTCATGCAACTGCTCTCTGGACAGCAAAATTAGTTCTGTGTGTCGCCCCGTTAGGATTGTTTTGTTTTTTTAACAGCCGGCTGACGCTAGCTTCATATTTACCCAGCATACTGAATGTCAGAATATGATTGGTTAGCATAGTTTTTTTTTAGTTTGGTGAACTCTGAGCTGGTCGGTGTCATGTCAGTGAAGAATTCCAGGCGAGCGGGTTGTGTTTGACCTGAATCGTGTGTTTTATGAATGGATCCTTCCCCCTGCAGAAGAGGGAGTGCTGTTTGTGTGTCGGAAGCTCGCATGCCTCCGGCGGGACTCGCCGACAGGAAAAGTTCAGCTTTCTGTCTGAGATGATTCACAAACAGCAGAAGCTCCAGTTTCTCCTGTTTTTCTCAAAGTTAATTTCCAATCAATACTCGTCCATCCACGGCACGATTAGAGGCGAGTGACTCACTGGCTTGTGGATAATTTATGATTTGAGTTTTTTGATGTCTGCAGAATGATTCAGAATTGAATCAATTATTGATCCTGTGCGTCATCCGTAAACATCTCCGAGCATGCTGCGGAGGACGCGGTCGTAAACAGTAAATCTCCCTCCGTCCTGGGATCAAACGCTGTTTTTCACACACCGGACACGCAGCACTTTGTCTCTCTTTACTGCAGCTTCCACACGGACGTCGTTTATTTGAGCCAGAGCGCACAAATCTCTGCGAGCTGCGTAAGCTCCAGAACCAAAAGACGGTGCCGGCACACAAATGAGGAAAACCTCCATGACGTGTCACTTCACGCTTCTCCTCAGGAGTAAAAAGCTGTAAACACAACGTCGAGCTGGAAACAACAGGCTTCCATGCATCATCGTTTCAGTTATAGGATTTGAGATGGCCAGTTTATAGCATCATAGTTTGATTCTTGGACTGGTTTAGAGCAGCTTCACATGAGTCACAATTCAAAATAATCCTTCTTTTCCTCGCACTGGGCCTCAGTTCATCCTCTGTCTGAAACAAGCTGTTTAAGCCCTTGAAGCTGGTTTTGTTCTGATTGGCTGACCATTATAAACAGAAGGTCTGAATAGCTTCCTCTCTGTGACATCATCCAAATCTAAAGAGTGTTTAGAGCACTCAGGCTTCCCAGGCGTGTCCTCGCCATCTCAAACCGCAGATCTTCTGCTCATGAGGTGTGCGTGTTTTATGCATAGTTCAGACATGTGACGAGGACGCCTCCTGGGTGAGGTATGGGGAGGTGATGGGGGAGAGGAAGGGCTTCTCTGCTCAGGGCCCAGATGATAAGTGAAAGAAAATGGATGAATGGATCTATTGCTCTTTATTTTCTTGTACTTTTGTCTCGTTTGCCTGACTTTTAGGAAGACATCGATTTGGTGGATTTCTAGGGCCTCCTCCACGTTCTGATAAATCTATGAGTTGACTCTGACCTCCATGGAGACGCTGGTGATCAGCGTCTCTTGGATGCTTCATGGTCGAGTCGTTGGGGGTTTTCTTCATTGTCCAATCAGTGACCAGAATGAAGACTGTACTGAGCTGGAAGCTGAACTCGCCTCTTCCAACAGTGCGAGAAAAGCTGCTGTCGAAAGCCCCGATGATCCGAGCTGCCTTTAACCTGATTCCGGATGATCCAAGAATTTTCCAGAGGCTTTAATGTTTAGCAGCATTTGTCTTTCAGGGCTGTGCTCAGTAATGTGGGTGGAGATCTGAAACCAAGGCTTCGAGACCGGCTGCTCTGTTATTGTTCCGCACATTTCCTCTTTGATGTCTTTTTAGGGTGGATTTTCAGTAATTGTTGGAAAACATTGCCAGGCACTGAAATTCAGTTAATGGCACAGAATTTGCAGCGGTGACACAAAGGGAGGAAAAAAATAGTAAATCTGTAGAGTAAAAAGTGAAATCGCGGACTTCCTGCCAAGTTTGGAAAATATGTTTCTGTTACTTCACTGAACATTACTGATCTTCCACAGACCGCAAGCTTGAGGAATCTGCGGGCTGAAAATGCTCCAAAATCCCTCCTTTGACATTTGCCGGTAATGCGCCATTACGCCCAGAAGTGACAGCTTTGGTTGGAAGAATGTTGTGTCACTGAATCATGTGGGTGAGATCAGAGATGTTAACGAAGAGGGAAACGCACCGCGGCAGCTTCCAGTGAAACGAGTCGTGAATGACAGGACTCGTCAAAAGCAGGCTAGCCTGGACGTGATGTCTTGGCTCTCTGATTATTTTCTTTGAGCCCACACACACCAGCGCGCATTAGCACAGATATGCATCGACTCGTCAGGAGCTGCTGTCACGCTCTCACATTCTTCATGGTTTTTCAGCTTTTTGCTGTGAACAAAATTCATAATTGTAAAGATTTCATTTTTCACAAAGAAGCTCGATTTATTTTAATGAAGTCTTCAGTTTAAGCTTTTAAAATACGGGTGTCAAACATTTGTCCCGGGGACCAGTGCCGGCCTCACAGAGGTGCAGCTTTGGTCTCGTGGAGGGTCAGTGTGGATGGAGGGGTGAACTGAAAATGAGCTCTTCATTTAGGGTTGAGTCCAAAGAGGGCAAAACTATGGCCCACTGGGAGACTGACTGGAATTATGAGAAACCCACAGTGAGGTTGAGAAACACTAAAAGGGTAATCAGGGAAGTGTAAGCACCCGGGCAGAATGAGACACGGGGACTAAATACAGACTTATCGTGGGAAGTCGAGCTCACAAAGTTTCTATCAGACACAGCAGCACGATCACAGCACCTGAACAGCTGCTCCACTCGCCGTTCGGGTTAAACGGGACTTACTGACAGTAAAAGCACAAACAGGCGGCCCGGTGTTAAAGCGAATGCGTCCTGAGCTCGCGGCCCTGACAGGTGCTGGAAGACATTAGCAGCTGATGGGAAATCAGCGCCAGGACTTTGATTCAGGGCAGGAAAACAAGAGTTTCATCTTTTTGCCAAACAGGTGGTGTTTTGTCTGTGGAGTCGAATCAAGTGGAAATCATCTCAAGTTCATTTGAGGTGTGCTCTCTAGGGGGTTTGGAGGGCATTCTGAATTTTAAAAGGTTAAGAGGGAGGATCTTTGCTTTGAGTGCTCTGTTTGCATCAATATACCAGAAAATCACCAGCAGCTTATTAAAACCACCTGGCCGGCCTTTAGCCACACTCTGCTTTACACATGGGACACATTTATCATTTCAAAATGAAAGCAGCAGATTCATTTTAACTGCACAGCTGGCAGCTTTCTTTATTTACTGATTACCACGAAGTCAAGTTTGACACGCTAACAGTTTTATTGAATTCAAACACAGAGAGAACACTTCCAGTTTTAAGTTAATGAAAAACGACTTTCTGCTGCTTTCTTGTCACAAGGGGACGTCCTTCCTTACCCAGCCCCAAATCAATTCTGATCGATACCTGTAAGCAATAATTGAGGAAACGAGCATTAATAATAATGTGAATGTTGCAGAAACAGGAAGCGTGAGCTGGTTTAAATGTTGTTTCTCTGAAGTTTGGATGTGGAAGCCGGATGGACCAGAGGAGACTCAGTGAAGGCAGGTGCCAGGTGTGTGCTGGGAGACAGCTGAAGGGAAAGTGTCCAGCTGGTAGCATGTGCAGTGTTCACAGGTGTGATCCAGCAGGAAAGTCCTATTAATGTTTGTGTCTGTGCAGCACTGAGTGTCACAGCGATATTTTTGTCTGAATGAAGTCTGAGCTTCTCTAAAGGAGATAAAAGCACCAGGACGTTCATGCTGGTCTCTGTGGAGACGCGGGTTTGCTGCTGGATGAATTTCCAAGCTTTCACTCTTTATTTTATACCTGTGACTGAAAGTAAATCACATCTCTAACTTAAACGCTTCTTAACTCAAAGTAAAATAAATACGTCACGTGTGTCCGATCGTCCGATGACAGCTGCAGTTGCACAGAACCGTGCAGGTGTAGTGATTGCCCTTTGACCCCTTCTCCTGCTTTAGCTGTAGCAAACTCGCTCACGCCGGTCACCTCACATCAGCATTTTTAACCAGCTAACACAGAGACAGGTAACTGTTCACCTTTGAGTCTTTGGACAGGTGCAGGATGAGGAGAGTGAGGGCTCCATCCAGGTGATGTGACCCAGTTACCTGCACCACTTTATTTAAATTTTAAAAACATGTAAAAAGGTCGAGTCCAGTTTACTTTATCTGCCTTTTGGTAGCCACATTAAAAATGCCTACCATCCCCAGTTTCTGATTGGCTGATGGTCTTCATCAAAACAGTAATTATGAAAGAATTCATGTGCCGGTTTCAGTCTTGTACCCACTTGTGAGCGTTTCCCTGTAATGTGTTTGTAACTGCACAGTGTGCGTGCCTCCACTCTGAATCAGACCCTCTGAAATATGAGCAGTGTTTGATCTAATGTACGAGGTGTTCACTTCTCCACTATCAGCTACGATCAGTGCTCTTAAGCAAGGCATTAAGTCTCTGGTTATTGCTTTAACACACTGGCTGCTGAGTGGTGATAAAAGCTGTGCAGTGGACTTACTGTCCAGGTGAGAACGCAGAGAGGTGTGAGCGAGAATGCACCGAAGCTCAGATGTGTTTGAACGTCGCAGCTGGACTCTGAAGCGCGCCTCGATCGCAGACGTGTGCGTGACGTGCGGCGATAAAGATTTGCAGAAGGAGGTGACGGCTTTGTGGCGATGGTGGTGGACGCTTGCTTGTGTTGGATGCTTTTCTGTGTTTTGTCAGTGAAGCATGGTTCAGCAGACTGGCTGACAGCCGAGCGTCTCCACGGAAACGAGACAACAAGTTAACGGCAATAAAGTCAGACACCAAAAACACTTATTCCTAGTTACAGTTACACCTGTGAGACACAAACAGGAGGGAAAAGGTTTCTAAGAGAGAAAATACAGAGAGAGTCGTTGCTCAGTTGTCGCTGGTTCGCTTTGCTTTTCTTACATTTAAGAACACGATCGGTCCACTGGAGAAGTTTCATCACATTAACTGATGACTTAAACATCAGAATCCCGCTTTTGAGTTTGCTCAGTGAACGCACCACACACACATGCGTGTCTACTATATTCATGGAGTTAGTAAGGTGTATTTGAGTACTCGGTGTCCCTTTCACCTCATTTATCTACATCAGCACAGCTTCCACCCGCTCCCTGCACACTTTCACTGCTCGTGTGGAGGCCCTGCCACATTCAGAGACACTTCCCTGTCATTATTCCAGAAACTGGAGAAAGGCGAGGGCGTCCCAAAGCGCGCTTGTTCCCTGCAGGGCTCCTGTTCCCTCCAGGGTTAGTTCCACGTGACATGAGACATTTAGAGGTTCATTCAGAAATGGGAAAAATGTTTTTGTGTGTCAAAATTTCCTCAAGTACTAGATATTCATGAAATGACATCTTTGGAATTTGATTCCATCCACATTATCAGAGAAAACAAATGTCACAGATTCACGCCACCTGAAAGGTTCAACTCACAGAGGTGTGTCACATGATACACGGAAGCGGGAAGTTTGTACTGCAGGGAAAGAGGAAGGAAGCGAGGGCACTCTGATTTACTGAGCTCAACTTCTCTTCTCTCCTGTCCTGTGTCTCCTGCTCCTCGAGGCGAGGATGGAATATTGAGTAAATTTAGCACCGGTGTCAGAGCACGGGATCAAACCAGCTGTTTCCCTTCTTGCAGGCCTCGTGACCCTCGTGGCCCCGCTGGATTTCGAGGTTTCTCGGGAGTACTACCTGTCTGTGGAGGGGAGCCGCGGGAAGTCGCCGCTCAGTGACATCACCACAGTCATCATTAACGTGACAGACGTGAACGACAACCCGCCGGTGTTCGGGCGCAGTGACTACAGTGCCGAGGTGTCGGAGGATCTGACGCCTGGGCGCCTGGTGATGAAGGTGAGAGCTGTGACTCACACGAGGTCGTTGTTCTGTATGGAGTCTGCATGCTGGATTTATGTAGCACACACACATGCGTGCATCCATGTAAACACAAAAATATCAGTCAAATCAGACTTTTAATTAACAATGTCTCACAGCCGAGGGGCGATCTGCACGTATTTAGTGGTCATGCAAGCTGATGAGCTCATAACACATGCACGTGCTAACGTAAAGAAAACAAGTGATGAAAAACATCATTCACGTCGGCGTCACCTGTCAGGCCAGCAGCAGAGATAACACAGCAATGACACAGCTCGGCGCCTCCTGACGGTCACAGCAGGGCTGCGTGATTCTCTCCTCCTCGTTTTTCTTGTCATCTGTTCCCACGTCATCAGGCTCACCTTTAAATAACAAGACAGAGGTTCTGTTAGCTGAATGAAAGGATTAGTTAGTTGCAGTCACAGAGGAGGAGAAGTTGGACGGGACGACTTCAAAGCACGGTGTTATTCATTTTCAGTCTTTTTTTAATCTATTATCAAGTTTTGACCTTAAATAATAATGTTAGAGTCAAACCAACCCAGAATAACTAAATGACTCATTGAAGTTATTACATTAAAGAGATAAAAAAGCACGATAATGATACTGAAGCTTAAGAGGCTAAAAATCCAAGTCCAATCTAATGCTGCGTTAAAAAGAAGGTGAGAACAATCGCGCTGTTGTGAGGAAGATGCACAAAATCCCGAGCTTCGCTGTGCGGACGCAGCTGCTGAAAGCTCCAGAGGCTGGATGTGAAGAGTCCTTCAGCCAAGGATCCACATTCAGACCTTCGCACAGAGCTCAGCTCTCCGTGACCTTTGATCCGCTCGCGACTGAACTTGTCGGTGTGTCGTGGGGATGTTTTGTGTGACCCCTGACCTCCACAGAGGTAGGCAGAGTTATTCCTCTCCCGCTTTTCATCCTTCCTTTTTCTCCATGTCCAGGTAACTGCCACAGATGAGGACGGCCCGGTCAATAACCTGCTGCGCTACTCGATTGTGAGCGGCGACCTTCTGCAGCAGTTCTCCATTGACGCTCGCAGCGGTGACATCACTGTCCGCACTGCGCTGGACAGAGAGGAGGTGAGCGTGCTCAGGAGCAATGTGAGCTGCGTTGCACTAAAGAAGCAGCAGGTCACGTGAAAACTCTCCCTCTCCTCATCTGCAGATCCCTCACTACTCCCTGACGGTGCAGGCAGCTGACGAAGGCAGCCCGCCTCTGTCCTCGGCCGTCCTCGTCGCCGTCACCGTCACTGACGTCAACGACAACCCGCCCGTCTTCTCTCAGGTCAACCACAGTCTGCTGCTGCAGGTAAAACAACCCGAGCGTCACCCACGCAGGCTGGAAGCCTTTATTCATTTAAATTATTAATGTTATTATTATGCTGACAGATATTCCCCAGATTCCATAACTCGTGTTCCTGACGCCGTTCGAGTAACGACCAAACTGTAGTTGACCTAGAAAAAAAGCTTTAAAATGAGCTGCAATGAGCCCAACACACCACATTTGAGGGCTGATGAGAGATTCTCACCATGTTCTGTAAATATTCAGACTTTATATCCTCAGGTCAAAGGTTTCCTTCTTAATTTGTGATTTTAATCTTGGAGAATTTCTCTGCTTTTTTTATCACTTATGTGTAACTTTCTAAGAAAAACATCCCCATTTTTTTTGTACATTTGTTGTTTTTTGATCCAAGCTCAGTGGTCCATATATTCCCCCACCTCATGCTCAGGTTTCTAGTCGCTCTGTCATCCTGCAGATATGTAATGTGGGCTTTAGGATTGTTTCTGTCCTAATGAATCCTGGATCATAAATGGATTTGATCACTGAGCACATCACAGGTAAGGCGGGGAGATTAGGTTTGTGCCTCTGCAGCTTTAAAAAGACACAATCATGACTGCACCACACGCCTGCGTCAGGAAAAAGAGAGTGATGTTGAGGGGAAGAAATACGTGTGTACCCAGAACCGGCCAGAATGAATCACCTGTCATTAATAAGCTCGGCTGTCCTCAGGGAGGACGCCACAGTTACAGTCCTGTGTGACTTTTGACACCTGTGGATAAACACAGACAGAGACGAGCGCGTTAAGGTGTCCCGTAAAGCAGCTGCTCGGCCTAACAAGGTGATAATGGAGACAGATGACCCAACAGCTGCAGGTAATTAAAGAGAGCTCACTACAGGTGACCGTTTATCCACCTGTTAGCACTCTCTGTGACAGGTGGATATATGCTGCTCCGTCATCAGAGCGGTTTCTCAGCTTTCAGGGATCAAAGCGGCAGAAACACATCAGCGTTTCGCTCTCACCTCTCACCTGAAACTTCTAATTACATTTCAAAGTCAAAGCTTTCGCTCCAGTGTGTATTTTTTGGATGCTTCATTGGGATGTGGATGCCCGCATGCCTGCATGCGTTGACATGAATTCATGCTGCTGGCAGTCCCGTCGCACCGCCTCACTGACAGTTACTGTTTCCCCCGCCAGCTCGCAAACTCCCATCGAGTCGCTGATCCAGGACCGAAACGCTGCCAAACCCAGTGTGAAGACAAATCTAGACTCTGGGTTATTGTCCCATCTGCCGACAGCTCTGCAGCCAGCTCTGCCTGATGGAGAAACTCTGCCCAGCAGATGGATGCTGTCAGTGTTTCTCAGACAAGTGGTGCAGGTCATTCATGGTGTTTGCAGAGTGTCCTCAGAGGCTGCAGCAGCTGCTGATGGACTGTAGCTCCAATACAGCCATCAACCCCAGTGAACATGCTTCACCCCTACATTCAACTGACTTTGATTCATGTAGCACCAAATACACACAGACACACCCACACACGTGTGGATGCAGTGTAGAAAGTTTCCTGGCTCACAGACTTCCATAGAATCTCCATTTTAAACCAGCCCGAGGAGTCGCCCCCTGCAGGACGTGAGAAAGAATGCAGCTTTAACATAATTGCACGTTCCACCTGCACATTGGTCTCGCTATCATGAAGTAGAGATGGCACGAAACCACTTTTTTATGTCCGATACTGATATCATACATTTGGATATCTGCCGATACCGATATGAATCCGATATAGTGCATTTTTTGTAATATCTTGCTGCCTTTGTATAAGTTCATACTCAAGTAAAAAAAAAACAAACACTAAAGCTATTCTGTTATACCTGTATGCAAAAAATGCACTGCACCCAAAATATTTCATAGTTCAGCAATACTGATCAATCTAATAAACTTAAACCTACACATTCCTCACTTCTATACATTTTACATCAGATTAAAACTTTGGGTGTAAGATTCAGATAATTATTTATTAAAAGCTAGACATTTTAAATGAGAATAAGGAAGAAAAGTATGTCTTTGTGCCCCCTTTTCCCTGTTAATGCCCTATCGGCCCCCCTGGCTAAACTTTGCAAGATCCGCCCCTGCACAGTTACCAGCCTTCAGCTACGTAGAAAAGGATCATGGTGTAGAAAGTAATATTAAATAAATTCTAACAACAGCTTATCAAGCTTAAACGTGCTGCTGTTGTTCAGCCGCTGGTTTCCTCTTTCTGGTGCAAAGTGGGCCAAAAACAAACAAGAGAGACGGAGTCGCGACAGAAAGCCGATCAGCTGATCAGTTTCATGATTGAAGTAACAACAGGAGAGGAAGAGAGAATGAGAGGAAGTCACTCCATATATCGGTTGTTAAGCTTAACGTGGGAATGCTTTACAAACATTCAGAGATGAACTTACACAGTTGCTTCACTTCTCTCTGGGATAACTTTCTCGGAGATGAAATGCCGGTTTGGTAGCGAGGCTCCAAATGCTCAACCAGACCGCTGACAGGTCTGGCACCCACAGCGCTCTATCACATGAGGCATACTGCTCCAACGTGCTAAGGTAATGAGCTGAGTTGTGCCATGTCGCTAGTTTTGTGAGGTGCTTTCATGATATTTAATGGATCAGATTACATTTTTTATTTCACTCCGATATCCGATCCAGTAATTTAGGTCCGATACGATACGTAATATCGGATCGGTCCATCTCTATCATGAAGCTGAGCTTCGTCTCTGCTGCGTCCTGTGAGGCGTGCTGTAATTGGAAGTTTGAAAGTCCTCTTCCGGAGGTGTTGCACGTTTTAGCCCATTAACTCTGAGTGGTGTATACTTTACTGCAGCCTCTCCCAAAGTACGCTGCATGTTTTTAGATTGATAAGCTGTTTTTCCAGGAAGCTCTGGTTTCTATTAATTCCCTACAATATGAAAATCAGCATGCAAAGCCTCTTAAATTACTTGAGATAGTAGGTAATCCATCACAGCAAACAGCTGAAGGTCTTCATTATTTTCTGGCACAGTCAGTGGAAACAGGAGGGAGTCACTTTGCAAACAGCTTCCATTCCGGCGCCGAAGCGTCTCTGAGCTTTACGGACATGCCGGCTGTTCTTTAAATGACCAGCAAACATGGATGGAGTGCTAAACAGGAAGAGTGTGATCAGTGTGGCTCTGTGCAGCACACAAAAGACATTTGACATCCATCCATCCATCCGTCCACCCACAACGCCATCCATCCGTCCACCCACAACGCCATCCATTCATCCACCCATCCATCCAGCCATCCATCAATTCATCCATCCATGCTATCCACCCATCCATCCATCCACCATGCCGTCCATCCACCCACCCACCCATCCCTCCATTCATCCATCCAACCACCCATCCCTCCATTCATCCATCCACCCATTCATCCAACCATCCATCCATTCACCCACCCACCCATGCAGTCACTGAGCCTAAACAGGCCAGTGTGAGTGAAGTGGATGTGAGCCGAATGTGTTTGAGTGTAATAAATCTTCACATTTTCCTGCAGACAGAACATTTCTAACTCTCAGATTAAATCCCACAGAATGAGCTGGAGGATGTTGCAGTGTATCTCCCATCATGTGCTTGATGTCATGAAAAAGGCAGAGCAACTATACAGGCAGTGTTGCATGTGAATAATTTAACATGAGGTAGAACATACTAAATCTCTGGTTAATGGGAGCTCTGAGGTCAATGTTGGAGCTCTGTGATGCTAATGAGAACATCCTAAAAATGACGACCTGTTAGTAGAAGCCCAAAACTGAATAAAAATGTGTCCCGCAGGAGGGCGAGGCGGTCGGCAGCAGCATCCTCCAGCTGGTGGTGATGGACAAAGACACCCCGAGGAACGGCCCGCCTTTCTCCTTCCACATTGTCAGCGGGAACGAGGACCGCCGTTTCCATGTGGACCAGGGCGGCCTGCTGTCGCTCTCTGCTCCACTCAGGAAGAAGGTGAAAGCTCACCATCAGCTCAAGATACAGGTGAGAAGCTTCAGGTTGCCCTCCCGATGCAATGCTCAATTTCCCTCCACTTTTCTATTTTCTTCTCTTGTCTTTCTCTCACAAACTCTCACTGCAGGAAAGACATGTTAAAAGGTTTGTCTCGGCTTTGGAGGTGCTGAGCGTCGCTCCCGGCCTCAGCCACTGTGCTGTCCGGAGAGGTGAAGAAAAGTTAGAACAAAGTCGTCTTTATGGTTTTCTGTGGTTCTGAATGTCAAGACTCACCCTGCACACCCAGTAACAATGACTGAATTTAAACACAGGAATTATTTAAGCTGGAAAAATGAAAGTCAGAAGAATGACCCTGCTTCAACTCTTCACTATAATCCATTTACAGAAGGGGTTATTCTGAGGGTTCAGGCTGTTTCAGGTTGCAGCTGATGGTGCATATTCGTGTCCTGCACTGTATGGATTTTGTTGGCTGGAACAAATATATTTTGGGATGCTGAGAGATGATACTTTGCTCCAAAATGCTGCATTTTTCATTTTGTTCTCTGCTCTTAGAGGGAGAAAAAAATAAATAACAGTGGTTGGATATAGTTTGATTGATCACGACAAAGAAACAAAAAGACCAATATGAAATGTGAAATACAATTTTTTTTTTTTGCTTTGATTGCAAATGAGAAAATTTTTTATTTATTAGAGAGCATTAGAGAGGAGGGAGACACGCACCTGCACAACTGTACATGCATAAGGAGAAACATACATGTTACCTGGCCCAGCTTCTACATTTCGTAAGAACATTATTTCGTAAGAACAAATCAAATCATTTAATTTTTTGTCCTTCACCTTTGCCCAGGTGACAGACAGCGGCCACCCTCCCCTGTCCTCCATCTGCGTGGTCAACATCAACGTCACCGAGGAGAGCAAGTATCCTCCCTCTGTGGTGCCACTGGAGGTCTCCATCACCACCTCCGGAGGGCTGTTTGCAAACCGGGTCGTCGGCAGGCTTCATGCCTCAGACCAGGACGTGCAGGACGTCCTGACCTACAGCCTGGTGTCGCAGAGTCCCGATGACAGGAGCTTCTCCATAGACCAGGCTGACGGCAAAATCTGGGCAGACGAACACCTGGAGGAGGGCTCATACGCGCTCAATGTCAGCGTGAGCGACGGGAAGTTCACCGTCTGGACTGGGGTCAAAGTTCACGTGTGGGTGGCCACTCAGCAAGCGCTGGACTCTGGACTGACGCTGCAGCTGGACAGGATGTCGCCGGAGGAGTTCCTGGGCGATTACTGGAGAGGCCTCCAGCGCAGCCTGGGACAAGAGCTGGATCTCCCCCGGCAGGAGCTCCACCTGGCCAGCCTACAGCAGCGGCCCGACCCCCGAGCCCTGGAGGCCCTGCTCATCTGGAGGCCTCAGGGCGGCCCCGTTCGGCCCCTGCCCACCAGCAGGATCGCAGGTAAGCGTGGTGCACGATCACACGTGGTCAGTGAGATCAGTGTTCAGCATGTGTGCCATCTGACATGTTGGACTCTTTGGTGCAGGCATCATATCGAACATCGAGTACTCTCTGAGCCTCAGCATCCTGAGGGTGAGTCACAACGGCTGTCTGGGAAGCGGCTGCCCACCGCGAGGCTGCAGGAACTCTGTGCGGCTGTCGGGAGAGAGGCTGGGCCATTTCACCACCGCCAGAGCTGCTTACATCACCCCGCAGCACACCTGGGAGAGCGCCTGCCCCTGCAACGGTACGTCCACCTGTCTGTCTGTACTCAGAGTGTATGTGCATATGAGCTGACAGGGTACAGCAGCTGTTTCTGACATCTTCTGAAGAGCAGCATGTTTGAATCGAAAAGTTCAGACCTGCAGGTTTGCAGTAGAGGATGAGTCTGCTGCAGTACAGTCATGTGACTGAACATCCACAGAGGGCACAGCGTCCTCCTGGGTTATTCAGCTGTGGTGTAACTGAGCGAACCGGACGTGAGGCCAGTTCAGCTTTTTATTAAGTCCTCTGTCACACATGTAGGACTAGGCTTCTAAGCAAGGTTTCTGTTCGTGGAGACTGGTGGCTTTAAAGTGAACATCGTTGTAGGGTCTCTACCTGGAAGACTATATATATATTGCATGCTTACGTGCTGTGTTATGATGACGAGTATACTGACCTCCTAACCCCTGAACTCACTCCATATTCAAACAGCTGCAGAGAAAATTATCTTTTCATGCTGCAGTGTGTGCAGCTGGAGTTTCGTCCTTTTCTTCCTGAGATCTGAGGATGAGGAGGGTAAATATTCTCACCAGTGTCAGCCTGTCCTGGTGCATCATGTGGTTCAGCCTCCCTGCTTTCTTCTTACCAGTTACACAAACTGAACTGAGGGAGTAAATTCCCAGATGCTAAATTCCCAGATGCTCAGGTATACTATCAGTATTCCCTCAGCACCGCCATTACGCCTGAGCAGCAGGCCACATTGGGATTTGTGCAGGCATTCCTGTACGGATTATGGCTGCAGGGGGTTTTCCTCTGGAACGCTGATCTGCTGGCTCTTCTCATCACCACCATGTCTTACTCTACTTTTTACCCCTCTGCTCTTAAAACCAGTAAAGGCTGAGTTTTGTGCCGGATGTGCCACACTGCAGGTCCAGATCCAACTGCTGCCGCGTGTTTCTCCTGCAGCTCAAAGTTCACAAACTTCAGTTAAGAAAAAAAGTAAAAATCAGAGTTCCTGGGCTCTGATCCACTTTGGTGTTGTTAGTAAACCTCCCCACAGGCGTCATTAAACTTTCATCTTTGAACAACTAAAAAACAAAAGCAGAAGAGAAATTTGCTAGTGACTCTTATTTGCTCTGGGTTGCTGCCGCTGGACTCGTGGTTGGTTGTTGACGTCTGTGCCTGACTCTTTGCTCAGTTTTTTTCCTTTTCCAGTAACAACATCAAATAAATTTTCTGTCAGATCAGAGATCACACATGACAATCAGGTTGCCTCTTCGTTTCATCTGAAGGTGTAAAAACATCAAAAGAGCCCCGCCTTTTAACACAGATAAGGATTATTAAAGATTGGTGGATGCTGAGCTGATTTGGTGAGACAAACATATGATTTCTGATCTCTGAAGCTCGCCGCGGTGGCGCCGTCATGGTTGATACGGTTAAAGTCTGAAAGACAAAAGTTGTAGAAGCCATCCAAAAATAAAAATCAGATGATTTGCACATTTACTCAAGAGAGAATGAACCAGGCAAACGCCTGGCCAGCTCATTCTTCTGTGTGTGACCTCTGCTTGTGTTTCCTCTGTTTATGTCTCAGAGTCAGCGCTGAGGTTCGACAGTAGGTCCTACCTGAGGTACCTTCACCATATGGACGAGGACAACCAGGACTTCAAACTGTCGCTGAGGTTCAAGACGATCCAGAAGCAGGGCGTCATTGTGTCCACCAACAGCAGCATTGGCTGGGGAGCTTTACAGGTACGGATGCATCTGCGGCACTGTCATCAGAGAGCCGGACATCTTTGGTTTTACAGCTGATGTAGTTTTCCTGAGAACACATCTGAGCTCTCACTGTTTCAGAAGTGTGCGATGAATTATGTCTGCCTGATCCTGTTGAACGCTGTTGTAGTGTAGGGTTTTGTGTGAGAGGTTACCCAGAATGCACTTTGTTCCAATTTATTCTGACTCTGAGAGAAGCTCACAGAAATGCTCGAGTGGCTTCGTTAAATACACTAAAGTCATTGCAGCGGATTAGAGGGGTCACATGACCGGATCAAACCAGGACCTGTGTCAAGCGTCTCCTCAGCCAGCGTAGAAGCTTCATGCAGGTCAGCTATTCAGGACCGCATCTGAAATTCAATCAGGCATTTAGGACTCGAGCACGTAGAAGTACCCGTCACGCAGAGATACAAGAAAGGAATGACTGATATGCTCTCGATTTGTCGGGAGAACCAGCATGGTGGTACGGAGTTTTATTTCAAAGCAGTGACTAAAGAAAGCTGAACATCTCCACAACAAACTCCACTCTCACGCTGGCCTGCCTCATCAGCTCACAGAGGTCCGGGACATCGCTGGAATTTCACACCGAAGAAGGCAGCGTCATCTAAAATGTCAGCGACGCCAAAAAAACAGGCGTACTGACCCAGATTCACCGCAGTGAGAAGAACACAGACCAGCGGCTCGGCGGGTATCAGACACTTCACACACACACAGACACAGCGGCTGGCACACAGGAGCAAATCAAATATCGGTATTTACGATGATGTGAGTGGGGATGAAGTGAAGCATCAGGTCATATCTGTGAATATCTGAAGGAAAGGAAGAGAGGAGAAGAGAGGGAAAAATTGGGGGGGGGGCATGAAAATGAGAACAGCAGGTATTGAAGAAGGGGGGTTTTATAGCCTGAGGCCGGAGGGGGCGTGAAGGAGTAGTGGTCCCACTCCTGAAATTCAGATGATATCTCCGTTTCACAAGCTGGAACCACATCCTCTGTAACGATGAGGGATGAGGAAGCGTGAACTGGTGCTGCGGTTTGGGGAAGGCCTCAAAGGGGACTGGCGACGGCTCCCGGGCTGGGCAGATCCCCCAAATAAGGCATCCCCTACAGGAGTGAAGACTGGGAGTTACGGAGGTCTTCGAGATTGTTGCAAATGTATAACTGGTAGGCTTGTGATGACCATCGACCCAGGAGCTTGATTAAGTGGTCGGGGATTTCTTTTCGGGAGGCAGAAGTCGTGGCGCCGATGCGAAAGGAATGGCCAGAGAAAAGATTTGGAGGAATCCCATAAGACGAGGCCACTTGGCAAAAGTGTGAGAGGAAACATGACCTGTTCGGAGCGTGGCCAGATTCGGTGATGAACAGTGGATCTGAAGGTAAGGCGTGCTGAGATTTTCTGAGGTTCGAGGTAATGGGTTAGTGATTCGAAGGGACTTAAAGGTGAGTTTATTTTGAAGTAGTATATAGGCATGGGGCTGATTTCGAAGATGAGGAGGTAAATTCGGAACAGCGTAAGAAGCCGAAGAAGGCGAGCAGGAACATGGCTTCGAGTGTTCGTGCCAGGAAGTAGTCGCTATACTTCAGCCGGAGGGTAGAGATGCTGCGATGTAGAAGACCTGAAGTTAGGGGTAAGCGGTGTAGGGTCGTGGCAGGTGACTGACGCTGGAGACCTTTGATGAGTAATCATATCTAGGATGACGTAATGGTTGGGCATGGCGAACCTGTGAGCAGTTTGGCAAAGAAATTGATGTTGCTGAGGTATGTCTTTATGGTGGGAATTTTGATGCTCAGAAACCGGAAGGCATGAGACATGAAGCTGGAAACTGTTGCGATGTCGAATGACGGGAAGGGCAGGTTGAAGTTATTATGGAACGAACGGAACGTGTTCCAAGTGGTCTAATAGGAGGACAATGTGCTTGCTGCAAGACTATTTATAATCACTTCTTGGGAGATGCTGATGAGTTCTGTGATGCTAGGGTTTAGATCTCGAACGTCGCGGCTGAAAATGGAGGAACGGGGGTCGGAGCTGCCTCTGCGTGGGGGGCCAAGGCTCTGAATGTCTGGAGGGAGAGACGAGACAGGGAGTCAGCAATGGAATTGAAATGGCCTGGAATGTGTTCTGCTCTGATTAGGAACTGGTGGGTGACTGATAGCCACGTGAGCCGCCGCATGAAGGGCATGATGGAAGGGGAATTGCTTCGGCCTTTGTTGATTATGTCGACTGCGCCGACGTTGTCAGACCAAATGAGGATTGATCTTTTTGACTATTCGTGACCCCACAGTGAGGCTGCGATGACTACCGGGTAAATTTCGTAAACGGCTGACGAAGGCAGGAACCGCTCGTGGATATATTGACGGAACTCGGGAGGCCAAGCTGAAGTGAACCACCTTCCGCCGTAATAGCCCCCAAAGCCGGCAGAAGGGGCGGCATCTGTGTAGAGCTGAACGTCGTCGGGGTGGGACATTTGTGCCCGGAGGAGGATTAACTCTGTTCAGTGAATGAGAGCGGGGACGCTGAGATGTTAAGAAGAAACGGAATAATGTAGCCTTGTTATCGGATCAGCGAAAGCGGATGCCTCTCTCTTTCAAAACTCGTTGGAGATGGGCGACGGTCTAGTCGGAGATCTTCGTCGGCAAAGAATCTTTGGGATACCTCACCGGAGCGTGGGAACGGGGGCGCAACCTCGGAGTTGACCGCTGAGATGGGTCGTATTTCTGGGAAGCTCCGCGGGGCTGGAGACATGCCTCAGGGCGATCCGGAGTGGAGCTCTGCCGTGAACTTTACGGGGAGTGGATATTCCTCTAGTAGCAGTTCGAAGGTTGTAGTTTCGCGGGGAAGGGGAGCGACCAGAGCCGCTGTATTGTTGAGGAGTTCCGGGGGATGCAAACGGCGGACCTGACGGCTGCGCAGCGAGGACAGCTGCTGGAAGGCGCGCCAGACGGCCGGCTATAATCGGGCTCTCCGTGGCGGCTCCACTAGGAAGTTTAGGTTGCAGATCCCGGACTGCCTCAGGAAAATCAGGTGGCAAAAGAGTGAGGTCTTGGTCCGATGGGCTGAGCGACAGGGAATCCATGATGATGAGCCGAAGGGTGAGTAGGAATCAAGCTCTTAGAATTTTGCGAGGCGTCTGACGACGAGGGGTGTTCGCATGAAGATGAGAACAGCAGGTATTGGAGAAGGGGGGCTTTTATAGCCTGAGGCCGGAGGGGGCGTGAAGGAGGAGTGGTCCCGCTCCTGAAATTCAGATGATATCTCCACTAAACATTTGACAGTTACAAAGAGATGCCCAGCTCAGGGGAAACTTCCTGTGAATGAAGGAATCAGAAATCCTTGTTCCGCCAAATGCTGCACTTTTCTTTCATTGTGTCTCAGGACAGCAGCAACAGAGACACGCATGTCTTCTTACCTGCTTGACTCTGTAAAAGAGGAAAATGCGAGCACGCTGCTTATTGTGCACGTCTGTGTAGGAACTGTATTTCATCTCGATGTGTGAGTGTGGAGCAGATAACTGGAACCATCGTCCACACGTGGATCTAGTTCACATCCAGATCACAGCAACGCTCACCTTGGGTAACTCTACTCTGTGAAGTAACAATCAGCCCCTATGAGCTGGCGCTTGGTGACAGTGGGGAGGAAAAATGTATGTTTTGACCCTTTGGAGTCATTAGTTTGGAAAATCCTGGAAGCTATGCATGGGTTCCAGAGATGGGCAGTAACGCGTAATCTGATTACTTTTTTCAAGTAACGAGTAATGTAAGGGATTACTATTGCAAAAACGGTAATTAGATTACCGTTACTTTCACGTAGGAACGCTGCGTTACTGCGTTACTAAAACCGTGATTTTTTGCGAGAACGTCTCATGACAGTGACGTAAGCGAGTGCGACGTTCGTGACAACAGCTGTGTGCAGATCATAATATATTGAGTGCGGGACAGAGTGTAGCATGCAGCGTTTAAAGCGTGGAAGTACTGACCTTATTTTGAGTTTGATTCCATAAAAAGTGACAAAAACATTAGTGTCCGTTGTGCGTGGGAAGAAAACTTCTTTTTACAGCGAAAAAACCCCTAAACTTCCAAGCAAGCACCGAGTGAAATTCACAGAGAAACTCGCGGATTCTTCCACTGACCGCTGCAGCACACCTGCACCAGGGTAAACCTCCGCCTACCCCAGTCCTGCTTTACAGGTGAAAATAGAGCAACAGGACCGCTAGTCTTTGATTTTATTTATTTTCTGCTGTGTTTTACTTGCATCTATTTGAAAGAGTGAGTGTAAACACAAAAAAATATTTTATTTTATGTGCTGGAATGTGCAGAAAATAGGTTTAAATGTTAAACAAATTTCTTCCAGTCAGAGAATGTTGCATATAATTAAGTTTTTGCTTGATGCATAAAGTTAAAAGATTAAAACTAATAAAACAAGTTTTAAAAAGAGACTTTTCCATTTGATTACATTTTGTATGATGAATTATGCAGAAAAAGTAGAATTGGGCTGAAAGATCTATCGCTTTATCACCTATTCAGGTTGTAAATCGTGTTTTTAAAAAGTAACTAAGTAACTAAGTAACTAAGTAATTAATTACTTTTGAAAATAAGTAATCAGTAAAGTAACGGGATTACTTTTTGGGGGAAGTAATCAGTAATTAGTAACTGATTACTTTTTTCAAGTAACTTGACCAACACTGATGGGTTCTCTCCGAGTACTCAGGCTTCCTCTCACAGTCCAAAGACATGCAGTTAGTGAGGACAGGATAGGTGCGACTGGTTGTCTGTCTCTGTGACAGACTAGTGACCTGTCCAGGGTGTACCCTAGACCTTTGGTAGCCAGGATTGACTCCCCCCGCATGACCCTGACAAGGATAAGAGGATGGAGTAAGGTGATATTTTGCCCCCCGACCTGCAGAGTTTCACAGGCTGCAAGTTTCTGAACTTAAAAAAGAAAAATCTCTAACATTTATTGCCTCGGTTCATGGAGCAGTACAAGGAAGCTTTATTAAGCTGACAGAAAATAATGAGAATAATCAACAGATAACTCGTGACCCAAACCTGGTTTGATGGATTAGAAATTGAAGACTGAAATCTCTTGATGACGTTTCCCCTCCTGGGCTTTCCTCCTCTATGAATTCTCCAGCTCAATATTCACTCACTCTCATTCTCAGGAAATTTCAAAAGCACCATTCAGCCTTTCTCGGGGTTCTCCTTCCTGGGCTTTGGATCTCGGTCCCTGCTCGCTTCATTATGAGCAGAAATGGCTTCAAAAAGAATTTCTGAGCAGCAAGAGCTCCTTCACCTGGGTTTGGTTCAGAGAAACTTCCTGAACATACGAGGCGCTATTCATACACCTGATTACCCGGGAGGACTGAGCTGATGTGCGTATGAGTGTATTCTTCCACACCTCATCAGTATTCTCTGTCAGCTTTCACACCTGTGGGACAGGAAACGCACGCTCACCTTCAGACCTGTTTGTTGCCGCTAATTTCTTTGTTTCTGCACGCGTGCGCTTGGACTCGGCTCTTTTGAAATGGAAATGTGTGAGCGTGTGGATGAAAAGCTGCCAGGGTGAGAAGTGTAGAACAGGAAGAGGTGATGTGTCACTCCTGTGTGATGAGGATTGTCAGTGAGCGCGCTCCACACACAGTCAGTGTTTCTGCAGTGACACAAAACGCCTGAAATGTCAGTTTAGGCTTTTATCCCGATGAGAGAGCAGGAGGGAATCCTGCTCAGAGTCTCATTCAGCAGTCGTCCCTTTGTTTTATTAAATTCCACCAGTGTGGGTCTGCGGCGGGCGAAGCTCTGGCTTTTCTGTTGCTCACTTTGCTCCACAATCAGAGCGGAGGAGGTGATTGACAGAACTGAAGAAAAGGAGAGCTAAGCTGTCAATTAATTGGTCAGTCTGCGTTCCAACCTGAAAAATGAGCTGGCGGTGCCAGACATGGAATTCCCTGACGGGCAGCTGGGCTCAGCTTTAAAGACAGGAGATAGGCGGCATTTGACCACTCTGGAGCCTCTCAGGGGAGGTGTTTCCTGTCCAGCTGGGAGGAGACTGGGGCACACCAGGAAACTCTGGGGAGATTATATTCCTTTAGGAACAACTGAGAACTGAGAAGGCTGTGATGTAGGGTTAGCAAGCCTACCCCATGAAACCCAAACTGCTACGGAAACATCGAGGAGGCTTGGTTTAGAAGGAGGACCTTCACACTGAAGACTAAGGACTTCTTACAGTGAGGAAGCAGCGGGACTGAAAATCCTTCTTTAAGGAAGATCAACATCAGTGCACGGGAGGAGGAAAGGCAGCCCACAGAAAACATCTGTGGGGTGTCCTGGTGTATGTGCATCTTTGTCCATTTCATGGCAAAGACATGGTCTCTGTTAATAGGGGGAAACTATTAACAGAGACCAGAACAGTTTCTCTGTCATGCTGTAAACGTGCTTATTTTAACACGGCAGTCTGTGGGAGCGACTTGCCGCTGCTTCTTCTGGACGTCCGAAGTACTGCAGCTCTTGCTTGGATGGTCTTCATGTGTTTTGGTGTTTGAGCAAATGCTCACGAACACTGAATGGATGATTATTAATTTTAATGTTTGGAAAGCAGTGCGTCTCCCTCAGGAGGAGTTTGCAGCTTTTTCTCAGTCCTGCTGAATTTTGATCAGGTGCAGGGCAGACAGTGATGAATATGTCCAATACTCTGAGGACCACATGAGTGAAAATGTAATTACATGTCTCCCAGGTTGAGTCACTATTTATCTCCAAAAAGAGTAAACAAAAGTTAATGTGCTTTTATGCTAAATGTGAGAGCATTGCTCCTGATAAACATCGCGTTAGTGACATCAGTGTTTAGCCTCAGCCTGATGCTGAGCAGTCTGAACTGCTGCCTTTCATCCTCCCAAAAATTCTCTCCCAAGTGCTGAGTCATCACCTGAATTCTGCAAACTGTTAAAGACTAGCGTTCCTCAAAAAGACTGGATTTATATCCAGGATGTGAGGATGCACACTGCCTGTCAAGTAGCTCGACTGGACAGGTATGCAGCTTTCTGGCTGTGCAGCTCTTCTCAAAAACCCAGACTCAGTCCTGATGCAAGGAGCCTCTTTGAGTTTCTTACATACCTCTGTTGTCCCCGTCCAAGTGAAGACACACAGGATCACAAGTGTGACCAAAGCTGAAATCTAGCCCCAATTCACTCACTTTAATTAACACAGCACCAAATCATAACACTAGTCATCTCAAGGCACTTTGTATTGTAAGGTAAAGACCCCACAATAATACACAAAACCTCCACATTCAGACCACCCCCTCTCAGCAAGCACTTGGCGACTGTGGGAAGGAAGAACCCCCCCTTAATGATGAAACTGAGCAGTGAATGAAGTAATGCTCATAAGTGTTCGAGATCTCTCTGCATTTGTTTTCCTGCCATATGAGCTAACGGTAGCGCAGGGAAAGGTGCGTGTCCGAGGGTTTTTCCTCTTTTTAAAAAGTTGGAAACTTAAAGTTTTTATTTTAATGTTTGAAGCGCGTCAGATTGCTGAGTTTTCCTTCTTTGGCCTGAGCTCGGCCTTCTCCCTCTCTGTCTCGGTTTGACACCAGCGCTGCAGTTTGCCTGCGTGCAGCCGCAACACACATCACACACTGTGGGCACTCTCCAGTTTACCAGCAGCACTGAAAGGCTGTGATTTATAGAGGGGCGAAGCACTGATGCTGCAGAGCTGAAATCTCTGAGGAGCGGGATTCGACTCGTGCTGCGCTGATGCTGTAAAAGCCCGAGTGCATCAGAGTGCCTCAGCGTGCCTCAGCTCCCTCACACGGCTGCCATAAATCACACCCGGAGTCACAGGAATGCACGTGAAAAAGATTAAAGACAAGCAGCACGATTCAGGCCTCAGCTCCCTCCTTCAGCCCCGTGGGCTGTCATTGATCCATGAGAAGAATCCTGCAGGTCCGGCCCCTCCGATATGAATCAGTGCTGAAGCTTTTTACTGCCACAAGAAAGCAAAGCGAACATGTGGCAGCGACAGAGAGCAGAGCAGCATCACCCAAAGGATGGCCTGAACGCTCCAGAGGGCTGCAAATAAAGACAGGAGCACACCGAAACAGACACAGCAGCTATCAATAATGCATCCCGGCCTCCAGCGACCAGCGAGGCCAAAACATCCATGCTCCTCGGAAGTTGGAGTACGGCGGTGTTACATGTAGAAAACATGACCTGGCTTTGGGAACGCTGAGTGTGCAGAAACTCTGAGAGGCCGCTCAGTGCACAGCATGACACGGTGAAGGACTTTTGACCCCATCTGTCTAAACTTAGAGACATTTTTGGCATTCATTAAAAATGTGAAACATAAGTCACAACACGAGCGTCTAAATGAATGAAGATGAATTTAAAGCAGTGAGTGATGGAACCACTGAAACGAATCTGAAAGGAGCATTAAACGTCAGATCTGCTTCCAAACATAATGTTAAATAATATTCTTTGTTCATTTAACAGTTTCTTCTCCCCAGAAAGAAAGAAAATAATAAGAGTCAAAGACTTACACTTAGAAACGGAGTCAGACGTATTCTTCTCTGGTTTTCGTGCATGTGTCTCACTGACCTTTGTCTTCCTCCCTCAGCTGACCGGCGGAGAGCTGCTCTTCAGGTACAGATGTGGAACCGCCACCCCCGGATCACTGCTGATCGGCTCTCATATGGTGTCGGACGGCCGCTGGCACAGCGTCCTGCTGGAGGTCAACTCCTCCTCGCTGAGGCTGACCCTGGACTGGCAGCATCCGGCGTTCGCCTCCTCGGCTGAGCCGTGCCGGATGCTGCGCTCCCATGGAGCGTTGCTCTTTGGTTCTCCTCCAGAGCTCCACCAACAGCCGCATAATTTCAGCGGCTGCCTCGAGGGCCTGGAGCTCAATGGGGAGCCAATCAGAGCAGGCGACTCGGCGGAGTGGAGGGGGTCAGGGAGCAGGAGGGTGTTTGGGGTGTACCAGTGCTGCAGCGGGGGAGGAGCCTGCGACAGCAGCCCCTGCAAGAACGGAGGTGTCTGTGAGGAGGACGCCACGGGAGGTGAGTCGCCAAAAACGAGATTTTATTGAAAGTAAAAAAATAAAACCAAAGTTTCGAGATTCTGCACAGAACTTCCTGAGACAGACACAAATGTCCACACTTCAGGGCCAACGTCCCAAGTCCAGCTCAGGGCTCTTACAACATTTAACGTCCTCTCAGCCTCCAGTTTACCCCGCCAAAATAAAAGCAGGAAAAATGTGCCAAAACATAAGGAAATACCACACAGTGTGTGTTCTTTTGTTTTTATGAGTACCTGGTAGCACATAACCAAGTACGAGAGCCAGAAAAACTCAGTCCTAGTTTAATTAGAATTTTTGTTATGGTGACTTTTTAAAATTAGATTAAAAAAAACCAATGTGAGCTCAGTAACCAGACACTCAGTAACCAAAGTACAAAAAGGAGAACAAGTGAAGTACCACAGGAGGAGGAGATGGAGATGGACGGGACTGAAGCTGCTTCTGGTTTGAGTGAATCCATGAAGATCCGTGCACAGACGGTGTTAATATTTCGCCGAAAGAGCTTCAATGTTCGCAGCTTTTATTTCAGTCAGAGTTTCTAACAGGGAGCTGATCAGACATCACCAAACGTGTCTGAACATGGGGCTCGCAGAGAGGACGTCCAGTAGTGAGTCATATAGTTTAGTTCAACAATAAAGTGTGTGACAGCTCAGGGTTTGCAGACCTGCGGAGAGAAGCCGTCGCCCTGCAGCAAACTCTCAGCGCTCAGAAACTTAACGAGCTTCTCCAAACTAACTGCTACTGTTTGTGTGTCCATCTCCATCTCCAGCCCGGGAGCGCCATTGCTGTCCCACAACCATTAAAAACGCATTAGTGAGCCAAACCTGGTGACACGTTTCTTCCTCATGCGCTGCCTCAAATAATCACCAAAGCTGCTGAACATCACTGAACTTCCTGAGCCTTCAGATAGCATGTGACCAATTCAGCAGGAACCCACACCCATTGGAGCTGAGGGGCTCCTCAGGAGGTTCAGCTCCATTTGTCCTCCTCTGCTCCTCCTCTGAGGAGGATTCGAACAACCGAAAACAAAAGATAAAAAAATTAAACTTAAAAAAAAAGTTGCTGTTTTTGCCCCTGCAGTCATTTTTATCTAATCACTAGGAGGAAAACACAAAAATTTTGTGCCTGCAGGTGGTGGAAGTAAAGCTTTTAATGAAGAATCAGCCTCAGTACAGCTGCAGGGCAACGTTCAGTTTGCAAGATTTTATGAAACTATTGAAACAAATATGATTTTTTCTGTCCCCATCTCACAGTGTCGTAGCAACAGCCGTCTCAAGGCACTTTGTATTGTAAGGTAAAGACAATAATACAGAGAAAACCCCAACATTCAGGTGACCCCATCTGAGAGACCGGTTGGGTAAAAACAAGTGTATCAACATGTCAATCATAGCATAGCCCCACCCTAAATCCTCGCCTGCTTCCTGTCCTTTACAAATCAGGAAAGTTTCATTTTTATCACTCACAGATTAAGACAAGTACAGAAGTGAGTTTAGATTGTAGATTAGTCGCATGATAACGGAAGAGTTGTGACCTCAGCCTGTGTCCTTGATCCCTGCTTCCTCATCCTGGTGGCTTCCCTCTCTGATTCTGGCTGATGAAACATGATGTTTGCTGCTCGACTCGATTCCACGTGTTATTTTCTGCCAGTTATCCATGAGAGAATAAACCTTGTGCGATTTTTCCCTTTAAACATCAACATGGTGCTGCACTCTCCGGACGGATCTCACTGACCTTTGCTTTGATTATTTCGTGCCTGTAGGGGAGACTCGCTGTGGCTTTGATCAGTCGCTCTTGTCTCAGATGTCTGGGTGTGTTTTATTTACTCTGCAGAGCCGCGCTGCAGGTGTGCGGGACTCTTCCACGGCACCCGGTGCGAGCTGACCGACAACCCATGCGCCTCCCAGCCGTGCACCCACGGCAGGGTGTGCATGCCCATGGATCAAGGTTACCTGTGCAACTGCTCGCTGGACAACCATGACGCAAGGTAGGCACGTCCACACACACACCTCATTCACTGATGCTTTCAACCATCACAGCCACTTTATTAGGTACAGTGGAGCCTGCCTTTGCCGTCAAATCAATGTAAGCACAGAGTTTATCCTTATTCTTCATAATTTCTTCGTCTGGGCCCATCCCTGAGTGATACAGATCCATTCCTGTCGCATCATCCTCTCAACTCGAGGATCTATAGTGTGCAGGTTTCTGATCACCTACTTGACTTTTAAGGACTGACTAAACTAAAAATGTCCTCAAAGACCAAACAAACAGGCAAAAGTGATAACTACTTAACTCAGACAAAGGGTGGAAACCGAAAAGAGAGACCAAGATTCAAGTGCATGAAAGATCCTACAACAATAATCGAGAAGAGGAAAGATAAAATTGTGCATCAGATACTGAGACCATGGCAACAACCTCTTTGAGCATTAAAACGTGATTGGCTGATTAGATATTTGCTTTAGAGAGCTGCTGCTGCACATGTGCCACTGTGCAAAAAGCATACTCCAGTGATAACAAACCAATGTTGTCACACAGCTGGTCACTGAAACTAAACTGAAAACTAAACCTTTGGAATGGTCACTTCAGAGTTGGAGACCAGGTCTGCAACCACTCACAGTCAGCCGCCGTCTTCAGAGTGACCTTGGTGCATCGAGACCTTCATTTTTACCCTCGAGTACAATCAGGTTACACCCAGTCTGCAACCCGCTGAGTCGAGCCCCCGATTGCAGAGCGACGGGGTGCTGACTGACTGCAACATGTTGGCAAATGTCTGCGTTTATAAGTTAGACAATGATTATTTGCAAACCTTCAAATCTGCCAATCTGTCTGAGTGCGACTGCAGTCACACTGCAACTGTGTGGAGACAAGTCGTCCCATACCAGGCCATTGGATCTACTTCTGGGCTATGTTTTTTCTTTTTATAGAGCAGTGAAACGAATAAAAACGAACTAAAATTGACATTTTGAGGGAAAATAAATTAAAACTGAAACTAAAGACATAAAACCCAGTCTGACACACACACACACACACGCTCATCTTCGCTTGGCCACCCCCTCACAGAGTTACGGCCACATTTGCATCTCCTTCCTTTCATTAAAGCTGCTTCGATCCCCGCGGCTCTGAGCCACCGTCCCTCTTCCAGGTGGGTTTGGTTTAATTCGCTGAATGAAAAATGGCTGCTGCCGGATGGTAATTGCAGGCGGCGTACTTTTGCTTTAGGAAAACATGCAGGGATATTTTATCAAGCTGTCACCAGCACACAAGAGGAAATTTTGTCCAAAGTCATTCAGAAACGTTCCTCTGGTCTCCAAACCAAAGTCTTCCTTCAGATAATAACAGGAAACATGTTTTTCTCTGCAAAGCGCTGACGGGATACACTCTGAGTGAAGTACAGCAGGGGACCCGAGCACCGGGGAAATGAACGGAGCTGCGGGCACATTTATGGAAAACACAGTGCCGGCTTTGTGTGTGCGCTGCTGCTCCAGCACTCAGCAATCAGAGCTGTGCCAGCAGGGTCTCAGGGTGGTGTTTCGTGCCCATGCCAGGTGTGAAGGTTGTAGGATCATCAGCCAATTTAACCTCCAACTCTGTGCTCCTCTCCGCTAATGAGCGCTTGTTCAGACAGGTTTCAGGACCAAAGAGGAAACTCTGGAGTTTGGGCAGTCTCATCAGCAGAGAAGCCCAGCTGAGGAGGGACAGGAGCTGCTGTGTGCGGCTATCACAGGAATCTTTTATCATTTTTTCATTTCATTTCCAACATAAATTCATTCTTTTCCTGCTCACAAAAGCACATCCTGCCTTCACCAGGCCTTCTAAAACCGTCAACTTCCCGGCCTTGTTTGGAGACTTGCAGCTGCACACATCTGGAATTGCTGATCACATCTGTGTGTCTATGCTCTCTGCCTCAGAGATAGATGTGCTTTAATCAAACAGGGTCAACTTCTTCTCAAATCTGTGAAAGCTGAGTCTGCAGAGGAGGCACGCTCATGTGACACAGTTCATCTACAGCCCCGAGAACTCTCGTTCCTGAATTATGTTTGGGCAAACTTACATTCAGGTTCATCTCCTTGTACACTTTTGGACCGCTTTAATCATGACTGCTGTCCGAACTGATACTTTGACCGGATTTTCACTTTTGGACGTTTTAGCAGGTGAAGCTAATTTGGATGGTTTCCTCTGAACGGGGCTCCACCTACCACATCCTAGATAACTAAATGTAGGACATGTCGCTAAAGCTAAGTGGCTCTCTTTAAAAGTCACAGGTTGGATTAGCACGGTGTTCATCTGAGAGTTTTCTAACCTGTTTTCCCTTTTTGTGTTGGAGTAGCGTTAAATTAAGTCTGCACGTCATGTGATCATTCTTCATCTTGTGACGTGAAAAAATAATAAGTGCAAAAAATCAGACACCTTTACATTGAAAAAGGAAAAGATGGTAAAAGTGTCTGTTCAGCACACTTTAATCACAGTGTGGGACGTCCCACATAAAGAGGGATCAGCCAGGTCTCTGCCAGGGGCGAAGTACTCTGCACAACCAAGTGAATGCTGACAGACAGAGTTAAAAACTGTGCACGCAGTCACATGAAATTCAGGTCCTTCTGAAACTAAAGCTGATGTTTGCTCTGTGAGCTTTGGGGTGTAAGAGATCAGAATGGGACTGAAAATCAGTCCAGAGGTGCCCAAGGAGATGATACTGAATGTGAGGAGTGCAAAGTTTAAATCAGAGTTTTGGTTCTTTTCACTCACAGTTTGCTGTTTTTTTGGCATATTTTAGTTTTCCATCCTCTGAAAGTGCTTTAATGTGCCTCCCTTTAACCTTTCAGGTGCCAGGACACAGGCTGTTCACCCAACGTGTGTCCTCAAGGGTTCGGCTGTAAAGTCACTATGGGTGCCATCCACTGCGAGCCGCTGCCTCTGGTCAGTCATGACGACAGACACACATGACCGTAATGTTCTTTCTTCTTCAGTGGCAGCAGATCAAACTTTAATCATTTTCCCGTCCTTCAGGTCAATCCATCGTTTGGATACGTGGAGATCATAGAGATTGGTGCCGGTGTGCTCGGATTAGTCTTCTTGGTCGGCGTCTTTGTTTGCATCAGGAAACGACATGTTCAGCAGAAGAAGAAAAAACCCGTCTGCGTCCAGGACTCCAACGGGTAAGAGTTTTTGTTTCTGAAGTTATTCGCCAACGTATTCCATCAGATCTTATAAAATCTCTAACGTCAGCTGCTTCACCTGCAGGTACTTACAGTCCAGTCTAGCCAAGAGCCTCAAAGCAAACTCCCAGGAAGTCAACCCCATTGAGATGAGCTCGCTGGTCGGCCCAACCAATGACCTCGACCACACACCGTTCAGATCGCTACGTCCACGCAGCCAGATCAGTTCGTCAGCGGGCGGGTCTCCAAAGACGCAGGGGCCGGTCGTGTGCAGCGTTGCTCCCAACCTTCCTGTCAGGCCGCCATCGAGCTCTGATAACGACTCCATCAGGAAGAACCACTGGGACCTGGACTATGAGGGTGAGTGTTGGTTTGAATTGGGGGGCTGGGAGACTTTCTGATGAAACCTCGCTGTTTCTGCGTTTTACAGCTGTGAGCCACATTCAGACAGCTAAACACTGACTGCTTTAAAAAAATAGGAAGCAGGGATACGAGATGATCCTGGTATCAGATGGAAGTAAAAGCAGCCACCTGTCCCGCCTGCTGATGTGATCCATGAAAGTTTACCCACAATGCACTTTGGGGAGTTTAACAGTGCTGCACTTTATTCAGACTCAAAGATCCATCGTATGATGCTGCTTAGAGAAAAAAACAGACTTAGCATGAACGTAAAATGTTCGTGACTTGATTAAATATTAAAAGTTATTGTAGATAGAAATTTTGTTGATGTTGTGTGAAACGAGCTGAAGGGAAACGTTCCTCACACGCTTTCTTTCTTTTAGGCTGTTTTTATTTTACTCTCTGTTTTAAACTAAAGACTGGCCGATGATTTTCCACAGCATGACTAAAATATAAAACTCTCTGAGAGTGGCGGGGGTTTGGATTTTAATGGCACTGGCTGAACAAACGTCGGGGTAAAGGCTCCCTGATGGTCACATTCTTCTTCTTCTTGTGTAGAATATCACTGTGGACATCATGCAGCTTTGGTCTGAAGCTGTGTGGGATTTTTTTGATAGAGGACACAAAAAGCATAACATAAATGTACAAGAGAAGGTGTTTGGACAGGCATGCAGATAACACCGGCATCCCTGCTGTGATCGATGCAGGGAAGCATGGAGTCTGTTTTAAAGAAGACTTTGATGTCCTCAGGGAAATAATTAAACTCTGACTCTTTAATAAGACGGTGTTGGAGTTTCAAATAATCCGACTGGAAAATCGTTTGGAGAGATGCCATCTAAGTCACCGCAGCATTTTCAGTCCTGACATAAAAGGTCAGAAGAGACACTGTAGTCTGTCCCAGGGGTTTCTCTGAGCAAACGTCATACATACACATTAAACACGAAGCTGAGTTTCCACCAAGCTGCTGATAAACGAAGTCACAAAG
This sequence comes from Oreochromis niloticus, assembly GCF_001858045.2. NCBI lineage: Eukaryota > Metazoa > Chordata > Actinopteri > Cichliformes > Cichlidae > Oreochromis > Oreochromis niloticus. The sequence continues at coordinate 6,294,395 of NC_031966.2, read as the reverse complement.
AGCATCCACATAGACCGCCATGTTAAATGCTAGCTGCTGCTAGCAAATACTGAACAGCGGCGACCTGGAGCTCGCAGGCAGCAACATTTGTGAGTTCAAGCAAAATGAAGGACGTTATCTCCTCGTCCAATCAGCTGCTGTCACTGACGACACTGATGAGCTGCAGTTATGGTTCAACTTTAGCAACACAGCATGAGCCCAAAAGTGGTGTTTCCCCTGGAAATAAATTCTATTAACAATCATAAAAAAGAACTTAACCTTAAATTCCTCAACAACAGTTAAGTGTAACTCCTGCATGTTGTCCTGCTTACTGGTTTATATGGAATATAAATAATCATATAAAATAGCTGCTGTGCGGTTCGAGCAGCTCCAGTTTCAGGGTTTTATTTGGATGTTATTGATTAGGAGGTATGTGTTTCTGAGTGATGTTTGACAACACGTCTAAGTGGAAATCACATGAAGATGTGATGTGCCAACTCAACCCCACCATCAGTGTCACACCGACTGATATTCGATGATGTTTAATATGCCCCTGGTCTCAGTTCAGAGAGTCCACGTTGGTTCTGTCCCGTTTGCACACCTGAGTTCAGGTGTGGAGCTGTCGTCGTCCTCTCCTGAACTTTTTCATGAAGCAGTTTGAGTAATTCAGGTTGTGAACAGCTCAAACAGGTGGCCTTTATTCTACCATGAAAAGGATTTTCCTAAGAGCAGTGTAACTCTTTATTTTCCTGCTTTGTCACCGTGAGGATGGCCGATAAGATAACGCTCCTGTGTGAAGCCAGCGTCTGCCTCCACGTTTGTCTCCCTCTCCTGCTGTCGTGCTCCTCTGTCTGTAAGTGATCCATACCACCGAGCTGTGAGTCCTGCGTCTATGGTCATGTTGCTCAGACAGATGAAGAGAGGCAGATCGGGTGTTTGTCATGCCATCGCTCCCCAGGCAGCACCCGGCTGGCAGGTCGTTCGTCTGTTCGACCTTACGAGCAAAGGAAAGGACACATTTCTGTGCGAGCCACTTCATTCGTTGTAAGACTGTTAATAATTGTTAATGGTGATGCCACCCGAGGCTGCCGAGTGACCTCCATATCAAAGTCTTCACGGGATGACAACGTGATTCTAATTTTCATGTATTTCATATTTTCATGAAGCCATACTGCGTTTTGGTCAGTGTTTTCCTGTGAATGAGGAAACAATGCTGCTCTTCACATATTGGTGGAAGAGTTTGGAAACATCAGGTGGAGCAAACACCTGTAGGTCCTGAAGAAGGTTTTGAAAATCCTTGAAGGGCTGATTCTGAGGGGGTCAGGTGGGATTTTCTTTAACTCTTTATCCTTTGAAAACCTACTGGGAGAAACCCTTGAATGTCTTTTGTGAACCGAGTCAGGCCTGGCTTTAGAACAAAAGGACTGGCTGTGTATCCGTGAGCGTGGTCTCTGCCTCACCCTTGGAAAAACCTGGAAACTGTTCTAATGATCATCAAACCACGACTTTATGGGCGTATACTGAGGTGTCAGAGCTCGTCATTAAGGGTGCTGGAGAGGTCATCGAATGTTGTCTTTAAGGGGTAAGAGTCCAGTCTGGTCCTAAAGATGTGGCAGCATATGTTCGCGAGGACTGCTTCAGGTTTAAGCAGCACTAATGTTCGAGTTGATACTTCATTTTAATTCTCCATCAAGATTTTATGCTCGAATGAGGATTAAAGCCACCACTGCTGGTGTGAACACAGCACCGTAATCTTCCAAACATCATGAGCTCGCTGCTGATATTTGATGTTTTCATTTGTTTTCTGTGTTTCTGGATGACGTATTGGATAAAATCTATCAGTGGAAGTTTACAGCCACACTGATCTGTAGTTAAAACATGCACACAGTCGTAGATGGCAGCCCATTCAGCCCTGAGATGGGATTACCGCCTTGCCCTTGGTCAGCCCTTCTTAAACATTTGTGTGATTTGGAAGCCTGACAGAAAGCCTCCAAAGAGGAATTTCATTACTTTTAATGGTCTTTTCAAGGCTGTTTGAATATCAGACTTTACAAAAACAGCTACAGGGAAACTGTTTGTCCCCAGTTCTCGAATCTTTCCAGCTCAGCAGCAGCCAACCCTAAACCAACATGATCCGCCTACTTCAGGCACAAATACCCATGGTGGTGAATTCTAACACCAATTATGATTTTTGCTTTTACACGTCATTTCACTGATTATAAATGAGGCCCAGAGGCTCTGGACTTTCATCACACATGGGTAAAGAAAAACGATGCAACTCCCCAACTGGACTTTAGTCTGAAAACATTTTCAGATAGAAAGCTTCCTCTGATTCTACCTTAGTAGGAAACAGAAAGACAAAGAGGGAGCTTTAAAGTGAACCCTCTGCTACCTGCCGTCTAAATACGACAGTATTTATTAGACAGGCGTTCTGAACAATATTACAGAACTTCAAAGGTAACCATAAAAGTAGAATCAGGGGAGCATCTGCCTTGGAACGTGATAAGGCTCATACAATCAGATTACATTACAGTAATCTAAGCAATCTAATCTTGAGATAAAATAACCTAACAAATTTACATCAGTTCTTTATTAATCTGTCAGTAAGCTTCCTAAAATTCAGAAAGTCATCCTGTGAACCATCCCGTTTACCTTTATACATACAGGTGTGACATTGTTTCAGTTTCTACAAATCCAAGGCCCTTCGGTGCCGCTCGCGCTGTTAGCCTGAGCCGCTGATTGGAGTTATTGAACAAACGCTGTTGGTGTAGGTGAGCCATTAAAGATGCCGTCAGGCTTTCATTGCCAAGCTGTGTTTACTTCATTCTCTCATCTGTAACGTTTCTCCTCTCTCTCCTTCCTTTCTGTCCTTTTCATTTCATCTTCCTCCCCCTTTCCCCATCATCTCCTCGGCTTCTCTCCAGCGTTTCCCTTTTGTCTCCTTTGCATTTCCCTCACTTCTCTTTTGTCCCATTTTGTCTCTGTGTCGAGCAGCTGGGAGTCTGCTTGGTATTCTCAGTAACCAAACTAACAGCAGGAGATGCTCTAAAGTTTTTCTGAGCAAAGTGCCAAACACGTCTGCTCTGTTACTTTGAGATTTGGGGATGAAGGGCAGGAATATGAAGTGGTAATCTTTGGAAAGCAACTTTGTTTTCTGCTGAGCACTCGAGTCTGCGGGGGTCTGCAGTCTGGGACATTTTGGGACATCTCCTGATGATGATGACGATGATGATGATGATGATGATTAGTGTGTTGGTATCACCGTTCGGAGGTTTTAGGCACAGGCTGGCTTTACAGGTTTCCACTCGACTACAAAAGGATGATTTTCTACCTGTTTTCATGACTTTAACTCCTGAGTAAAGATTCTGAATTCTCTGCTCTCAGCTGAATGCAGTTTGATTTAATTAGCAGATAATAGGACACGTTCTGATTTCTTCGAATAATGAGCTAAATAACACTGAATGATGAATAAGCCAGTTTTATTATGTCTTGCCGAATTTTTTGAGTTATCTTACGTTTTTAAGATCCAGTTCATATGGAGGTGAGTGAGTTTGAGCTTCTGGGAACAACTTTAAATCCATAGCTCAGATTCAAAGATCACGAAACGAGGATTTCAAAGGCGGCTCAGATCAATCTGAACTGTTTTAAGCTAATTAAAAAGCACAAAGGCAGCCCTGTTGAGTTTGTGTTCTTTGATATTTTCTCATTTTTCATATTGTATGACAGTATGGGCCCAAGCATCTGCTGAAGGCTTCATCCAGCGAGGCTCAGAAACCCGGGATCAGGAGCCCGTTTGATGGCAGCACTGTCACATCTGACAGTGTGGACTACTTTAGCTGTCATCAATCAGCTTTCAAATCAATAAACGTGATGTCACGGCGGCTGTGATGATGTCACGGCGGCTGTGATGATGTCACGGCGGCTGTGATGATGTCACAGCAGCTGTGATGTTGTCACAGCAGCTGTGATGTTGTCACAGGGGCTGTAAAATGTCAGCCATGTTTAGGGGTAAAGGTCAAAGTTCAGGCTAAAAGTAAATAAGAGCTGCAACTCTTTGACTCATTATATGATACATTTATACTCTTATTATGTGTAAGCAAATTTAATTAATATGTACTCTGTAGTGTATTTCACTGTGTGTCTCTATATGAGTGAATACAGTTAAATATGATGTAAGGACACAAGAAAATAATTATTGCATCATATTGATTTTTATTTTTTTATATTTTTAGTGTCCCATTTTATGGCTTTTTACTTATTATTTTATTTTTTCTAATGAGTTGAGCTCTTTCTTGTAAAATTTTAACCTTAATGAACTTTTTTATTATAATTAATAATAAAAAAAAAATTTTATTTTTGAATTAGTGATCAAATTCAAGTTTCAACTTTTAAAAATTTATCAGTGATTACTGTAAAAACGCAGAGCTCATCCAGAGCTACAACAGATTTTTATGTATTTTACAGACTTTTAGTTTTTACAGTAATTATTATTATTGATTATTATAATTATTATTATTGATATTTAATATTAATAATAATTATATGATAATATTATAATTAATAATAAATATGAGGTGTGAGGGCGGTGTTTTGTAAATGACTATATCTGTGATGCTCTGATGAATGAATTCCTGGTATGTGGGAGCGACGCCGTGCATGTGCTCATAACCAGATGTGTGTTCAGAGCGGTGACCTCTGACATGACAGATTAAATGTCACCAAGTCACTGCTAAGGTTACGTAAGAGGCACGTTTTCCTCTCTCCTCACCGACTTCCTGTTTGTTAAATAACTAAAGTCTGAAGCAGCTGCTGCACGTGATTAAAAATCCTCCTGACGGCCACTTTTGCTCGGGATGGAACCTGAAATCACAAAATAAGTATTTCAAGGTTGAGACGTAGCTCGAGATTACAGCGCGGAGAGATGGAGGAGCTAATCTTTAAGGTTGCCCTTGAATTGTTTTAATCTTGGCCGTAGAGAAGGAAGGAGGATTATTCTGCTCAGGAAGTCATTAGACATGTTTCTGGATCAGTCGCCTGCCTCTAAGTGTAAAACGGTGGCCTGAGGATGCCGAGCTGTCCTCACAAACACCTGCTGAGTGTTTAATATGCAGATCGTTAAAGCTTTTGAAACCCACTTTCAGGCCTGTGTTCAGTGTTGGCATTTTGTCTTCAGTGTAGTAAAGTTCTGACTCCATCCCGGTGGGTGAGGATTTTTCATCCCTCGTTTCCAGCGAGCTGCTCTTGCTGATAATAGATGACGTTGCAGTAAATCAAATGTAAGAGCAGGAGCGGCCTGGGTAGTGTTTGCCTGGGACATTTTAGGTGAAAGCATGAAGTAAGTGATGAATTTCTGAGCTGATTGTTTGAGTGCGAAACCATCAGTAACCAGAGCTCTTCCTCTGCTTCCTGTCCTCAGTCTACCCCGCGGACCCGGACTATTACGGCCGTCCAGCGGTCCAGGATTTCCCTCAGTTTGACATCGTAGAAGACACCTACTCCACCTCCACCATGGACTCCCGCAGGAACTCTCGGTTTGGTGGCTTCCCATTCCCGCTGGACCGCTGCGACCGCCGTGCACCCCTGCCGCCGTGCTACAGCAACCAGAACCTGGATGACTTCCTGGGTCCGGATGGTCTTCCTCTTCCGAGCTCTCAGTGCCCCAACGAGTACACCGCCATCAGCTACTACCCCACCCAGCACACCCGCAGCCTCGACAACGTCACGGGCTATAAGAGACTCAGCATGCGCCTCAGCGTTGCCATGCCCTCATACGCTGAGCAGGCCAGCCCGCCGCCGGTGCCGAACCTGAACCAGGCCCAGCCTCAAACCCGACCGGCAGGACAGAACCCACGCAGTTGCGACGGCTCCAGCATGGTGGAGAGCGACTACGGGAGCTGCGAGGAGGTGATGTTTTAAGATAGTGACGTGTGGGCAGGGTCCTCACATGGTGATCAGAAGAGATCAGATCTCTTCGTCGCTCTGTGGGAGATGATCGCAGCATGTGAAATGATTCTTCACACACCTCTGATTTGTTAGACTCTTTAAAGTGTTGCAGTCTTGCTGCACCAGATTAGATGGAGCATCTCAGGACTGCTCGCTCACCTCCGCAGAACAAGTTCAGCACAAGTTCATCTTCTGTTGTGGGGACGCTACCCAGGGTGCTCGCTGTCTCGACAGGGCTGTGAAATCATGGACAGTATTACCCAGTGGGCTGTGCACTGCTCAGACTTTTGAAAGCTTCATCACGGGAAAGTCTGCCTCTCTGCACTCTGAACACACCTCCCACATTTCACTGTTCACACACACTCGGAGCTGTGCTGAACACTGTGCACATCCTGCTGGGTGTGTGCGCTCATATCCGCTCCTAAAAGCGCAGAAACAGGTTTATGGTGTGTCTAAGGATTTCAAATCTCAGCGTATTAAAGCACATTTCATGCAGGAGAAAGGTGTCGTGTTTGTTGTTAGCATTCAGAGGGCTGGATCCTCGTTAGAAACATGAAAGCGATAAAAAAGTGACGTTATTGTGAAGTGGACTTTGTATTTTTAGCTGTAAGAACTCTGTAAACGTCTATTTGTGGATTGTAATGAGTGAATTTGATGACAGTATTTTCCGTGTTTGTGTATCGCTGCCCTGCGTAATAAAGGGAACTCTTAAAGTGCAGCAGGATCGTCCATGCAGCCATTTTAAATGGATCGAATGAGCAGAGAAGCTCAGTGTGCAGGATGCAGCGTTTTTATAAGTGACTGTTAGAAAGTGAAGAGTCGATGTTTAGTCTTGTTTTGTCAAGTCAACTGTTTGACCTTTTTTTTTTTTTCCCCAAAGAACTGAGCAGAGACGACGTGTTTCTAATAACACATAGATCTGGTCATTTCATTGTTGAACTCCCTCCTGCCAAATTACGTCTGCAGCAGGTTATGATCTGAACTGCAGGAAATTACAGATGAATATTTGGATGTGAGCAGCTTCAGTTGAAAGCTGAAATGTGTTCATTGTGACTCACAGACTGTTTTTTTCAGTGTTTCTGCTTATTTTTCTGGATCCACTCTGTGGTAGCCGTGGCACTTTGTGAAGATAAAACTCTCAGGATTCACATTGTCCTCCCGCTACCTGCTGGTGCACCGACCAAATGTGCTGCAGTGCTTTGAGCCCCCAAACTCCTCAGTGGTCATCCTCAGCCTCTCCAGCTTTTATCAGCTCTGTGCAGTGTGTCTGTAAGCTCAGGTTTCAAAAACTCGCAGTGTACCTACAGCCCACAGGGAGCTCACGGTGTCCCGGAGACCAAATATTTGAACGCCTCCGAAAAGGCAAGCTTACTTTGTTGCGACAGCTAGAAGAAGATCCTCACAGATCATTTTATTGGAGCTGAAAGAATCTCGATCGTTTGTTTGATTTCAGGGATGGAAGGACAGAATGGAGCAGGTTAAACGATGTCCAAGCCTGACGTTTTTTCAACGAGCTCCTCCAGGCGGTTTGTGAAATCGAGGACAGAAATCAGATCTGGGACACTGAGTTGATCTGGCTGCTGTTTGGTCAGTTCGTGTTTCTGCAAACGACGAAGCGCCGGCTAAATATGAGCGCTGTGTTTACTGCTGCCTCCAAAACGTGCCAAGGCTGCAAATGTAAAAATCAAAACCTACATAAGCGACGTATGTGGCGAGCTCTCTGCGGCTGGGGAGATAAACAGGGCACGAGGGCAGCACATGTACTGGAACACGGCATTTGCAGTAACATGAAGGCGCTAGCAGACGGTGATTCGGGCAGGGCTGGTTCTTAATGTCCTGACTGTCCAATCTATCCCATCTGGCACCACGATGTGCCAAATCAAAGCACGCACACTCCACATATGATTACATATTAGTCCTGCTGAGCTTTGGCTTTTGGAAGAATTCGGGTTGAAACAGAGACATGGCTACCACAGTGTGATTGTCTCATACTTTTGTTTATGTTATGCACAAAGACCAGGGGCGACCTGAGGGCCAGTCGTGTCTAAGGCTGAGGATGTGTGTGTAGATGTGTCCTTCTCTCACTGGTGGTTCCACTGTGAGCTCTTTCCCTTTGTTTCGAGTCCTTTGTACAAAAGAGATCCCATAATCTGCTCATGTCGTGCTGTACAGTCTGTGCCTGTGTGTTGCTGTGCTGAATATGAATCACTTGAATGTATTGACATGTGTTGTTTGTATTCATTTCATCCATAAAGTTTATTTTTGTACCAATGTGGGCGTCCCCATGTTTTGCCCTGATGTTTTTCTCTGAGAGATTTTATTAAGATGCTTTCTGTCCATTTGTTTTCCAATACTGTAAAGAGAATATGAATAAAGATATTATCTTCTGTAAACACCGACCATATCACGCTCTGTTCCAGTCAGAACAGGCCAATTGGAAAATCTGAGCCCTCGACAGACAGGATCAGTGTTATCACAGGAATTTGATCTTCACATCTGGAATGCAACACGATGATAAACTTTTACTGTTAAAACTACTAAAATCTCCCCATTCCTGCCCCTCACATACTTGCATGCAGTATATGAAACAAAACTGAACTCTTTAACAGGGCAAGTGGTGTCCCCCAGAGGTCTGTTTTAGGACCTTTAACCTGTAGTCAACTTATCAGTTCAATTATATTTTGTTTAAATAGCAGCGAATTGCAACAACAGTTGTCTCAAGTGACTTTATAATGACTTTATAATGTAGGGTAAAGTCTCAATAATATCCTGATGCATGCTCAATCATCCAGGTAACTAAATCCCAAAAGGTTGATTCTGTTCATCTGGACGTTTTCAGTGGGAGAAACGTTTCGTCACTCATCCAGGTGACTTCTTCAGTCTCGGCTGACTGCAGGTTTCCCCAACCTTATAAACCATACATTTGCACAATGACTGAAACTAGCACCACTGAATGAACAATGGGCTGTGAGGTCAGTTCCTTGATCATTAATATGCAAATTGTCATGACCATTGATCAAAGACCAACGCTGAGGAACGCTGGTTTGAGCGGGGAGTCAAGATCATTTACGTGAAAAGGGAAAGACTCTGAATCAAGGAGGGGGCCTAAGGGTACATCTGTCACCATCTTATAATGCTGTGATTGCAGCCATTCCCCAACTCTCTGTGAATGGTACTCATGGCCATAAAGATCAAAAATGTGACGTCATTTCCGGGGTAAAACCGCAAAGGATTGTAGGTACAAGTGGCAAGTGTTACTAGCGTGCACGGGCTATTACAAGACAGCAGTCACACAGAGATAAACAGAGACACAAAGAATGGCAAGAAGCTGTTGTATTATTAACTGCCATAGCCGGTCGCATGACAGCCACGGGAAGCCGATGGGTAACAAGATCGGTTTTTATCGGATTCCTTCGTGGAAGAAAAATTATTCAAGTCATGTTTCCGAAGTCACGAAGAGGCGACAGATGGATTGCAGCTATTCGAAGACCAAATATAACGTCCCAGAACACTCCAGCTCACATGTTAGTCTGCTCCAAGCATTTCCACAAAGGTAAGTCTTCTGTTGTAGTTATTACGTAATTTATCATAACATAATTGTTGATGTAGGTTACAAATAAGTCTTATATTGATTTAAACTGAATTCGTATCGCTATGCTGCTTTGTTTACTGTGGCTTTGCGGGCTAATGTTTGTTGTGTTTTGTAGGCAAACCAGCCTACAACCAGACTGGAATGCGATCCAGACTGGGCACCTCTATCAACCTGGGTCATACTGAGTTTAAAGCTGCTACCACAGCGAGATTTGATCGGTTAAGAGAGAGCGATCAAAACAGCCATGAAAAGTTCTGCATATATGTGCCCAAGGGTTGTATTGAAGCAATCAAGTGATGAATAAATGTTTTCCAGTTTGTTTTTTTTAAAATTTTTTTTTTTTTTTTGCAGTGTTGATTTGTTTTTCACCAAAGCAGCTAATAAAGCATAATGGAATACAATTTTGCCTCTTTCTTGTAAGATTCTATAATATAATGAAACAATAATGCCAGTTATAAATAAAGACAATAAAATGAATGAATTATGAAACACTTATTTTATTTCTATTGGATCTGAAAATGTTGTGTAATACTACAACCTGAAAAGACAAATAGATTGCGTTGGCCTGTACAGGAGATAAATAAAAAAAATTTTAACAACAGCTGTAAAATGAAATAGTCCAAATCAGAAAATAGACACACCAAAGTAAACTTCTTGCAGGGATCTGAAGTTACTAAACATTTTGTGAGTGTATGCACTCACACTTAGGACAATGTAATTCTAAATATGAGCGTGATGAAAATTGGGCAGCACGCTAACGTCTTTAGTCCACTCTGTATGCTCGTATGGGTCTAACCCTTTCACTCCTTTGATTTTTTCCTCGTACCTTTTTCTTTGGCCTTTTCGTCAAGTCTGTCTTTGTACGGACCTGCCGTGTTCTCCTTCGTTTTGTACATAACTGTTTTTGGGGCAAATAAAATGCAAGTAGGGATTAAAACTGCAGAATTAATGATTACCGGTGGTGGAAATGCTAGCGCTTAATGCAGTGTTTTGATTTTGCTGTCACTCGTACCTACAATGCAATGTGCGAAAGTCACATGGTCTGTCGATCTCTATTGATCAACGGGCTTTGATCAGTGCGAAAAGCTAACTGTCTCTCAGCAGTTTGTGAAATACCTGTTCAGTTCAGCTCGAGCCAAAATGGCTCAAGCTGGGCATACACTGTGCAATCTTTGGCCCATTTTAAGACAATTTTTCAGTCATGTGACCATTTTGGGGATCGGCCTGAGTTTCGCCTTTATTGTGTGTCGTGCATTGTGTAGTATACATGGGGTAATGAGAAGCGATTAACACCTCACGACCAGCTCCCGATCAGCAATCGTGTGGTCACAAGAAAATCAAACCTGTTTGAAATCCTGGTCGCCCCTCGTGAGGCTATCGCACTGTTGAAGCAGTGCCACGAGCCGATTTAACGCAACCTCTCACACTGCGCATGCGCAAACACAGAAATGGATGTGACAAAGATGGAGTAGCATGGCAGTGCAGCACATGATCTGGACACAAGCGATGAAGGCCCAACTTGTAGAACTTTGGCAAGCTCATCCAAGCCTTTTCGATGGGGCCTCATAAAATTATCACGAATGCAACAACCGTGAAAAGAGTTGGATGACATTTGTAAATGACCACCGCAGACCTGACGGCATGAACATGCTTCTAAGCATCACTTTATTGCACACACTATTTACACTTTTCTCATGGATGCTGTGCACACTCGGCTGCAGTTCTCCCGCTGCCAGCCGCACACATCACCAACAACAACAACATGATAAGACTCAGCTCAGCCTTTTAACCCGGCAAGCCATGATTACGGATGCCCTGCAGGTGCATACACCTACCCTGCCGACCACACCCCACCACATAATTGCTGCTCGATTGCAGCTGCCTGGTCAATGTTTTTCATTAGCAGTTTAGCAAAGTGTGTCTGTGTGTCTGTGTGAGTGAAAGACAGAGTGCGAGTGCGAGAGACAGATTTTGTGTTATAAGCTTTTGTAACACTTCATGTTACTATTTCATGTTATTATGGACGCACAGTGTGAGCATTCAGGTCGCATCAGAGCATCAGGCCATATAAGTCTGAGACTATGCATCGTGACCTACGAACTTCTAACCCCTGCGATTCAGTCGTACAGTTTGAGTAGGAGCTGAATAACGTGACTAAAAAAATCGCACTGTAGGCCCAGCTTTAGATAAACAAGATCACTGCACAGGAAGCAGAACTGTCAGTTTCTCTAGGTGGGCCCACAACAGAGCCAGGGAAGGGAGGAGTGGTCCTAGATGATGGCTGACACGGCGGCTATCCAGCGGGAGCAGGTGGCGGAGGTGCGTCGCCAGCAGCAAGAGCTGCGGGACCAGACCGAGCGCCTCCTGAAAAGGATTGGGGATCTGGCGGCGCTGCTCTGGGCCTGGGTGCCACCCCCACAGGGGTGTCCCGACGGTGGTGAAGCAGTGGAGGAGCTGCGTGAGGCACCTCAGCAGCCGGAGGTGGTAGACGAGGGGCGCAGCAGTCCGCGCCGGCTGGAGGAGGGGAGCAGCCGGGTGAAGGGCTGCACCTGCCAGGAGCGGTGGAGCCGCTGCAGGAAGGGCTGCACCAGCTGGGAGCGGTGGAGGAGGCACTCCAGCTGGAGGTGGACGAGGCGCGAAGGGTCCATGCCTGCTGGGTGAGGAGCCGCTGCATGAGGGGCTGCTCCAGCCGGGAGCAGTAGGGAGCTGCTCCAGTCAGAGGGAGGAGGTGCAGGAGGGTCCTGTCCAGCCAGGAGCAGTGGAGCAGCTGCTCCAGCCAGAGATGATGGAGGGCCGCGCGGGGAGACGGAGGTCCCCGTGTCAGGGGACCTGCGCAACCTGGGGCCGAGAGCGAGACGCGAGCTGTCCCGGAACAACGGACGCTGGTCCAGCCGGCAGTGAGCAGGTGTTCATCCAATCATATTCCTCATGGAGGCGTCACACACCAAAGAAGAAAATGCAACAGGGCTCGCTTTGTGAAGAATCAGAGCAGTTTCCCGGAATGAAAAGTGCATTCATCTAGATTGTTAGTGGAGCGTGTTTAAAGACGTGAAATGCTGCAAAAACAAGTGGAAGCTCCAATATTGTGATCCCCCACAGACTCAGTCATGTTCCTGAGCTGATTAAAGTCACATATTGAAGAGCAAACGAGATACGAACACCTTCGTCTGCAGTCTGACAGTGTGATGGGACGACAGCATGTGAGAGATAAATGCAGGACAGCGTGTGCATGTTTTTAAACTCCCCTTTTAAAAGAAATGCTCTTCTCTGGCCGAGTCCTGACATTACCTGATAAGGTGTGTCTGTTTTGGGTGAACCTGCTTTCAGCTGCTTTCACTTCAAGTTAGTGACTCCTGTTTTCTGAAGCTACAGCTGAAACTTCAGCTGATATTGTGTGCACTCATTATCCATCCTTCTCTCTGTCCGTCTGCCAATCCATCCATCTGTCCGTCCATCCATCCATCTGTCCGTCCATCCATCCATCCATCCATCCATCTATCTGTTAATCAGTCCCTGTTAATCTGTCCATCTGCCCATCCACACATCCATCCATCCATCATTCAATCAGTCCGTCCGTCCATACATCCATCTGTTAATAAGTCCATCCACCCGTCAATCAGTCCATCTGTCCATCCATCATTCAGTCCATCCATCCCTTCAGACTCGGGGCAGACTGCACATATCACAGCAGTTGCAGTCTGTGGAAGGTTTTATTTCAGTGGTTAATTCTTTCAATCTACAAATAGTAATTTTACATTTAGACTCCAAACATCAAGCTGCTCCGTCTGCAGTGCAGCAGAGGCCTTCCCACCAGCTGTTTGACTCCCTCAGTTTCCTGATTATGTCATCATCCTGACAGCCTGACATGATCTGACTGATTACAGTGATGATGTTTCAGCACTAAATCACACAGACCCTGAAGCACTTGCTGATGACTAAGCATCTCCTCAGCCAACAATTTGCCCTGCTTCCTTAGCATAATGAGTGTGATATACTATTTCATATAAGAATATGACTCTCATTACTCCTGGTGATGAAGGTCACACCCTTCCTGCACAGGACACTGCAGGAAACCTGGGAATAAGCTGATTGTTCCTGAACAGTGCAAAAATGTGAGAGGAGGTGAAAATGCTGAAAATCTGCTGGTTAAAATTTTATATTTGCTCTTGTAGTAAGACATAACTGGTGGACACACAGTGGCTTGCAAAAGTATTCGGTGAACTTTTCCACATTTTGTCACATTACAGCCACAAACATGAATCAATTTTAATGGAATTCCACGTGAAAGACCAATACAAAGTGGTGTACACGTGAGAAGTGGAACGAAAATCATACATGATTCCAAACATTCTTTACAAATAAATAACTGAAAAGTTTCCAAACTAAGTTATTTTTCTTTTCTGTTTTAACTGACGAGAATTCTCCTACAGCAACATGGAACACATCTTCCTAACTTATGTATTTTGGCTGACACTTTTCACAGTAATGAAATAATACTTTGAGTATTGTATAGCTTTCAGTGGTTAACTGAAATACAAATACTGACACAATAACCATCATGCAATATGGCGGGACAATAGCGAAAGCTAGCTTACACAGCAAAATAAACAGTGCATGGTGGTTAACTGAAATACAAATACTGACACAATAACCATCATGCAATATGGCGGGACAATAGCGAAAGCTAGCTTACACAGCAAAATAAACAGTGCACAGTTCACCTTTTACAATGAACAACGATGACGGACTAAAAGTAACACAAGTTTCTGAGTTTGTAGAGTTTTGTGCATTCTAATTACCTTAACCAGGAGAAATAGTGAGGAGGGGTAAATGAACATACTGACATGCGGCTTTCGCTTTCACTCGTCTGCATTGAATCCCCCTACTGGAGACCTAAGGTATTACCAATGGATCAACACCTAAAAACCTCAATGAACTGAAGTAATGTAAAGAAGAGTGAGTTCCTCCACAGTGATGCGACAGACTGCAAACATCACTGAACTTATCATGGGGTGGACTCTTCACTGCCGAGAGTGAGGTACAAACTCTCTGTCACATGACTGTAGGAGCATGTGTGTAAACAAAATCATATACACTATACTGCCAAAAGTATTTTATTATTTTATTTATGTATTATATTATAATAAAAGTATTTGCTTGTCTGCCTTCACACACAGTCTTTATGGCCCATGCTTTGTTCACTGGTGTGAAGTCATGTTGGAACAGGAAGGGGCCATCACTCACACACAGGAAGTGTGCAGTGCTACTTCCTGCCTTTAGACCTCAGCTGTGAAGCTGCCTGTGCTGTCAGATGGATGTTAGACAGATGAGAAGGTCACAGAGAGGAGAAACAACACTGCAGGTTCCCGTGTTTGGAGTCTGCGCTGCAGGGCCTGTCATTATAAAAATACAGATTAGATCAGTCCAGCCTCTGATCTAAGAGGCAACATACATGGCAACAGTTTCAGGACACGTGCAGACGAGGGAAAATGGATACAAAGGATGGTGAAGATGGAGCTGCAAGGCAGGAGGAAAAGAGAAAAACCTCAGAGAAGATTCATGGATGCAGTGAAGGAGGACATGCAGAGGATGCTGGGATAGGATGAATGGAGACAGATGACCTGCTGTGGAGACGTGATGAGGGCAACCTGCTGAAGTTCAGTCTGAAACTGAAAAAACATCCAGTGGAGACCGCTGTGCCTCAATAACCACTTGTTACAGCAACAGAAGACCACGTCGGTGTCACTGCTGTCAGTAGGAACAGGAAACTGAGGCTACGGCTCACACACTCTCAAACCTGGACAACAGAAGCTGGAGAAACGTTTCCTGATCTGATGAATCTTGATTTCTGCTGCAACATTTAGATGGTCGAGTCGGAGCCTGAAATCATGGATCCATCCTGCCTTGACTGTGCAGGATGTGTAGATGTGGTAAAATGGGCTCCAGCAGTCCATCGCTGTAGATCCATTGTTGGAGAAATCTCTGTGTCAGACGCATCCTCATTATCAGTTCAGGCTAAAATTAACGGCACGGCTGCTGCAGCAGGAAATAAGCATCCGTTTACGGTGAATCACTGCAAACAGGGCAAAGGTGTAAACCCCAGCAGAGCATGCCTGCCATAGTCTGCACACACACAGACACACACACACACACATAAATACACACTCTAGTCAAACCATATTAGACGGTGGCCTGCTGGATTTTAGAATCAAGGATCAAACATATAGGGAGTTCATATTTATGTTCACAGGAGTGTGTGTGTGTGTGTGTGTGTGTGTGTGTGTGTGTGTGAGTGTGTGTGTGTGTGTTGTGTTTGGAAAGACATCAAACATCTTCAATTATTTCAGCACCTTGGGTGTCGTTCTCATTATCTACTTAGAACGACCAGTGTGAGAGGGTGTGTGTCTGTGTGTGTCTGTGTGTGTGAGGGTGTGTGTGTCGTGTGTGTGTGTTTTTATGAGCAGTGAGTTGAACAGCTGAGGAGTAACACAAACGTCCCGAAGATCCACCCACCTGTGCTGCTTTATGGAGCACGTGATGCAGAAAAACATTGATGCCAATGAAGAAGTCAGCGCTGGAGTCAGCAGACTTTCACTGAAACGTCTCCACTCAGACCTCTGACTTTAGAGATGGACCCCAAAATGACTCCAGTCAGAAGTCTCCACTCAGTTGTGAGCAAAGATGCAACCCTGCACAACTCACGTATAGTAAGCCACAGAAGTAACTTTAAACAGAGCACTATTACTAAATGTTTGTGGAACTGCTTCATTAATCGTTCATTGCTGTTAGTACAGAAAATAATGATTGTCTTAATCTTCCACCACCTGAGGCTTTATGGAGCTTTACAGTACGTTTCAGCCCTTTGTTTACTTGGTGCTGTAATTTTCAACCACAGCAGGGAACCGTTCTGCGAGAAAAGACTCGGAAAGCCCACATCAGAATGTAGAGAATAAACCATTTGAGAGCTACACATTTCATTTTCAGCCTAAACCAATGACATGCATTTATCAGGTGGACACAAATCTGATCAATGCCAGAAAGATCATTGTGTATTTAAAAGAGGCTTTACGACGGCTGCTGCAGGTTTGATACAGAGATGAAGAGTTGGGACTGAGAAAGAGCAAATGGTACTCACAAATACAGCGATTACCTGCTGATGCCAGGGGGGGAGGATTCATACCTCAGTTCAGGCAACCTTTTCCAATCCAGATGGTGACAGGGCAGGTCAGTGAGTGACCTCCTCTATGGTGCCGGATTAAAGAGCCTCTCGGATGAGCGCTTACGACTGACACAGCATCTCTAAAACCTAAACTCAAGTCGAACATTTTTAAATAATAAAAAGTAAAGTGTCACCATCCACCTGCCAGTCAAAGAGGCCATACCCCTAATAATGCAAACTTTAAGCCTTAATATAATGAATGATATTGGGAGACCAGAGCAGTTTTTATATAAGGCTGTGAACATGCTCACTCCTGAGAGTCTATAGGACTGGTTCAGTGCTGCCTCTGCTGGAGGTTTGGGTGCTTCAGGCTTCAGGCTTCAGCCGTGGCTGCTGATGCTTGTTTGCAGCTAAATATTTGCTTTCATCCAGCAGATGAAACCAGTTCTGTATGATCTGTATGAGCTGTTTTTCTGACCTGAGTGGACATTCATGAGAAATTTCTCTGCTCTGCAGGCACTCAGAGTGACTCAGCAGATTAATTTTTTTCATTCTCTGACCTGAGAGTGGACTTTACAATCGGCCCAGACATTTGTTGCTTTTTCCCCCGCCTGCTGGTCATCATGCATAAATTCCTTATTTCCAGGTGTGCCTCTGTGCTTCTTCTTGATTGAATTTGGCAAGTGGATGCCCCGGGGTCTGAATAAACATGCCCTGAAATCACTGACAGGTATTTGTCTGTGATAAACTGATGCATAGAAAATGTAAATAAGAACCGGTCGCTGTTTCTATATTTTGTCTGTGTTTTTCTTGACATATGAGGCCTTCTGTGCCTCGTACAGCAGAGCAACTCTCGCTCATCAATAATAATGTACAGTATAAAGCATGCTTCAGCTATCATCTAAAAGACGCAGGTGTATTTGCATACACGCCGTGTGTGTGTGTGCGTTTGTGCATCAAAAGCACTGAATCACATTATTCACAGTGGAGACTCGGGCACCAATAAAGTGCATGTGAGATGAGGCAGCCGAGTATTTGGCCTGCTTGGATGAAAATCCAAAGACTTAGCGAACGTTACATTTGATGTGGAAATTAAAGATTCAGATTCTCAGCGCGCCGTCTTGTCTTCGCACACCTCAGCCTCCACCTTCTTCTTCCTCTGCTCCTGTTTTGGGGGAAGGCGCGTGATCTAGATCTGTCTCCTCGTTCAGTCCGTAGGTCTCAGTTACTGTACTTCATTCAAAAACAGGTGAGCTTCTATTTTTGCTCCTGGTCCTTTATATTCAGTCTGCACAAAGGAAGAGCTGCTCAGTAAGAAGAAATAAGAAGTGCCATCACATCTTTCCAGGGTAACACATTCATAACAATATGCAAACAACTACAAATATAACCTTGGAACAAAATATCCTCCTACAATCAGTTCGTTCAGACTCATGTCTGATTGACCGTTTCAAGTCAAAAGGCTTTCTTGTGTCAGGAATGTGGCTCTATGATAAATCACACTGCACGTATCACACGGTAGGCCCATGTTTCCAGGGGTTCTTGTATTCAGAGCAGTCTCTTTGAGCCGCACCTCACTAACATTAGGAACAAAGGCCAGCAGCTCAGACTGAATGTGCATGTGTTCATGTGGTGATGCAGAAACTGTAAAAATGTTGTTCAGCTCGATTTTAATCTGCTGCTGAGTCTCTTTATCACTGCTGGAAACTCAATACTAAAATTACTATTGAATTAAGATATTCATTTGCATCAATATTGACACTTTGTTTCTTTGTTTCCTCCAGCTGGCACAGCGTCACACAGACACACAGCTCCCCCCCCCCCCTCACTAACAGCTGAAGTCGTTAACGTTCATCACACAGAACAACATTTTAGGAGGAAGCAAAGCTCCTTTTTCAATGACACTGAAGTATCAAACAGTTACGTAAATGCTAAGCTGGCCAGTGCACATGTTAGCATTAGCCGTTTGACTATTAGTTACCCAACAGTTAGCAGTTACAGAAGACAGTCCAGAGCTTGGAGAACTAATCAGAGCAAATAAACAGTGAAACAATGATAAATCCCTCAACCTCTACAATAATTATATCACTCATAACATCTCTGACTGGAGCAGGGGATGCTTACAGGGAGCATTTTGTTAATGAAGCCACGTACATATTTTTACCTTCATACTGTGAATGCTTTTAGAGGCTGTTGAAGTGCACAGGCGTGGCTCCAGATTCACTGTTTCTTCCCTCAGATCTTCATGAGGATTTCACAAGATATCTACATGAAATCTTTGGGACTGAGAAACATTTAAGCTCTGTTAAAGTTTTTACATCGTCCAGACATGATTCCCTGTGTCTCTGAATTTTTTAATAGTTAACGGGAGGATTTGGTGGAGAGACTGTACAACAAAGAAATCAGCTGATTCTGAGGTGGTCAGGTTGGACTGATTTTAGATGGAGTGACCAGCAGAGGGATGGAACATAGATCTGAGAAATCCAGCTTTCATCCATGTTTGGGTTTAACAGCAGCAGCAGCGGGATGATGTGTGAGCATACCGACCCCTCTAAGGAAGACGAATTATTTTTATCTTGTGAACGCAGGATAATTATGGATGGGAATACATTCTAATCTTCTGCATGAAGATAAAAATATAGAGAATATTTTTGGTACTTCAGAAGCTTAGCAGCAGATAGTTCATCAAAATCAAGAAATGAGGCCTGCAGCTCCATGTTTCACAAACAGCTGTCACCCAAAATCTCCTTTTATGCTCCAAAGTTAAATTTGGAACTCTTTGTTCATTTTGGCGACTGTGACAGCTTACAGGAAGTTACAGGAAGTGAAGCACCGCCATGACACGGAGCTTCACCCACTCCATCATTTCTTTGTGAGATTTCCAACTTATAATGTGGGCATTCTTTGGTAAAGGACTTTTAAAAATCAACCATCACTCAGCACATTTAATGGAGTCATGTTCATCTCCCCTCTGCTAGGAGTTGTGTATTTGTTCCCCTTCTTATTGAGCATATGGAGATATGACAGATACAGCACAAACTATGTGTGTTTAACAGCCGAGCATCCTGGCCTCATTAAACACACCAAACATGTTTTATTACATTACTGACCACCACACTATTTGCCATATCAAGAAAAAATTATGGAATCACCTTTCAAATCCCGGACAGATCTAAATATGCAAACTAAGTCTGTTTGCAGAAGGAAACCTGACAGAGCACACGCTCAGCCAACTTTTCTCAAAATATGAAGCTTACGTGGAGACGGTGTAAGAGGTCAGAGCATCAGGACAGAAACTCCAATCAGTATAGCCTAGAATACAAAATGCAGTAAAAACAAAGGAAACACAGACGGGACGGAGCAGGAGCCGCTGTTTGAGACACAACTGTCTGAAAGTGGACTCAGACTCAGAAAAGACAAAAACAAACCAGCACGGTGCTAAAGACGAGCAATTGCCCGCATGATGCTGGAATTTTTCTCTGATGTCTTTCCAAACAAACAAAGATGACTGAAGACGAGAAGCACATTTCCATGACAATGAATTTGGCCACAGAGCAGGTGCAGCACGGCAGCAGCTGATGTATTTTTAATGAGTCCATCTTTTTTCTTCCACTTCATCTGAAAAAACACGATTACATTTTTGGTCTCATCTCTGTGAAGCGAGGTGATTCCATCATTGTTCCCATGTCTAAGATGATTAGTTCAGTCAAATCTGTGTGTGATTAAGTAAAACACTGCATTAGTCCCGCAGATCGTGAAAACCTTCGCCCATCTGTGGGCCACTAATGTAACTAATGCCTCCTTTCTCCTCCTGCCTGTGGCCTGGATATTCACCTCTCTACACTCCCTGGAAGAACATCTCAGTTCCTAAAAATCAGCTCAGAGTAAAATGGGTCATGCTGTAACACTTTGTGAATTTAAAATATGAAAAGTTGTGCTCAGAATCAGAGATGAGTGCTGTTGTAAATGACCTGTTGGAGCACCTCCTTACATGAGTCTTTTTCGTGGATCTGTGGTGGGGGTGAAGGCGAGGAGGTGATCAGGGGGGGTTAAGGGATTTATGTTTTCCTGTGCCAATGGGAGAAATTTGCCCTCGGGGCTTCCTGCCACAAACTTTGAGATTTTGGAAGCATCTAGGTTTAGCGAGGAGAGCGATCACTGGTTCTGGGTTCAAATATTCCACTTCAAGAGTATTAACCACACTTCTTCTAGCTTCCTGATTTATTTCCTCTTTCTCACAATACAATAGAAAAGGATAGAATGGGCATTTATTATCATTTAGAATATTAACCGTTAGAATGGTTCAAACAGCACAACAGAGGGGAAGATGGAGATGAGGCAGGAGAGGAGGGAGGAAAGGAGGAACGAGGGGAAGAAGAGATGAGAAATAGAAGAAGAAGAGGGAGAGGATAGAGGGGAAGGGGGAGAGCATGAAGGACAGGATGGAGAGGAGGCAGGAGAGGAAGGAGGAAGGAGAGGAGAAGAGACAAGGGAGAAGGGAGGAAAGGAGAAAAGAGGAGAAGAAGAGATGAGAAATAGAAGAAGAAGAAGATAGAGGGGAGGGAGGAGGAGCAGAGGAGGAAAGAGAGGAGGGAGGAGAGAAGGGAGGAGCAGAGGAGGCAGTGCTGGAGGTGTCTCCCTCTCCTCAGACAGAGACGCAGAGCGGCTACGCGCAGGCTGGGCGCTATAAGCGCGCGGAGCTGCTGCGCGCGGACAGAGGCGTCTGTGCGCACGTGAGTATGGCAGCAGCGGCGCGGAGCTGTGACTGAAACCGGGAACCGTGAGGCGGGAAAAGTCCCGCGCAGACGCGTCGGCATGCTTCACCCGGACACCCGCGCGCCCGAAGGTGGCGTCACGCGCAGCTCTGACACCCGCGCGTGACGCTGAATGGACCCGATGCGACTCGTCGACCCCCGGCACCTCCCGCAACTGATGCCCCTGGAGGACCGGGATCCCACCGCGGCGACGGGCACCCTGGGGCCCCGCAACTCCACGCCGGCCGCGGGAGGAGGTGCCCCGCAGCATCACGCCGTGCCCTGGGTGGCCACCCTGCTGGCCGGCGTCCTCATCGCGACCATCGTGGTGGATGTTATCGGGAACCTGCTGGTCATCGTGTCCGTGTTCAGGAACAGGAAGCTGAGGAAAGCAGGTACACGCGACCTCCCGGTAGATGCTCGTCAGCAGGATTTCTTTGATGTTTTGGAACTTTGTGATTCCAGAACAGATGTGACCAGATGTTCGGTTACATCAGTGAATGTGTCTCTAAGAGCATGAATCGTTTTATTTCTGTTCGATTTAATTGATTTCATTTATTGAACTCTTTTCTGCTTGAATAATTCTACTTTTCTTTGCAGGTTGGTTGTTTTATATTTTTGTGCTGCAGAAATTTTCCAAGATTTTAGATAAATAAACTCTAGCTTTGCATTTTGCATGTATTTCTTTTGATTTAAAATCATCTTTTGTGTCATTTGTTCTGTTTTATTGGATGTTTCAGTCACCTGCGAAGCGCCTCTAACTTGCATGAAAAGCTAATAAAGTTTAATTGGCTGATCCGATGATGAGATGAAAGGACCTCAATTTGCTCCTGTGTTGGTCTGTGAGCACATAGGAATTTAATCATTTGGGAGTTAAAAATGAGTGGATTGATCCATTGGACCATTTTTCTCAGGGCGATGGCTCCGACATGGTTTCATGTTTGTGTAGCTCAGTATTTTTGTGTGATATTCTGATGATATCCTAACTGATAAATCTTATTAAAAAACCATAAAACAGTCATAATCATGCAGTTACTCAGTTATTGTAATATGCCTACAGAAATATTTAGAGAAATAAAAGAAGCATGTGGTACCCTGGGGTCCTCACAGAAGCCACTCTAACATCAGCCTGAGGGGCAGATGAGCTCCTTTAATGGCTCTTTTATTGTGAAAGTCTTGAAGAGTCTGAAGTTTGACACTCAGGCACTGACGAGCTGTTGGCTCATGCAGAGGATCAAACTCTCCGAGACTCCCCGACACGTTTGAGGTGTGAGAAAAACGAAGCGCTGGCAGCCTGACAGCTGACTCACTGTGATCGAAGCACCTGAGCACCTCCTGCTCATCAAATGCATCATCATCACAGGTTCTGATAAAGCACTCACACTCCTTCACTGCACTTTTCAATACTCACATATTTCCCCATGAGTTATTTGGCAGTTTTCACATTCTGGTGATGCCTGACTTGCTGCACCTGCTCGTAGTCTCTCCTCACAGCGATACGCAGCACAGGTCAGGGTGCTGGAGATCAACACATTTTACACAACCTGCACCGTACTGCTGTTTATCTCCACAGCTGCGCAGAAAAATAAATTCTGAAGAAAGTAATGCATACTTTACTTAGTCATTGCAGAAAGTAATTAGATTGCTTTTGCAGTAACAGTCTAACACTGAACTTTTTTCTTGAGGCCACACGTCCTGCTGCGTTTGTACGGCTCTGATGTCGTGTTGATGGACTGTTGTTTCAGGCCTGAGCTCGGTTAAATCTCCAGTGTCACATTTTTCTCCCTCGGTGCAAAAAACCAGAAGCAGTCATCACTCCAGTTAAAAAATGTGCATAGTTTTTGTCTGAAATGTGGCATGAAACAGCTCGCTTCATCATTTCCACCATCATTTCTTAATGTCTGGTACTAAAAGGCATTTATCACAGCAGCATTTTTATGGATGAGGCTCCACGTGGGCATGCTCAATCTTTAAAATGTAATCTAAACCAATGAAAACCTGTCTTTGAACCTTCGATCTGCACCGTCTCTCAAGTGGGCTGATTTCATCGACTTTAACTCGTTTAGCAGTTTTCATGGTGCTGTTCAAACTTTTAGCAGTAACCTTTATCCTCTGGAAAAACAGCTGATCTCAGAGAGCATTATTACCTTTTTGTTAGTATTATCATGGACACCGTATCAGTACTACTGGATCACACAGGAAGACTGGAACAGATGAAGAGTTTACTTTGAGATGGTTGAAGTAACCTGCTGAATCTGAGGTTTCTTTCTCTTTGTTGAAGGATCAGAGTGCTTAAAGTGTGAGCACTGACACTGTGGTGGGTTTACATCCTGCTGAGAAACTCCAGATAACAGAAAGACTTTCTTATCCAGCCTTTTTAAAATTCACATGAAGGTTGGTATAATTGCACATCTGAGAAATTATACCTACAGAAGCTGGTAGGTCTGGAATATCCACTTTACACTGTATAGCTAATTGATTACAAGGTCATTCTGTACCCTCATCTCGTTTTTCTGTACTTCAAATGAGACCTCTGCAGTGATCATCTTCTTTTGGAGGGTTATGATAAAATAATGCGACAAAATGCAGAAAAAGAGAGCGTGGTCTACAGATCTGAGCGCACCTGTTAATGATCAATCCATCATTAACTCTCCAAACAGAACAAGTGTATCTGCTATGCAGCAAATAGGAAAACGAAACCAAAAGCTACAGTTCCTCTAGTGTCCAGCAGAGGCAGCAGCAGAGAGTCAGTCCCATCCGGTGTTTAATTCTGATGTCATTAGCCGTTTCTGGGTCCAAATTTTGCTTCAGGTCCCTAAATCAAACGAACACTGCGGCATCACTGAGAGTTACAAACTGTCTAAATTCTTGACTGTCTAAATGATCAGTGTGGCTGCTCTACCAGGTGTAACAATAAAATTTAACATCCAAGCATCCATGAAAACAGAATTTATGAAGTTTAACAGATTTAGAAGTTAACAGGGACTTAGCTCGCTAGTTTCCACCTAAAGATGATATACCATGTTCTGACTGAGGGATTTCTGTAAGATTAAAACGTACAACTCTGTTATCACTTTAGACATAATTGAAGACAGAAAACTAAACAGCAGTAGGGTTACTGAGGTTGCACTAGCTGGTGTATAATGATGTGCTACGTGGTGGCTAGCTACACAGCTATGGTTAGCATAATATAAACACAGTGAAGCTGGAGGATGAACGTGAGGGTTCCCGATGGTTAGGGACAAATGCACTCACATGGCAGGATGCTGTAAATGGACCAAACTTCAGTCAGGAGAACAACTGAGATAATCCCTCCACAATACGAGGTTAGTCGTTAATATACTGCTGCATGGGCTGGGATGTAGTTACATCGTAAGGGTTTAAAAACTGAGCTTTAAAATGAATAGTGGTAATAAAACCTGAGAAAGGCAGACAGTGATTACTGACTTCAAGATACAAAGCATTAAAACATGTTAAAACACATCAGCCTTAACAAACGCAGAGTAGTTTGGACCCAGAAGCAGGGTTCATACGTCATCACTTAAAAACAGGATAGACTCCTATGTTTAAAAAAAACTTGTTTACAGCCTGATAAACAAACTATTTTAGTGTCTATAGATAATTTCCCCCTTTATAACACCTGTATGAGAAAGGATGTTTTTAAAATCCCCCTTTTGCATTATTAGGGGTGTGGCCTCTTTTTTACTTACAGGTATAAGGCGATGCAGAAAGCAGTAGCTGCTAGCTGTCTGCTAGGTTCCAACTGGATTTGGAACTGGACCTCTGGACTGTGTTTGTGCTGTTGGAGCCTTTTGGAGCATTTTAGTGAAACTATCTGACCAATAATATGGCTGCAGGGAGGTTACTGTGGTAACAGACTGTCCAAGACATCTGAGCTACAGTTTTGGTCAAATTAGCTCAAAACTGTGATCTCCACCCTCCCATCCAAATACGGTACCCACAATTCCACAGGATCAGTAACCTGGAGGCTTTCTTGAGTTGGTGCTGCCTTTTTAGGTTGAAACAATGAAATTAACCACCTGTCTTTGTAAGTAAGGCCTCAGTCAAACATGCCTAGAGACCAGATAGCCCCTGGCAACTTATGGGTTCTAGGGAAAAATGTGTCTTCTCCAACTGTGTTGGTGAGTGGTTGTGAGTCACAATGAGAGTGATGCACTGAAAACCTCGTTGTGATCGTGCCACACTCACCTGTAGTTTGTATCAAAGACACCGTCTTGTCTGCCAGCTTACTAAATAGCCACACAGCAATAGTAAATCTTGGACAAAAAAATGTGCAAACTGGGAAAATTGCAAAACATTGCAGAAAAGTTGTTTCCTTCACAAAAAATATGAGTGGCTGCATCAACCTGCTAGGGACCAAAGCAGCGGAGAGGTTTTCAGCAAAACATTGTATACGTCTTTGTGACTGCTGCCAGAAAATGACAGCGACCCCTCACTAACCACCAAACGTGGGAAATAAACATTTTTCCCTAGTGACTGGAGGTTGCCAGACTGTTGCCAGCTGGTCTTCAGGCCTGTTTAAACAGGCACGTCTACATTTATCTGAAGGTGTTCTGAAGATTAAAGATCTATTTGCATGTTATGAAGGGGTTCCACAGGGCTCCATTCTTGGGCCAATTCATGCTTTTTTTAACAACCAGCCTGATAAAAAAAAAAATGCCTTGTTCTCGCTCTCAAAAGTCAATGTCAGTCATTTTCATTTAAAGACCCTCCCATTTCACATACAGACCGACATCCAAAAAGTGCCAACCCAAAAGTTGGCTTCATTGACCTCACGAGTTATTCCTTCTGTCTATCCCTAAAGCTTGCACTGAAACTGAAACTGGGAGTTTCCTCCACCTGGAATTATCTCTGTGAGCTGCTTGTGCCAAATGTTCATTTTAAGTGACCTGTAGTCTGTAAATATTCTGTTTGATCTTTTGATGCATGCTCAATCATCAAGGTAAGAAAGTCCCAAAAGGTTGATTCTGTTCATCTGGACGTTTTCAGTGGGAGAAACGTTTAGTCACTCATCCAAGTGACTTCTGCAGGTTTCCCCAACCTTATAAACAGTACATTTGCACATTAATAGATTCAAGATTCAAAACGTTTATTGTTATGTGTACAAAGAAAAGCATTTCTCTATGCAATGAAATTCTTTCTCTGCTGTCAACACACAGATGCTTGTTAATATGTACAAATAGAACTAGAACAAATAAAATACAAACAGTATGAATGGAGACAAAAATTGAAGTATTAAATAGATTTGTGTGCAAAAGAGCTATGAGCTTAATGCTGGTTTGATATGTAAGATGACGTGATGTGCAAAAATTATTATTACTGTTAAAATAGGTCAGCTGTTCAAGAGTCTGATAGCAGTGGGGAATGTTCTAGATTTCACACTTCTAAACCTTCATCCCGAGGGCAGAAGTGTGAACATTCCGTGTTGGGGGTGTGTGGGGTCTTTGAGGATGGAGGCGGCTCTCCTCTGGACTCTGCGATGGTAGATGCTCTGCAGAGAGGGCAGCGGGGTCCTGGTGATCTTCTCCGCAGTTGTTATCACTCTCTGCAGGTGTTTGCAGTCCATAGCAGTAGAGCTGCCATACCATGCAGTGATGCAGCTGGTCAGTGTGCTCTCCACAGTGCAGCTGTAGAACCTGCTGACGATCTTGGCCGACATACCAAATTTCCTCAGCCTCCTCAAGAAATACAGCTGCTGCTGAGCCTTCTTGACCAGCTGTGTGGTGTTCAGTGTCGAGGTGAGGTCCTCAGTGATGTAGACGCCTAGGTACCTAAAGCTGCTCACCCTCTCCACTTCAAGCCCCCGGATAAACAGCGGTTGGTGAGGCCTCCTCTTCTTCCTCATGTCCACTATCATCTCTTTTGTCTTATCAGTGTTGAGGGTGAGGTTGTTGTACTCACACCATGACACCAGACAGGCCACCTCTCTCCTATAAGCGGCTTCGTCCCCTCCAGTGATGCAACCAATCACTGCTGTGTCGTCCGCGAACTTCAGTATGGTGTTATCCCTATTGGAGGCGACACAGTCGTGGGTGTACAGGGTGTAGAGGATGGCACTGAGGATACAACTCTGTGGAACGCCAGTGTTTGTAATAATGCTGGCTGAAGTCCTGTTTCCGATCTTGACGGACTGGGGACTGCCAGTCAAAAAGTCCTGTAGCCACTCACATTCAATTCAATTCAATTCAATTGTATTTATATAGCGCCAAATCACAACAAAAGTCGCCTCAAGGCGCTTTATATTGTACAGTAGATCGCACAATAATAGATACAGAGAAAAACCCAACAATCATATGACCCCCTATGAGCAAGCACTTTGGCGACAGTGGGAAGGAAAAACTCCCTTTTAACAGGAAGAAACCTCCGGCAGAATGGCTCAGGGAGGGGCGGCCATCTGCTGCGACCGGTTGGGGTGAGAATAGGGTGGGGTGTGGGCCGAGTGTTGCCAGCTTGTGAGTGAGCTTGTGTGGGATGACTGTATTGAAGGCAGAGCTGTAATCAACAAAAAGTACCCTGATATTAATATGCAAATTGTGATGACCACTGATCAAAGACCATTGATGTATGTCATCTACATACTTGGGTAGGATAACAGAGGCCTCTTTTCCACTTCTTCCAAATTGGCCACAGTGGGTGAAACTGGGGGAACCCATGGCACACCCATGTTTCTGCCTGTAGTACTGACCCTTTTATGTGAAATATGTGGAATGAGGACCCAGTTCCAAAAGCAAACACACAGACATTGTCATACAGACAATTGGTCTTAAAGGTGCACCCTGTTTATGTAACTTCAGTAAACCATACAGACTTGGTGTAGATTACCCTGGGTATAGCCTGTGGGATGAGGTCCGGTCAATGGCATTGTCTTGTTCTAACTGCTTCAGACAATATATCATCCTCTTCCTGTTCTTCTGGCCACTGAGAACACTCTGTATTTTGCTGGTGTTTCTGATGCTCAGCAAGTCAAACTTCCTTTGTTGCCTGGTCTTAGACTTTTCATGCTGTGCTAGACGAGCCTTCTCAGTGAATTCAAACACCTTTTGAAAAGTATGCTCATTTAGAAGCATTGTAAGTCTCTGTGAAGCCGCCCCTCTTTAGATTTTAGCACAAACTGACCTCACCGACCATTGTTAGTCAGTTTATAAGGTTAGGGAAACCTGCAGTCAGCTGAGACTGAAGAAGTGGCGAATGAGTGGCGAAACGTTTCCCCCACTGAAAACACCTACGTTCAGATGAACACAATCAACCTTTTGGGGTTCTGCCTAGGTCACCAGTCTGTGGCAGGGCTAACACATAGTCACAGGCAAACACTCCCACTTGCATTCACACCTGTGGACAATTTAGAGTTTCCAGTTCACCTAACCCCACTGACTACATGTCTTTGGACTGTGGGAGGAAGCCGGAGTACCTGGAGAGAATCCACGCACGGGGAGAACATGCAAACTCCACACAGAAAGACCCCGGCCTAATGGTGGAATCAAACTCAGGACCTTCTTGCTGTGAGGCAACAGTGCTAACCACCATGCCGCCCTTGTTTGAATTAGCAGGTAAATAAACACTGGGATGATTATCCAAGATCATTCTTTGTCACCTTCTAGTCATTCCATAACACTTGATCTCCAGAGCACCACCTTGCTGTGGTGATAAGTTATTAAACCAACACATTCTGTTGATCCCTGAGCCGGGGTTGGATGAATTATTCACCTCTGTCATTTATTCTTCTCACTGCCTCCTCAGATATCTGATCACTCATCCTGTCCTCTCTTATCACTCCTCCCCTTCCTCCCTTCTCTTCACTAGCCTCATCTCCTCAATTTTCTTCTCAGTTCTTCTCCTGCATGTCCATTTTTCTCCTCTCTCCTGCCTTTCTTGTCCTTTCCACTTGATTCATCCTCTCCAACTTTTCGTCTTTCTCCCTCTCTCCACAGTGTCCTTTTTTCCTTCCTTTTCAATGACTCTCCTCTTCATCGCTCTTCTCTTTCCTCCTCCTGTCCCATCAGGTCTCTTATCTCTCAGATTTTCTCCTCTCGACTGCATCCTTCTCTTCTCTCCTGAGGGTAAATAATTAACCTCGTTTCTCCATTTTTCTGCTCTCCCTCTCCATCTACCCTGTCAGAGATGCATTACTTGATCACTGGTGTTACACTTCATCATGTCTCCATCACCACATCTACACGAGCCCGACAGACTACCTTCATTCCTAACCTGCAAACTCTTCTTTCAGCTGCTCGTGCTGAAAAAGAAGCAGAGATTTTATATGTAAAGTAATTTCAGAGTTGGGCTGCTCTGCTCAGGTCTCAGAGGGACTGTTCAAACATCGGTGGAAGTGCAGTGTATCAGCGTCGCTAGTAACTGGCTGACTGCCCAAACTCTACCTGTTCAGCTCGTTTTCTGGCTCTGAAACTGTGCACTGTGTCTAGCAATCAATTTGATTGAGTCAGACTGTCCTGTTTGATCTCAGGATCAGCACATCAGCAGAGCTCAAACTTTTCCGAGGACAGTCCCGTTGGGCCGGAGCAAACCACACAAAGCTGCTTCATTCATGAACCTCATACATCTGTCGTTCATTAGCACTGCAGACGCAAATGCTCATCTCAAATATTCATGAGTAACAGCTGCAGTACAAAATGCTCTTACTGCAGGAAAAACATCTGGACGCATCTGCAAGTTCACTCACAGGTTTCAGAAGAAACTCTCTGACGTGCTTTTTTGTAGGCTAGCCTGGAGGTTAGCCTCACCCTGGATTCATTAGCAAAAACAACTCAATTGGATTTTGCATTATTGCTAAAACAAAATGATCTGTGGATAAAAATCTTCAGGATATGTTTGTTCAGGGTGATTAGGCTAACTTTGGGCTGTGGTCACATGACTTTCATGATGCTAAGTTTTATCTCATTAAGCCTCTTACTCTCTGGGATGTGCAAAACCTTTATGAGTTCGGTATTTAATGGACATGGGCACAAATACCATGACCATGTCCCACAGTTCACTCGGCTCTAGGTTACAAGAAGAAGTGCAGATTAACATGCCTTTTGCTGCTAGTGCTGCACCCAGAGGGAAATGTTAGGTCAGCAGCTCTGCAGGTTTTTGTACAACTAAATTTAGAAACACTCAGAAACTACTTTGACCTGGAGCTGCACAGTGTGGGGGATCAAAGCGCCCAGCTTCACCCAGGGTGGAGTCTGCATGTGGCTTCTCTTCAGCTTCCTCCAACAGTCCAAACACAGGCCTGTGACCTTACCCACTGATTCTGAATCAGCTGTAGGTGCGAATGGTTGCCTGTCCACAGTGGATGGATGGATGGATCACATATATCTCACGTACAGATGCGTGATTACGGTCAGTCTCTCTCTGCTAATTCTCTTTTCTTTGCTTCAGTGTTTAAACTGAAAGAATGAGACGGAACCCAAAAACACTAAAATAATCTGCTGTGGAAGTCAAACTTCCAGCTCGAGGAGGAGATCTGATTCCTCTTTGTGTGTTTTCATTGCATCTCATGCTTTGGTGGCCATTCCAAATTGAATTGCACCCTGTGGAGTTTTACTTTTTTCCACTAAAACACAGCTCAATGATCTTTACTGCACAGCAAATACAAAGTTTCTTTTTTTATGCTCAAGCCAGCAACGCTCAAGTAGAGAAAATCTGGAATGGAGTCAGGGCTATACCAGGTTTTCTGCTTCCTTCAGACCTCTAATGTGACCATGAGCTGTGGTCATACAGCTGTGAGGATACAAGGGCCAGAAACGAATCCTCTAAAAGGTGTCCTGGCTCAGCCTCAGAGGCCAGGTGAGGAGCTCCGTCAGAGGGGGCTGACTTGCTGGACATCTCCTTAGTGAGGTGTTTCATGTCCTGCTCGGATGAGCTGGATGTGTCTCCAGTTTTTGTGCGTCCAGTCATTGCCTGCATCTTGATTTCTGATCACCCGAGTGGATGCGGGCTTTTTCTTGTTGCTGGTTTTTGTCAGACCCTCTGCCCCTCCATGCTCCTTCACGTTACTGCTTTACTTTGTGGATTGTTTCTTTTGTTTGACTGGATTTGCTTATGCTCTCTGCCTGTACTACATTAGTTTTGGGGTTTTGGCCTCCATTTTCCAAACAAATGCATGCGTCATATCACCTGGATGTGCATGAGACACAGGAGCCAGACCTACTGGTGGATTAAAAATTTGTTAAATGTGTAAGAAACAACATTTCTTTTGCGTCATTTTAATAATTTGACAATTTTAGCATTTTATGAGTCACTTAAATGATTTCATAAATGAGTAATCAATATGCCTTCTTCTCATGAACTGTCTGCACAGGACCACAGTTACTTAAAAAAACTGCTCTGAAACAACAGCACAACACTTCATCCTGAAGTCTGTAATACTCAGATATTTAAACATATGTTGATGGTCAGCGTGTGCTCACAGATGGAGTTTGGTCAGTTTTAAGAGTTTTCAGAGTTGTGATGGTGGGAGGATCCTCTGAATCATGACAAGCAAAGCTGAGCTGATGGCTTTTTTCTGGAAGTTTGTGCAGTGACAACTGGAAGGCAACAGGAGTAAGTCTGCATGGAAAACCATATATATCTCTCTATATATAATGATATACATGCACACTGAAGGCTTAAGTACTTGAAGTACTTCACTATGTTGTCTTTTTTATGTCTGTGAGGAAGTGAGTGAGGAAGAGGAAGTGCAGAGCAGCGGAAAGCATTTTAATAAAGTTCAGATTAATAATGTGCTTTATGCTCTGCTGAGTATCAGACACACAGTCTGTCTTTTCAGTTCTACAGAAAATGATCATTAAACACAACATGAGGAATTGCTGTATATTTTGGACCATAAGGCGCACTGGATTATAAGGTGCACTGTCGATGAACGGGTCTGTTTTCATACTTAAGGCGCATCGGATTATAAGGCGCATTAAGCGGAAGAAAATGGTCAGATAAGTCAGAATTTACTCAACTCATTCTTCTTGCTTCCTCCACTTCCGTACCATTGATTCATTAATGTTGAATTCTCTCACAGCTGCTCTATTCCCATGTTGTTGCAGTATATTAATGACTAACCTTGTACTGTGGATGGATTATCTCAGTTGTTCTCCTGACTGAAGTTTAGTCCGTTTAAGCATCCTGCCATGCGATTGCATTTGTCCCTAACCATCGGGAACCCTCGCGTTAACTTTTATCGAGTAGAAAAAACTTAGCATTCATCCTCCAGCTTCACTGTGTTTATGTTATGCTAACATAGCTGTGTCGCTAGCGATCACGTAGCACATCATTATATACCAGCTAGTCCAACTTCAGTAACCGTACAAAAGTCACTGTTGTTTAGTTTTCTGTCTTCATGTATGTTGGAAGTGATAGCAGAGCTGTACCTTTTAATTTTTTCAGAAATCTCTCAGTCAGAACATGCTATATCATGTTTAGGTGGACACTAACGAGCTAACTTCCTGCTAACTTCTAACTCCGTTAAATTTAATAAATTCTGTTTTCATGGATGGCTGGATGTTAAACTTAATTGTTACACCTGGTAAAGCAGCAACGCTGATCATTTTATTAAAGATGAAAGAATTTAGACAGTTTTTAACTCTCAGTGATGTTGCAGGGTTCGTTTGACTTTGGGACCTGAAAGAAACCCAGATTTTGGGGACAGATTACTCCGCGAGGCTCCTGACTACAGTAGCCGTAATGGTCCGACAATCCATCAAGCGGTGCGGCTTCATAGCTTACCAAAGTCGTACTAAAACATTTTTCGAGAGATTGAGCACCATGTACCACATAAAATCGGTTCGAGGTCAGTAAGCACAACCAGAATTCATACATAAGGCGCACGGGATTATAAGGCGCACTGTCTATAGTGCGGAAGATATGGTACTGTGTGTTAAAGGAGGTTAGATATGATCAATCAATTATGGAGCATTTACAGGCCACCTGTCAGCATGTAAAGGAGTGACTGTTTGCTCCTGTCGGCAGGACTGCTGTCCAATAATCAGTCTTAAACTGGCAGACACAAGCACATGTTTTCACAGGAAATCTTTATGAAATTAAGCATAATTAGCTTGTTTGGACTGTTTCCCCATAATGAGACGGTCTCATGGGGGTATTTAAACTGATGGACTTTAAAGCTTCAGCTTCCTAATCTTGTCACAACATAATGGGAGGAGGCACAGTTAATTCCCATATTTTCCTCTCCTTGCCTGAGTTCTGATTCTGGTTACATGCAGACTGTAACTGCACCCTGTAATGATAACAGCAAATCATTATTTGCCTAGTATCATGTTTTATGTTGTTAATACTCCTAGACTGTAGGGGGAGCTAGATAGCTAGAGGGAGTTACCTCTGAGCAGACCGTGATGGCGAAGCTTTGTTTACATGTGAACCACAGTTCGATAAAATACCTTGTCTTCAAGTAATGGTGTCATTCTTGAGAACCCACAACAACATAAAGAAACAAGACACACCCCACCGGTGAGTCTTCACAGAGTCCAGGGTCACACTGAGATCACAGCTTAACCAGCGGACAGGTGTCAGATCACTCACAGTGTCACCGGCTTTCATACAGAAAACAGAGGTGGAACTTTTGATCTGTACCAGAACCCCTGGGCATATGCTAAATAGGCATTTTCCTGTTTTTTCCTTTCACAGTAAAAGTTTTTGACATCTATAATGTGTAATTGTTATATTTAAAAAAAGTCTTCAATGACCATATGAACATTTCTTAAATCACTGCTCTTATATTGATTTTTAGACACAGAAAATTGATCTGTTTGTTTGTGCACATTCATCCGTCCATCAACCGTCCGACCATTCATCCAACCGTCCATCCAACCGTCCATCCAACCATCCAACATCTGTCCAACCCTCCATCCATCAATCTATCCAACCGTCCATCAATCCAACTGTCCATCCATTCATCCAACCATCCATCGATCCAACGTCCATTCATCCAACTGTCCATCCAGCAGTTCATCCATCCAGCCATCCATCCATTCATCCAACCGTCCGTCCATCCATCCAACTGTCCATCCAGCCGTCCATCCATCCAACCGTCCATCCATCCATCCGTTCGTCCATTCATCCAACCATCCATCCAACCGTCCATTCATTCAACTATCCATCCCAGCTGTAAGATTAATGTACTTCACGTTTCATGTGTGAAACTGTCTGCTGTGTGTTGTTGGGTGTTCTATAGAGAGGGTTAAAATCTGGTTCCAGGCAAAATCCTTGCTTAGAGCTGCTGTGTTGATCAGACAGAGCGTTTGCAGCTGTGCTTTCTGTGCTGAACAGAAACAAAACTGAATGCAGCTACAACCGACCTCCATCACTCAGCCTTCACTTCAGGATGTCGGCTCAAGTACTTTTGTTCCAGCTGCATAATTCAGGCCATGTATGGATCGCTACAGATGTGCTAGCTTTCTCGTGGTCCCCCTCTCTGAGCCCGAGTCTGCCGCAGGTTTCTTCCTGTCAAAAGGAAGTTTTTTCCTTCCCACTGTTGCCAAGTGCAAAAAAAAAACTGAATCAAATTCCAAAATCCAAACAGAGGACTGATGAGATTAATGTGGCTAATGAACACTTACGTGTGGCAGTGGTCAGCCAGCAGTGCTCACAGGATCATCAGGGCCACGGTATTAATCTGTAATGCCATCCATATAAGTTCAGATTTAGAGCAAAGACATCACACTTTAAATGTATAATTAATAAATGTAATTGTCTTTATTGAGTCAGAACAGATGTGGATGTCAGGACAGCAGCAGCAGGAGGCAGGAAGCTTAATGAGCCTCTTTTCCTCTCTGACATTGTGTCTCATGAGGCTCCTGGCCACCCGCCCCACCTCAGCTCGCTGCTGCCACCTCTCACCTGCCCGAGGATTCAGACGCTCGCTGAGCCGCCAGCACTCGTGATTTATTTGATGTAATTTCCTGTAAACTGCTCCGACACTTTCTCATTGGCTGTGTGCTCCTGCTCTCGATGAGGCAGAGGAGGCAGCTGCTGCTGGAGGCAGAGCCTGACTCTGGAAATAAATTTGTTTTATAAAAATACCTGCTGTGTTTGTTTGTACCATGGGAGGAGGTTTAAAGGGGACAGACCTCTGAGACTCGATCTGTGGATCTGTGGGAGGTCACTGTTTGGATCCTGTGTGGTTCTCAAGGTGGCAGGAATGCTGGCTGGCTTCTTCCTCTACATCCAGATGTTGGCTCTGTTATTGCCACCCACTTATAGAGATTCGCAGTTTCATTTTGCAGAATAGGCACAAACAGATGTGGCTATCAGAACAGTTAGTTAAAGCCATTGGTTTAAACTGATCAGTTTAAAATGTTCTCAGTTTAAACTGATCAGTTTAAACTGTTCTCAGTTTTAACCTCAGTGTGGACATGAATGAGTTGTTCAGCAGTTGTTGCTGAACAACTGACTTTAGCCGTGCTGGTTTATCCTCCTGTGCTCTCCATCCTCGCTAACAGCCACTTCACTAATTGCTGAGTCCATTCGATGATCAAAGGCTGAGAAGTTTCGGCGTCCGCGCGCTCGCAGCACCAAGGATGCTCTGCTGATACAAAGCTTCAAGGCAGCGAGCATCAGCCTCGATGTAGCTTCAAACAGCACTCTAAACATTGCTCCTCTCCACTTTCCACCAAAGCAGGTTCTTATTAATTCATTTCAGAGAAAGGAGGAGTTCGTTAACACCTCACTCTGAGTCCTTCTTGAGGTAATTGAAAATGAATGTGTTTGTTCAGCTGCACTAGTGAAATATCCAGTGCATGTCCAGTGGTGATGCATGTTGTGAATATTAGAGAGCTCATTTCTTGACAGCATGTAGAACAGTGGTAGAATATACTGGAGTGCAGTTACGCGAGTAC
Organism: Oreochromis niloticus; assembly: GCF_001858045.2. Classification (NCBI taxonomy): domain Eukaryota; kingdom Metazoa; phylum Chordata; class Actinopteri; order Cichliformes; family Cichlidae; genus Oreochromis; species Oreochromis niloticus. The sequence goes on along the minus strand of NC_031966.2, from coordinate 6,258,107 downwards.
AGTACTGAAGTCTATGTTCTGCTGCATCCTGCCTTTATTCCACTATATGCCCTTTATTTTATCCTTTTAGCCAAAGAAATGGCAAAATCATCAGTCTCCTTGATCTTATTTTGAACATTTTTTTCACTGCAAACCAGCTAGCGCTGGTCTTTCCTGCCTCGTGCCCTTCATGCCGGCTGCTCAGGTTCTCAGTCAGCTGCTGGATGATATTTGGCCTCACTACACCACAAATTCAGTGTAATTTTGTGGTAAAGACACCCATCAAATAACCAGAAAATGGAAGACACTTTAAAATGTGTGTATTTTCTGATGGCAGCATTGGTATCTTGTGTTGCTTGAAGAGTTTTTACCTCATCAGTCGAAAGACGTGCATTTGAGGGTAAATGGTGAGTTCAAGGTGGCTGGAATATTAGCCTAGTGACTGCTGGGATAGGCTTCGCCTGCCTGGCGACTCTGAGCAGTTCACAACATGGATGGATGGATGCTTAGTGAGGCAACAAAATAAAAACGCATCTAGACATTAAAGGATAGAAGAAGCTCTAACTGTTTCCCCTTTACTGACAAGTTTTGACACCTCTGTAAATATCAATAAAGTTGTGTTTTGACGACCATAAGAATAGTTTGGGGGTTTTTCCACAGGCACAGACCACCGTTGCTAACTTCCAATGCATATGACAGACACTTCTCAGGTCCGAAAAGAGAAATAACGGTTAGTGCTAGCAGGCTTTCAAAGGGTAAAGAGTTAACAGATGGACAGACAAACGGAAAACTTTTTCAAAGCTGTAGACGGCTGCACTGTTCCTATAATCTGCCCCTGAATATGATCCAGTTTCCAAACACCGCTCTTTAAATATTCCATTGACAGAAAAATATCTTTTACTTACAGTCTGAACCCTGGTTTCTGTCTGGAGCCCAAGGCAGTGTCTCCTGTTTCACTTCAGCAAGGTGAACCGAGCTCAAAAAGAGACAGACGCCTCCCTGCCTTCAATATGATGGTTGCTGGATCAATAACAGGTGTATGCACGATTGATCAGATACGAGTTTTATTTGCTGCGTGACGTTTACAGCACGTGCCGCATGTGCTCCTTCAAGGAAACATCACGCGGTAAATGAGGTGCAGAGAGATAGTGTTTGTGAAGCAGCACAGTCACATCTGCGCTTCTTCCTACAGTGCATTAAAACACTCAGGTGGAGTCCTGATTACTTCATAGAGGGCTCTTTGAGGGACGAAGCTCCCTCGTGGGGCTGTCTGCCGTTCGTCTCGGTCACTCGGTTACAAACACTGGAACATATGGACAAACACTGGACTGGACAATTCCCACTCTGCTCCCTCTGCAGAGCTGATGGTCTGATTAGATTTTGGTCCCACCAGCTGCATATGTTTGCATTTCAATGTGGAAAAACCAATATCTCTGAAGGTATCAGAACATCTCAGCAGGTCCAGGAGGCAAAGATCACTCCACACTGATAGAAATCTCTGAGCTGATTAGGACACGTTTGTATTAATGAGCAGGCTGATTAGCATTGTGGACTGTGCTTCATTTATCATCTGAGTTGCAGAGTCTCAATGTTTGTCTTTGTCTGATAAAAATCACCGACTACACTCTTGGAAGTCCAGTGTCTTAAAACCTTGGGAACTTTTGAGAGACTCATTAAAGCAGAACCTGAGACAAATATCATCTTCCTAAAAGATGGACAAAGCCACTTTGATGGCAGCTACTGGACCGTGGAGTCCTGTTTCTTTAGTGTAGAATGTGGTGTTTTAAAAAGCAAAGTGATGGCTGAGGAGCTCTACTCGCTGATGCTGTAGTGACCTGTCAGTGAAGTAGGCGGGCCTTAAACTGTGTTAGGTAGTTAAGGTCATTGGTTGGCTCCCGATCCATAGCAACTGTTGATTAATTGAGTTCTTCTTGTCGTTGTTATAATGGAGGCCAACCAAAGCATTGCTGGTCTGCCTCGGGACCTTGTTCCTTCTGTTCTTCCAACCATGATGTCCTTTTCCAATAACTGTCCTTTTCATGTGCAAATTAACTGAGTTCTACCTTCATTATTTGCCTCTCTACAGGCAATGTTGGCTTTATTTCTTCCAACATTGATTTGTCGGTCCTTTGGGCATCCATGGCACTGATAAAATCTGTCTTGAATTCCACATTTCAGAAACACTGATTCATCGACTGTCCTGTTTTCTTTTTTCAGCTTTCACAGCTCTAGGTGAGCGTAGAGAAAATAAAACTGTACTATAGATTTGAAGACTTTATCCAGTGACTTCATCGTTGCTTTAACATTGCTATTCTTCTTCTGATTTCAAATGATTGATTATTGATCCTGACAGATTAAAGTTCTTGACCTTTTCTTTTTCATCGTTATCTATGTGGAAGCGGCCATCTTTGTAGTTTTCAGTCGTCAGGATTTTGGTTTTAGACATATGGAGTAGCATTCCAGTGTTCTGGCTTTCTCATTAAACAGTGCTGATTAGGTTCTTCATGTCTTGGGAGCTGTTTGCTATCAAAGTGGTGTTCTCTGCATATCTGAGGTTGTCAATATTTCGTCCTCCAATCAAAAACCTTTCTTCATTATCCATACTCAGTCCATACTCAGTCCTGACAGCAGCTTCTTGGTTTTCAACACAATGTTCTTGCGAGGTTAATCAAATGGGTAGAAACGCCTACGACCTTTAATGACCTCCAGAGTTTTTGATGGTAAAGTGTGTCACATAATCAATAAAGTTTAAAGTAATCATAGTTTCCTGAGGTCACAGACAGAAGGCTCACAGATTCAGAGGGTCATACAGCCAGGCTTCTTTTGGAAACTAGAGGTGTCGCCCCCTGCTGGTCATTAGAAAGAATACCGGTTTAACTCTGCGCTTTAGACCAAGTACCTGTCTCTGAGGTGTTCTTCAGTTTTGCATTCATGCACAAGGACCCCAAATATTAGACAGCAGGCAGTAAACACATCTGCAAGTCTGCTCTTTTGAGTACTCGTCTTTGTGTCATTATACCGCAGAGCAGCCACATTATGGGACAGATAATTAAAAATATCTCCAACAGGGCAAACATAGTCCAGTATCCTTTTCTCCTCACCTATTACCAACCAACACAGAGCCAGGTAACACAGCAGGAGGGACATCGCAGCAAAGGGCAAACGCAGTAATAAAGACAGAACCAGCTACTAATACTTATTGAGTGGCGATTAACGAGGCCGTGTCTGTTCTCGCAGGTGCAGCTCTTTGCTAACTTTCCCTCTGCGACCTGCAATAGACGCAGAGTCGCCATCCAGAATATCAACGACAGAGCGTGGCCGTAATGAGGATGATGATAAATACTGAATGACGGGAGGAGACGGTGTCATTAAAGCCACCTCCGTTAACAGCCCCGCTCCCCCAGCATGCTCTGTGATATAAGCTTCGAGCCTGCGAGTCGTCTTTTGTAACTGGGAGGTTGAGGATGACACAGCTTGGAGTTTCTGCTTCCACTATCAATCAGAAATCCCAGTTGTCTTTCTTTGTCAAAACGTTTACTGTAAATAACCAAATTGAACGTCCATTTTAAAAAAGCTAAGACATGACATTTGAACAGAAAATCTCTTTAGCTTAACTTTGATGCATGACAGTAACCTTGAACCCACTTGCTGTTCAACCCTTCTCTTTGCATGGGGCAGCCAATCAGAAGAAAAGTAGGCTTAAAGGAAGGAGGAGCTTAAACAGCTAATTTCAGATACTCTGCCAAACTGAACAAACCACCACTTCATCAGCGTCGATAAACAGAATAAATAATAGAACAGAAATAGCATTGGGCAGCATTTTCTTCACCTAAATTGCTGCTTGTGTGACTGAAGCTTCAGGTAGCACTCCCGTGTGTTTGTTTTTGGTCATATGAGCCAGGACGGGATGTGGAAAAGTAATAAATTACTCCCAACCAGCAGCTGGTTTTGGGTGGACGGCTTTGGGAAAAACTTTGGAGAGTAGAAATCGGCTGATTTGCAGACTAACCCTGCTTCATTACATTTCGGGGTAAACAGTCTGTATGTGAGATAGGAAACTTGGCAGTTATACTAATGCTGCTCAGAGGCAGGACAGTTTAATGCAGGGTGCCTGGTACAATGGCTTCAGCCGTGGGAAAATATAATTGAAATGCAGCACGATTCACTCAGGGCGGCAGGTAAATGTTAAACTCTTAAATCAGGCCCTCAAACTTCATTTCCTTGTGTGGGAGAGAGACCTTTACAGCAGATCAACGAGCCCCAGCTTTCTTATTGTTGCAGAAGTCGGCCAAGCAAAGAGCTGATAAATTGGAATAAAATTTATCAGCTGCAACTGTGGCTCAAAACTGATGTTTATGCCTCTGCTGGGAACAATAGTCTATTATTAGGAGATTTCTTTTGAGAAGTTCTATATGGAAGTGCGCAAGAGCAGCTCGGGACAGCTGTATTCATTTGCCTGAATGATGGTGGAGCCATTAAAGCAGCAGTGATGAGGTTTGGCGAGCCTAATGATGCAGATGCTATTAAAGGGAAGTTTACAGGGAATGTGATCTCACAGGAAGTTGGACTTTGTGCTTTTCTTCTTCTTCTACTTCCTCCGCAGACATCCTGATTTGTTCAGCTTTTACTCTGAAAGAATTCACTTCTTTCCTTTAATGTTGTGCTGACTAGCAGATATAGTGATGCCTTAAACAATAGTTTAAGTCTGTGCGGGATTAAATATAGTGATTCCTAAAAAAGCCTGCCGTGTGTGTGCATTTCCATGCCTGTGATCCAAGTATCTCCTGCATTGGATGAAGCTCTGGTCACAAGCCCAGAAACTACTCAGCTGCTGGTTTGTCCCCTAAAACAACTTTGAAAATGAAAAATGACAAGTGTCGCACTAGTACTATAAGGCAGTGCACCACTGCCATTGGACATTTTGTGCATAACTGATATTCCCCAGTGTCTTTTACACAGTGGAGTTATTTCACAGCCTAGAAAATAGAGTGGTCTGAAACCCTACAACATGTGGAAAAGACACCACCATATCATCACTGTCACAGGGGGAGGGGTAACCAAGGAAATGTTGGAGATGTTTGTGGTAGATGGAAGAACTTTGTTTTACTTTAATACAAAGAAAACTCCAATGACTACTCGCAGTCTGAGAGCGAAGTGCTCTAATAGGGTGATATGGTATTACAAGGTCATTAAGATAAGATGGGGCCTGATTATATAAGACCTTGTATGTGAGGAGTGGGATTTTAAATTCTGGATTTAACAGGGAGCCAATGAAGGGAAGCCAATATAGGAGAAATTTTCTTTCTAGTCCCTGTCAGTACTCTTGCTGCAGCATTTTGGATTAACTGAAGGCTTTTCAGGGAGTTTTTAGGACATCCTGATAATAATGAATTACAGTAGTCCAGCCTAGAAGTAATAAATGCATGAACTAGTTTTTCAGCGTCACTCTTAGACAGGATATTTCTAATTTTAGAGATATTGCGCAAATGGAAGAAAGCAGTCCTATGATATGATTCAAACCACTGCAGTGTAGTACTGTTTCAGTCTTTGTAGTAAATCTCTTAGTATAGCCCAAACTCAGTCCAAGTACTTTTTACTAACGTAATGCCCAGACCAGACTCAAACGCTTGTGTGATTTCACATGTGTGTCTGCCACTACATCTTAAAAGTAACACTAAGGTGTGTCCACAAGTGTGATGAAGGGTAAATATGATGATGAGTGCTACAGGTATGAACATGTGATGAGTTGTAAGTGAGAATGCGTTGATCTGACTTATCTAGCTGATGACCTGCCTGAAAGATTTTTGAACTAAATCACATTTATACTGACAGCTTGTCATCCTCCTCTGGCTCCACAGGAAACGCCTTCGTTGTGAGCCTGGCCTTCGCTGACTTGGTGGTTGCCATCTATCCCTACCCGCTGGTGCTCACTGCCATTTTCAACGACGGTTGGATCGCTGGCTACATCCACTGTCAGATCAGTGGCTTCCTCATGGGCCTCAGCGTCATTGGCTCCATCTTTAACATCACGGGTATCGCCATCAACCGCTACTGCTACATCTGCCACAGCCTCAAGTACGACAAGCTCTTCTCCAACAGCAACACCATGTGCTACGTCGTGCTCGTCTGGGCGCTCACCATCCTCGCCATCGTCCCCAACTGGTTTGTGGAGTCGCTGCAGTACGACCCACGGGTTTACTCCTGCACCTTCGCCCAGTCCGTCAGTTCACTGTACACCATCGCCGTGGTGGTGGTGCACTTCATCTTGCCCATTGGCATTGTCAGCTACTGCTACCTGCGTATCTGGATTCTGGTCATCCAGGTGAGGCGGCGGGTCAAGCCAGACTCGAGACCTAAAATCAAGCCACACGACCTCCGCAACTTCCTCACTATGTTTGTGGTGTTCGTGCTCTTCGCTGTCTGCTGGGCGCCGCTGAACCTGATTGGCCTGGCGGTGGCGGTGGACTCCACGCTGGGTCGTGCCATCCCGGAGTGGCTGTTCACAGCCAGCTACTTCATGGCGTATTTTAACAGCTGCCTCAATGCCGTCGTCTACGGCGTCCTGAACCATAACTTCAGGAAGGAGTACAAGAGGATCGTCCTCATCATCTTCAAGTTCCACTGCTGAGATGGAATACTTGGAAATGCAGGGATTTTTATCTTTAATGACACGAAAGATAAAAAGAACTTTACCCTGACAAGAAAATAAAACAGGACTGATGAAATGGAAAGAAAGCAAATAAAGGTACTGTGGAAAGAGGACAACAAGAGCACTGAGTGGGAGAGAAAAATAGGAGCGCTTTAATAGCTGCAGGAGGAGAGATGAAGGGCAGACAAAGTGAAATAAATGTTGCCACACTGAGAGTTATCAGTGATGCCTTCAGGGAAACAAGGAGACTAAAAATGCAGAGAGCGAGGCAGAGGCCAGAACTTGGGAAGCACTCCTAACTGGGGAATGTGTTTCATCCTGACTTTCTTGGGTAATGAAGTCGTGACTTACTGTTCAGATGAGAGCATAATTCATTGTGTTTAATTAGCAACATAATTAAGTTAAATGTGGGGTCATTGAGTTGAACAGCATCCTCTGTGAATTAGATTCAAGGCAGAGCTCTGACACTGTGATTTTTTTTTTAAGAGGTCGATGCCATTCCTGTTCCTCGATTTGTCACAGAGGACGAAGATAACGACGAAGATGACAAAATGGCTTTGAGGAGAACGAAGACGCATTATATACTTTTAAAATTGCAAAATTATTTAAGGTGCGACACATTTTTGAACATTAAGGCTGCGAGAGACTCTGTGTGTTCACAACAATGATTGGGATATTTTACATGTAATATTACTAATCTATGTAAGAAGGTAGCAAACTCTCACTGAGGACAGAGGGGGACGATGGAGGACTTGTCCAGTGACTTCAGCTTTGGACTAAGAGTCCCAGTCTGAAGCACAAAAGTACTCCATGATATGGGCCTGGTTCCTGCAAGACTGGTCCTAACTAAAACTTAATATTTGTTAAGACCAGCCCAACTTAAACCTAGTTTTAACTTAGGTGTCCATCCGTCTATGACTGCAGAATGATAGAAATGTTGCAGAGTTCACCTATTTTTACCAACCAGCTGTTGTGTAATGTAATCCAACAAAAACAGTTGTTCAGTGACTTCATTGTCATTCAGCTCTAATAACGAGCCCCAAAATTCACATGAAATCTGAAAAGTTGCTACACGGGTTAAAAGACAGGAACACTTTTTCATCAACATTAACAGCATCACTTACAAAATCCATCGCTTCTAGCAGCCACGGTTTGGGTTTCTGCTTTATGGTTTTCTGTATCACAGAGTTTCCTGCACTCAGCTGGTGGCCGTCATGACATCAATGGAATCACGTGTATGCAAATTATTACCACTTAGAAGCTGCTCAGGTCACCTGCAAATGGTTTAATCACCAAGTCCTTTTAAAAAGGAGCATTAAAAGCAGCTACCTGTGCGTTTGTCTCACGCACTGAACTTTGACTCCACTGCCTTCGACTGCAGCTGACACCCCTGGTTCTGCTCAGCGTAGCAGCTCACTTCTCCACCTGCTGCATTTTCTGACTCTACATCTCACAGAGAAGAAGAAAGACTGCCATGGACAGCTGCAGTTCAAGGCAGTGAACAACGATCCATTAAAAATGCAAATAAAAAATACTAAAATGAAGTACCCCGTGTATTCGTGGGGTTGTTAGTAACCCAGGTTCACACGCCCTGGTAAAATCTGTGCGGGGGAAACACTATGCTGTGCTTTTCTACTGATACAGTAATAATTACTCTGACTTCCAGTTCTAGTTGTCTGGCCAAAAAGTGGGAGATGACGCATGGATGACCGACACACGCTTAAAGCTCTGAGATCCCAACAGAAAACAATTGAAGTCTGAGTCTGAGGAGTGCCACACCTCACCACATCCACCTGTGTTCCCACGGCGTACACACCGGGTCATGTATCCACAGTCTTAATGCCCAAATTCCTTCAAAAAAAGTGTGTCAGAAAATGGTGAAAGAAACATGTGCAAGAGTGTAAAACGTCCCCACACCTGCTGCCAGGGCACTGAGGAAGATACAAGCTTTTTTGACTTTGTGAGGCCTGAAAGTTAAAAGTGTCATTAATCAAAATCCACTTTTAATTTAAAGCAGCAAAAGTTGTTTCTCTGTCGTTCTGCTGTTAAGTGTAACTTTGCAATGATGCTTTCAGGACTCAAACGTTTAGTTGGACCTGACAGCGTGATGTATATGGAGAGGGGCCGGGGGTACAATATGCTCCAAAGAGGCTGACTCTGAGACTGTCTCTCTTCATTGCATCATCACCTTCCTCTTCCTGAGAATGAGCGGCACAGGTGTGCCACAGCCTCTCTGCACTGCCTGCACGGCGTCTCCGTGTGCGACCCTCTGCAAACACACAAGGAGACAAAAGGATGAAAACACAGTGTCTGTGTACCGCTGTGTCCTCCCACATGACCACAGCCAGTCTGAGTTCAGCAACCTGAGACCATCAGTGTTCCCTCACAGTCGCACGAGTGCGTCTGCTGTACACACGGAGTCTGAACACAAGCCGAGCATCAGAGAAACAGGCACGAGTCATTAAATCATGGTAACGGTATTCTGAACACGTCACTGTGCTTCATACTGCCGGGGAGCTGAAGATGAGTGTTGCATATGTATGAATAAGCTGTGATAATCTGCCTGTGCTTTGGTCCTATTTTAATGAGCTCACTGTGTGTGTGTGTGTGTGTGTGTGTGTGTGTGTGTGTGTGTGTGTGTGTGTGTGTGTGTTCTGGGACCAGTTTAAGGGTCCACTGAGGACCCTTCGATGGCACCAGGGCCAGCTGTTGGAGGGAGAGCGTGTTTGTGTGTGTTTTGTTCGTTTTTTGTGCCAAGATGTTGCCGGTTCAAAGTCAGTCAAGGTCTGAAGTTTAAAGCCAAATGCTCCTGTGTTCACGTCTTGTAAGCGCAGGCAGGTAATTTACAGGTAAAACAAGAGCATCTGACAAATAATCTGACCTCACAGGAAATCTTCAGCGAGCTGCTGTGAGTCTTCACATCTGTCCAAGAAACAGAATGAATGAATTTACCAAGAATTAATTTACATTAAATGAAGGCCAGCAGGAGTTAAGACTAGTTTAACATAACAACGTCTTGTTCGTTTTGACTCCAAGTAAAAAGAAGCCGTCCTCCCCCGTCTTCGGGGCAGATCTAGGACCTGTGGGATTGATCATGTCTCTGCTGCCTCTGCTTTGCTAGTTTTATTTACTTTATCAACCTCCAAAGATGTAACTAAGATAATAAATAGTAATATGAAGGGAAGCTGTTACTCTCAGATTAAGCTGGACTAATCTAACCAGCTTCCACAGACACTTACAGCGAGTCTGAGAGGTGAAGCTAATGTAAAAACCTAAATTCCTTCTAATGACAACCAGCTGGCGGTTGGCAGGACACCCGTGGATCGATGCTGGATTGGATTGGCATCTGAGGAATCTGCAGGTCAGTTTCACAGCTCAGGCTCTCTGTCAGCTTCCTCGAGATGCTCCCGATGTTCTTAGGCTACGTTCACACTGCAGGTCTTAATGCTCAATTCCGATTTTTTGATCAAATCCGATTTTTTTGTCTGCTTGTTCACACTACACATAAAATGCGACATCAAACGCGCTCTAGTGTGAACGCTCAAAGCGGCCAGCATGCGCAAAAGAAGATGTCACACACAACTCGCTCGGTTTAGACCCAGAGCAAACAATATTGTTTGACTGATTGGCCTTAATATAAAGACTTCGGACTTTATGTTTCCAAATTTTTGCTTTAAGTTATTTTGTTATTTACATAATAATGCAAATAACCTAATAATGATCCTTTTTGCTGTTTTAGAGGAGCGGTGCTTCAAAGGATAGTTGCAGATTTCTGTCAGAATCTGCAGAAAATACAGTAAAACTAAAATGTTCACATTTCTCCAACGTGGTCTTCCTAACAGTTTCACCGGATGGCAAGAAATCGTTCGCGATGTCCTATCGGCCGCTTCTCCGGCGCTGATAATTGGCGTCTGTCTTGTGTCAGTGACGTAAAAGACGGATTTAATGCGACTTGACCGTTCACACAGCAGTCGCTTTCTAAAACATCGGATATGTATCGGATTCAGTACCACATAGGAAAGGCTACGTTCACACTGCAGGCGAAAGCGCATCAAATCCGATTTTTTTGACCCTAAGCGACCCATATCCGATCACGGTATGACAGTGTGAACGGCACAAATCCGATATTTTCAAATCCGATCTGGGTCACTTTCGTATGTGGTACTGAATCCGATACATATCCGATGTTTTAGAAAGCGACTGCTGTGTGAACGGTCAAGTCGCATTAAATCCGTCTTGTACGTCACTGACACAAGACAGACGCCAATTATCAGCGCCGGAGAAGCGCCCGATAGGACATCGCGAACGATTTCTTGCCATCCGGTGAAACTGTTAGGAAGACCACGTTGGAGAAATGTGAACATTTTATTTTACTGTATTTTCTGCAGATTCTGACAGAAATCTGCAACTATCCTTTGAAGCACCGCTCCTCTAAAACAGCAAAAAGGATCATTATTAGGTTATTTGCATTATTATGTAAATAACAAAATAACTTAAAGCAAAAATTTGGAAACATAAAGTCCGAAGTCTTTATATTAAGGCCAATCAGTCAAACAATATTGTTTGCTCTGGGTCTAAACAGAGCGAGTTGTGTGTGACATCTTCTTTTGCGCATGCGGGCCGCTTTGAGCGTTCACACTAGAGCGCGTTTGATGTCGCATTTTATGTGTAGTGTGAACAAGCAGACAAAAAAATCGGATTTGATCAAAAAATCGGAATTGAGCATTAAGACCTGCAGTGTGAACGTAGCCAAAGTGACCCAGATCGGATTTGAAAATATCGGATTTGTGCCGTTCACACTGTCATACCGTGATCGGATATGGGTCGCATAGGGTCAAAAAAATCGGATTTGATGCGCTTTCGCCTGCAGTGTGAACGTAGAGTGCCAGGGTTCATCCGAGTCACAGGACGATCAGGGCATTTAATGTTGCGGCTGATGGTGCAACAGCACTGGGGTAAAAGAAAGCAGCACAGATGAAATAAATGAATAAAGTGGACAAAGGCTTGAATTCATCAATACTCGTGTTGGAAGCTAGTTAGAGCAGCTCGATGAGGACAGCGGCAGCTTTAATTGGCCCACTGAGGGTTTAAAGAAGCACAGTTATTGGCTTTCTTTTTTTTTTTTTACCTGAATTACCTGCAGCTGTGTGCATCTGAAGACTTATTTCTCTTATTTTTTGTGCTAAAAAATCAATGAAGCTCGCTGTTGTTTGTGTGTTTGGATCAGTTTTAAAGAAACAGAATGGATGTGAGGGGCGAGCGGCAGCCGGTCGCTCTGAATGACAATGTTCTGGTTTTCCTTTCATACGCTGTTTTGCACATCGCCGTGGAGAATGTTTCCTCTGAATGTTTGTAATGTCGATGAAACAAAAGAAACCAAGCGACACCTGAAATCCATGTCTTAATAAAAGAACTTTCACTGTGAGCCGCCGGCCTCCTCGCTTTACTTCACACAGAAACAGCACGCTCACAGAGACACTGATCCGATTTACTTTAACTCTGGTTTCTTCATTCGCTGCTGCTCTGTCTGCAGCCAACGCATTCATTTTATTATTTCTTCCTCTCTTATAAAGTCAATCTCTCTCTCTCCTGCTGGTACACCTGTCCAAGTTTGTGACTGATTACAAGCTCTGCCTCTTTCAAATGAACACATCATAGCTCGACTGATAAATCCTGGGCTGAGTTATCGAGTTGATAATGACCTCTGTGATTGATCGATGAGTTGGTGCGATTAACTGATCGCAGTCTGAACGACCTCAGATCCATCTGCTGGTTCCAAACTTTAACTGCTTTAAAATACAGGTCAATATTTAAAAGCTGATGCAGGTCAAATACATACAGGTTACTGAGCGCTCAACAGCAGTTAAAAAGTTGCTGTTGCCGTGGTGGCAGACCGAGAGGAAGCGCTTCCCTCGACATTTCTTTGTGTGATTTCAGTCGAGCCACACTGACAGCTATCTCTCTCTGCACTTCAACACGTGGCCCATCACCACATCACCCTGTGTAATCTCAGGTCTGTTGCCGTGGCAATGGGAAGATCAGAAGGGGGACCTGTCAGTTTGGAGGAGCTGTCGCTGTGAGCAACACCAGCGGTCAGCCATCACCTCCCCGCCAGGAGAGAAGAGAAGATGAGAGATAAAAGGAAGTGAGATAAGCTGGAGGAAGTAACAGAGTGAGTGGAAATAAACGCTGGCAGCACAGGTGAGTCGAAAACAGCAGCCACACCTGTAAGATTCAAATCTGAAGCACAGCAAACTGAGAGCCTGAAAACACCTGGAGCACAGCTGGAGCTGATGCAACATGTGAGCGAAACTCAAGTTTCCATCAACAGAGACAGCGTGTTTCATCTGACCCCTCCCCCCACCGCTGCTTCAGCCGGCTGACGAAGACCTCACAGCTCTGTCGATCCTTGTTGTTCTTCCGCTCTCACGTTACCTCATTGACCTTATTACTAATAAAGCTGTAACCCCAACATAAAAATTATCATTATCACTCCTGATGTTCACACCCGAGTCATGGTCTCTCTGAGGGCTCACCACAGCGGTTTGATTTTAAGCCAGATGTTCGTCCCAACATTCCCATTTAATATATATATATGTATAATTCTCTAATTCACTCATTAAGCAGCCTGAATGGCAGCTTTGCCTTTTCTCTTCCCCTGAGTGTTAAGATCACACTGACCTTCAGCCTCAGGTGCCCTGGTCCCAAGTACACATATGTGTTTGCTATGGACAGTGAAAACCAATTCAGAGTTTTCATCTCCAAGTGACTCCATCGTCGCCTGCAGAGTGCTGAAGTATCCTTGGTGCAATGCCCTCCAGTCTGAGCTTCAGCCAGGAGGGGCTTATGTATGGTGAAGGTGGTTCTTTGAGGGGACCCTGGTTTTGATAGATAAAGGTGGTTTGCTAGCCTGATACTGGCTAATAAAAGTGGTAAGTGCTAAAACCTCACCCGATTTAGATTCTGATGGAAGAGAGAATAAAGAGGAGGCGAAGACCACTTCAAGTGGTCAGGATACGGGAGAGCAGGAAATAAGGAGGCATTTCATCATCACATGACCTCTGCTGAATCCCACAGACTCCTCTCGTACTGACAAACACCATCTGACTGTCTTTCTTCAACCATCAGATTATCTTTAAATATTCTAAAAATGCCCCAAATCCCAATTTCTTCATATGTTAATATGATTAATGTTGCCATGACAACTTTATCACTACCTGCTGGTTTGCTCCTGACAGTCCTTGACATTTTTTTTCGTTTTGCTTTCTTGTGGATGGTGATATTTTCCAAATGACAATGTAAGAATTCCTGATTTTAAAATTATCCGTGTACACGTGGACGTAGTTTTAATTCATGGTGGGTTTTTGCATTTTGAAGCAGGTGGTAGGAGGTTTTGGGGATAAGTGAGAGGAGAGGAAGTGAGTTAGAATGACAGGAGAAATTCATTTCTTGATGCATCTTCAAAGAAAATTGCAAAAAGGAGGAAGACGAAACATCTCGTCTTCGCTCTGTTTCTTTTTACATACAAACACGTAGAAATCACAGGAGCTCTTTGCACAGCTCTTTTCCTGCTCGTCCATTCTGCAGGTGACACTGCGCTCACGTTCTCACAATGCCGTCGGCTGTGAGCTTGAATTTTAATGCAATGACCCCTGGATGCAGAAAGTGCTCCTCAGCTTCACAAGGTTAGATCGCTATTGGACTCAGGAGAGGCGCCCGCTGATGAACAGCGAGTAGCTGAAGGATCCTCGCACGTCAGCACACACCATGAATCAAAACTGACCTCACTGATCCCAGAGGATCCAGAGACCCTCACAGGCTCTGCCTCTTGTACCTGTGACCTCGTTCTGTTGGTCACCGCTCATGTCGCCCAAGTTCAGTTTTACTGGGTTTGAATTAATCAGAAACAGAATGATGGCTGGGAACGAGGACCTCATCCTCATCAAGGTCTTGTGTACGACCAGGGGCTCAAGCTCACACAGAGAACACGTGACCCTGCAAACAACGCATCCTGTACAGGAACCAGATCTATTTGCAGAAGTGTCGCTGGTGTGGCTTTTTTGTCCCTGCTAGCTTCTGTTAGCAGCTAACAGAGGCTAACAGTGTTAGCTACTGTTATTAGCAGGGTTAGCTAACTTTATAACTTTGTGGGACTCTTCGTAGATAAACTGTAATGAAGCTGTTTATCAGATGCAACATGATTTCTGGGACACCTGAGCCAAACTTAGCCAGCCATCTTGTGTGTTTTTGCTCCGCTGGTGAAGGGGAGCACTCGTCAGATGATAAAACACAAGGACGATCGTTCACATCTCGAGTCTGAAGCTGGAGACATGACTTTAAATGTCCCTCCAGGGCAAATGACCGCATGGAGTGTGTTCTCCTCCACTTTTGGTGTTTCACGTATGTGGCTGATCTGTGAAACACCATTAGTCCTAAGGCAGAAGTCCTTCCTGACCATTATATTTAAATATGGTGGGGAAACATAGCAGCTTTATGAGTATGCTTTAATTTGCAGGAAGATATAAATACACAGTAATAAATGTATATGTACAATATCTTGTTTCTATTTTGAATAATAAACTGTACTGTAAATTGTTTGTCCCTGGTTCTTTAGATGAATCTATGAAAAATACCAACGCTAACATGGTTTGACTTGAATATTATTTTTGCCCAACAAGGTGATTACCAAAGAGCTGTTGGCTGAAACCTCGGCACATCCCAGCATGGTGCAATGTGTCCTTAAAAATCTGACAAAACTGGACCAAAGTGATAGGTCTAAAAACTCTACAGCAGAACAGTATCTGAAAGTGAGGGGAAAGAAGACAGACATCTCTACTCTGTATTAATAACACATGTTAATAACACAGAGTGGTGGCTCAGATTACCATCTTTCCTGTGATCATTCAAACAGTCTGATTAAACAAGCAGCTGTGGGGATCAGGGAAAGTATTTTACTGCTGTTGTTCATGATCATCATCATTACCATTGCGTTGATGTTGCATTCAGATGTGTAAACATACTGGTATCATATTAACTTTTATTACAGGTGCAGTTATAGTCACTTTAAACTGTTGAGTTGAATTTATAATCTTAAATGCTTTTGAATGCTTTTTATAATCTCAAATGTTTATATGCAGATTACATTGCATTATAAAAGAAAGGCCTAACTCTGAGTACACTCTGTGCCAAAATAGACAGGAAACTGCATGCTTTGCAGATAGTGAAACTAAAAGCAGAGTCTAAGTGCAAGTTATTTTGAGGAGCTGTTTGGATTATGCTATTTGAATAACCAGGTAATTCATTATTATCTTTTATTCATTTATATCTTTTGATTAAGCTTTTAGTAGTGGTTCCTGATTAAAACATTTGTTCAACCTATTACATATATATAGTTTTAGTTAGGTTATTAGGTACATGAGAATTGGCCTCTCTTCTCATAAGACAAAGTTCGTGTGAGGTCGACACACACACATACACACACTTACACAGTAGTTAGACTCAGGGGTAGGTGAAGGTTCAAATAATATTTTGTAAAAGCTTGCAACTGCAAAATTGTGTCTGCACAAGTGACAGTGTGCCTTGAAACATGCTGCTGATGTTCCAGACGATAAGCAGGGCGTCCGGTGGTGACAGGAAGACACCTGGGATGGAGATGAGGCGATGTTCTTTTCTAACTGTGTTAAAAGTTGCTAACAGAACATTTGTGGTTTTAACTTATGCATGTGATGACGTATGAGGGGGGTGTCAGTAAACATACCCTGATGTTATAAAACCATTCCTGTGTAGTTATTGGGGCTGTCTGCGTACAGTGTACATCTCCCCACGCTGCGTGTGTTCATTAAAATCAATCGTTTGACCAAGCTCTTCTGGACCATGGTTGTTTTTACACTCCTCCTCAATATTGAACCTTAACACAGCTAACGATATCTTTAGTCTCCAGAGTGTCGAAGAAAAGCTGCGAGTTTTACCAACACTGCATGTTAGTGTCTGCGTGCAACTCTGCCAAGGTTCAGCTTTAAGCTTTACTGCTGCACACAAACACAAGTTCTGCAAATCCAAGTGAAGCAGTGGGAGGTGAAAGTTGCTGTGTCAGCAGTTGTGGCTTTTAATTACCAGCTGTTTGCAAAAGGAAATAAGGAATGTGGTCCCTTTGGGCTGAACTGGTGGCAGAAAGTCACCTAATTGTGTTTTTTCATTCAGTCCGGCTGCTAATTGGCTCCAATGTGGCTTCAATTACATTTCCTGTGTGGGGTTCATGGCTTTAACCAGAGTGCTGATAAAGTGAAACGTCATCCACAGAAGCTCCGCCTGGGCCCTCAGAACGCTCCAACAGGAAAACGTGTTTCCAATGATGACAAACTGAAGCAGCGTCCGCAGGGAAGCGCTCCTTATCTGCTCGTCATGGCGCTGCTGACACCAGGAGTAGGATGAGAAATCACTTCAGTGCAATGGAACATGGTGTATATGAAAAAGGCATTTTCTTCAGGGATATAAAGCGCCTTGAGGTGACTGCTGTTGTGATTTGGCGCTATATAAATAAAATTGAATTGAATTGATTTTAGTAATTAGAGACTTTTCTGTTTGTTTACACTTGGACGAAAGGCCAATGTTTTAGGTCACTGAAAATGAATCTTTGAGATTTTATCTTGCAGCGTCAAAGTAATGTCATGAAGATCTGAGCAGAGTTTTGTTGTCACCATGTTGGTGTGACGAGCGGAGAGTAATTCAGACTGAGACTACACTCAGAATAATACTCAATATTTGAGCCCAAAAGCATAAAACGATCTGAAGAGTGTCCCTGTAGGTTCTCAGTCATCCTAAGTAGCTCAGAAAGGAAGTGACTTGTCGCCTTTAAGTTCACCTTCATCCACGTCGTCACGAAACTTAAAGAGGTGAAGAGTTCACAGAGAGCAGGCGACCAGTGGGCTCTTAGACTTCTCAGCACAATGTTTAGTCCAAATATAAAAACGTCCGGCTCTCCTGCACAGCCCCATATCGGAGGACACATTAATAAAAACTATAAACTATTGTTATAATACCACAATATTGCAAAATGAAGCTTGTAGTAATGTGTAAAAAAAAAATGTAGAAAAGAAGAAAATGCATTTTTTATTTTTATACAACAAGTAGCACAAAAAACAAGAACATCAGTAGATAGTCTGATTACCCTTCATGGGTCATGCGTCATGTCCATCCATGGTGGCTTTGATGGCAGGAAACGTGTCCACCAGAAACCAGAGGCATGGAATCATTGGAGGAATGCGCTCACGTTCATGACCATGAACAGCCTACTCGCTGAGCTAAACGCAGTGTGAAGCAGGTCATGCTAATCATCCCGGTCCATTTAATGAAATTCCATTTGTGGCCAAGCCTCACAGGGAAAACGAGCCCCAGCGGAGCCTCCCCTCTCCTCTCCTGCCTTCTCCCTCTCATTTGTATCAATTAGGCGGTGAAAGGATTACTCGGACTGCTTCTGCGGCGCATGTTGAAAAGAGTTTGCACCTCGGGGAGCGGAGCACATGAACCAGGCAGAAACGCTCACACAGGCAGCTCCAAGGTCTCTGTCTGGCCTCAACTTCCATTCTGCAGAGCTGATAGGCAGCAGAGGCTGATAATAGTCTCCCCTTTGTGGACAACTACAGTTACGGATCGACTCCAAGAGTTGGCGAGTTTTCAAATCCTTATGAGTCATCCGGCTAAAACAAAGAGACCAAAACGCACGAACTTGGACTTTCAACATCTTTATTCTGAGAAAGGAGTAAAGAAATGAGAGTGCTTTAGCAAATGAAGGTCTCACACATATGAAGGACGCAGGCCGTCCGCTGGATGAAGTTTGGAATATTTTACATTTCTTGATGTTTTCATATTGAAATGCACTCATTTGATCAGCTGCAGTCCAACACTTACGACAGAAAAGGGAAATTAAAGTTTAGATGAGTATTTACATGTGCAAACATTTACATGGGCGATGGATGGATATATACATGGAAGGACTTCCAGCCCTGCATGAGGCAGATTTCACAGGTGAAGGGAAACTGGAAGTCTTATCTACTGCCACATGGACACCGAAGACACACGACAGCACAGACGCTTCACTGTGAGGCGTCGACAACACCTACAAGCCTGCAGTTAAAACTTGCTTTATTAGATACATGCAGCTAAACCCAACATTTACAGAGAGTCGAAATATGAAAAACCCCATAAAAAAATCCAACCATTAATTTACGGTAAAAACATTAAAGCATAAAAACAAATACGAAAACAACATTTTAAATGTGTTGAAACTCTGACATTAAACTACGGTGTAAATGTGGTTCAGGGTGACTGTTTGTCCCACGTGTTTGTTATTTGACTTTATTTCATCAGTCTGACTTTTATCTGTTCCAGAATAAAATCCAATATGTGGGCATGGACACGTATGCTTTCGTTTTGGCGAACTTAAAACTTAAAAACCGAATGGCCAACGTCTCACAACAAGCCGACGCCCAAATCCTTAAAACCTGATGGCGTTTGTTTGTATGCGGTGTTGTAGATGTTGTCATAGCGGCTGATCATCGGGCACTAACGTAGCTGTAATATTCACAAGAACATCTGGCACGTTTTTAGGGGGTTTTAATCCCCGCACACCTGCCACACTCCTCCAAGAGGATCCAGAGACCCTCACAGGCTCCGCCTCTTGTACCTGTGACTTCGTTCTGTTGGTCACCGCTGACAGTTTGACCCAGAGGTGAGAGCAGGAGAGCAGCTGTACTGTTTAAAAGCTGTTGTATCATCCTGGTGAGTCTGCTGTGACGAGATACGAATGATCTCCCGGCGACTTGAGGTGTTACGGTCAGAACGGCTGCGACCCTCAACCCAAGCAACAGCGGATTTTTATTTTCTTAAAGCGATTTATAAAACTACAGTCAAAGTGAATAAGGCAGAAATCAAAGTGCGAGACAAACATGTTTACTTCTAAACTGGGGGCTGCGTGAAGCAAAGGTTTTTTACGAGGCTCCAAATTTCACACAGTCTCGGCGACGGCGTCTAATCTGGATGTTAAAACCGAGCGCGGTTACTGAGGTAGTTCGATTTTCTGACTAAAACACCACAAACAAGAATCAGTCAAAAGGATAAATTACCTCTAACCCCCGTAAGAATCTCCTAACTTCTCCATCATCATTAACCTGTTAGATTGCACTAAAAGGCTGGACTTGATAAAACGTGACTGTCAGGTACAAACAGAACATGAAACATTGAGCACCACAGGTTCTCCACGCTCCGTACTCATAGACACATCACAGATTTATCTAGAAACAGCTGTGATGTCCAACAGCAGCAGATAAAACGAGATAAAAGTTCAAATGTGCACTAAAATGGTTTCAAATGGCCCAAGCAGGCTTCCGTCCACCCGCCGGGAGTCACGCCACTTCATCACTGAACCAAGAAGGTGGACAACGTCTCGTCGCGCTTGTGTCCGTTGCGGGCAATGATCTCCACGATGGCAATGTAGGTCCCCGTGACGAAGCCGACCAGCCCCACCAGGCTGATGACGAGGTTCTTGACTTTCACCGGCAGTGACAGGCCCTCGCCGTAGAAAACGATGAGCTGCAGCAGGGGTGGGAAGATGAGCGCCAGGAAGCTGCTGCTGACCGAGCCCACCAACGAGATGACGAGGTCCAGCTCTGGGATCAGGATGGCGAGGGCACCTGGGATACGAGAGGAGGAAAGAAAGACACAGTGAACAACATCATCTTTAAAGTGGAACGTGGCCTCAAACATTTCTAATGTGAGCTCAGCGCTTCTACAGGAAACCATCCACGGTTCTCTAAAAGGTCATTTTCCTCTGGGCGCACACCAAACCCTCTGTGAGGCTGCGCACTGATGATGTCACACAGGAGATGTTCCTAACACACCTGGACCAGCAAACATGTCAGACAGAGGAGGATTATTCTGAACTGTGAATCATGCAAAGCTTATCTAACAGACTGGTTATTACCCACAGAGCTGGAAATGAGCAGAGTTTTGTTTAACGAGCAGTTTCAAACCTGCTGGATCATCCTGTGGCCGCTCAGGTGAATGTTTGTCATACTGAGTCGTCACTTGACGGCTGATTAAAGGCACCTGGTGAGCGTTGGATCTCAGTGAACGCTTGACTGCCAGACCTTTTGTTTTTGGTGATTAAAGAGCAGCGTCCTCATCATTCTTGACAGTGAATCTGTTTCTTCATTTTTAAATCATGAGCGATGTAAAGTTGGCGCTGAAAAAGGAGAAGTGACGGCTGAGAGATGAGGTGAGGTCGGAGAGCAGCGATAGCCAGAGGGGAAGACGGCAAACCGAGGAGGCGGCAGCAGAGCCTCCCACCGTGTGGAGTTTGTTCTCACGTGTTGGTGGGAGCGCCGACCGTGACTCTGAAGTCACCGGGGACCTGAAGCGCATTTACCTGTTGCCGTGGAGATGGGCATAAAGGGCGATGGCCGGCCACGCTCATACAAAACAAGCGGCCCGCTGACAGGACGTCAAAGCGTTTGCCTGAAAATGTTTGCACATGAGCAGGTTCGAGTCACGCTCCTCTCTGTGGCGAGCGCACGGGACGAATCAGCTGATAAAAGATTTTCTCAACCAGAATCGATCGTGCTCAGATCTGTCAGATTAACCTCCGGGGTGATGGCAAAGTCGAGCTTTCACACAACAAGAATGGAAACCTGTCACCTCTGGGGAGTCCTGAAGCCTGCTCTTCAAACTCCATTCGAAGCTTTGCAGTTTTCCGAGTCATCAAATGACGTCCTTCAGGAAGCCTGGAGAACTATTCCTGAAGATTGTGCTCGGAGAGCTCAGACTGAGGATGAAGCTGCTCACACCAAATATTCACTTTAAAGAACTCTGTAGTGTGTTTATCTATAGTGATTTTCACAGATATAAAGTTCAAATGTGCTGTAAAACAATTAAAACACACTTTATATCAGCAGAGAAGCACATTCAAAACTACTTCACTGTTTTTAAAGGAGTCTGCAGAGTCGGCTAAACGCTGCAGTGGTAAACTGTTCTCAGTCGAGTGCGTCAGGTCTGCTGCAGCACGCTGTATCACTTAGATACAACGGGGCATTGGAACAGCATGCACATGAACAGTTTTCTGTAGGAGGAGACTATAGCTTACTTTTATTCTGTAAATAAACAGGAAGTTGACGTTTACAGAGTCAAAGTTCAAAGAGGAATCAAATACTAATCACCAATCCACAACAAACATTCGACCAGAGTGGGCAGCCTATCCGTCTGCTGAGGCTTAAAAACATCTACAGCAGAGTGTTATGGGCACAGACATGAAAAGAAATACCAGAAAACACAAAACACAAAAAACAAAAACAGAGTCACAGATACCACCTAAAACCTTAAACCTAAATTATTACACTCCATAGTATTATAGGTAGCGCTGTGGTCAAGCAATGTGAGTACAGAACAATTTCCTGCATCAGACACCATTAGAAGATAAATCCATGGATGCTTGTAAGTTTTGATAAATCGCTGCACACATTTTAAATTCTTCTAACAAACGTTAAAGAAGTGGGGTGGCTCAAGACTTCTGCACAGTATTGGAGGTTGACTGTTAGTCTACACAGACAGTCTGTAGCTTACAGTATTATTAAAACTGAGCTCTAAATGAAGACCGATTCTACGGTTTGTAGAAATATTGGTTTTATTTTTAAATGACTCAATAACAACGACAGCCGAGAGAGTATGATGAGGACACTCACCTCTGTGCTGACCTCATCATGCCTTTAACCACACCCCCTCAGGTGTGGCGGTAGAAGCATCAGCGCATCTCAGTGTCATTACCCTCTGTTCAGACAGCGTCAGTGAGGAATATGTGTATAACTTTCTATTTAAACCCATCAGCATCAACAGACACTGAGAAGGCCGGGCTGGTTTCACAGCCAGAAGAAGAAAAATGGGGGTACGGTGGCTTTTAGCCCATCAGCGGGAGCCTGTGAACCAAGCCAAAAGCTTTTAAATGAGAGACGGACCCCCTACCTTCAGCTGTGTCCAGCAGTGGGATCACAGATTTTTTGGCAGGGCTTTGGTCTACTTTTCTCCACAGGGAGTAAGAGGTGTACCGGTGCCACCGGCAAACACTTCCCAGAGAGGAAAGCCAGCCCGCGGCAGCAGCAGGCGGGCGGTCTCTCTGATTGCCTGTCGCTCGGCGGACCGCACCTCATTAAAGATGGTGGGGGGCTCAGTGTGCTCAGTAACTCCCTGTCCGTTTCACTGGGAATAACGAAGATCTGCATAAGTTAAAGTTATCTAGCTGGGAGCTGGCTTTCTCGGCAGAAGACTAAACTCCACAGAGAAAACGGCTCAAACTGTGAAAGCAGTCATTAGCTTAAAGAAGTCTGTGCTGCGTTATCAATGAGCCAGAGCCAAAAAGCTCTCCGCCCATGAGCGCCACTCCAGAGACACACGCTCACACAGATTTGGCCTCCGGGAGGGAAAACACAGATTATACTGTATTGTATACATTCCTCTGGTCTGGTACTCATCCCAGCTGTCTACTGTTTATATTTGATTCCTGCACAATTGGTGTGGAGCACCCATAATTTCATTGTAAATGCACAATGACAATAAAGAGCTATTCTACTCTACTCTACTCTGCATCAGTGGGTACTTTAGCAACATTCTTACTGGATCTCATTCTGAGAAAAAAAAAAAAAAAAGAGTTATATATATTCTGCACGTTAACTTCCTGCAGCAGCTGCATAGTTTGCCTGCTTTGGGTTGAAAACCTTTTTTGGGGCTTTTTCCAGAGCTGAGGCCGGCCTTAGTGTGACACCTGGCCCGTGACTGAGCCTTGCTCCTCCTCTTCCTGATTTTCCCCGATGATATCTCTGCCCAGTTTATCCATATTCCATCTTCTGCAGTTTGAATATGAAAAGGATTGCTTCAGTTCTGCTCGTGGACGTCGTCAGAGGAGCTTCTGTACTCCAAAAAAGATGGGCTTCAGCAGCAGAAGACACTGCTTTCAGTAAGTACAGGAAACTGAGGCTACGGCTCACACAGATTCTCAAACCTGGACAACAGAAGCTGGAGAAATGTTTCCTGGTCTGATGAATTTAAAGCATGGATCCATCCTGCCTGTGTCCATGTTCAGGCCGCTGCTGGTGTGACTCTCAGTACCAGCTGAGCATCGTTTAAACTCCACAGCCTGCCCGAGTGCTGCCGCTTCTTCAGCGCCTTCAGCAGGATAACAAAGCTCCATGTCTCAAAGCTCAGACTGGTTTTTAGAACATGACCATGAGTTCACTGCACTCAAACGGCCTCCACAGTCACAGATCTCAGTCCTGCAGAGCGGCTTTAAGATGCAGGAGACACATCTGCATCAGCTGCGTGATGATGTCACAATGACGTCATATAAACACGGACCAAAATCCTTGAGGCTGAGCTCAGACACCCTTCAGAGGAAGCTCACTTCAGCCCTGTTATACCTTTCTGATGAATGTGTTGCAAAAGTAGATGATGATTAAAACTTGAAATATTCACATCTGTTACAGTCACAAAGATACGTTTGCAAACTCTCTTTGACGCTTTTCCACAGGAAGAGGCAGCGTACCTTAATTTTTTAGGACATACCTGAAGCCCATCTGAGTCATCGCGGCTTCAGCAAGGAATAAAGAGTTTTCACTTGACCAAGAAACATTATAAGTCGGCCTGAGGAGGGACTCCATCCAGGTCAGAGCTGAGCAAAAGTCTAAACATCTCCCTGCGATTCAATTACAAACTTTTGTCGGAGGGGGTGGATGTGTCCTCAGCAAACTGCGCTTTTAGATTGTGCGGGAAATGGTTAGAATTTCTCGGGAAATTAAATGGATTATTTGAGCCGCTGGGAGTCACTGTGAGAGCAATCAAACTGGTCGGCCAGGTGGAGAAAGGACGCACAACCCCACAGTTACCGGTTCAATTTACCGTGGCACATGGTCGTTTGAAATTACAATGGTACAAGGTAACAGAAGCCGTCACTGCAGCTCCTCCTCCCTGTGGGCGAACGGGGACTCATTTAACGGGGGGCGTGTAGGAGCTGCAGGGGCTGTAATCAATTTGGACTGACATGATTATTTATTTCATTTTATTCAACCAGGAAAGCTTCTGTGAGCCATGACCGAGTTACAGACGGAGAAAACACGATGTGATAAATGAAGCAAAAGCCAGCCGTCTCTCTGCCGCCATGCTACATCACTGCTGCTCCGCTTCAGTGCCAGGGAAACAATCACTTCCTGTTAATGAGAAGCTTTACAGTGTCTACATCACGAAGAGCTGCAGGAGTCACAGAGAGAGCCCTCTCCGTTTAGAAATCACTGAGATTCAGACAAGCACCGGCAGCGAGACAACGTGCTCTCGAGGTAAACAACACCTTCCCCGTGCTCTCCGTCCTCAGGTAGGCCATCGCCACGTGAATGCCTGTGACCCTGTCGGAAGTTTTAGGAGCACTTTCTCTCCCTCGTGGCTCAGACTCCACATGAAGGCAGCGCGACAGCTCTTCCTGTGTCTGACACTCAGGGCTCTCTGAAGTCATCACAAACACTTGTTTACTTCTTTAAATGCAATAATCTCACTGCAAACACTGACTGCCTAATTTATCCTGCCATGATGCTCTCAATTATTCCCATTCTGCTCCTTTTTCTACTGACTTAATGCCAGGAATTGCACCCACACCCGTGGTTAACGTATCGCTGTAACTACAGGAAACGCTAGGAGAAGAAAACCCTAAATGAACGTGACGCTGGTAGCTGCACACATGTGCTCCTCTTTGTGTTTCTCCCTCACCTTTCTCTCAAACAACTGCTGATGACTTCAGTTATCGGCACCTGTGACAGTGAACAGGTGAAGAAGAAACGGCCAGTGGTGTGTGCGGTGCTCTGTGCAGCTTTGATGAAGAGCTCAGCACAATTAAAACAGACTTGTTGGAAACACACACCTGAGTGTTTGCTCTAAGCGCAGAGTTGGCCTCGAGCAGCCGCTGGATTTCCTGCCAGAGCAGTTTAATAAGCATAAGCCAGTTACAGTGAGTGCACGGGGGCGTTTGCCCGCAGCTGCGAACACAACAGTTGTGGGAAAGCACTGCTCTGTGGCGTGCAGCCGTGAGGGAGAGGATGATGGATGTGGCTCCATGTATAACTGTGAGCTCTAAGAAGTGACGATTCTCAAACAACAGCAGCATGCAGCAGCGAGAGGAGAGGGAAACGCTCTGATGCGGAATCACATGATTGCCTTCTGTTCCAAAAGCAGCAGCAGGTTTTACACAGAAACTCTGATTTTAAACTTAACAATCCAGATGTGACACAAGTGCAGACCTTCAGCTTTAACAGTGCCGTTTATACACAGTGTCCCACAATCTGATCACAGACACTGAGGACCCTCTCCTGATTCACCCGCCTCCTGATTCACCCGTCTTTCAACAGTTGAGCTCTTCAGCTCTGTCCTTTTCTCCATGAACTCGTCACCTTCTCGAGGTGCTAGCCTCAGGGCGGGACTGAAACTTCAGCTTCAGACGTGGAAAAGTCGTGAATTTTTGTTTTGTTTTGTTTTAAGCTCGTGTCTCATCCTGCAGCGTACAGCTGAAAACAAGCATGACAAACGGGAAAGAAATTCACACACACAGACAGACAGACACACACAATCACACACACTCTCGCCATCCTGCCCAGCAAACACAACCTCCGTTAACCGTTATGAGTGAGAGGGCGCCTGACACAGGATGCAGAGAGCCGGGGAACCACTGCCAATGTTACCTGTAATCACACTGAAGTGGACTTCCTGTTCGCTTGGCCAATCAAAGCGGCCATGTTCCTTTTTTGTGCAGCACCAGGTTTCTCTCTCAGGCCTGGCTGGGTGTCCATGCCGGCCCAGCTTGAGTGGCTTTAATGACACACAGCAGGGGAAAAACCATGGCGTCTAACTCATTTAGGCTGCGAGCCACAAACAGTCCAGTCTGAGCTCAGGACCAGTAAAAGCACTGGGTACTAACCTAGATTCACCACAACAAACAGCAAAAACGTCACATTTTTCTCCTATTCAAACAAAGGCCTTTGAAAAGGCTGAAAACATAAAACCAAGTGAAACAGATCCATCACCCTACTCTCTGTGAAACTGACAGACGTGAGAAGGAAACCTTTAAAAGGATGAGGTGGAAGTTTTACAACATACCTCAGGTTCTCCCACAGTCAGTAATCATACATCAACTATCGCAGAGATCCTGAGTTGTTCCCAGACCAGCAGAGAGTCTACCACAGGGCCTCCTCCCAGAAACCAGATGCTGACCCATCAAACATGGCTGTGCACCGCCTGCACGTCAGAGTCCCTCCCCTGCCTCAGATGCTGTAGTGAGCCACCCTAATGAGGAAACTCATTTCAGCCATTTCTAATCCCAGTCTTACTCTTCAGCCTCTACCCAGACCCCTAGCTCTCATCCCCACAGGTGTGGACTCGGTTGGATCAGGTCTCTGTTCACCCCAGCAGACAGGTAAAGTGTCTGCATCATTGCAGATGCCGGGGCAAACCGTACCATCGCTCATGGATAAAATAGGATCCCTCCACCTGCCTCACACACCCGGAACAGAAAAGATTTTTACTGACTAACCCAAGTACTTCATTTGTTTCACTGCAGCTTTCACACTCTGCAAAGCCATGCAATAGGCCCTTTAGCAGGCCTCCGGGCCACATGTTTGACACCCTTGATGCAGAGTATAATAGGAGAGGGGAAGGGAAAACAACCAATGCCTGCTGTGGGGTGCCTGAGACGCTGACTGGCTGACCGTTGACGTGCTTATCTGCAGGAAAAACACATCCACTGCATTTTAATCTCACTCCATGGACAGAAGCAGGAGGAGTGGAGGAGAGGAGGGTGGAAGTGAAGGAGGATGGAGTTGCAGGGCAAGCCTGACCTTCCCCACCCAGCAGGAGGTCCGTGCTAAAGACAGAAATCCTCAGGCCGACCTCTCCACTCGCAGCCCAGCTCTGCTTGCTGTGCCTCTTTTAGCTCAGAGAGCCGCTGGTTCGGGTAAAATGTGCGACGTGCAGAATCATTTCTCACGTGTGACCTTTAGGGTCGATTATCAGGTGAAACCTGCATTCCCCGATCTCACAGTGGGAGCTCAGTGATGCAGTGATGCAGCTCTATATGGTCAAAAGCATGTGGACGCCTGACCACATGCTCCTTTCGTGATTTGGAAAAACAAATGCAAGGAATAGTTGGGGTTAGTGGATAAGTGCTGTGAGCAGGTAGAGTTACACCCCACACTTCCAGGAACAAGCGGAAAGACTCTTGTGCTGCTCGCTAAAACAAAGCCTTTCTCTTTGGCAACAACCGGACGTAGTTCACCGTGACATGAAAACAGTTTTACTGTTCATGTCAGCCAACAGGAGGAGGAGGAGGAGGAGGAGGAGGAGGAGGAGGAGGAGGAGGAGGAGTCACCTGATAACTGGAGTTAAGCGTGACTCAGTCATGCAGTGTGAAGTGTATTTATCACTGGTGTTTAAATCCTTATAGGTTTCTCATCTTTGCATAAACTGTACATGTATTAACGCCACTTCCTGCATGCTGTGAATAAACTAGTGTGACCTCTCATTTATAGCCCGGCTTGTCTTTTTCCCCGCGCTGGTCTGAAACGCTTCGGCCCGGCCCGGCAGCACCACTCTGGGTCCTGTCTCAGAGATCCATGATGATGTGAGGGTGAACGCTCTCTGCAAAGAGACGCTGACTGGACTGCCCAAAGCGCTGAACTCAACCCCTTCCAGCACATTTGAGATAAGCTGGAACCCTCTGGGCCTTATCGTCCCGCATCAGGATCTGAGTAATGCTCTTGAGACCGTGTGGGAACACATCCCTGCAGCCGGGTCCCCAAATTTGCTGCACAGCCTGGAGCCAGACGAGTTTCATGCCAGTGTGGCTCTCAGGTCTGCTCTCAGCCATGGACTGCACCTCATTTCCAATTTATCTGAATTTAATTGAGTTAGAAAATTCTCTTTTTCACATGGAAGTAATGAAGCAGGACATTTCCATTTCATTTTAAATTCAGTTAATTAACCTCTAAAGACGCTTTGACTGCTTTTTCTCTCCGCGTGACTACGTTACTTCCCCTAAAAATACACGCCGCCCCATGTCAGATCTTTGACTCGGTTTGTCAGAGTCACAGCGTGACACAGGTGAGCCGAAACAGGCGCAGGAAGCAAAGGCCAGAGGAATCCGTAAAAGGTGAACGTGTGCACACATGTTTGTGAAAGGGTAAAAATACGACAGCCGGCAACACGCAGCACAAAGTCCCAGCGGCACGCCACCTCTGTGCCACAGTGCTGCAAGAAACAACAAAGAGAAGAAGAAGAGAAAGCTCACGCGACGTCCACACGTCCTCTCTCGTTCCCATCAACAGCTCAACAGCACATGCTAGCTGCTCAGCTGCAGCCTGTGGCAAAGTGACTCAGACAAAGGAAGCACGCTCAGCACCACGGCGAGTCTTGGCACACGCGGCCACGCGGTGAGGGTTAACAAGGAAGCTGGGAACGTTAATGAAGAGGGAATGTCTGCTTCTATCAGCAGGGACGTGAAATCCTGGCCATCTTCATCACAGCCACACACACAGAGCTTCTAACACCGAGGCTGCTTCCAGTTGAACCTTTCATCTGTTCCAGTCTGACAAGATAAGATAAGATAAGATAAGATAAGATAAGATAAGATAAGATAAGATAAGATAAGATAAGATAAGATAAGATAAGATAAGATAAGATAACCTTTATTAGTCCCACACGTGGGAAATTTGTTTTGTCGCAGCAGGAACTGGACAGTGCAAAAGTTATGAAGCAAAAATTAGAATACAATAAGAATAAATACAGTACACAACTGTACAGAATAGAATAAAATAAAATACTATATACAGTAGAATAAAATATACAATAAGATAAAAATAGAATACAAATGCTATATACAACGATGCCAGAAAAGATTATTGCACTTCGTCTTATTGCACATTTGTGGATGTGTGTGTTTGATCAGTTAAAGTCTTTGTTGTGGAGTCTGACAGCAGTGGGGAGGAAAGACCTGCGAAATCTCTCCGTCCCACACCGTGGGTGCCGCAGCCTGCCACTGAAGGAGCTGCTCAGTGCTGTCAGAGTGTCCTGCATGGGGTGGGAGATGTTGACATGAGTGAGACCCAGGAACTGCTGACGGCTGTCAAACATAAGAACTGGCACGGCAAAAGAGTCCAATCTGGCCCACAGCATGGCTTTGGAATACATGACAAAGGGTGTAAATTTTGGACTTTTATTTGGCTCTGAAATAAAAACTACACCGAAGTAACTGAGTACGAAAAAAGTTACATTACAGGAAAGTTTCTGTTTTAAAAAAGAATGGAGATGAGATGTAAACGAACAAAAATCTTGTGTTTTACTTTTTAAATTAAGTTTTCTGCACACGTATTTCTTACAGTCATGCAGTTCCCAGAACCGCAATTCTTTATCATGTAGAAAGTTGTGCTTTCTCTGAGACTCTGACAGAAAGGGCGGTTTCAGCGCTCACTCCCCGAGACCACAGTCCAAATGAACTGAGCCGATCCGGCTCATTGAGGATCAGAGTGGGCTCTAATGGCCCACCGTAGGAAACAAGTTCCTGCTCACCGTTAATAAACTAAGCTTCGGTCCAGCCGTTTAAAGAGCCCGCAACCTCTGAAGTGTTTCTGCACTAATATTTAGAACCTCGTATTATTAAAGAAGATGTTTTGCTGCTTTGCAGACAACACTCACTGCTGGCCAAGCTTCTTCTTCAGACTTCAGACATGTTAGAAACCTGTTTTATGAATGAAAAGTGGAAGGTGAAGCTTGCAGTGGTATGTGACCCAGCAGACAGAGTGCCGATGCACATCTTCATCTGCAGCCACAAAGCAGAGGCTCTTCTTCTCATGCTTGTGGCTTTTTGGCATTTCTAATGTGATCAAATGGCAACAAACGAGACGTGGCCTTCAGGTAATCAATGTGAGACACGGCAACATAACAGCATCGACTGTAAGGAACACAGCCAAGTCATGTAGCATTCACACCGCTGCCACTCAGAGGCTCTCTGATCCCCAGCAGCAGTCGCAGCCACGCTGAGCTCCTGCGCTTGCCCGCCATCTCTCTACTAAATTGGAATAGAGTGCTCACTTCAAAAGAAATCTGCCTGCGCTGAAATGAACTGACCTTTCGAGCGGGAGTGCAAGTCAGAGCGACGCTCGGCGGAAGGAGAGGCAGAGTTTGCTCAAGGCCATCCACTTTTAACTCTAATCTCCCCGAGAGGCACGGCGAGGCTCGGCCGGCCAGCAGCTCTTAGAGCGCCAAACACATTTGGGACATCAGTCAAGCTCACTTCCTGTGACATTTTCCATCTTTGACAGATCACACTGCAGACAGACAGCTGCAAATGTAAAAACAGCAAAGAGCGAGCGCTTTGAAGACTGAGCTGCAAGTCTGAAGGTGACTCATCCCTGCTCTCCTCGAGTATCAAAATTTAACACCAACTTTCTTTGTGTTCAAACCATTTAAACCACTTTAGAAGAGCAACGTAGCGCCTCTGCATAATCACACACTACACACACCAGTAACTAAAATACAAAATACAGCAGGAGACAGTCTCAGAGGCATCCTCAGAGCATCTACAGACAACAGCGTGCTGCCCCAGTCTCATCTCGTATTCACATTCAAAAGCTAAAGTAATCTCCTGCTCACACATGTGCACGCAGGAGAGGTGCCGTCCCTGCTGCAGCCCCTCCTCCTTTATCCCAGCATCCAGCAGAGAATCCCACCGGATGCTCGAGTGTTTTGATTTCTCCTCCTGTTGCTGAGCGCGGCCATGTTCATAGGACAAACGACCTGCAGACAGGCAGTGCGCCTGCATGCCTTTATTAGCTTATCGGGATGTGTGTGTGCAGAAACCGACAGAGTGAGGCAAATTCCATCTGCATAATTCAATCAGAGGTAATGAAGTAAATGAAGTTCAATAGTGAGACTTCATTCATGTGGAGAGCAGTGAGGATGACCTGAGAGCGGGAAACGGTATTCATCTTAAAAAATCTGATAAAGAAAGACCCGAGGCTCCTCCAGTGACCAGCGTCTCCATCAGATTAACATCTCCATATGTGACACCTCCACAGACTGTGAAGCCTGCTGGATTTATGGGTTACGTGCTGCTCTACAGCGGTGATGTTCATGGATTCTCCATGTCCAAGCTCCTCTAACAGCGAGCAGGAAGCTCATCTCAGCTGCCTATGTCACTCATTTTCATTGTTTTTTAAATAATGAAGCCTTTTAATGATCCTCTCCCATCATTACAAGAGATGATCACACAGATGAAATCTGCTCCAAACAGGTCAGAGGTCTATTTTTACCTGATACCAGGATCACCTTCTACCCTGATTCCTCCTGGGTACAGTTCTGCAGTACTTTTAGAGTCACCTTTAGAGTCCATGTGGAGAGCACACCTGAGCCTTACACTTTTTTTAACATAACAGACCCAAGAGGGGTCAGTCTTACTGTTGGATGTAGAAACTGTATTTATTGATTAATTTTTATGGCCTTTAGGATTAAAAACAAAGAGCCTTTAAATATGAAAATGATTAGTCTGTACTTCAGTAAAGATTCATCTTCATCCAGTGTCCTGATCCTAATCTTAAGGCCGGCAGATGTTGAGCAGCTGATGGAGAAGACAAACAATAAACAGCTGGTTGTTGACGTTAACTACTAATGTAAATATAATGACCCCTCAATAGGTGGAAGTGTGCCCCCTGCTGACTTCAGCGTGACCCAGCAGCGCTGCACACAATCAGGTACAAGCCTGCAACACAGTTAGAGAATCAGCGGTTGTGGCCAGATGGGAATCGATTGCAATTGGAGGACTACTGCAGCTATAAATAGCCTGGCGGTGCTATTACGGGGAACTGTTGGCTGCTGGAAACCCGGAGGAGGGAGAGGAGCAGGTGAGGGAACGCATGTGAGTGTGAGATGAGGACACGTGGCTTTGTTGTCCCTTCACTCGCCACCTCAGAGGGAGGCCAGACAGGATGTGTTTATCAGCTCAAGCTGCACCCACAGTTGGTCAGTCCTAAGAAGCATCCAATCATAATCCTAAAACAGGCACTCAGACATCCTGGACGGTACCGTAACCTCACAGCAGCCATATTATTAGTCAGATAATGTCATTAAAAGCACAAACGCGGTACAGACGTCCAGTTCAGGGACTCCAGTTAGCTGAGGTGAAGCCTAGCAGACAGCTAGCAGCTACAGCCATCTGTGGTGCCATCCACCTGTCAGTCAAAGAGGCCATGCCCCGAATAATGCAAACTTCAATCCTCCCTGTACAGCTGTTATAGGGGTGAAATTATCTACAGAGACCAAAACAGTCTGTACCAGCCTGTAAACATGTTTCTTTTAACACGGGAGTCTATGTGGACTGGCTCATTGCTGCCTCTGCTGGACACCAGAGGAACTGCAGCCAAACTTTTCTTTGTGGACATTTTTAGATTTTTATTTAGTCCAGGAGTTAAAAAACAAAACAAAAACAAAACAACAACAACAAAAAAACAAAAGACCCAGAGCTCACAGCCTCAGTGAGCTCCTTGTGTGCGGGTTCATTCACACCACAAGTACAAATGGGTGTTTTTCACACGAACACAGAAACAAGCAAGCATTCCCACACCAGCCCCGGGATACTCCTCCTGCATGGATTGGCTCAACCGGAGTCATCCTGGTCTGATACCTCCTGGGGGAAGAGCTCAGAGGAAGACCTCGCAACCCCAGACGAGGTTTGGTGACAGTCACGACTGTTAAACGGTGTGAGAAAAGGAAAGTAGCAAACCGCTTATAACAACGGACAGATCGGGGTCTGTGGTCTGGGTTTTTTCTCTAAAGAACGAAGGCAGAAATGAGATTTCTTTAAATTGATTCCCCGCACAAGCAGCAGCTGAGATGATGCTGACAGTGTTTAAAAACCACGACTCTGCTCAGAGAGCTCACATTAGAAACGCATGAAGGGAAATCTGAGTGGAAATCAGCTCATGATGTGACTCAATGTTCAGAATAAACATACAGCAGATATACTGGTAGCTCGTGTGATTAGGTAGAGGAATGACAGGGGGTCCATGACCCTCTTGGGGACACCTCAAATCTGGGACTCTCCACCAATTGTCCAGACACTTTTCTTTCCAAGCTCCTTGGATGACAATGACCTGGATGACTGAGAACCTTCACAAACATACAACGGACACTTTAACCCACATGTCTGAGAAACGTTTGCATAAATAGCAGTAAGAGGATGAGTTCCTTTGTAAATCTCGTGACAGCATAAAGTCAATCGTGCGTGCCAACACGCGTGTCATTTATATTCATACATAACAAAGCTCAGCTCTCGGTCTGAAATACGTCGCAGTTGAGCCTGACATTGTGCGCAAATTTAACAGCCCGCCGCCTGGCACACCGCAGACCTGCTCGTACTTACATGTGAAGATAACCATGACAGAACGCAGCAGCAGGTCGATGGCGGTCTCCCACCGCTCTGACACGCGAGCCACCATGGACGGTATGAGGATCTCTGCTGGGACGTAGAACTGCAGGGCAAAGGTGATGAAAATCCCAAAGCAGTACAGGAGCTTCACGACCTGGTACATCCTGGAAAACGGAGAGGAGGGAGGAGTCAAGGAATGTGAGGAAAAATGTGACCTATTCCGCTCATTTCCTTATTTTTATTATTAGACTCTAGAGTAGCTTTGCATGACTCACAGTTCAAAATAATGCTTCTTTTTCTGCCTTGGTGCAGCACCTAAGTCTTAAACAAGTCGTTTCACCTCCACCCTCTTTAAGTGACCTTTCTTCTAATTGACTGCCACTTACCAAAAGACAGTTTAAAGAGCAGGTAGGTGGAGCTGGAGAGGATTTCCACTCTCACCGAGACGGAGGCAAGGCAGAGAAAAACCCTTCGAGGTTCAGTGTTTATTGCCTCAGTGTCCCGCCGGAGAGAAGGGGTGCTTGTGTGCCCCTGAGCCAGATAAGAGCCATAAAACTGATTTAAAACCCGATGAAGCTGTCACTCTGATCTCAGCATGCTCTGCAGTTTTGGAGACTCAGCCAATCCACCACCGCTCACTTTCTACATCACTGAGCTGCTACATGATGCTGACGTCATGCAGATGTAGAGGCTTCTGGCACATCTCCACCTTCAAGGTGAACTTCAAAGGCCAAGAGGACAGAGTCCTCCTGATGACCCTGATTG
Source organism: Oreochromis niloticus (assembly GCF_001858045.2). NCBI lineage: Eukaryota > Metazoa > Chordata > Actinopteri > Cichliformes > Cichlidae > Oreochromis > Oreochromis niloticus. The sequence goes on along the minus strand of NC_031966.2, from coordinate 6,223,227 downwards.
AGGCAACAAGCCAAAATGTGTCATTTCAACGCTGAGGGGAAATGAGGGGTGGCACACACTTTTGCACAGTGCTGCTGTCTACATGTTCCCACCTTCGCTGTTACTGGATTCTCACAGAGACTTCAGGACCTTTTAAAGTTTGGAGAAGTGTGAGGGTTACCGTGCATACACCGCCTCCTGCTCTGTCCTGTTTAATACGAGCATCCAGCGCTGGAAACACAGTTTAAGGTGTGCTGAGGTGCACTTGCAGCGGACTCCATGTTCAACATTCATCAAATGAGCTGTGAAGGAACGCATGTAACACAAACAGCCAACATCGACTTTCCTCTGCTCACTGCTTCAAACGGAGATGTTCATAATTACTGCCTTTGAGTTTCAAACCACAGCGAGGAGCCAATCTACTCCACTAATTAGCGCCATTAGTCCAGAGGCGGGAGGTATTTGATGGACGCCTGGCTCCTGCAGCTGGGATGATAACCACGAGTAATAAACAAACAAATCCATACAGCTTTTACTAACTTCGTTTTGTTTTGAATTGGACAGAATGAGACCGCCACGATTCACAGCTGAAGATGTATTTGTCTAGTATTAGTCTTCCTAACAGGCGCCACCATCAGATTTATGGTTACAGCTTCCTGTAACAGGAGGCTGCAACCAACGTGAGCTGTTCAAATTAAACGACCTCATGAAGTGTGTTTCATTTGGTTTATGAATTCAGATCCAGCCTGAGACGGTGAGCCAAGGAGTTCCCAAAACAGCAAAACACGAACCCCCCTACTCTCAGATATAACCTGCTCCAGAGCTTGTGCAGCACGTGAGCACAGAGCCGGGACACTGAAGGAGGAACCAGTAACAGCAGCTCTCAGCTGACTTACTAAAGTAATGTAAACACATTCAGATCCATGGCTTCCTGATTCATTCATCATCCGGTGTCTGCAGGCTTCCTGATGCAAAGACAACGAGCTGTGTTGAAGCATCAGCTCTGAGTATCAATCTATGGGTCTAAAACACAGTAAGACAGGTTTTAATATTTTAATGAGACACTGGGTGCCAATCCTGCCACCTTTCTTCTAAACAATGAAGATGTAAGACTCTTTGCTCTTCAGCACATTGCATCTGCTGAGTCTGGACCTTCCACACTGTGCTTCAGTTTAGTTTGGGAGGTTTGGACTGTGTATTGAGACGCACCTGCGCCACAAACACACACACAATCACACACAGCAGTTTGTGTTCCAGGAGGTTTGAGGCAGTGACACAACAGGAGGAGCTGTGCTTGGGTGGAGTCAGCTGTTGACTCCACCCATCCTGTGGCGTCTTATGTGATTCTCTGAGCGCTGCAGGACGTTAATCAGCACGAATGTTTTCAAACATGCCGACTCGACTCAATTTCTGGGCGTTGTGGCAGTATCTCACCAGCAGTTGGGCAGGTTCAGCGTGATGCTGCCACCGATGTGTTCTCCGAAGCACATGTATCCTATGGTCCCCAGGCTGATGTAGAGGAAGGTGACGATGCCCATGCCCAAATAGAGAACCTGGGTGAACCTCTGAGGCCTGTGCATCTTGTTCTCCAGTGGCAGAACCTGCAGAGAGAAACTGTTAGCGGGACATTTCTGTGACACGTGAAGGAGTTTAGGCTCAGCGGTGTATGCTCACGCTGTGACGCCCTGAAAGCTCACCCTTGTCTGCAGCACAACTCGGAGCTCAGTGTGTCTGCAGGAAGCTTTGCTTTTTTATAAACCAGATTTAACTGAATTAAATGGACCTTTTGGAAAATGTGGCTGATCAGCCAGGCTTCATCGTTATAAAGACAAGCTTCACTGCATGGACAGGAAAACGGCCGACTCTGAAACATACGTGTTTCATGTCTGCAGCGTGGATGTTAGCGGGAGTCAAACGATGCTTTGAAAAATGTCAAAATGAGGCAAATGTTCTTAAATAAACATCAATAAAGTGAAATAATAACACAACTCGTGACATTAACACTGGGTTACACACAAGTGTGCTTCAATGGTCACCGGTGATCGGCGGTGGACTTTAAGCGCTCTGAAATCGGATGACTTTCTTTGACTCAAGCTGTGCTTCATACTGTACATATCTTCCAAGTTGCAGTGCTGAGCGTACGCAGGGGTGGGTGCAAATCTGGCACTTTTTTAAAAATATATTTTTTGGCCTTTTTCTGGCTTTCTTAGACAGATACTGAGAAGACTGACAGGAAAGCAGAGGGAAAAATGCGGCAAAGGGCCGCAGGTCGGACTCGAACCCAGGCCGGCCGGTCTCAGCCATGCAGCACCTAGTACAAACACAGGCTGGTCAGTGGGACTTGTGCTGGTATGATCCCCCTCTGCATGACTTTCTGGAGCCCTGCTGCTCTCCTATCTCCAGCTCCCCCGCCCCCCCGCCCTCAGTGAAGCAGCAGCGTTATAAGTGCGATGCCTCATTTGCATACAGAAATCCAACTGTAATGCATGCAGAGGTAATGGCGCCGTTTATAATCCACGTAACTGATGCACACACGTGTTTCACATTGATACAGGCATAAAAGGGGCTTCAGCAGCACGTGGATGAATGTGGTACCATCAGCCGCTCACTCACCACTCCGATGCCTTCGAAGGCAAAGATGGCCGTTCCGAAGAAGAGAGGGTAGTCTTTAGCTCTGCCGACTTTCGGGAGGTCGATAGGGTTTGGGATGTTCTGTAGAGAAATAAAACAAAATAGATCCACGGCCGGTTAGAGCTGTTCTTCACCTAATCACATCCTCGCTACACTTAACAGGATTAAAAAAAAGCTGCACAATGAAGAAAAAGCTACACAATGAAAATGAACTGCCTGCAGACTTAAAAATTACAGATGGAGTGAGGTGTTAAATGTTATCTGCAGGACAGCTCTGTTCTTCACAACAATACAAATTAGAAAGCATCCGCTCACAGAGGCTCCACGCAAGCAGCTTGGCCAGCTGTGTCAGACACATTGCATTATTTCTTTATCCTCTGGCTGAGCAGCAGAAGAAACTGAATCCAGACTGTTTTCAAAGCCGCTCGTGGCCTTTATGCTCTGCTTATCCCCAGGTGTGTTGCTCCGATGATCCATCAGCCACAGTCACCTCACAGGCTGCACACACAACCTTCTCCACCACGCGCTGACGCAGGGAGCTCTTACTTATCCAGGTAACAAACAAGCTTCTGCACAACGTCACGACTTAACAAGACCACAGAGAGACAAAAACGAGGCTACGACTTTGACTGAAGGTCAATCGAATCAGAGAGAAACCTGCGGCTCACCGTGAGCGAGTAGTAGTAGATCAGGAACAAACTGGCCGTCATGGCCACGTTGGCCCCCAGAGAGAACGGGGCCAGGCACTTCAGATTGCGGATGAATACCAGCAGGATGATGGCAGGCAGGAAGCAGAGCATGTAGAGGCGGGAGTCAAAGCTCGGGACCAGGACCTGGGTCTGGTTGGTGTAGTTCGTCTGGCAGCTGACAGTGGTGGCATTGGCAGCTTCTACCACCTGGTGAAGGCAGGTCAGACAGAGAGAGAGGATGATGCTCAATCTGCTGAAAAGGTCTTAAACACCAAAGGAGTGATTACGACCCAGGACTCGATAGAGATGGTCTGCAGGCTCAAACCAATCAGAGCTGGAGCTCGGGCAGTGTGCGCACGTTTTCTGAGACATAAAATCATATGAAATTCCCTCTGTGAAAATAAATAACAGAGCAAATATCATGTGTCTTTCAAAATAAGAGCGTGAGGCTTGTCCACCTGGAAACTGAATGTGTTGTCGTCTCCCAAGGTTGAAAACTGTGGGTATTTCAGGTGTGTGTGTGTGTGTGTGTGTGTGTGTGTGTGTGTGTGTGTGTGTGTGTGTGTGTGTGTGTGTGTGTTGTTTCTGTTCAGCTCTTCAACACACGGCTCTGTATTTACTGAGCCATTGTCAGTCTGACCCTCTGAGTAAAATCACGGCCCACCGGGATGTTTAATTGCTGCTTCGGGAAAAATGAGAGGATACAAAATACATGCAGGCAGGCAGCACCCCCTAGTGGCTAAAAACTGAACTACACAAACTGAGCCTGTCTTTGACCTCCATTTCCATCACCTCACAGACTCCCTGCTGAGATGAGAGATAATTATCTGATTTTCCTCCATGTCAGCGTGTTTCATGACATTCTATTCTCTCAGTAAAGACAAAACTACAGGAGTATGAACCGAACATAGTTAAATATTTACTCATGCAAACATCCATAAAATTATTAGATCGTGTTTACTCTACAGTCGACTGCTAGGCTTTTGTCTGCACTGTTTCTTTAAACTGAGGCGGGTGGATGAAGCTCAGCGTGCCTCCTCAAGCTCGGCCTGATGGGTAAGATTACTTCTGGAAAACATTTTGAGGTTTTCCATCAGTGCAAAACAGTCACAGCAATACAGCTGGACATCGTGCAGCCGGCTGATCATACTCTGGGTGGAGTCCTGTGGTTTCCTTTCACTGGGTGGATGAGTTAACAGAGACGAGCACACATGTTACTGTGACTTGTTTGGGAAATGTGAACCTTAACATGGCATAAGATCATTTCATGTTGTACCAATGTGTTTGAAGACCTTTTTTTTCCCATGTTTCAGTGGGAGAGCTCCTCCAAAAACTTGCCCACAGACGTGACTAATGTAATCTATTACTGCTGCCTTACACCTCGTGCAGGCCGCTTTTTTCATCACGTAAATTTATTTTTTGTCATAAATGAGCAGAATAAAGTTTAATAAATGCTTCAGATTAAATTTAAATAGAAATGATGAAATGGTCACAAAGCAGAAGTGTGAGGGTGTTGCTAATGTTTTGTCACGATAACGTTTAGAGGAACTTGAGACGAGTTTAATATTCACCGAGCCAACGGAGCTCGATCCAGCTGTTAGTCGCCTTGTTAGGCCACACCCTACCGCACGACCTGTATGTCTCCAGTCCATGGATTTGTTTTTCATGGCAATCGTAGTGAACGCGTGAACGCTGCGGGTTTCTGTCATTGTTCCCTCGCTTGTTTTGTCCTTCCTGTCCTAAAAGGACCTGCAGCACACCGAGGCAGAGCAAACTCAGTGAACTGCAGTCACGTGGCTGCCGGCTGCGAGCGCTCAGTTTCATCGTACTCCACATTGATCACACGTAGTTCGTTTACCAGCTGTGGGGTGACCATGGTGACCAACGTGTTGTTGTGGTTCATTTCTTTAAGACAACACACCGTCCGCTCTCGTCAGGGGAGCTTTATTATTTTTCTCTCCAGTGTTGTAACATGGCACGGCCTTCAAGGCGGCTCACCTGCATGCAGGGGTTTGATCTGGAGTTATTACAGCTTTCTATTTTTATTTTATTTATTTGAATGTATCTTTAAATCTTTCATTTTCACTTCAGTTTAGCTTCTGGGATATTTTTAAAGTTTCGCTTTTAGTTTTTATAACTTTCAGAGTTAGTCTTGTTTTTTTATGAAGAAATGATCCGTAATGATTTATGAAGTTCAGATCAATAAAACAAAACTAAAACATCTGTGAGGTCACTGAGGTCACACTGGCTCCAGCTCTGTGTTTATCAGCCCAATAAACCCCACAGGTAAAAATCACACGGCACAAAAACACTTCACTCTGTAACGCTGACAGGGACAATTAAACTGTGTCTTTGAGTGCGTGTGTGAGTGCATGTGTGAGTGTACCTGTGAGTGTGTGTGTGTGTGTCTCTGTGAGTGTGTGTGTCTGCAAGTGTGTGAGTGTATCTGTGAGTGTGTCTGAGTGTGTGAGTGTGTTGACCTGCTTGACGTTGTCACTGAGGAAGACGAAGTAGACACAGCAGAAGCCCAGCTGTGTGATGATGAGGAACAGGTTGACGGTCCGCCTGAGTGAGACGATGAAAGAGTTAAACACAGAACAGCAAGACGTCTCTCTGATCACATCTTTAACTCTTTGAGGTTCACGGGTCTGAAAGAATTTCTTTTCCTTTAAAAATGTAAAAGTTTTTTTTATTTATTTTTTTTCTTATGCCTGTGGGACTAAGTCTGACATGTTTACATGTTTTTACATATTCAAATTAATTTGTTTTCCCGACAGTGTCTAAAGAAACACCGAGCAGAACAGGTGAGCGTGTTTCTTACTTTCCCCACTGTGAATGTCGCCTCAGCCACGGCACGTTTTCCATCCCGTACTGCACCGCCTCGCCGTAGGTCAGAGATGATCGGTTCATCCTATGGGGGGGGGCATCCAGGTGTCAGTCTGAGTTTCAGCTGTACACAACTTAAAGGCCATTTCAGCTTTAATCAGTGAATCCCAGGGGTTCATTTTATTAGTTATTTTTATTCATTTATTTTTATGCTGACATGAAGCTAAATAACCAAACGGAAAATAATCAGCACAGAAAAGTCACCCCCTGCTGGACATAAAAGAATCCAGGTTTAAAGTACTGGCTTCATTGTACAAGCTTGGAGAAGCCATGTCCATCTTTAATATACAGTTTATAAGTTCACTGCAGTAAACACCCACCTGAACACAAGCTTAAGCTCCAAAAGCTGCAGTTCGTCTGGTGTCCAGCAGAGGCAGCAGTGAGCCAGCCCCCACATGTTTACAGGCCAACACAGACACTGGTTTAGTCTCTATAGATGATTTATAACTCAGCTGCTTAAATTGTATTAAGGCTTGCACGATCAGGGGCATGGCCTCTCTGACTGACAGGTGGATAGTGACACAGGCAGCTGTAGCAGCTAGCTGTCTGTTAGCATCACCTGAACTGGACTTCTGGACCGTGTTTGTGCTGCTGGAGGCTTTTGGAGCATTTTAATGACATCATGTGACCAATAACATGGCTGCTGTGAGGTTACTGTACTAACAGAGCGGCTCCAGTTTGGGCGCACAGTGAAATTCTGGATGTTTATATGCTTTGCAGTCACATGTCCTGACTTTGGGACATATCAGGGGCCCAGAAGCACATGAAATGAGCTAAAATGATAAAACCTGCAGAAACCCTCTGAAGTAAAAACAGATAAACGTGATAAATGAAGAGTTAAAAACAATAAAATCCTCAGTAAGGCGTGCACACAGGTGCACGTGCCCAGCAAGTTGACAAAGAAACAAGAAAATTAAGTTTAGTTTAACCCTTATTGGGTAACTGCGGCTCTTCCACATCTACGAAAGAATCAGAGAAGTGACGACTGACTCGGCAATATTAAAACCTCTAAAAACGGGAAGGGCCGTGACCACTTCTGTGTCTCCTCAGCTGGTACGTGACGGTGCAGAGGTGTCCATTCACGCTCCTGATCTGCTCAATACTTTTAATCCCAGCTAATGGATCGCCATGTGAACTGGGCAAAGGGCAGGCAATGGGTGGACGGGCAGGTTCACAGTCACAGGTAGTACACTAATTAAAGTCTAATAATGACTGCACTAATCTGCTGAGCTGCCGCACGCCACCAGCTGTAAAACAGATAAGCCCCGGTACTCTGGGTTTTCGGCCACATGGCTTCACTTATGTAATCCCACTAAAACTGGACTGATGTGGTGATCGCCACAGAGAGGTGGGGCTGATCACAGGTCACGGTGACAGTGTTTGGTAATGTCTGTGACGGCTGATAAGCCTCAAGCAGGAACAACCGCAAACACAGCGAGGCCGCTGCACAGCAAACATGCAAGGGCGAGTGTGGTTTTAGTGCAAAGGAGATTAAAATGAGCTGCGCTTGATCTCCTGCAAAGGCATGAAGGACGCAGTTCAAACAGAAAGACTCAAAGCAACAAGGACTCGAGCTCAGCTTACAGAAACCCAGCCTCACTTCTCCAGTTAGTTAAAAATAATAAAATGTGCAGCTCAGAGACACCGAAATACAGACAGGATTCATCATCAGCACTGGATTCACTGGATCTGTGCATCAACATACAGCTGATTTCTCAACAGAGCCACAGACTCAGACTGTTTTGTTCTTGTCACCTGGTGATACCAGCGTCACATGACACCGGCCCACAAACCCAGTTTAATTCGCTCATGTGCCTCATGCTACCTCATCTATAAATATAAAGCATAATGGTAGCATCTTTCATCGCCTAAATATACAAAATCAACACTAAGTAAAGCTTTAAATTACATGCGGTGGAGGACACCCTGCACCCCCCTTTAGACTCAACTCTGCACAGTTTTATCACATGATTATCACTTTAACTGGAATGTGAAAATACTCGAAGTTAAAAAACAAAACAAAACTAGTCATTAGAGATTTTGCTCAATGACCTGCCTAATGTACATTTTAACTACAGGTGGGCGGATCAATGTCGATTGTATCAGAACCCACACTGGTGTCAGATCAGATCGATACTCTCCTCTGAGTTCTGAAAATTAAACAAACAAACCTGCTGTGAAACATGTGTGAACCTTTCTGTGTCATCTGTTTGATTTACAGCCTTCAGCACATTTAAATACAGAAGCCGACCCAGAGTGTTTCAGACACTGGCGCATTTACACTCTCCAAAAAGCCCTTTCAAAATAAAGGTGTGTTTTACTGCATTATTGTGGAAAGTAGAAATCAGTGATTTAGTGATCATTAAAATCTGTTCAGAATTGATGATGATTCATCTCATAAGTCATGACACACTGCTGGTCACACATTAGCTGCCTCAAACATCAGGTGAGTGAGTCACTTGGGCAGGTAGTTATTTTACAGTCTGCTGCTTCCAGGCGTGTGTGCAGTGAAAGAAAAACAGCATTTTCCTGACATTTTACATCTCATTTGACCAAAGAGCAAAGGGCCACCCTGCTCCAGCGTAAAGTTATACCAAAGTGACGCACTTATCCTCTCAGCCAAGTCCAAACACAGGGACCTTACAGTCTTCCTGCTGAGCCTCCAGCTACTATGAGAAACATTAAAAAAAAGCTTTTATTCTGTGTATTATGTGTTCCCATCCAATCCCTGTATCGAGTGTTTGCGTTAGATGAAGAACAGGAGTGAGCTTTTATCTGAATGTGTGTGGGCTGAGGCTCTGTGGATTACGGAGTACGACGGGATGTTTGTGAGGACATCAAACCCAGATGTTTGTGATTTTGAGGGCTGAAGAGCGAGAATCGAGCTACTCACTTTGCACTGAGGTGGTGTGAACACGTCACCAGCAGCTTCATGCAGTGGACCGCGATGACGCCCATGACCAGAAGACTGATGGGTCCGAGCTGCACACAAACACAGACCGAGTTTGTGTGGCGTGTAAAGGCCCAGACTAATTCTGTGTCATGTGACCTTTGCAGGTATGCTTACCACCAGCCCTGCATTCTTGACAGCCAGAGGCAGACCCAGCAGGCCTGTACCAATGTTCCCTTTGAGCAGGTGGATCAGAGTCTGGAAAAAACTGCAGCATGAAAAATAAAGTTAGAATCAGACCAGCCAGATCTGCACGTCCTGCTTGGACAGTCAGAAGGCGTTTTACTCACGAGGTCCCCGCCCGTCCTCCGATCCTCTCATAGTTGCGTTGGGGTCTGGACGGTCCCGGAGGAGACGGACACAGGGCGTCCAGCTCAGACGGATTTTGATCGGACAACAAAGCTGAGACGAGAGGCAAAGAGACAAAGACGAAAACCATGTGTTTGACATCACGTGACCCTCTGATGTGTTTACCGCCCTGTCTTATGTCAGTCAGCAGTGTGTAAGCACACTTTCCTGCACCGTCACCTTTCACAGTGAGGTGACAGTCCAGTTATATACACACACATGTCATCCACCTCATCATGTGACCTGACACCTACACTCTCAGTGACAAACTACAGAACCTGAAAGACTTGAAGTTGGAGAAGAAACCCTTCAGGCCTGGCCGTGCATGAAGCTCGCTGCACATGACTGTAAACACGGTGATAAGTGAAGATCAGCTGACTGCAATAAGCAGGAAGTCCTGAAGGCACACATTAAGCTCAGTGCTATGTTTAATAATGTGGTGCTTTAGTACTTGTTCATGACTCTTATTATCCTTTCATGATAAAAACTGGAAGTACTTCCACGTGAGAGCAGAACAGCAGGAAGCTGTGAACTGAGCTGAGACACAGCACTTAACTAACAGTTATAAAAGCGACTTTAAAGATCTGAGAGCATCATAACTACGTTCAGAGGAACCCGAGCCTTGCACTCGTGAACCTGTCACCAAACACTTATCTTTGCTCTTTATTTGATCTCAGACCAGCAGGTAAACTAAAAATAGCCTCAAAGGGAGGTTTTCAATTATAAATGAAAGTGCACTTATCAACCCACCCCCACTGTGTCTGCAGTCCACACATACATGCTTACTAATGCTAAGCACACACATAAAACTCCATTGCTTACACTCACTCACTCACACACACACAGCGTGTGTTTAAAGTTTTTCTAAAGTGAGCCCACTGTGTGCTTCACTGAGGAACCATCTCTGACTTATCTAAGAACTCAGAACGACTGATGGCAGCACATCAGCGACCCATAGACGCCAAACAGACAGGGGGTCACTGCCATCACTCTCAAGGATAAAACAAGCTTTAGAGCGACCCACTTTCTTCAGCCTTAAACACGACCTTTAATGTGAAAATACTGATGGGAAGAAAAAATCTTGATTCTTTGAATTAACTAATAACTGATGACCAATCAAAATCAACATTAAAGAACATGAAGAACTACTCAGCGATGCAGAGACTGAATCAGTTCCTTTGGTGATGATAATAAAGTGACCCTCTCCGACCTCAGCTGACCTTTCAGCTTTTTAACCCTCTCAAGGCAGGCGTTGCAGATTTGCAACAGTTAAAACACTAACAACCTGATTACCCCACATACATATTTTATGAGTGGGGTTTTTTTTGATAATTTTCTCCAAATATCAGATTTTTCCTGTAACTAAAACTTAATTTGAGCCTGACAGGGTTAAAGGAGCCAAGTTTGATTTTTGGAGGTAAACACTGTACATGTTATCGCCGCAGTGCATCATCTGCCTCCATCTCCTCCTATCCTTCCTTCCTCCTCTGTCAAACCACCCCTCTGCATCTCTTCTTGCTCTCCTCCTGCCTGACAGCTCCATCTTCATCCTCCACCCTCGCTCCTCTCCACATGCTCAGACAATCTCTGCCTCTCTGACTCTGAGCTGCCCCTCTGATGGACTCATTTCCACTGTATTGCTTTAAACTTTGTAACAGAGGCACAGTTACACTTGTGCCCTCCAGTGTTCCCTCCCTACATGCTAAATAACATGAACGAATGTAACAATGAAACCAGGAAATAAGCAATGTCAAACTTCAGCCAACAATCTTCTAATCTACGTCTACAAACTGAACATGCTCGCTCACAGATCTATGTCGTGACCGCTCATAACGAGCACTTCGTGTCTGGCTGTGACCTCCCGCCAAACCAGACACAAGCCAGCCATCAGACGGATACTGCAGATGAAGTGAAAGCTGCTTTGATGATTCACTGTCTACCTGCCAGCTGGGATTACACATAATCCCTGTGTGACTGTGGCCCCGGCTCACGTTCGTGCGCCGTATCGTTTTTAACCATCGTCCTGACTTTACTACCTTCACCTCGGCTGTCTACGTCGCTGGACGCCATCATGCTGGGTGGGAAGGTTTGGCAGACAGTCGGGCGTCGTCTCTCCCAGCCTCACGGATCCTAACGCAGCGAGATCAGGGAGTCCAGCATGGACGCCTGGCCACTGCAAACAGATGAGATAAGAAGAGAATGAGCTCTGGCAGCAGCAAAACAAAAACAGAGGAAGTCAGAGACTGAGCATGCTCACAGGCAGCTGCACGAGTCCCTGAACTGGACCTCTGCACCGTGTTTGTGCTGCTGGAGCCTTCTTAATGACATTATCTGACCAATAACACAGCTGCTGTGAGGTTAATCATGCTAACATTAAAGGGAAACAGACTTCATGACCTCCTTCGGACTCGCACAAGGTTTCAAACACACACTTCGTTGTCCGTGTCTGACGGCTTTCGGGAGAAAAGCCGAAGGAGGTTTTTAGGGGAAAACTCTGAGGCTTGGCTTCTCCTGACACTTCCTCTTCAGAGGAGCGCGTTTCCCAGCAGCAGTTCAGCGACCATGGCCAAAGTGTCGCCATCAGGAGCGACTCAGCAGTTTGGGTTTTTTTTTTTTTGTAGCGAGTCATGACACAAGAGGCCTGAACCGCACAGCGCGCAGTTTTTGCACTTAAAACTGCATCAGCGGCTCAACGTGGGCTTTTATTTCACTATCTAATGGAAAGGTTTAGTCCTGCAGCACTGTTCCTCGAGTGTGTGCTCCCACACAGCTGCTTTATATTTCAGGCTTCACCTTTAGAAAGAAGCAATCAGTTATTAAATATCACATTTCCAAGGTGCTCATCTTCAAGTAAATTCATAACTGAACGCTCTGTCCTGAAAGCAGTCAGCATGACGTTCAGCTGTTGTTGGGTGATATCTTTAACACTGTGCATACAACTGATTCAAAGCCTCCTCAGCCGGCTGAGCTGACAAATGTGTGTATTTTTATTTCACACCAATAATAAAATTGGAAAAATCATAAAATGTCACCGAACTGAGCAGGAAGTGATTTACCTGAGCAGGAAACACAGCTGAGAGTTAAAAAGATTCATTCAGCCATTCTCAGAAACATTAGACGTTACTGAACGAGCTCGTCCTGATGCTTAGGTGTGTCCTGATGCTCTCTCTCTTACACTCAGGTTTAATCTAAAGATCAATGATCATCATCGTGTGTTTATCAGGTAAATGTGACACAGAGCCTGCTGCTGTGGAACACTGTGTACATTAATGGCTGAGCAACATGAAAATGAGCTCGTTATCTCACAACGTGTTTATCTCCTCTGGAGAGAAGAAGCCTTTATATATTTACCTATAAACAGGAAGGAGGTTTAAAGTGTACCTGTGCAGATGTTGACCCCAGGTGCTCTTCAGAAACCGCACCAGCCAAGTTAGCGTATTTCTCCTGTTTATTTACTTTCTGGTATTTTCTATTTCTTCTGTTTTCGTCCTCCGGGCCTCGCTTTAAGACAGATATGAGCTGCTGTGTGTTTTAGTGTGCAGGTAAACCGCGACAGCCCCCCCAGTGCTTTAACGGCACTCAGCGCGATAATCGCATCATTTTAAACTGTTGTTTGTCCGGAAGACGTTCCAGGCGGGCTTTCCCACCATAAACACCTTCAAAGCGGCTTCTAAACGAGCCCACGGTCCCGCAGAACCGGCTGTGAACGGACGGTTAGTTGTTAGCCATAGTTAGCTGTGCGTTGCGGTGCCATTTTCGGTGTAAACACCGAGTAACGGCAGCAGCGGCCAGCCTTACCTCGCAGACACCGCGCAGACTCGGTCCTCCCGGACTCGTTATCAGCTCTCAGTCTGCCGCAGGCCGCTTTATTTTCGTATCGTGCTCATGGCGGCGAAGCAGCACAGATTGAAGGCAAAGCGGGACTGTGCTCGGTCGGGCTCGACTCTCCGTGACTCCGTGGAACAGCCAGCCAGCAGTGTGGTCACATGACATTGCCGAGAGGGACGTCGTGGCGTTCGACGTGATCCCGTTGCCATAGACACGGATTATAACGTCATGGCGGTTGGTAAACCGCTTCACTTTTATTTTATTTTATTTTATTTTATTTTATTTTATTGTTTGTTGATTTAACCTTTTTTTCTCCGTTTTCTGTTACCGTGTTGCGCAGTCCTGTATGTTCAGTTCTACACAATAAAATAAATAAATACATAAAATCACGAGTTTTACGTGAGCTTCTCGAAAGGAATATGATTACGTAGAGTAAGACGCTGTATAATGCAGTTAGTTGTGTTCTCATATTCTCAAATCTGCTTTCGGATTCATTGGGCTTTTATTTTGGAAACTCGTTTAAGGATTTAGGAGCGCTTGCTGTGCGCGCACCGGGGTAGCTAGAAGGTAAAGACTATCTCTGAATCGAGGAGGGGGCCTAAGGGTACATCTTTCACCGTCTTACTACGTTATGATTGCAGCCATTCCCCAGCTCTCGGTGAATGGTACTCAATGATCAATGACCACTGATCATTGATCAGTGGTCTTTAATCAGTGGTTGTTAGTCAATGGTCACGACAGTTTGCATATTAATCATCAAGAAACTGACCTCTCACGCCGGTGGTGCTACTTTCAGTCATTATGCAAATGTACTGTTTATAATGTTGGAAACCTGCAGTCAGCTGAGAAGTTTCTCCCACTGGAAACCAAGATGAACCAGTTTTATTTTATTTTTTTTTTATTAAACTTGTTCAGCTTGCTCAACCGACCTATTTAGCCAAGTGAAACTAAAAGTGTACCGTTCGTGTTCAAATAAAATTATTTTAACTAAAGGGTTATTTTCTGGATATAAACCAGGGGTGACGAACTCCAGGCCTCGAGGGCCGGTGTCCTGCAGGTTTTAGATGTGTCCTTGATCCAACACAGCTGATTTAAATGGCTAAATGACCTCCTCAACATGTCTTGAAGTTCTCCAGAGGCCTGGTAATGAAATAGTCATTTGATTCAGATGCGCTGACCCAGGGTGAGATCTAAAACCTGCAGGACATCAGCCCTCGAGGCCTGGAGTTCGACACCCCTGATATAAACATTGTGAAAAGCCCTGTAAAAATATCTTGAAAATTTGGTATTTTCAAACCGGATATCCGGTGGTTGTTGTGCTAACTGCAGCTAGCTTGCGGCTAAACAGACGTTCCATCCTGGGAGTATTTGGAGCCGTTTAGTTACTTGGTGGCAAAAGTCCACAGCTGGTCTGTTCGCCGGGTTAGGACACGTCACTTCAGACATGACTGTAAGGTTTTGGGGGAGATTTATGCAGTTTTTTCGGTGTGAAGTTTAACGTTAGTCTGTAGCTGCTTTCTCAATGTCCGTGCACAGGGTACAAGAGTGATGTTCAATGCTGTGTAATGTTATTTACAGCTGTTTGAAGTTCTGTTCTTGTTCTGAAGTAACTTTAAATCACAACCGGGGGCTCTTGCAGCTCCTCTGCTCGGTTTACTTTGTTGTAAATGTGGTACATGTTTGAGGAAATGAGGTGTGGGGTTCAGTTTAACCGGACTTTGATGTGTGTTTGACAGAAGCACGAGTTTGAGGTGGCCATGACGTGTGAGGGATGCTCAGGAGCTATTACCAGGATCCTGAACAAGATGGGAGGTGAGGCTGATCGTCACGTCTGACACGAGAGCGCAGGAAATCCAACAGTTCAGTTTTATTCATACAGTCTTCTTATAGCAGCAGTCAGTTTATACTGGAGTGGAAAGACTGTACAGAGCAATCCTACACTGGGCATGGGGGCTCATACAGACGGTTATGGTTTTCACCCGACTCTAGAATAGAATGCTTTTATTGTCACTATACAGTTGTACAATGAGATACAGAGCATCTCCTACTCAGTGCAAACATGCTGGGGGGGGGGTACAGTTCTGCAGCGCTATATACATATGGACAGTATTAACAGAGGGAAAAAGATATATATAAAATGTACAAATATACAAGCCGCTTTTAAAAAAAAAAGTAATATGTAATAAATAGTGTTGTGTATATACAGTTGGGTTATTGCACATAGAATTGGTATTGCAATACTCTCTGTAATTATTATTGTTTTGGGTAATTATCTACATTTTTCCTGGTGCTTTGTAGAAAGTTACAGCATTCGGAGGATCGCTGCCTCACAGTGTTAGCTCTGCTGTCCCAGGAGCGATGAGGAGATTAAAGTATTGAGCAGAGTCAGGGATATGCTGGGGGGGTAGATGTGAAGGGAGGGTTCAGGGTCACCTGATCCAGCCCTAACTATATGCTAGGGAAGTTTGAAGCCTAATCTTAAAAGTAGAGAGGGTGTGTGTCTCCTGAATCCAAACTGGGAGCAGCTCAGCTATGTGCAGTGGTGACATTTAACTCTTTTCCCCAAAAGTAACCCTTTTTGTGCTGACCCGAGCAGTTTTTCATACTATGTGTGCCCATCAGAAGTTAGTGAGGGTGGTCTCAGCCTGTGCAGCAACCATTGCAAAAACCAGAAGCATGTTTCGTCCTGTCTGTCACAGAGGATCCAGTTCCTCGCATTCAGCCCACAGGTCCCCTGATGCTGCTGTTTTCCTTTTGCCTCGTGTGACTCAATGATCCGAGTATCACTTCTGTTTTTACAGCATGTCCTCCCATCAGTGGCAATGCTGACTGTTTTATGGAGGTAGAGACATCAATGTGATCTTGTTTTTATGTTCCTGTTCCCAGATGTGAAGTTTGAAATTGACCTGCCGAAGAAGCTGGTTTGGATCGAGTCTGACAAAGACGTGGATGTTCTGATGACGGCGCTGCAAAAGTCCGGAAAGGAGGTCAAATACAACGGCACTAAGTGAAGGACCTGCACCAGGTGACCCAGAGCGTTTAAAGTCCACGTGTTTTCTGTAGCTTGATGTTTATGACGGCCATAAAGTTCCTGTAAATCTGCAGCTTTGTGCTGAGTTTACTGCATGCAGGAACATCTCAGGGACACGATCATCTTCCAAACTGTTCCAGCAGCTCACAGAAACGTTAACAGGAAAGCGAGCTCCATCGGCTGACTTTAACCTTTGTGCACATTTAGAGGATGTTTATCTGCTGCTCGTCTCAGATCCCCCAACACTTCATTCAGAGTCACATCACAATTAGTAGAGTTACACTTTTATTTTTTCATATTTTTTTTTAATGCAAATGTCTTTTTTTTTGTCTTGCTTTAGGAAATGATTCTTGCTGCTGCAAACTGAAGATTTAAGATGTTTAAGATGAAATTCAAGTTAAAGTTACAAGTCTGAGAGACCCTCAGTGAGTCTGCACCCCCTCCCGTCCAGCTGTCACGCACAAACAACCGCCCCCCCACTTGATGCAGACAGGTGTGCCTCCTTTGACCTCCTGAGTTAAAACATCGTCCTCACACAAACCTGCCAAGCATAATCATCTCCAAATCTTTACCTTCAGGCTGTAAATGAAAAAAGGAAAAAGCAGCATCTTAGATTTAGTTTCAGCTATGTGATGATGATGAGTCCATTTCTTGGGGTGTAAATGATGAAACCTCTTGGCTGTGTTTGCTGAACCTGTTTTATTAAATTTGTTGGATTTTATTCATAAAAAGACTATTTGAAGCTTGCTGTGTGAGGATATTTAGAGCTCTGCACCATGTGGGGGTGAGGGTGGGACCACCTGCTGCACCTCCCCTCTGCTCCTAGACACTACAGTCTATTCTCTGCTGTTGATTTTTAGGAATTTAAGGAGCTCTCCTTCTCGCCCTCTGTCTCCATAATGCTCGAATGTCTCAATGCTGGAGAAAATAAATCAGTTCTGTCTTCAGTACGTCACTTTATTTGCACCGAGTCTTTTTAGAAAAACACTGTCTACAAAATATTGTCTCTGTTCAGCATACAAATGCAAATATCCTAAAATTATCATTTTTTTAAACTGTAGGTTATGTAATAGTCTGTACTAACCTTTGACCTCAGTGATGCTTTCCTCTGTCCCACTGCCAGGGAATCTTAAAGGAACAGTCTGTAAAATTTCACCACCTGCTTGCAGTCAGCTGACTTCTGTTTTCTTCCCCCTCCCTCTTCATTGCATGATCCCAGCTACGGTGGCCGCTGTAGGACAAACATGTTAGTGAGCAAACAGCTCGAAATCATTAAATTTAGTGTGTGCCCATAAAGCAGAGGTGGGGAACTCCAGGCCTCAAGGCCCTGTGTCCTGCAGGTTTTAGATGTGTCCAGCTGATTCAGGTGTGTTTTCACCCAGGGTGAGATCTAAAACCTGCAGGACAGCAGCCCTTGAGGCCTGGAGTTCCCCCACCCCTGCCGTAAAGTAAAAGTACGTTTTTGTACAAGTTTTATTTTAACATAGCTGAACAATAAAGCACTTAGCAATAAATGAGTAATTAAAAAATTACAGATACGGTCTGTTAAACATACTGCAGTATTTTATGGCTTGGCATGGTCACTCTGGCCGCTGTTCGTCATTAGTGAGTGTACTCGGATACAATGACTCTGGAGTTTCTGTGAAAGGCTGTCAGTCTGCTGGAACCTTACTGACAGATGCCATCAAACACCTTTAGGATGAACTAGAACACAGATTGTGACTCGGTGCTCACGTCCAGCATCGCTGTCTGAGCTCACTGAGGCTCCTCTGGCTGGGCAAAAATAACAGTCACCGAAACCTTATAGAAGACCTTCACAGAGTGGAAGCTGACACAGGTTAAGGCTCCTGTCGGTGGCCTGGTCTGTAATCACACACTCAAATTTAACTGAAGCACCAAAGAAATGATTCGTTCTTCCACAAATCCTGTAACGTCGACACAAAGTGGACCAGCCAGTGAGCAGACCTCTGTCTGCTGAGACTGATTAACCTCAGCTTGTTCTCTCATGTGGGTAAAACTATTGTACCGCAAAGGGTTATTGGGGAAGAAGCAGTAACAATAATTCTGTTGTTTCTGCAGTAATTGTCCCTGAGCAGGGAACTGAGGAGTGAGCAATCTCCTCCTCCATGACTTTGATGTTCTCTGCAGCATCACAGAAGGACTTTCATCTTGTTTTTAACGCCGCTCAGAGACCTCCACCTTTATCAGAACTTTAATCTGGTCCCTCTTTTATGATTCACGATTGTTTAAGAGGAAAGGAGGCCAGTTCAGAAAGAGATCCACGGCCTAAGACGTCACATAAAAACAACAGACAGACAGAATTTCCTCTGCAGTGTAAATGCATGTAACCCTCAGGCAGCCCAATCAAACCTCTTTGATGTGTGTGAAAGCAGTGAGTCGGTTTGCTGACACGTCACCAAAGAAGTCACGGTTATATTTGCACTCGCTGTAAACTGAAGGTGTGAAGCCGTTCTTACAACTCAGCCCTTCAGCCAGCAGGGGGAGTGACGTGGCCACGCTCTTCCTCCTGAGGAGCTCCCGGCTGGTTCAGGGACAGAAGACAAAAAGCGCCTCAGACCACAGAGCAGGTCAAAGAAAGTGCTGAATGAGAAAAGCTGATGGCTAACTCTGGATTCTGTGTGGCCTCGGTGTCTATCACAGACAGATTCCCTCCACTGTGCTCAGTCAGGTCAGTCGTATTTATACAGCCCAACAAGACAAAGATACAGAAAACAGAAGACAAGCATTAAAACATCTAAAACAGACACAGAGGCAGATACGAATGTACACTGATACCACGAACACTCTCCCTAAGAGTTTAATGTTATTTGAGTGTTTTGTATAACAACCAAGCAGAAGATTTGAGTCTTTTCTCACTGAATTATGACGTCTGTGGATCATAATGTCCACAAACATGGACGATGACATCATCATTAATGGGAGGAGCTCAGAGGAGCCCAGCGAGGCCCTCAGTGTGAACGCAGTCTCACTCCACAGATAACTCCACAGATAACAGAGCTGCCAGCGCACAGAGGGTCACTCATACAAACCTCCCACACCCACACACACACACACACACACACATTATAACATGCACACACTCTTCACTGAAGCTGCCGGATATCTGTGTGTTAGAGAAATTAGTCCAGTAAGATGAAGAGTGTTCTTACCTTGGCAGAGATCCTCGGGCAGCACCCAGGTGAGCAGTGAGGCCTTTACCAGTTCTCTCCAGGACAGCTGGAGCAGCTCAAAGGAGACAGGTAAGAATCTCTGACCAGGTAAGACTGGGAGCTGTTCAGAAGCCAGGAAAACAAAATGTCAGCACACTTGGCCACAGACGACAGTCCGGCTGTGTGTTGCTGGTCCTAAAGTACAGGTGAGTCTGCTGAAGAGCGGGACCTGGGAGGCCCCACCAGCAGGCGGAGCCCAGAGCAAACCCACCCCACCTTTACCTGTGGAGCAGTATGAGAACACAGGAAGGCCTCGTACCTCGTGCATCTTCTTCTTAAACGCTGTTGACTGCTTGGTTTCAGGCCTCTTGGCTGATCTTTGCCAGTTGTAAGGGAGTTCTTCCTTCCCACCATCACCAGGTGATGCTCACAGCGAGTCAGTCTGATGGAGCTTTGAGGTTGATGTTAATTAGTCCTATGCAAATAAAACTGAACTGAAATGTGAAATATACTTGAAAATGGTTGGATGTAGCCTCAGAATAATGTTGTCCGCTTTAGCTCAGCATATGCCATAAAAACACACACATACACACGCACACACTGTCCTCAGGTAACCAGTAACAGGTAATTTATGTGTGTGTGTGTGTCCCATGGTTTTGGCTGAGGTGGGGTTGGGTGTAGTTATTGCTGTCACGTCCTGTTCCGGGCGCCAAAGCAAACAGAGGCGTCAGCAGGAGGTTACAGACAGTCGGGGAAATGTGCAGTTTGACAGACGAGAGCAAACAGGCAGTCCGGCCTGTGGCTTCGCGTCTCTCTGGGAGTCCCTGCCGTATATTTCCTCCACGTTTGATGGAAATTCATGTGGACCATTGCCCAGAATTCATACGCTGGGAAACGTAAAGTACATAGATGTGAGCTAACACTATCCTGCCACAGCACAGATGAACAGAAACAGGTGGAGAGTAGCGACAGCGAGTTATCTGCAGAGGTTTGGGTGTGATGAAGTGAGACAGAGCCAGAATTTTGATGTAGCCAGAAATTGATTTACATGTAAAGCTCTTTAATATTTTCACTCAGGAATATCACCTGCATGTTTAAGCTTTGAAAAAAAATGAAAAAAAGAAGAAAGAGTCAGTTGTCCATCTGAGAGGCTTTTTAGCAGCTGTTGGTACAAAATTGCTATTTCATGTCAAACTGTGTTATTTTTGGATTTTTCATAGATTCAACAAAAGAAATGTGAACAAATGATGAAAACACCGGTTAAACAACAAAACTAACAACCCTGGCCTGGTAAGACCCATCGAACAAAACACAGAGTGTGGAGGAGCACGTGCTGCCACATCTGTCTCCAAGAAAAGCCGCCAACACAACGTTGCGTCTGCCGTGTTTTGGATCACAGATAAGGCAAAGATGAGGGTCCCAGTTTCCTATCTGCATTCCACAATTAGCATAGTCCCCAAATCTGAATCAGGCACCTCGATCAGAATGTGGATTATCTAGAATTCCCGTCATCATCTCAATAAGCTCATGCAAACACAAACACAGTCAGAGAGTGGCAGATTACAGCTGGAAGACAGATAAAAGCAGGAGAAGCAGACGTGTGCATGAAGTGTGTGAGCTTTGATCTGATAGCAGAGAGCAGCCACCACAGATGACCTCTTCAGAGGAGGATTCTTCCTCGGCTGCTGATTGTAGCCACGAAATGACGAACACAAGCCTGAGCGCACTCAGTGGCGTAAATGCAATTAACTTGGACAGAGATTCAGCAGCTCTTTGTGCTCGTGTGCTTCTGCGGAAACACATGTTATTATATAAGCTCAGATAGCTCAAACACTCAAACGCATCCACCTTCAGGTGTTTTATTTTGAAAGAGAGGACTGTGATTTTACCTGCCAACCACTCAGTTTGGCTCTTTCAGCCCAACCCATCACACCTCATAAAAGCTGCTTTACTTTAATAGAATTAAAAGATTCATCACATAAAGTAAGTAAACTAAAGTAAAGTTATGAACACAGTCTTAGTTATTTAATTATCTTAATTATGCAATAAAATCTCTCTATCTGAACCATAAATTAAAGCAGCAAAAGCATATAGCAGGTACAAGGTAGCAGACTCTGTGTGCTCACACTTGAAAGCCTTTAAACTTTTACTGCACACCTCGAATCCAAGCCTCTGATGTGTGTGTGTGTGTGTGCGTGTGCGTGTGTGTGTGTGTCCGAGGTTTACACGTCACCAAACTGTCTGCT
Source organism: Oreochromis niloticus (assembly GCF_001858045.2). Taxonomy (NCBI): domain Eukaryota; kingdom Metazoa; phylum Chordata; class Actinopteri; order Cichliformes; family Cichlidae; genus Oreochromis; species Oreochromis niloticus. The sequence goes on along the minus strand of NC_031966.2, from coordinate 6,201,469 downwards.
GCCGCCTCAGCTCTGGCTCAGCTGTGCAGGGAGAAAACACCTCATTCCTCACTGACTGCGTTGTTCACATCGTCTGTGAAGGATTCAAACCCAGACGTCTTCTTTTGGGATCTCCACAAGAATTTAAAATGAGTTTAATACAGATTAAAATGGATGGTGCACCATTATCCCCGCAGAAGCTTTCCTAAACCTGAGCTTAAACTACGCTCTGAGACTTGATCAGCTGGTTTTAGCTGGTTTAAATCCTCGGTTTATATTAAATGTGCAGTAGTATTATAGTTTGATGTTCTGGATGAATGCTTGAAATGTGACAGAGCATCACGATTTCCTCAAAAACCAAATCAGTCCCACTGCATCACCACGCCAAACCAAAACCATGATGGAGGGCTACAGGCTGAAATTACAGGACAGCCGATGAGCTCATCGCCTCAGCACCGGGACTACAGCCCAGGCCTCTACAGGACACGCTGTCACCCACTGAAGGTGTCCACAACCATCCCCACCCTGCACAAACCAAATGACCTGAAGGGGGAAACGCGAACGCTGGTCCAGGCACACATGCTCAGTCCACACATGCATTTAGATGAAGAAAGGAATGAAAATATCTGCTTCAAATGGCTCTTCACAGCTGAACTCGGGACAGCAGACTGATCGATTTTACAGCATAATGAGACATGAATTTATAGGTGATTTAGACTAAAAAAGCAATGCAGGAAGAAACATAACGCTGTGAAAGAGTGATGGGTGCAGTTCAAACTTCACTTTAAAGAGCTGTGATTAGCTCGTCTGACAGCTAACGATCTTCTCATGAGCCGTGCTACTGTTAGGGGCTCCTGTGAGCATCTGCGCATGTCTGATTTCCTGATGAAACAGCTGAAGGAATCAGGTCTCCTCCAGGGTCAGAGCGGGGAGGTTGGGTTAACTACTCCACTCTGAGCAGCACAGTGCGTGCAGATGGGTGCCCCTCCCTGAGGCAGGTTCTGCTTGAAGTTTCTTCCTGTTAAAAGAGAGTTTTTCATTCCCACTGTCCCCAGAGAAAGTGAGAAAAGGAATGGAGGACCAAGACAGAAACATTTAAATAGCTCAGTGTAGCATCATTATCAACATTATTATCATTTTGACCTTCAGATCAGTTTATTGACCTTGAAGGAGAGGTCAGAGGTCAAATGTGACATGATATTTTAAATCTTTATTTGGTGCTTTCTATATGCTGACGACACAGCACATGTGTAAGAAGTACAGTTTCTAAGCTATAAGACTTTTTATCAGTTTCATGAAGCTGACCTTGACAGCCTCGGTGGATGGAAGACACATTTTCATGACTGTTACCAACATGGAAACAGTCATCGTTACCATGACAACATGACTGTTTCCCTCCCTAACCCTACAGAATGAGATAAATATGCATTTACTGCTGAGGAGATTCATTTGATGAGTCGGTGCTCTTCCATCACTGAGGAGATGCTAAGGACACTTTGAAGGAACCTTTCAGGCATGCTCAGACTTTACTCCCACTGCTGGTTACAGACAAAAATCACCAAACTTAAAATCTTATTTTGCAGCTGAATTGCAACAAAAACCATGAACTATGGTAACATGAAATGCAGATACAGAGTACAGCGCCGTGCTTCTCAGAGTCTTATTCTTCCTAAAGTGATGCAGTTTCATCATCTCAGAGTTTACAGGACAGCGAGGCGGACGCATCACTGCCACAGCGGACATCGTAAACAATCATTTCATCTTAATGATTCTGCTGTGACTGTCAGCACGCTCAGTCCAGACCGAACATCCAGCCGGCTCACTGTCGTTTTCTTTCAAAGGCACATTTATGAAAATCAAACAGCATCTCAGGAATCACGCAGCCTGTAAAAATCTATATGGGTTTTATTGTGTTTCTCCACATTTCTTCCATTGATCAGGGCGCTGTCACGTTTTCTATTTCAAGCTAAGTTTCTGGTTTTTAGCTCAGGGCGAGGCAGCAAGCAGCAAGCATGTCATTTACACCTCAGAGTTTGTTCATATAAGTAAAAAACACACAAAAAAATCTAAAATGACCCATAATTTATTCTGAGTGTGGGTTTATACTCCATGTTTCTGCTGGTATGGAGCAGCAGGAGGAGGAGGAGGCCTGAACCTCCATCAAAGTGAAGAAGCCCCCTGAAAGTCGGCACAGAGCAGCAATCATTTTAAGAGCCTGTGATTTCACACGAAGAGGTCAAAGAAGAAGCTTTAATGTTTGTTTCTGGGTTTAAAATTTTCTTTTTTAGTTTAAAAACTGACCCCCGACTCCCCAACCCCTCATCAGACTCGAAGAAACACCAGGACCTGCTGCAGCTCTGGTCTTTACAGTCAGGAAAAATCATACATTTCATACATTTTGAACGCAGCGGTGAGTAATAAGAGATGCAGCCTGCAGCAGGTACACTGCAGTCTAATGACTTCACAGGTGGAGTCTGGAGCCTGAAGACTGCCTCGGTTACAGCAGAAGATCCAGGTGGAGGCTGAACACAGAGTAAGGTTTACTGATGAAAAATCCAAAAAGGAACAAAGTGGTTTCTGTCCTGGTGGTGGACCCTGAACTGGCGCTTTATCCTCTGGAGGATGTTCGAGGGTGTGCGTTTTGTGGACGTGGAAAAGCCTCCACCTGTCAGGCCCTCTGTTCTGGTCCCAGTAGAACCACAGTGGGAGGCCGCGTCAGTTTGACTGCAGTAGGTCGGACCGAGTCCTGCTATCTGTTGGATTCTGTGTAGCTGCGCAGGGCGGGGTGTCACTGCAAGTCATTTGCTGGGTCAAATGTGAAGAGGCTGGAATGAAAATGAACACTTCAAAGGCTGAAGCTGTGCTCTCAGCAGGAGAAGGGTGGAGGAGATCAAGTATCTCAGAAGAGGGAGCAGGAGAGTGACATTGGGACTGCTGTGGTGGTGAGAGAGCTGAGCGTGAAAGCTGCAGATTTCCTGATTGAGGTGCGTTCCAGCCCACACCTATGAGCACAGGTGTGGGCGGAGACCAGAGGAACGACATCAGAGATACACGGGGTGCCCGGTCATTCGGCAGGGACTCCTCCACATCGAAAGTAGCCAACAATGAGGTTCGGGCTCTGCCCAGCATGCCTCCTGGATGCCTTAAGGTGAAGTTGGAGTAGTCACGGGCCAGATTTACTAAATGTGAGCACAATCCCCAAAGAAGCCATACATGCCTTTTACAACAGTCGTGCTGTTCATTTCATTTCAATTTTCAGCCTTTAATATTGATGTAGCATCTGTAAGCTACATGTTGTAAATTTTGGTAAATCACTTTGTGCGCTTGGTTTAGAGATTCTCCTCCCTGTTGCTCCTTGAGAGGAAATGCAAATGCAGCAGGATCTCTTACCTGTAACTGTCGCCCTAAACACAGACACTACTTTGTAATGGCAAAACCCAGGGGCAGTTAAATCTGGCCCTATCTGTACCCTAGATTCTGTACGTCTCAGTGCCCCCTCCCCCAGAAGAGCTGCTGTGTGACTCGGACCCGAATGACAGCAGAACTTTGACCCGAAGGAAGACGAGGCACAAATCCAAAAACAAAGCAGAGGAGGAACACAAAGAAAAGCCTTCAGCTCAACAAGACAGGAAGCAAAAACACGAGAACCAAAAACTCCCAACAAGAGTCCAGAACTCAGAAAACCCCAGGACCACCACACCGTGTGACTTTCAGGTCAAATGTGGTGGACACGCTGCTCACAGGCCACCAATCAGGTAACTTTGTCATAAAATGTGAGAAATATGTGCGCGTGTAAATGCCAGCGTGTTTTTGCAGTTCCGTCCCTGCAAAGATTTTACTCAGACAAAATAAATCAGCCGTGAAATCAGTGTGATGAACACATCGCACAGCAGAAGAGCAGAGCTCATTCTGCCATCCCCAAAACATCACCAATAATAAATCACAGGGATTATTTAAAAAAAAATAACACAGCTATCAGCCAATCACAGACCTCAGATACTTCTGTGAGTGTTTCTTTGTTTCACTACGTGGCACACAGATGGGTGTTTCCATAATCCTTTTTAATAATGCTGCCACATTACAGGGGCGTTTAAATCCTCACATCTTCAGACCTGCAGAGCTACTTGTGGATGATTTAGCAGCAGAGGAAAAATAATGACATGTTTCATCAGACACAGAGAGACGACTGCCACGTTTGCAGAGAGAAGGGAGGGAAGAAAAGAAGAAAAGGTGGGCAGACTGAAGAGTAACAACAGCTCCTCCCCTCTTTTCTCTCCATCTGCAGCTGGACTGTGGCTTCCTCGCAGAATGGAAAACGCCACGTTGCATCGCAGGGATTTTCCCTCCCTCCCTCCCTCTGATCCAGCTGTTCTTCACATCAGCTCTGGTCTGCACGCTGGGAACAGACAGTAGCAGTCCATCAAACAATGAGACAGACAAAACGAAGGGCGAGCCGAAGAGCATGAGGCATACACGTGGTTCTTGATTGCTTCTGACTGTCAGAGGACAACAGGTGCTGGAAAAGCAGTCCATGAGTCTGAGCCGTGGTGACGCAGATGTTCCACAAACGCTCCAAAGCACTGAAGTCACTGAGTTACAGCTTTACGGGAACAAGACTGAAGCTTTAGTGCAGAGAGAGATCAGGCATAGATGCACATTTGCGGAAAAATAAGATTTATTTACACAGAACTTGGACCCGAGGTTCAAGACCAGACGGAGAAGAACTCAGATAGCTGCAGTCTGTCCAGCAGAGGCAGCAGTGAGTCAGTCCCCATAGACAAACTTTAGAACAATGTTTTTATACTCACCTAGTTTGCAGTTTGCATTATTATGGGCGTGGCCTCTCTGACTGACAGGTGAACGGTGACACAGGCGGCTGTAGCTGCTAGCTGCCTGCTAGGCTTCACCTCAGCTACCTGGAGTCCCTGAACTGGACCTCTGGACCGTGTTTGTGCTGTTGCTCCATTCTGCTATTGGCTTAAATGACCCGAGACACAGAGAGGCTTCCGGTGCAGGTGTACGCCAGCAGCCATCAGCGACCATCACTAACCAGACACGCACTTATAATAATAATAATAAATACCATATACCCAAATACTGGATAGCTGTGGTTAGCACTGTTGCCTGAGTTCCATGTCACATGCATGTTCTCTCCATGTTTGTGTTTCCTCCCACAGCCAAAATGACTGAATGCACGTGCCAATGGCTGTCTGTCTCTATGTGTTAGCCCTGATTGGTCAAATTGTCCAGGATTTACGTTGCCTCTCGCCCTATGGTAACAGGGATAGGCTCCATCATGAATCAGCTGATGGGACTGTGAGGGTTATCCTGATCTTCTCGCTGCACAAAGCGCAAATGCTCATCTAATCAATGTGTGCCCATCTTCCATATACAGTCTGTAGGTGGGCCCCGTCTTACTACGTCAATCCAGATGTTTAAAGTATTTTGTATTTGATGATTTTCTTCAGAGTTACCAAAACGCATTTTTTATCTCTTTGATCTTACCAACAGTAATCAGTAACGACACAGGTCACGTGCTTCTTCTCGTGTCATCGCTGTTCTCCAATCTTCATTTATCCTCCAGCCACTGCGTAAGGGTTAACATCACAGCCCCGCCCACAGGGGGTGGGGGAGGCCGTGATGGACCTAGGGCGGCGGGTAGCGAGGGGGGGGGTGGTCTGTGTCCAGGCTGGGACGTCCCATTGGAAATGAGCTGTGCGTAAAGCGGTGCTGGAGTTAGATCGTCGGGGTCCCGCACACAGCTGACTTCTCTTCTCTTCTGGTGTTCTTCTCTGAAAGCTGAAGGTAAGCGCCCTGCCTCCGACTCGTACAGATACATTTACACTTTTAGATGCAGTGAAACGTTTCTGCTGTTAGAGCTCTGTCAGTTGCAGTGACGGCTGTACGCAGAAGGGCTCTGCTTTGACACTTTTCCTCACACACTTATCACAAACACAGATGTCCGTTTTAACTTCAGCAATTCAACAGCTGATTTTTTTTTTCTGTTCCACTTTGTTGAATTTTGCTTTTAACCTCCTAAGACCCGAACTCTTCCACGGCATGCATTTTTAATTTCTCTTTGATATTTGGGCATATTGGGGCCCGATGAATGTAAAAACAAAGAATTACCAGATATATATATATATATATATATATATATTTTTTTTACCTTATTTTTGTTTTTAAGAAAAATAAGAGCCACATATGAGGATATTTGTTTAAAATTTTGATGGAACACAAGCAGAATAATGTCCTCGTAAGTGGATATCAGGCCCATGTAGAGCAAAATTGAGTATTTTGGTCTAAATAACCCAAAATGTGATGTCCACATATGTGGACGCCAGGTCCTAGGAGGTTAAAGGCAGGACTGTGGTCTGAGAGCAGCCACAGCTCCTCTGTCATTACTGCTCAATCACGGTCTGCAGGTGAACGAACTGAGAGCATTCAGACTGTGGAGCTATTGTGTGCCACATCGGCAATAAGAGGAGGGGGGCTGAGGGGGAGGAGGGATTCAGACCCTTTTTAATTGGACACTTTTGTTATTCTGATTCTCGATTTTCTGCTTTCCTCTCTTTGGTGAATTATTGTTTATGTGTAAAAATGTGTGAAAATACAAAAACGGCTGAACAAAGAGAAAGAAAATCAGACGAGGAGGTGAAGCTATGACAGATTCTCCACAATTTCCTCCGTGACCCCCTCTGTGACCCCTCCCTGATTACTCTCATGTAAAGGAATGCAGGTTGCCATGGTGATTGGTTACCAGCTGTTTCTTTGAGTTTGTGCTGATCCATGGTGCAGCAGCTGGATTGTCATGGAGCTCCATAAAGTTTTTCACAGTTTGGTTAGAACAGCCTGACCGGGCCCACAGAGCCAAGACCCCCACCCCAGATCCACCCAGCAGCCTGAGGATAAACTGGAGAGCTGACCCTAAAAGAGGCCTTACAGCACACATGACCGTCGTGACTTCAAGAATCCAAAACTTGCACTGTGATTTTACGTAAAAGTACAAATCAGTAGATTAACACTAGTGGCACGTGAGCTCTCATAATGATGATGGCTCTGCCTTTGGTCCTTTTTTGTGGATGGAAACATTTCCTGGAACAAAAAAACAAACAAAAAAAAACAACGGGAAAAAAAAAAAAGGTCAGCAGAAGAGACGTTTATGTAATTTTGTGCCCAGAAGTTTTTCTTGTTGCATGAGGAAAACTGAAAAAATAACTGAAGATCTACAGGAGCTCTTTAACCACAGGAACTTTCGTGTAGTCACACCTGAGCTTTACTGGGTGATACTTTTCAGATGTGCACAGATTAAATGAAACTTTGACTCAACCTGAGTTGAGTTTTCCTATCTTTAGAAAATCTTGGGTTATTTCAGTGCTCGCTGCTGTCTAAGGAAATGTGCTCAGTCCTTTCTTCTTGTGTCACACTCGGTTACACATGTCTCAGTAAAATGTCTCCAGTCTCGTTTAGTGTGTTCGTCACACCTGTCGAGGATTTTTCTGTGATTTCTGTGGAAAGGCTGAAGCACAATGTGCCAGCATTAGTATGAGAGAAGTGCAGACACAGCGTCTCTGGCTGCTTAATTGTTGAGGTGGCAGGTCTGGACCGGAGTGGAAGGTGGTGGTGGAGGAGGAGGAGGAGGAGGTGGTGGTGGTGGAGGAGGAGGGGTTGGAGCTGAGGATGCTGTGAAAAGCCAGCTTGGCAATCTCTAGAAAAACACTAATCCCCAGACAGGAAGGAGGGATTGTGCTACTGTCTGCACTCGGCGCGGAGAAGAAAAATCTGGAGTTCAGTGTGAGGAAGAAGGACGCGAGGAAGGAGACAGAGAAGGAGAGAGGGCCTCTCTGACTGAGAGGCTGAGGGACACTGCCGCCTGATTGGCCTGAAACAGCTCACCAGCCAATGAGCATCCTCTGTTTTCTGCTCCTTTGTGTCTTTAACGGGACCGTAATTTCCAAAACAAACATCGTGTTTTATTTAGTCAGACCCGAGACTGTGAAGCCATCAGTGAGTGGTACACTCGCTGTCTCTCGGACTTCTTTCTATCAGCAGAGCAGTCGCCCTCTGGAGGATATTAGAGAAGCTGCAGGTTTCAGACCTGAACGCTACCTCCGTCTTTTATGCTGTCTGAGGTTTTAGCTCAGATTTAGCTTTATAGCCAGGGTAAGGCAGCCAGGAAGACTGCAACATGATCACCTCACCGGAGTTAACGTTAGCTTACTTCCACGGTCATCTGAGGCTCATGTAGAAAGCTAACTGATATGAGTGGGATGGGTATTTCAATGTCTGACTTCAGGTCAAGCTACGAGAAACTTTCTGTTGTCTGGTGGTTTTTCCAATCAGAGTAAAGCATGAAGAGTGAACATTAAAGCATTAAAATTTTATTAAAAGTTACATTTGTGTGTGATAACATCTGCTTTATTCTTATCATCTTCCAAAACCTTAAAAAGAATATAAATAATACTGAAGTAAAGGGTCTGTGACAGACCACCATACTGAGTACATAAAGTCAGGATCTTCTGGTTTCCTGCTGTGTGCGTGCAGACAGAAAGAGCTGTGGACAAAGTCGAGGATGTTGAATGAAATGAAAGCGGCAGCAAATGTAGTTCAGTGTTACGAAAGAGGCAGAGATAAAAGCGAAGAGCGCTTAAAGCCGGCGTGCCCTGTGACGGAGCAGCGTGCTCCCTCTGATCTGTAGATTGATTGCTGTAGTTTGAGGTAAAATAATATCACCAAAGAGAAGAATATCAAAGATAAAATTATGAAGGGAAGGAGAGAAGGATGAAATAGAGTCAAACAGGTCATGTGGCAAGGGACTCGGGTTACAAACATCCGGACTTTTTCCAGTCGAGTTCTCCTTCATTCTTCTCTTTGTGCTCAGCGGTGCAGGTGAATGGGACGCTGTGAAAACTGCTCTTTGTTCAGGCAGGTCGCTGGGAGGTCCCTGTACTCCCTGGAAACCAGCTTGATCAGGTATGAACTCGGACTGAAGAAAGAAACCGCTGCAGCAGGCTGTGAAGATTAAACCCGAAGTAATGTAAAAGTCTGCAATGAAGCAATCCACAAAGAGTTAATGTCAGCAGTTTATATTCAATAAGTGAAGATTTGGTTAATTTAGAGAGATTTTGGTAAGGAAACAGTCCTACTGGTTCGGGTTGCAGCGAGATTTGATGCATATTCAGGAAAAACTACTTACCTCATCCATCCAAAGACGTGCAGCCCATCTCACGTTAGGTGTGTGATGAATTAAAACATCAACGCTTTTTTATGGGATTCTGAAAGTCCTAATGGGAAAGTAACATCTGCTATGGGTCAGGGGTCACGTGGTGGATCTTAAGAGGTCAGGAAAATCACCTCGTATGTCCCTCTAGAACATATTCCACTGACGAAAACTGGAAACCATCAGTGACTCGGTGCTGCTGCAGCTTCTGTTGGTCACAGCAGGGTTTGCAGCATCAGCCACATCTTCTGTCCTCAATAAAATCTGTAGTGTTGTTGTTTACATGTCAGCCAGCTGTAGTTGCAGAGCAGCACCAGAATGTGTCATTTCAGCTACTTAGAAAGCAGACTGTTTAAAGTCGTTAAAGTTAGAATCATAATCTGTCCTCTCTGAACCAAACACGAAGGAGGAGTACAGGCTCAGATTGTGGTCATAAATATTTTGTACTTGTCAATCAGACTGCATAGTTGTGAACTGAGCTTTGTGACCTTGTTAACCAAAATATCTGAAAACTTTATGGAATTTTATGAATTTTATGAAGATGGAGGACTGTGAACACATATTTGGTAAAAGATCAAAGGGTATAGTTGTGGTATACCAATGGTCAGAAATACTATTATTACTTTAGTATTACTTTAACACAAAGTCAGGGCTGACCCAGAATCAGTGCTGTGAGTCGCACTGCGCCGCAGAAGCACTGTCGCCATCCTCCATCTTCAATATGTATTACCCTTCTGGGACCTGAAGCTCAGTGAAGCGCCCCTCCCACAGTTAAACCCATCTGCTCTCTGATTGGATTGTTACATTTGTGATTGACATGACATTGACCAATCAGCTGACAGGAAGAAAAATTGGGTCAAAATTTGTACTTGAAAGTTGAAACTCACACACAGCGAGCGAACTCAAGTTTCATGCATAGTTTTTTGTAAACAAACTTCAACAAAAACAAAATTGTAACTCATCAGTCTGATTTACAAGAAAAAACATCTGAGCCCATAGAGGAGACGCTCCAGTTTTCCTCTAACAGCCTGACTCAGGGTCTGCACTGATCTTTTACTTCCTGTCAGTCCTGTTCACTCATCACAGACGGTCTTTTGGAGCGGGGGTGGGAGACGGCGGTGCCAAAGGTCAAAGGGCAAACGCTGGAAGCCATCACAGAGGAATCTTTCCTTGAGGCATCCGTCTCGATGGAAGGGAGTCTTCCTGTGGAGATGAAGAAGTTATCGAGACAAGCCAGCAGATTGAAGGAAACCGCTGTAGCTCACACTGAGCGAAGACCTTAGAAGCGAGATGATCTGAGGGCCATGCCGGGGCAGGATAGTCAAAGTTTGGATGCGTCTGTGTTTTGCGTGCATCATGAATGCCGACCTTCCTCATTCTGAACAGCGTGCATGTCTGCAGAGGTCAGCACACAGAGGAAACCGCTGTTCATTCTCAGTGTTTGCTTTGCACAGCTGTTTGTCTGCAGACTCACTGCGACAGGTTGTTTATCCAGGCCCGCCAACCTGCCCGTTATGTCACCAAGGAGAAGAAGAAAGAATCTGTGTGAATCTGCTCTCTTTGAAGGCCTGCTGGGAGAGGAGCAGTTGCAGAGGGCGATGTCTGCATCGCTGGCAGATCCAGCTTGGGCTGTTTACGCTCGCTTACCCAGCTGAAATCCACTGGTGGGGAGGGAGAAAGGCCCCTTTATGAGCCTCAAGTTTCCCTTTTAGCCTCGCCGTATTTGATTATGTGAGTGGCTTTCCAAATAAAATAATTTGTTTTGCTGTTACATCAGCATGTCCGGCCTCCCCCTTCCCGCCGAGCCGAGCCCAGTGGCTCTCTGGCCAAATGGGAATAAGTAAAAGTGATGGGAACACCGCGTCCCTCCAAATCAAACACTCGCTTTCCTGAGATGAGCCCGCTTATTTTCTCCTTTTGCTGCGATGACACTCAGCCCAGACACTCTGCTTACGATGTGTCAGAGGCCCTTTTTTATGTCCCGTCTGCAGAACATCTTTTTTTCTTTCTTTTCAAAAGGTGCAGAGAAGTGTCTTTGTTCAGGTCATTCTCCGACTGCTGCCAGCGCTTCTGTAATTTTCCACATCTGAGCTGCTTATGACTTCTTAGCCTTCTGGAACAGAGGACACCTCTGTGCCGGTCCTGCCTGGACTCTGAGCTTAGAGCAAACGATCTTTTACAGCTGCAGAAGCAATGAGCAACTCTACACATCAGAATTATTCTCCTTTTCCTAATACGACCCGATCCATGTCAGGATTTGACCCAAAGGGATGCAGTGCTTAACCCCCATTAGACTTCAGGCCAAAGGAAACCGATTTCATCCTCTGAAAAAGAAACAGGAAGTGATATCTGTGAACTCGCCCACCAACTTAAAGGTTTTTCAGGCCTCCATCATCAGCAGTGATGATCAGAGCAAGCTCAGGTTCTTAAATAAATCCAGAGGACAGCATCAATTTGAACCACATGGAAAAATTTAAAGAACAAAAGAAAGTTGTTGCTATGATTCCAGACAAGTGCGAAAGCAAAATTATAAGAATTAGACCCATTTCTTCTTTGTGATTTATTTATTTATTATATATAAATATATAACAGCTATATATATTTCTTCTGCATGGCCAACATGTAATAATAAAAAAACAAAACTAAGTAAAGAAAGCCCCGCTAAAAGTCCATTTCCCTCTTGGCCAGCTTCAGGAAGCCTACAGAGGGGCAGCAGCAGGATTTTGTGACTTTACATGAATGTGTGCACTTATATGCTGATACATTACCACTCTGTATCAGCTGATAGAAAACGGTGGGACTAGAAGGAAATCTGGTTCCTTAAAGCTGCAAATTTAACCAAAAATCAACGTCCGTCCTTCCTAACGAGTACTGTTGTTAGCATCTAGAGCCGATCGCAGACAAACGCCAATCCCCGGACTCGTGTTTAGCCTGAAGGTTCTTCAAACAGATCGTGATTTACTCTTTTCTGCATGTGTTGCAACACGTCGCTCGACTCAGCCTCTTCGTGTCGACAGGCCTCGTGCTTTTCATCAGCCAGGCACGGTGTCAGCTTCAGTGTTTTCACAGTCACGCCATTCAGCTCCAGCCATCTTTGACATGTTGGGAGGTTTAAAGCTGCAGAGGAAGGAGGGATCATTCGTTTTTATTCAACTGTTGTTGGTTTCAAGCTGCTGCGCTCTTATCCGAGGCGCAGGAATTCCAAGCATGCACAGCTCTGTTTGCTAAGTCTTATTATCCCTGCTGATCTCACGCAGCCTTTAAACTGTGTCCGCTCAAAACTGCAGATACTGCCTTGTGTTTTGGGGCGAATTCCATTTCTTTTCAAAATCCAGACACAATAACAGAGGGAGGAACTTTGATCTGTACGGTCTGTTCCTTCTCATATGTTTGATCTCACAGATTCTTCCCCTGATGTCTGGGAGAAGCTTGATGGAGGTGCAGGAGGAGATAACTTATAGAACGAGCAGTGCTGCACTCTGTTGCAAACAAAGGAGGCTTTATTCAGTCCTCGAGACGCGACACAAAGAGGAGACAGAAGTCGGGATGAGTTTCCAACAGCGGTTCCTTAGAGGAGATGCAGAGAGTCTCTTCTCACAGGAAATATGCACTGTCTCTTATCTTTGACACACTTGGGGTGACAGAGCTTACTGCAGCATGTGCAGCCCTAACACGCCAGCGTGTCAAGCATATTTTGGTAACTGCACAATGACCTCTCTTCTTGAAGGTGGCAGAAGGTGGTGGCACCGTCACCAGCACCTAATAAAGCTCCCAGCTGGTGTTGTGTTTGGTTCCACCTCTAAATACACACTTTGTCCTTACCAAAGGCGTTGCCACCGCAAACGCACAAACACCCGCGTGTCGCTTCATAATCGAGCCTCTCTGTCACTCAGGTGTGAGGACATGAGCAGCAGACACACCTTTAGGTTTCAGCACAGATCCTTCAAAATAAGTTGGTCAACTGATGTTTGAATGAGCCCTCCTAAAACTCCAGCAGATCTGTTTCTGCAGGCCTCTCTGACATCCACATCACCTCATGTCACTCTCAGTGTTTCACAGGTGAGGGCCAAGTCCTGTCCCACCCTTTAAAAGACCCCAAGTCACGTATCAGGGCCCTGTTATCACATATCTGTCATTAGAGTGTAAATATGTGTTTAGCTGAGCTTAATGGAAGCTGGTCGATCCAAACACTGGCCGGTGCAAACATTGCCTAAGGCTGCTGTGAGAGAGCGCACAAAGACCGGGAACCCCGGTTTGCGTTCGCTCAGGCTCCTGCAGCAGAAAAAAAACGCCTCTCAGAGGGGGAGATGGTTCTCAGAGCATCACAGACCATCTGAACACAGCGTGTCGGGAAACAAAGCGGACAGTGAGGGCTTCTGTTTGGGAATCTGGAGCACTTCCATTAGCGTCAGAGTCATCCCACAGGGTTCTGTGGTCGTGAGAAGAACTGCAGGGCTCTCTGCCAGAGGCGCCATAGTTTACACTCAGACCCTGATTCTAACAAGCGAAATTAGAAGCAACAAAAACTCTGCTTTACTTTGAGTGAGCACTCACACAAAGCTGCGTACTTAATAAAGTGTTTGTGTGCGTTTTTGTCAGCCCATCATCTCTGTTTGTCTCCACAGACTTTGAAGATGAGGGTGTGGATCGTCTTCCTCCTTTGCCTGGCTGGCCACGCCATGGCTGCTCCTGTAAGTCACACATGCCTGTAAGAGTGTGTGCCTGTGTGTTTGTTTACGTCTCGATAGCATCTTCCTTTCTTTTCTTCTTTCCTCTGCTGTGAGTTATCATGTGTGTGTTTTCCTGATGGCCAGCTCCTCCCCTGTGAGTTTTTCTCTACTGTGTGTTTGTGTGGGCGCGCTCATGACTTCTATGAGCAGCCACAAGCATTTAATAATGTTTAATGTGTGTGTGTGTGTGTGTGTGTGTGTGTGTGTGTGTCAGGCTGATGAGGAGCCCATCGTGGAAGAGCCTGGGACTGAGGAGCCAGTTGTTGAGGTCAGTCCAGATGTTGATGTTCTTGCCGTCCGTGATCATTGTCTGTCACACAAACAGGAAGCTTCAGTTTCCATGAAACACTCCATAAGGATTCCTCTGCAGCCTTCATGGACGTGTGCGAAACCCTGGGTGAAAGTCTGCAGAGGAATCCTCTGGCAGCGAGTGTCGGTGCGACCGTGATGTCTGTGGGAAACCTTTGCTCTCCCGTGAGTCCGATTTGGCCTCTGCGGCGTGTTTTCTGAGCCACGCAGCTGCTTGGAGATGATGCGATCTGCGACGGAGCTTTAGAGGTCATCCGCAGCGTAGCCGAAGAAGTTCGAGGCGTTTTTCCACTCTTTACTGCAGCAGAGACTGCTTCTGTGAAGAAATCAGTCCAGCAATAAAATCCTCAACAAAATCTTGTTGTTTTTTGGTTGCTTTCTAAAAACATGAGCCCAAAGGACACAGCGCAGTGTTTTTACAAAGAGCTGACACGTGTTTGAGACATGTCAGAAAATAACTAAGATCAACTTAATGAATCAGTCATCTGTGCTTCTGCTTTTGTTTCTGGGTCCTGACCTTCTCGCCTCATCCAAGCTTTTCTAAAAAGCCTGGGAGCTTCTGTTTTGTCCTTGAAGGCGTCTCAGATTTTAAAGCAAATTCCACCCAAAACCAACACGCAGCAACCGAAGACATGAAACGTCTGTGCTTTTGCCTTTTAAGGGAAAGTGTCACGTCACACACGGCAGTGCCTATTCTTTCTATGCCCTCCGTTCAGGTTTCTCTCTGTGATATTCCAGAAATGTTCCTCCAGCAGAGCATCGAGTCTTCATGAGAACGTTTTATGGTTTCCTGCGTCAGAGGTCCAGTGGGACCAAAGATCCCACAGCTGTTAATTTTAGCTGCTCAGGAAGCCATTACTCCTTTCATAGCTTCGCCACATGTGGCCCCAGCTGCGCGTTATTGTTGAATATTATGGTCTGGCTGCTCCCAGACTCTGTTTGGCCTTCAGGGAGGAACCTTCTTTAGCGGTGATGCTTCAGCTTGTTTTTCTCGTCTTCAGGAAACCAGACGCATTTAAGCGGTTTGGTTTAAGTGGACACCAGGCAGAAATAGACCCGAACACAGCTCAGACCTCAATCTGAGCGCTTTATGATCTGACCTCTGACCTCTCATGTCCTTCAGGAGACCGAAGTGGGGGCCAATCCAGTGCAGGTTGAGATCGGAGAGTTTGACGAGGCCATCGACATTGTTGAGGATGTTGTCACTGAGAGTAAGTTCACATACACACTCACTCCCGATCGAAACTTTAATGTCACAGTTAAAGTCCTTCTGTCCCCTGGTGGGTGGTAACGTGGACATGAAAGATGTTGAGATGTGCACTGAAGTCAAAGCAGATGTTCCTGCAAAGCTGCTGTAAACATTAGAATGAAGGATTTGATTTCACTGCATTTGTGGCTGTCTGAGTTTAGTGAAGCCTCAAACTGGCAACTCAAATGGCCGTAATGACAGACTCCCTCGCTCTGTAATTACACATTCCACCCACTTTAAGAGGGAGCTCAGCCTGAGAGCTGCACACCCTCACTTAATAATGCACAGCAGGTCTGCTACAGGCCGCTCTGTTCTCACTGCAACAGCTGACAGCAATTTGGTGATTATTTGGTGATTTGTATATATTGTATATATTGTGCTATTCCTTATATCTTAACATATTGTATTGCCAATAGTCTAGTTTGTTTTTGGTTTTTTTTCTATTAATGTTACTGTACTGGAGCAACTGTAACTCTCATAATTTCCCTTAATAAAGTATTCTGATTCTGAAAACCAAGAAGGACAGAAGAGACGTGAAGAAGAAAAGATGGAAATGCAAAAATCTTGCAGATCTGCCTTCTTTACGTCCACTTTAAATAAAAAGTACATTTTGCCCCTTGAAGCTGACCTCTGCTCTTTCACTTCACAGATGCCTGTCTGAACTACCACTGCAAGAAGGGCAAAGTGTGTGAGGTGGATGAGAGCAACACTCCCATGTGTGTGTGCCAGGACCCCTCCACCTGCCCACCAGTGGAAGGAGACTTTGAGCATGTGAGTTTAAAATTCTCCCGAGTGTTCCTGACCTGAGTGAAGTGTGACTGGCAGCTGCGGCAGGAGCTGAAGCTGTGCAGCTCTGCGTGTTTCTGCACGAAGAGCTTTTGTCCTCTCTGCAAGCAGAAAGAAGAATTTTAGCGTTAGGCCAACTGTAATCTGATTGGGCTGCAAGCAAAGCAGAGGAGCTGCCGGTGGGCGGAGCTTCTCTATTAGGGCTATCTGGTGTCTGTGACATCACGCAGAGCAAAGAGTAGAAAAAAAAAAAGAATTCTGAGCTTTTAGTTCAGTTTGTTTCAAACGTGCACCCATGTGACAGGAAATCAGGAAAATCATATTTTCAAACTAAAGGGCTTGTTTGGTCAGAAGCACACGTGTGAGGACTCGTCTGTCAGTGCAATGTCACTGCGTTGCAGACCGAGCTCTGCTTTCTCTCCTGCAGGTTTGCGGAACTGACAACAAGACCTACGAGTCCTCCTGCCACTTCTTTGCCACCAAGTGCACCCTGGAGGGAACCAAGAAGGGCCACAAGCTGCACCTCGACTACATCGGCTCCTGCAAACGTGAGCTGTCACACTCTACAATGATCCATTATGGCAGGGTATAAAAACACATGATCTGCAGACCATGCAGAGATTTTCCTCCATTCATGAGGACTCAGATTAACAGATTAACACGTCCTGTTCTCTGGATGCAGGTCTTTAGCACAGTCTGAACTTGGCTTCACAGATTTGTCTAGTTAAACAAAGTTAAACTGTTTGTTTCCATTTCTGATTTAAACGGTCCTGAATCAGCATGTAAGTATTTTAGATGGTATCAGTGAGCATTAAGTAAGCTCACAGTGCGGCTAAGCGGAGTGCCAGAGGTTTCTTCCTGTTAAAAGGGAGTTTTTCCTTCCCACTGTTGCAAAAGTGCTTGCTCATAGGGGGTCATATGATTGTTGGGTTTTTCTCTGTATGTATTATTGTAGCATCTACCTTACAATATAAAGCCCGTTGAGGTGACTGTTGTTGTGATTGGGCGCTGTATAAATAAAACTGAACTGAGGAGGACGCCATCTCCTTTAATCTGAGTGGGTACAGCAGGAATTGAAGCCTGGTCACACCCAAACGTTAATGTTGGCTTTGCGGAAAAAGCCTCTTTAATCACATGTAAAGCACCGAATTATTTGAACCTGTTTGCAGCATTTAAACTAATTCTGGAAGATCTGAAGGATCGCCAATGAGCTGCAAACCTCCAATAAAGCACAGAAACAAAGATGAAACTGAGATATGAAGTATATCTCTGGATGCATGAGGACAAAGAGGAGTTTGAAGTGGCTCTGCAGTAAAAGGAGTGCAGCTTTTCTGAGATTTCAGGGAGAACTTCTCCTAAATTTATCTGACAACTCGACTGGAATTTTATCTCATCTGGATTTCCAGCTCATGAATTTGGATATTCTTGTATCGCTGCTCCCATCTTTTGTTTTGACACTGTGCGTTTCGGTTTCTTCCTGTTTCTGTTTTTTGGTTTGCTGTTGACAGTTCAGACGTATCTGGAGTTTAGTTCCCAGTCAGTTCCCCCACCTCCTCCCCGGCGTGCCGATAGGCTGAGCTCAGGTGTGTCAGAGCGTGCTTGTAATTGATGGGTGGGTCTGACTGTGGCTGTGGCTCGGCAGCGTTCAGACGTGTCCCAACACGCGAGCTGCAGAAAACGAGACACGAGCTCAGCACGAGGAGAAGTGTTGG
This sequence comes from Oreochromis niloticus, assembly GCF_001858045.2. Classification (NCBI taxonomy): domain Eukaryota; kingdom Metazoa; phylum Chordata; class Actinopteri; order Cichliformes; family Cichlidae; genus Oreochromis; species Oreochromis niloticus. The sequence goes on along the minus strand of NC_031966.2, from coordinate 6,183,484 downwards.
GGCTCCAGGGTTTAAATGGAGATCACGGCACTGTTCAGTACACCAAAGTACACCTGTGGAAGAATGGACCTGAACACCTGGGTACACCTGGGTGTGGCAGTCACACCTAACCCTAACCCTGCAGCCTCGCTGTTTGAAGCACACATGCTTTGATTTCCAGCATCACAGACGTCGTGCAGGTGTAGAGCCCAGCAGTCAGTGTGAGTCTGTGTCTGATGGTGCTTTTGTCTCGCAGTCATCGAGCCCTGTCTGGACAGCGAGCTGACAGAGTTCCCGCTGCGTATGAGGGACTGGCTGAAGAACGTTCTGGTGACACTGTACGAGCGTGACGAGGACAACAACCTGCTGACCGAGAAGCAGAAGCTCAGGGTGAGAACAGACCGGCTTGTTGATCTGTCCTTTATTCTGTTCACAACAAACTGTCATCATTTTAGACGGCAGTCACAGACACAAATATTTCAGGTTTCATGATGAAACGTAAGTTTAAACAAGTGTCTTTAAACACATTTGTGCTTTGAGCGCTTTGAAATGCGGTCGAATAGTTTGAGGATTTAACCTCAGCCTGAGGAAATATGTAGTAAACCTACAAACATGATAAAACAGAAAAAAGCTTTTAGGCTCTTTATTGTCGCACGTCTGCCGCTTCCAACATGACGCCGACGTGAACTCCTCTGTCCGACCTTTCAGGTGAAGAAAATCTATGAGAATGAGAAGAGGCTTCAGGCCGGCGATCACTCCCTGGACCTGCTCGCCCACGACTTCGAGAAGAACTACAACATGTACATCTTCCCTGTCCACTGGCAGTTCGGCCAGCTCGATCAGCACCCCGTCGACGGGTACGGAGGGGTCATGGGGGTGGGGAGATGATGCTGCGCCTCGCCAACTAAAGGCCAAACTTATCCTTGCTGTCCTGTTTGTGTTCTTCCAGATATCTGACCCACACAGAGCTCGCCCCTCTGCGCGCTCCTCTCATTCCCATGGAGCATTGCACCACCCGCTTCTTTGAGCAGTGCGATGCTGATGCGGACAAATACATCGCCCTGGAGGAGTGGGCCGCCTGCTTTGGCCTCAAAGACCGTGAGTACCGAACACCTGACAAATCTGATACGATCCCTCGGACTGTGGGACAGAGTTTTTGTACAAACAGAGAAAACGCTGATGAGGTGACGTTCAGCAGCTCATCAGCGTTTCGGGGTTTTAACGCATGAGTGTTTAACACATCTGCACCGAGCGTGTTTACCTGGAGTAAAGGTGCCCATCACGGAGTCTGCGTCCACACAGGGAATCTCTCGCTCACCAGTCATAGCATCCGAATGACTTCCTGTGGTCCCCGGCTCCTGTGTGGATGCAGCTCCAGCGTCTCCGAGACTCGGGCGGGGGGTTAGTCCCACCGCACACATTCCAAACCATTGGAATGAGTGTGCTGGTCTCTGAGTAGGCGGGGCGTGACCCGATGAGAGCACTGTTCTGACCGTGTCCTCTCTGTGTTTCTCGTGTTTTTGTGTTTGCAGAGGATGTGGACAAAGACCTCATCATCTGAGTCGCTCTGACCCACAGCAGCAGTATGACTCCTCTTAGTCGCTACTAACGGGAAAAGGTGCTGATCCCTAAGTTAAACAAACAAATGACAATAACGGTGCTAATTGCATTTCTGTTTTTTATTTCTCAAATAACGGCCTTTCCTACCTATACCACTAAAATCGATTAGAAGAGAGAAACGTGCACAGCCTGTACTAACCCGATGTGTTCACGGATCTTTGGATCGTCCACGTGTGGAACAAAAAGCTCCTGTAAAAAACAAAAGACCTCTGGTGTAAATCTATGTGCTGCCAGTGTTGTATTCATGCTGCCGTGTGTTCGGGGCTTTAATTGGAGATGGCTTTGAAGTGTTGTGAGCAGACAAAGCTGTAAAGTGACAATAAAGTTTGGAAATAAATGCTCCCTCTGCTTGCTTCCTACTAAAACGAGCTGTTTAGTTTTTGCACTCTTTCGGTGGTGGACTCTCTTTTTCTTTTTTTTGTCATTTGATGTATTTTGGTTTTTGATCTTATGACTACTGCTACACCAGTACTGATATTTGAAAGCAATAAAGAGGATATATTGTTATGACGAGGGGAAAATCTCGCAGGCTGAGAGTTTTTCTCATGTTTCTACTGACGCTGAGAGCCGGAGCGATCTCTTATCCATGAATAAAAGACTATGAAAAGATCTGAAAATCTCTGCATGCGTTCGTATCTGCATTTCTTTCTCCCGTTCTCTGGAACTTTTACTAAAACAATCTGATAAATCATCACGAGGAGACCCGCTTGTTTATGGGCACGTTTTTGGGAGAAGGACGTCCTCTGTGGTGTCTCCTACTCCGCCTTTAGCGGCTTTATAAACTCTGATTCCCAATTACACACCCCCTCTTTTTTTTTCTTTTTTTTTACAATCTTCCCTTTGCCCCCGATGCAGTAAATGGTTTAAACTTTTTTCTCCACCACTATGAGTAGGGTGGAGGATGAGTAGGGTGGAGCAGACCGCAGTCCCTCTGGCGATGAACAGCTTTTAGCCAAAACGTTGCAGCGCATCATGCAAATGACCTGAAGCCCTGAGAATCAGAGCTGCCAGCTGTGAAGAGGAAGAAGAAGAACAACAGACGGTCCAGGATTAGGCACATGCAAAGTCTGTATATAAAAGATGGACATAGCAGCCATAATGGGAGCATTAGCGCTTCAACCACACCTCCGTCTCCATCTTGGCTGTAGAAAGAACTGGATATGATGAGGAGAGGGAACCGCGTGCTCATTGGCTACTCACCTGTGACTGACAAATCATGAGTGAGCGGTTTGATGTCACAGTTAATAAAGTCTGATCGGGATTTTAAAAACAGGCTTAATTTTTTTTATTCAGTGTGACCCAAAACAGTCTACAGGGGTCAGAAAACTGAAACCACAGCTATCGCTCCCTGGTGGCCTTCGTCATGCATCAAAGGTGTACTGAGAATCAGGTTGATATTTTTGGAGAACCACAGAAACAGATGGATTTTACAATATTTATTCAGTTATTCAGTAGCTCCAATTTAATCCAGCTGTTGGTTACATGTGCACAGACGGCCTCTTTACTGTGATTTCACTCAAAAGTTGTCTTATTTTCTCAAAATCGAACCAAACTGGGGACAAAACCTATTTGAAAGTGTGACTTCTTCAGCTGTAAATATTACTGTTAGACAAGGTGAACGTCCGAAATGATCCAATGATATTAAATCTCCAGACTGAAACCTTCTGATTTAACATTTGCAGGGTTTGTGTTGTACTTTTCCTACAGCTGGTATCATATCTAAGCCACACGAGGACCACAACTTTATTAACTCTTATTTGACATAAAGGCTGAAAATGAAACTAAAATGGAAAAATCACTGTGAAAATGCAGACGATTACAGGCCTCTCTTTGGTCCGCACTCATTAAAACACAGGAGTGAGCTCAGTGCACGAGTGCAGGTTTGTGCTCACAGACTCACAGTGTTAGTGCACGAAGGGCCGAGTTGCAGCTGCTTGCCTGCTGACTGTCTGCAAAGCTGCTCGCGGTCCCCTGGGAGACCAGAGAGGGAGAGGTGGTGCACCCGGTTACCATCTCCACCCGTTCATCCAGACTCCAGCGTCAAGTATGTGAAACAACAGTCTCGCCTCGTCCACAAAGCCTCCAGCCCCGCCTCCGAGCCGCAGGGGGAAAAAAGCTGTGAGCACAGCAGAGATTTCATCCAACAGAAGAAGGTTTACTCGAAGTTTGAGTCACTGCAGCTGATGTAAGGCTGGGAGGGGGGAGAGGTTGGTTTGTCCCGCTTTAAACAAGCAGAGAATATGAACCTCAGGCCTGCAGAGGAAACAATCCTGATATTGCTCATTTACACTGAATTAAAAGCCCTATGTGCTGCTGTGAGGCCCTGTGTGCAGTTTAAGGTCATTTCATTAATAACTGAGTCACTTTTAATATGAAAAGGACCATAACACTGACTAAAACAAACTCTGTGCAGCAGGCCGGGGCCTGTTTGTATTTTTGATATAAATGTCCTGTGATTGGCTGATGTCACCGTGGGGCTCTGACTTTTGTGCAGCTGTGCAAAAGTCAGTGTGGGTCCGAGTCCAGGCTCATGGTCGGACGGTGTTTGGAGGCTGCATGGACGGGCACACAGCCTCGCAGCTTGAGACGTTGCTGCTCTTAGCACATCCCAGAGCCCCAAACAGAGGAAAGACGTCCTCTGCTGCTTCCTGATCCTGAGGCGGTGACTGAACAGCTTCTTTACTCATTTATTCCCAGTAAGTCCTGCTCGCCCCTGGAGTGTTGCTGCCACCTGCTGTTAATGCAACAGTTTATTCTTCCACTTGGTGGTGGCGGTGGTGGTGGTGGTGGGGGGGGGTTGGCGTCTATCCCCGCCATATTTATCAAAAAGATTTTATTCATATAAAAATCATTTGGAAAGATGTTTCACTGCATTTTTGACTTCAACATCATGAAAACAGATAATAGAAACAATTAAATTTCACTTCAGTTACAATTTTGGTTTCCAGCGTTTATTAAAACTAAATGAGATAAAGCGGCGCTCTTCATTGGACCCCTTGATGGAGTTCATATGAACTCATGTAAGATTCACCTAAAGGATGAGGAGAAGAAAAGCTAAGAAGAGGAACAACCTCGTTCACCGTCATGTCAGGTACCTGTGGCTAACAAGACACAAGACAGGTGTTTGGCACTGACGTGGGAGGGGCAAACACATTAAGCCATGCCTCCTGTGGTTATCATGAACAGAGCTGGAAGTGAAGACTCTGACCTAAAACAATTTCCTGAATCTTCAGATTTCCAGCACAAAGCTGGCGATCTTTGAAGAAAGCCTGGAGAGAAGCCGGCGCTGCCGATAAAAGAGGTTTAATTTAAACTTCTTTGAAGGTTAAACTGAGCCCATCCCGAGGTTTGTCTAAACACAAGAAAGTTTTCCTGTGCAGGAAACCAAAGCTTCTGGATTTATATGAAAAACTTTTTATTAATGGAATTGCTTTTATTCTGAAAATAACAAATCACGGACAAAAATGTTGAACTTTTGATTTCTGTAAATTCAGTCTGCATAAACGAAACAACCCGATCCAAAACTGAACCGCTGTGAGAGCAGGGGCGCAGGTGGAGGTAGTGACGGTGGGTGAAGTTTAAATACCTGGGGTCAACACATCCACAGAGAGGCGGAGAAAGTGCAGGCAGGGTGCAGACGAGTGTCAGGTGTGATTTATGACAGAAAGAGAAGGGTTAAAGATGGAGGTGAGACCTGCTGTGAGGGTTGGAGACGGCGGAGGCTGAGATGTTCAGTGACCAGGATCAGAGGCTCAGAGGAGGGAGGGTGGAGATGCAGGCAGGAGGAGAAGAGTAAGAGCTCAGACGAGGTTCGTGGATGAAGGGACATGCAGAGGGGCGGAGCTACAGAGGAGAATGCTTTACTGTGAGCAGAGTGTAAAGTAATGATGTCATGGATGTGGAATAATCACAAACAGTCTCACGGTTCATTTTTTTATTTTAGTACATTATTTGTGATGAGAGGAGAGTTTCAGGTCTCTGCAGAAAAACCCACAGAGCGGCTTTAAGAACAGAAACTGATAAAAACGCTTTGAATGAAAGAAAAACGTGAGCAAAGCAAAAACCCAAACGACCAAAAAGGAGACAATCAGAAACGATCAGTTATTATTCACACTTGTTCTCTGAGCATGATTCAAATACCGCGTCACACAAACTGAAGACAGAGAAGGCCGTACTCTACGTGACCTCTGACAATAGCTGCTCTCCACAAACACGCAAACAGCTTTAATGTTTCTAATGTTTCAGCTCGCTGTGAACTTTACCGTCTGTTTCCAGGACGATGTCTACTTCAGTTAAAACAGGAAGTGGCCGCACCATCCCTCCCCGCTGCTCGCCGTCCCCTTAAAGTTTGTACAACCTGACGTGTTTATGTCACAAGTGATGAGCAGAGCCCTGATGGGTGAACGCAGCAGTAAATATTTTATTCTGAGGCAAGCTTATCAATTTCCTCTGACGTTAAACCAAACCGTCGGCTAATCATCAGAGCGAAGCTTCACAGACACCAATGAGTAAACCAGGGGGCGTCGACAGGCTGACGGAGACTGAAGAGAGCAGAGTATAGACACACACACACACACACACTAACTTGTTCTCTGAAATAGAAAAAAAACACTTTCAGGAAATCCTGGATTGAACTAAATGATTCTGATTGGATGGATAAAACACAACAACGAATCAAATCAATCAGGCCGCGGCCAAAGAGTCCTTTCTATTCCCTTGTGAGTTTCTAACTTCCTAAAGGCTGCAAACACAACCAGAGCCGCTGAATCCTCCCAGCACTAAGGAAAGGAGCTTCAGAGCGTCCTTTATCGCCTCCTTCGGCAGAGGAGACAGAGGAGGCGACGACGAGGCTGAATCGTGTCTGCGGCAGAACGTAACACAAGAAACTGACCCTAACATAACGAACGTGACACCTTTATTCTGACTGTTTGAGTCCAGCTGCAGTGAGAAGCAACGTGGATGTGTGTAAGATAATCCTCTCGTCTCCACGGCAGACCCATGTTAACACCATCCACCACTGCTGTGAAGTGCGAGCGGTCAGACTCATCACGTTTAACGTCCAGCAAAACCAAACAAATGAGGGACTGTTGGACTGTGGACTGTTGGACTGCAGCCCGAGGCAACGAGTATAATCTGAAGCTTTCCCCTTGGCTGTGATGACTTCTTTACACGAGTTTGTTCCTCACAGGTTGGCACTAAACCAGCACCAGCTCTCCTCTGTAATAAGAAACCATCTTCATGTATTGAAGCCACGTTCAGCGCTCTGCAGCCGAACACACCTGATCAACAAAAAGCAGGCGTTACACGCTCTTTAAGAAAAAAAACCCCCAAAGTTTGTCAATGAAAGAAAATCGAACCCTGCAATCATCACCTCCCCCCCGCAGTGCTTCACAGATACAAACATTCAGACCTGTAGAAAACAAATTCACATTAAGTGTGCTCAACCCATCATCAGGAAACAGTTTATTCCTCTCCAATAAGAACACCAGTCTAGTCCTCCTCTGCCTCCTCCTCCTCAGTAAAACCTTTTGTTCCTCTCCTGTCTCCTCTGGAAAACCACAGCTCCCACCACGGCGCACACCACGATCCCCAGCAGGGCGCACAGCAGCAGCAGGAACACCTTCCAGCCAGTGAGAGGCGTGCCGCGGAAGTTCCCGGTGGGATCATCGATGTTGTCTGAGAAGAAGGAAGAACATCCACCATCAGTTTACTCCATCTGGTTTTAACTGTGCTTTTAACAGGAATGCTTCAGAAGTCTGAGAAACATCCCGCCCCCTTGTAGCCCTGCTTCGTAGCCCTGCTGAAACACTCTGAAGCACTTTATTCTAAATAAAGTTTGTGTATTTGAATCTACCTTTAGGGGATTTGAGGAGGCTGACGCTGGGCTCGATCTTCGTCCAGTCCAAGTTCTCCTCTTCAGCCGTGTGTTCCACCATCAGCTGGTAGAGCTTCATGGAGATGATGTCGTGATTATCTGTGAAGAGTCGGTGAAAACATTTCGAGGTTTAAGAACACGATTTTACCGGATTTTACCGATTTCTCCTTCACCGGCAGCTCGGACCTACCCGACAGGTCGCCCGTAGCTGCCGAAGCCCCAAAGAAATATCCTGTGGGAAGACGAACGCCGCCAATGTCGATGCACTCGTTCCACTCGTTCTTGTCGTCCACGTCCACCATCACCTGCCAGGTTACAGAGGGGAGGCGGGACCAAAGGTAAAAACACTGCAACACTCCACCTCAAACTGCAGTCGCAGCAGAAACCAAAGGTTCGGCCACTTACCGTCAGTCTCCCTTTGGAGTAGCGGATGGCAAGGTACGTGTCGTGATCTCGGTTCCTGATCTCGGCAGAGCAGCCTCCCAGCTCCGACGAGCGGCCATCTTTCCCGTGGTCGTAGCTCACCGAGCCGTTGTTCACCATGGCTGAAATGTACGGGAAGGAGCGCTGGTGGCGGACAGGAAACGATCAGTACACGAGTCCTACACAGGCGTTACACGCTTCAACCGGACCAAAAAATACGTCACACAAAAACAAAATATGTCCACATGACACATCTGAGGTCATTGGCACAACTCGCGATGGTGGTGGGTTACGGCTACAGTGACGTTCACTTCCTGCTGAGCATTTGAGCTCTGACGAGGGTAAAGGTCTCATTAAAGACTCGAGTGCTTTTTCTCTCCTTGCTCTGATCCGACTGAAAACAGGGAAAACTGAACTGAAGCCTGTATCAGGTCAAAGTCACAAACCTCAGCTGTTCTTCTGGGAGGAGTGTCTTTGTTTAGGAGACAGAACAAGGTGCCGAGCACATCCAGCATCTGTATTGCTCACCAACAAGGGCGATACAGTCACAGTACTCTGATTACAGAGCTGTCTTATGCTTCGAGTGGAGAGGATCCTATGACGTCTTCAGATGCACTTAACACGACTGCACCTCGGCCACGAGAAGGGCCGCAGAGAGGCGCGTAAGCTGGAGTGAGCGTTGGGGTTTCAGGTCGATAAAACCCTGACACTATGTGACTAAGGGCATTCCCAACATTAGCTTTAAAAGCTGTTCAGATTAGGAGCGCGTTCTGTGTAATCTTCCTGTTTCTTTTGCGTTCATTTTGACCCCACATAAGCTGTTTCTTTATTATTGCTCCCTCTGTGAAGCATTTTGTGACTGCTTTTTAAAAATCAGAGAAAGATTTCTAACACTGACCGGGCTGCAAAGCTCAGATTGTTATCGATTTGGTCTGATCAATACACACACACTGTCTGAAACATCAGTATTAGCATCGTAATCCAGTCAATTTTAACATATATCAAAGACATTTAGTTCTAAAAATGTAATTTACTGTATACTGCAGACTCGCTATGGCTGTAAACTGTATTTCTATTGAAACCGGGGCCCTTTCCATGTGAGTGACAGAACAGCAATAAGGTGACACATCAACAAACAAATGTTCTGTCACTGACGCTGAAGTGGACCTTTTCTGCTTCTCCTCATGTCCTGTCATATCTTCTTTTCATATTAAACACGAACAGAGTTCCTAACGATAAGGTCAGTGTATGCACAAGTAATCCCATGTGATGTCAAAGAAGGGAGATGTCATTATAGCCCCACCCCACCCCAGCCAATCAGATTTTGAAAGGAGGACGGCGAATAGGTCCGCTTCAACAGGCCTGCAGCGTTTCACAATGAGACAGACTGTGCACTGAGACAGCATGCTGACGGGGAAAACCTGCAGCCACTCACATCCGTCGCATCATCGTTAGAGTAAGTATCTATAAAGACGGCAAGCCCGTGGAAGACGGCGCTGTTGGAAAACACAGGCCCTGCAAAGAAACAAGCTGGTCAGTCACTTCAGCACACACGCACGCACGCACACACACACACTTACAGCCGTCCCATCGAGGTCATTGCGGAAGGTATCCAAAAAAATAGCCAGGCCAAGAAACTGATCCTGGTTTCCAAACACAGGGCCTAGGATGGAGGCAGAGATGAGGCAAGACGTGAGCGAGACGCTTTGTGAGGTCAGCAGTGATGAGATGACAGACACGTATGGAGTGACACACACACACAGGTTTGGATTTACAGCCGTCCTTCTGAGCTGCAACACTTTACTTGCTTTTTCCTCCTGACCATGAAGCGGTTAACCGGCGAGGAGGGACCCGCAGTACCTCGGCCTCACAGAGCTGCATGTAGGGGTACATTTACTCACCGCGAACACGCCGTAGTGCTCGACTCGAACGACTATACCGGGTTATGTCGTATACAAAGAGAAAAAGCTCCACCTTCAGGGAGGTCAGGCTGCTCAGTATCTACACTTTGCCTTCTTAGGCCTCAGTTTGGTTGCAGCAGAGAATTCCGGGTAAATCCAAACTTTATATGAAGCTCCTCCACACCAGCCGGACCTTCGCAGCGAAGACCCGGTGTTACCTGAGTGCAGCCTGTCCTTCGTGTACCAGAGAGCGATGCCGTCACCGTGGAGACTCTTCTTTCCCGAGCCGTGGATTTTAAACTGCACGTGCATCTCCCAGTCCTTCAGGTAACAAGGCTAACACAGAAACGAGATGAGGGTTAGACGTTACTGAGCCGAAGCCTACGACTCCTCATCTCAGCCACACAGAGGGGACATTTTTAACTTTAAATGATTCTCTATGATCGCGCCTCGCCTCACCACGGTGTTCCAGATGGATCCCTGCTTGCTCCTCTCATCTGGAGTCAGGCGGACGTACGAGCTCGTCACCAAAGTGCTTCCAGAGAAATCCCACTGGCTGGATGGGCTGCTGCCGACACCTGCGGTACAAACAGGCAAACGCTCAGACACACATGAGCAGGTTAAACACACAGAGACGCTGCTGTGTCAACACCGTCACACCCGTTTCACACTCAGCAAACATTCACACCTTTTAAAGCTCACTAATAATGTGGCTACACTACACATACCAGCGTGGCTACACTCTTGGATTAAGATGTAGTCATAATTTTGTTAAACTTGCAGGGAGGGTGGAGCTGATTTTGTAGAAGAACTAACCAACACGCGCCTGATAAAATTAGAAACTTGGAAAGGAAAATCAACTGTTTGCTGATGATATGCAAACTTATTCTTTTATTTAATCGGTTGCAGCATCACTGCCTGCAGGAGGCGCTGTAGTGGTCAGCTGTAACGTGTCTGGCTCGTGTCAGAGCACTTCATGGGCTCTGGAACTGGTCATCTGGAGGGCGGCTGTGCGCTGAAGCAGTATGATCAGGAGGAACAGCCCGATCTGTCACTGGACCTGTGCACTAAAATGGTGTTTCTGTGACCAAGACCATGTTTAAACATGTCCGTAAGTGCATGTGGCACCAGGATGCTCTAAGTTCCAGGTCAGTGATTGATTCTGTAATCGTATCATCAGATCTGGGGCGTATGTTCTGGAAACTTGGCTGAAGGAATGAGCTGACCTGTCCCCTGATCACTGCCTGGTGCTGAGATGGATCAGGTGGTGGGGGAGGATGCTCATACCCATATGCATAGTCAGGGTGTGCTGTGAGCATCTGGCAGAGGTCCTGGTTCTCGGGATTTACAATTCCCAGGACCAGCAGAACCTCAACAGCATTCTGAAGGACAGCGAGTCTGAGTGGACCGTGTTCCTCACGTCCATTGCTGAGGCAGCTGACAGATACTGGCAGGCCAAATGAAGCGTGGCTGCAGGAGAGCCGCTGAAGCAAAAACTCAGATGTGGAGGGAGATCAGCACGAAGCAGCTCTGACAAGCAGTTAGGTGTCTCCTGCTTCTTATAAAGGACACTGCTACTCTGAGCACTCAAAGCACCTGTCAGCTTACACCTGCCCACCAGGAGATCGATCCTGCCTGAGAATAAATCTGCACATGAACCTGAGTGACCGCAGACTGAAGTGTGTGTGTGTGTGTGAGAGAGTGTGTGAGAGAGAGAGAGAGAGAGAGAGTGAGAGAAACACTGTACACACAGGAACATGCTCAGATCCAGTAAATATCAGCAGACTCTTACTTCATTGAAGTCCGAATTACATGCAGAACGATTTTAGTATTCACCGAGACGATCTTCGATTTTTTCCCGCTACTGTGAATATTAATATTTCCATGCGATGAAGCAGACATGCGCGTTACATTAATATATTTAAGTCAACCTTGGACTCGTTTTTAGCCGGGATATGTCTCGCAGTGTGCACAATACACAAATATGTAGGACTGCTTTATTTCACTCGCGCAAATCTCTCACCTTAGCGATGCGGAGAAACTAGTTCATATTGACTGCAGCCTATCCTTTAATAGTCTGTCTCTCTCTCTCTCTCTCTGTGTGTGTGTGTGTGTGTGTGGCTTCCTGGTACCAGTGAGTCATATTTGGTGTGTTTTCCTGTCAGGAACTATCGATCTTCCAGCTTCCCACCAGCGAATGTTTCGGGGGCTTTTAACCCCGCAGGAAGACACTCTGCCACACGGTCTTTAACAGCCCGTAAACATTCAGTTTAAGATGAGTGTACATGCAGGCGGCTCGGAGCTGGGCCCGAGAAGCCGCGGAGACGTCCCCGAGTCTGCGGGCTAGCTCCTGGGCTAACGCTCCTACCTTGGTACGGCTTCGTTAACGAGTGCTCCCGCTTCAGGTGCTCCGCGTTTCCGTCCGTGATGTCACAGCAGACCAGAGAGAGCTCCAGCAGCACGAAGAGCAACGCTGAGCCCCGAAACGCTCTGCAGCCTCCCATTTTACCCGAACAGCACCGAGACAAACTCTCACCACCAAGCTTCTTCCTCGAAACTCCATAAACTGGTCCGTCCGCTTTTCTCATCCGGACTGAAACAACAAAATGCCACATTTATTATCACCCCGACGATTGTTCGGCACCATTCTCCATCCTTTGAAATTTGCACTCATTAAATATAAAACCACTCAGGCACAAAGACTTTGATTGGTGAGATAAAATAAAATATAATGACGAAGAGGTAACGTTAAGCTGTCCGTGTTCCCGTACGGAAGGTTTTTGTAGACGGTAAAGATTTTGCTAGCCAATCAGAAACGAGCACATCGCAATTTAAGCCAATCACCAATGACATTGTTTTTCTATTACTCGTACACTAGATGGCGACAGACAACAGGAAATAAAAAACAGACTGTGGTCATGTGAAGGTTTGTATTCTTCAGTCAGGCTGAAAACAATGACGATTTTAGCTTTACAGAGAAGAACAACTCTACAACTCTGCTCACAGAGTTGTAGTTTTAGTGCGTTTCCATTACACTCTGTCAAACCACGGGTTGTAATTCATAATATCAGTCAAATCTCGAATAAGTTTCCCCTGTGCCCCTCATGGAAACTTTACTCTATAAACGTCTTGATGCATTCTCAATCATCCAGGAAAGTAAATCTCCAAAAGTTGAATCTGTTCATCTGGACGTAGCGTTTTGTGGGAGAAACGTTTCGTCACTCATCCAAGTGACTTCTTCAGTCTCAGCTGACTGCAGGTTTCCCCAAACCTTATAAACAGTACATTTGCATAATGACTGAAACCAGCCCACTGAAAGAACAATGGGCTGTGAGGTCAGTTCCTTAATCATAATTATGCAAATTCCCATGACCATTGATCAACAATCACTGACCAAAACCCACTGATCAAAGAACACTGATCAATGGCCATGAGTACCATTCACAGAGAGTTGGGGAATGGCTGCAATCACAGCATTGTAAGATGGCGAAAGATGTACCCTTAGGCCCCCTCCTCGATTCAGAGATGGTCTTTCCCTTTTCACGTAAATGGCCTCCTTGACTCCGCGCTCAAACCAGCGTTCTTCCCTGTCCAGGATGTGTACATCCTCATCGTTGAAAGAGTGTCCACTGGCCTGTAGGTGTAAATAGACTGCAGAGTCCTGGCCTGATGAGGTAGCTCTTCTGTGTTGTGCCATCCGCTTCGCTAGAGGTTGTTTGGTTTCCCTGATGTATAAATCCTGGCAATCCTCCTGGCACTTAACAGCGTACACTATGTTACTCTGTTTGTGTCGGGGGACCCGATCCTTGGGGTGGACCAGTTTTTGGCGCAGCGTGTTTTGGGGTTTAAAAGCCACAGAGACCCAGTGTTTAGAAAAAATGCGTCTCAACTGTTCCGATACTCCTGACACATACGGGATCACTACAGGTTTTCGCCTGGGCAGCGGTTGTCCTTCTCTCCTGGATCGGCTGGAGCTTTCTTTAGGTGCCTTCCCAGCTTTGACCAAAGTCCAGCTGGGATAACCACATTTACTCAGGGCCTTCTTGATGTGCTGTTCTTTGAATTTGACGTTTCGTCACTTGGATGAGTGACGAAACGTTTCTCCCACAAAACGCTACGTCCAGATGAACAGATTCAACTTTTGGAGATTTACTCTATAAATTTAATGTATTTAATGAAGCCATGCAAATGTTACGTTCATATTGTGAATATTTACACACACTCCAACTACATACAGATGATATGTACGTGAAATTTTCAGTTCTGAAGAACACATTTAAGATAAGATAAGATAAGATAAGATAAGATAAGAACTTTATTTATCCTGAGGTAAATTCTTTTGTCATGAACATGCTCACTGCGGCAGAAGGAAAGAAAAGAAAAAAACAAGTGCACAAGAATATAATAAAATAAAATGCAATAAAATAAACTAAAATAAAATACAATACAATAAAATACAATAAAAATTGAATAGAAAAAAATAAAATAAAAATAACATACCTATCAATACAAGTGACATACATCGCGCAATGAATAAAATAGTGTAGCAGCATATAATGGGAGAATGAGACAAACATTCAATCAATAACAAACAGATGAATAATAGTATTGCACAATTGAGTAAAAGACAAAGTTACCTTAATATTAATCCTAAAAAGTCATCTACAGATGACTCTTACACTCTTACACTGACTCTTACACTCTTACACCCGTACACTCTTAAAAAACTAAAACCAAATGATTTTTACTGCAAGAGTCCCAGTCTGAAGACTAAAGCTGGTTTGTGTTCTTGAGCAGCTGTGATCATCAGTGTGATGGATCCATCAGGGTCTGAATACACTGCAGCAGCTTCATGTCTGTGATGTAGTGGAGCGGAAGCCAGCGTTATGTTTGATCTCTTTCAGAAAATTCACTGCAGGAACCTTCACAAAGTGGATTCTGGGTAAACCTTCAGGGCTCACATCAGCAGGTGGGATAGGTGAGAACAGGTGAGAGAGCAGAAGAAAGTTCTCAGAGATCAGGAGCATCTTTTAGCTGTGACTCCTTCTGGATCATAATCATATGCCAGTGCAGGAATTTATTTTCACTGAGGAATAAAAATTTAACAAACTAACTAAAAAACATGATAATTCATTTGTTTGAAAAGTAATCAGAACATAGGTGCACCACTATTTAGCTTTTTGACAAAATAACTAGTAATCCGTAGCCTATTACATTTGAAAGTAACTGTCCCCATGCAGCATCATGCACCATTTAAGGAGAGGAATCCAGCAGCTCTCCAAATAAAGTTAGAGAGCTGCTGTACAGCTTATTACTCTGTGACAACTTACCTGTCTGTTTGCAGACCTGAGTCCTGTTCTTACCTGCCGTCTCCTTCTTCCTCTCAGGACACCTGTTGGCAATTGTTCATTGCGACCTGCCTTACCCCCTCTCACCCCGCCTGCCTTCACTTGCTCACCTGCTTGGAAACCTGGAACTCTTTCCTGGAGAAAATGAGGAGAAACTCACCTGCTGCGAGGAGACTCAACCTGAGTGTGAAAGCTTTAAATCTCTTGACTGTGTTCTGCGTTTGAATCTTTTTGTGTTTAATTAGAAACCTCTGCTATATTTGACATGAACATGCACCACAGTAACAGCAAATATATGACCGGAAATCAGGAGGAGAATAAGATCACAGCATACACAGACAACTGAAGAAGACAGAAAAGGGCAACACCATCAAATCAAAAACGCCTGTTATCTGAGTGCACATCTGCCTGAGTCACCCATAAGCAGAGCATCTCATAATGTGAGACCAAACTCGATTAAACGAGGAGTCCAGCTTCAGAGTTTTCTGTCTGGCTCTCTCTCCACCTCCATCACACTGTAAATGCCACGGCAGCTCCTCTGCAGCTCAGTGACTCACCGGTCTGTCAAAAAACATTGAAGCTGGTGTTTAACAGCACTCTGCCCCCGTTTTTATTGGACTGAAACAATGTGGGGAGCAGGCATGCAGCCATGGAGTGATAGGATTTCACCAGCAGGTCACGTCTGAGCATTCCAGCTCGACTGTAAGCCAAAAAAAAACACAGTTTCCCATCAGCGTTTAGAGGTTACACACCATCAGCTAAAAAGTTTTGGGCTGTTGCTGAGTGTGTGGAGCTTTTCTGCACGTCAGTGTTGCACAAGCAACACACCTGCACACAACAAAAGTCAGCAATTCCCCATCAGTCAGACACAACCAGCACCTCACGGACTGTTTAAAGAAATGTGGCTGCCAGAGAGGGCGTAGACTGTACCTGCTGTCAGCACAGACACTGACAGACATTTGGAAAGTAAAGATCTTGGTTTTCCCCCTGGATTCAGGACTTTGGTAATTTATTTATTTTTTCTGAATGATCTCAGGTGTAAAAATCTACATGAAGGTTTTCTGTGTATGAATGTCACATGACCTCAGAGTTTAAATCTCTGAGGAATGCGAGCATCAGTCTGGAGGTATCACTTCTCCAGACAGCAACAGGGGGGGGGCTGATTATTACTTCACCTTCATTTCTCATCATACTCCCATTGCTGCGGAAGACGCGGTGACCTGCCGGAAACAGAACGGCGTCTGCTCAGTCTCGTTCTGTACTCGTCTCTCCTCTGTGTCAGTCTTTTCTGTTTGCACACACGCTTGCTGCCAGTCAAACAGTTGAGTCGAAGCGTTCCTCTTTTTTCCTCTGACTTTAATCTGAGTGCTAATTTCTGCACTGCAGCATCCTCTGGGACTGGACGCTCCGCTCGCCCACATTTCATTTCTTGTGCAGATCGGGGGATTTCATTGCCGACCTTCTGGTCACAAGCTGGCATCTGAGCCCCGAGGCCACGGCTGCTCGCTGTGTTTCTCTGTGAAATGACCCTCTCATGTTGTTTGGCTTCCTCGTCTGATTTGGACCGTTTTACATCTGTCTAAACTGCATCAGATCGGCCTGTTCTGAAGTAGATTACACAGAGCCAGATGGCTTTGTGGTTCAGTGGCGTGCCCTTGTGAAGTGAATGAGCGAGGAGCAGCGGCGGAGAGGAAGAGGAGGGCGCTGAATCAAAACAGGAAAACAGCTCAAATATTTATGGAAAACACATTTTTACATGCAGCTGATTTCCATGTTTCACTATCCGTGTTAACCTTTAGCAGCCTGCTCCCCTCATTCAAGATCTCACACATCCGTTTCCACAGATTGGTGATAAAATAGAGGGCAGTGTAAAAACTGGTAATATATTCCTGTCACCCCGAGATCAAACACAATAACTCTGATTCATTTTAAATCCTGCAGCTCCAAGTTAACGAGCAAACGGGTGCATTGCTGAGTGATTTGGGTGGACTGACTCTTTAGATTACCCGGGGGCAGAAAGAAAAACATGAAAAATATGATTCCCCACAACAGAATATTAAAACAATCATTTGAATAATAATCTAGTTTATTTCTGGTCCGTGGATGCAGCCTCTCCTACAAATCAGGACCAAAGTGAAGATCTTGTGTCCAACATTATAACATGAAAAGTAATGAATGGACTTCTATGTTAGTGCACAAACACACAGCAAGCAGGTGAAACAGATCAAACGAATCACCCTCTGAGCTTCCTGTTTCCAGCTCCGAGCAGCTTCACCTTCTGCAGACGAGGACGAGCCTGAAGCAGAGGTGGAGCGGACGCGACTGTGTGAAAGTGTCTGAGGAGCAAAGTGATCCCAAGTTTCCTGCACACATGAATTCAGTTTTGCTCTTCGGTTATCTCTGGACTCCTGATGTCTCAGACCACAGCTGTACACATCTGTAGCTCACCTGTAAACCGCGTAAGTAATGGGAGCAGAGCCGTCGCAGCAGTCCTCTGAGGGCCAAAGGCAAGTCTCTGCAGCCCGCGTCAATACGCTGACTTACGAAAAGCATCGATCGGAGCCAGAGGCTGAGAGGATGGTGTGGACGTGACAGGACCGCAGAGCGGCAGGGCGGGGTCACTCTGGAATTTATATGTCCACGCTTTGTCTACGTGATGAAACTGTTTACCTTCAGACATTGTCAAGCTGGGTTTGGAGGATCCAGTCTGTCATTTAAAATCACAGACAGGTCATTTTTTAGAGCAAACCTCAGTGTTTGGTAAGTGTTACCTGTGGTCACTGTGCAGGTCAGCTGATCCAGGAGATGCTTGCAGGGATTGCGCCGCTAAAAACGCTTCACAGCTCAGCAAGTAAGCTCAAACCTCAGTGTGTTTATGTGACGGAGGCCATGGGCCCACTGTTTTTACAACTATTTGCTTTTTTCTGGGTTTTTGGTTTGAAGTGTGCTTCATCTCTCGACTGTATCCGCCATCCTACAGTACATGTTACCAGGGTGTTTCTGCTTACATCTCAGGTTTCTCTGAACTATTTAAGATCCAGATAAGAGATAAGAGTCTACATACAGCTCAGGGTCCTGCGGTCCAGGTGGAGCTGCTACAGGTCTGTCCAGGCTGTAAACCACCCGCACAGGTCAGCTGAACTGCTCAGAGCTCCGTCGTTTCTTTCTTCCTTTCACGAGGAAACACTACAGACATGTGGATTAAACCCAGTTTAGCTGGTTAACAAAGATTTCACATGCACGTTTCAGTTAACAGTGTGGTGAAGGTAAAGTTTTTAGTTTGACCAAAAATGCATAAAGTTATCAGAACTTTTTCCTTGATTGGAAAACATGCAGGTATGATGTGATGCTAAATTTTCAAAATAAAAGCATGCACATAAAACACACAGAATATAAAACTATTAAAATAGTGTCTGCGGTGAAGACAAAAAGACATAGAGTGTCATTTGTGTTTTGTTTCGTGTGTGTGTGTGTGGGTGTGTGTGTGTTGTGTTTGTTTGTTTTTGTCTCTCTGTATGGACAGACTGCAAATCAGTTTCCGACTGGAGACAATAAAGTAACCATACACATTGACCATTGACACTGAAATCTATTGGAAAAAAAAAAAGACGCAGACACTATAGAAAAGTTAAATTAGCTTCCACCTGTAATATATTTTCCATAAAGAAATACTGACTGTAGATTTGACTACATTCCAGCTGTTTTTCTCAGTTTGGTCAGTATCTGCAGGTCAGCTGCAAACTGACTTTACCTTATGAGTGAACATTTTCACAAAAAAATGTGTTTCATAGGTTATTATGTTATTATCTAATAGTTCACATCAAATGTGGTTCATGAATGTAAAGTCAGAGCAAGCAGCCGTCGCATCCTTCATGCTACAACAAACCTGAAGAGTGTGGCAGACTCTTCTAGACGATCACCAATGCTCCACTTGAAGAGCTGATGTTAGGGCATGCTGAAGCTGTTCTGGACACTTGTGCAGGGTTTGCCTTTGACGGTCACCTGTCTGCCCGTCTCCGTCTCTCACTGCATCAAATCTAAAGTGCAAATACATCAAAACCATCTGAACCCAGCAATGGAGCGAGAAATAAAATATGGTTTACATACTGTATCTACGTCTCCTGAGAGGACAGTAATTTGGAAAAAAAGCTGACACTGAGCTCTGAACATGTCTCCAGTTAAATCTCATAATTATATCATTACAAGTCAAATTTAGCTTTAAATGCCAGGAGCTTCCTCCAAACGCACCACAGACTCATTCACTAAACTTTAGAATCGACTCATATTCATTATGCATTAAAAAAAAACACACTGGCTCTTTAATGTCATCCCCACTTCCCTTTAAAATCATCTGAGACTGAGAATTGGAAATCATTAGTGCATGCCCTGATTGCAGCGTAATCTCTAATCATGACCGAGGTGACGGTCTAATTTTACCCACCGACACGCAGCCCCCAGAGTCAGAGCTAATAACCACATCTGAGTCAGATTTGGGATGAAAGTGTGAGGAATGAGACATACAGAAGTGATTCCTTCAGAGGCAGCTTGCAGAAATAAAACTCATCGTTGCACATTTCTATTTACTTCTATTGCTTTTATCTCTTCAGTGCCTGCCATGTCTGCAGCGCTCCACTGTTCATCTGTGCAGCTTAGATAACGCTTTTGCTTGGACCGAATGAAACGATCGAAATCCCTGCGACCTGCGATCCCTGGGAATTAAACACACACACACACACAGACATACGCACAAACACACACACTCTGAACCTAAGGCCAGCATTGTCCAGTGATGCCGGCCCTCTGCTGCACTGAGATAGCGCTCACTGTTTAACTGTCAGCGTCTGATGGATGACTGCACACATATAAACTGGAGCATTACACCAGAAAAGGTCAAATGCCAAACGCTGTAAACAGCAGTTACATAAAGTTTAGTGTCAGTTATTCCAAACGAGAGCTATCATAAAGCTGGCTGTCACCAAACTCTCTAAATTCAGTGTGTGTGGTGATGGTTTTGGACGTTAAAAGAAAGCATCGCTGTTAACAAACAGCTCGATGACATTAATGGGGACAGTTAATACTTTTATTCTTACTTCTTCATCTACCTGGTTACGTTAAAGTCACTGTTTCAGTGCTGAGTGCCTCATTTTAAATTAACATACAGGGAGACAGATGATCTGACAAGCCTAGGCTGTGCAATTGAGAGACACACCAACGTAACAGGAAACAGCTGAAGCTAATCAAGCTTACAAAAACAGGGGAAGTAAAATAATACTACCAAAATAAGACAGGAAGTCACTAGCTAAACATAGAGATGGAGTCTTGACAACAGGATTAAAGGTGACTTAAGGGAGGCACGACTAAATAAAAGAATCCAACAAAAGCATCTCCAACATGAAGATAAATGTGTGCAGTATATTGTCCTCATGCTTTGGTTCACATGTTATTGACCGAATTTCACAAAGATGCCATTGAAGAGGACTCGTGCACTCATCGGGCGGCCATCAGCACCCCCTGGGAAAAAGCTTTGAACTTCATTAGTCAAGAGACTTGGCACTGGTAAAACTTCATATCATAGTGGGTCGCTGAGAGACCTGCAAAATAAAAAATGCAAGAACCGTATGAAGGCTACCAAAGTCCCGAGTGTGAGAGAGGCCTGGATGATCCTTCCTGTGCAAGCACACCAGACGCACATTTTCAGAACTCCAGGTGACCTCGTTCTCTAGTTAATAAGATTTTCAGACTCGTCTGAGATTTTTAGGAGAGGCACCTACGGTATTAATTTGAAAAATCCTGCTTTGATTTGTTCTCGAGTTATGCTCTTCACAAAGTGGGGTGTCCACGTCCAGTGGGGTAACAGTCTTTCAGGCTGATGGGCGTGAGCTGATTGAAAGCTGGGACTGAGCCCACTTTGTGTGGCTGCAGCTTGGTATATTTCTACCAGCTTCCATGCAGACATGCTTCATATATGCTTCATATTTTAAATGTGCTGAGAAAAATTTACAGACACACTGTGTGGAAACCTTGGTTTTTTCAGGTTTTCCTTATTAATGCCAGATTTTTTTCAGAGTTTATATACATCACAGTTCTCTGTTTGTTGTGCACTAAATGCACAGATCTGTCTGCACTGACAAAGCATATAATCAAGTGTTCACATGCAGTGATGAGAGGATGCCTCTAATGACACATTACCATCAAAGAACAGGACAGGTGAACCAGTTTCTCAGCATGACTAAATGACATCACAATGAAGAGTTTTATCCGAGTCCTCAGAGCGGAGCTGATTGATCTGCAGCCTCTGACAGACAGACAGCAGCTGCTCTCTCTGATACTGCCTCTGGTGTCTCGCCCTTTTCTTTTTTAACCTGCGGCTTTGTGTGTCAATAAAGAATGACTCACCTGGGCTCCCAGAAGACACGATAAACCCTCTAATCTCTCAGCGTCCTCTCTCACTTGTTTTTATGAAGATTCAGTGCAATTAAAATCAGCCTATGCAGATCCAATTTGAAGTCCGGTGTCTGTAGTCATGGTCACGGGATCATATGTACACCGTGTGCTGCCTTTATCAATAAAATCAAACTTTGAAGCACCTTTCATCCATCCATCCATCCATCCATCCATCCATCCATCCATCCATTCATCCATCCATTCATCCATCGCCCATCCATCCATTCATCTGTTCATCCATCCTTCCATCCATATTTCCATCAGTCAATCCATCCATGCATCCATCCATCCATCCATCTATTCATCAGTCTGTCTGTCCATCCATCCATCCATCCATTCGTCCATCATCTATCCATCCATCCATTCATCCATCCATCCATCCATTCATCCATCATCCATCATCTATCCATCCATCCATTCATCTGTTCATCCATCCATCCATCCATCCATCCATCCATCCATCCATATTTCCATCAGTCAATCCATCCATGCATCCATACATCCATTTATTCATCCGTCTGTCTGTCCATCCATCCGTCCATCCATCCATCCATCCATCCATCCATCCATCCATCCATTCATCCATCCATCCATCCATCCATCAATTCATCCATTCATCTGTTCATCCATCCATCCATTCATCCATCCATATTTCCATCAGTCAATCTATCCATGCATCCATCCATCCATCTATTCATCCATCCGTCCGTCCGTCCATCATCTATCCATTCATCCGTCCGTCCATCCATCCATCCATCCATCCATCCATCCATCCATCCATCCATTCATCCATCATCCATTCATCCGTCCATCCATCCATCCATCCATCACACAGAATTATTATTGAGGTCAGTCAGTGGATAAAATCATGCATTGCTGGATTAAAAGACTTGAAAAGCAAAAAGGCTGTCTCTCCAGTCCAAACTGGTCGCTGTGTGATGGTTAGACGATTTCTGGACACATGCTGATGCTGTTTGCATTTGCATTCGTGGTCCAGCTACAACGTGTCTTTAAAAAACAGAAATATGCGTCAGATTAATGTAATAAACAAAACAACATCTGCAAGTGCTTTGGTCACTAAAGGTCTGTGAGCAACCAGCTGTGTACGTCCTCTCTACGAACACAGAGCAGCTTATTTCATGTGAGCACATGATTATGGATGGACTGTCACAATAATCAGATCATTATCATAAAGCTGTGATCACTCAGCTCAGTGAGGGAACAAACTTCAGACGAACACGAGTCCCCACTGAGTCAAAATATCCTTTTTATGTGTTTTAATTATGTTCTAATTGTTAAAAGAAGATTATGAATCAATTCTTGTACACCGGGTTTAAGGAGGACATCTTTGATTTTCCATTCAGGACTGAAAGAAACAGCCTGATGGTTCTTTAATGTCAGTGTGTTGGCTGGGATCAAAGCAGTGAAGAGAGTAAAACATGTTTAACGATGCAGATGGAAAGCAGCTCTTCTGATTAACTGTGTTGCTTTGTGTGTGAGACCGTTGATTGTGTGTCACGCTGGAACGTCACTGCTCATCGTGTTCTTGTTCTTCTCTTTCATGAGGTCTTGCCACAGCCTCGGCCGGATGCGAGAACACAGAGATCGGAGAAAAGCTTTACTGAAATAACTTTATTTAAAATGCCTGTAAATGTTTCTGCGGCAGCTCAAACGGAGACGGCAGCAGGAGGAAGGTTCAAGAGTGTGGCCCTCGGGCCACGAATTTGAGACCCCTGATTTATGGATTCTCAGAACAAACTGGGCAAAATCCACAAAGCCAGCTAACCCAGGTGTGAAAATCATTAGTCAGACCTGAGCAGGCTCAGTGTTGGTGAGGCGCTGCAGATCACAGCCTCAGTTGGTCCATAGAGTTTTGTGCTGAAGTGTTTCACAGGATCAGGCTTTCAGGAGCTCATAGCAGAAATGAGGCCACAGTCCTGTTTGAAAGTTCACACCTGGAAAAGACTCAAACATTTCATCTGTTTCAGCTCATTTTAGGTCATTTTGAGGCCACACAAAATTTTTTAATGTCTTCTTTTTATTTTTATTTCAATAAGCAGCTCCACCTGTAAGAAAACAGCACCTAATTTGAGTTTGGCTGTGTTCAGCTGTAGGTTTAAGAAAACCACTGGCATATGGAGCTCTGACCACCTCCCGATTGTCTGTGGCAGCCAGAGCAAACATCACCTTCAGTGTCAAACTGACCCAACTTTCATGTTGGACGTGGACATCCAGGCCCGAACACAGCACCAAAGGGGAATTTTAGTCTTTCACTGTGCACTTCTGATGTGTCCCTCAGGGTCAGACTGTCAACAACGAGCTCCACTGAAACATCCTGAGGCTTTTTTAGGGGACGAGTCAGCACAAACCACCCTAAATTTGTGCACACGTTCACTGCACATGCTATTTCTGGCCACCAGCAAAATCTTCGCTGACTTCTGGGCCTGCTGGTCTGATTCTTGCAGCTTCATCATCTCCCCCAAAGTGAATTTTTTGTTGAAAGGCAGTTGTTTAGCATGTGGTCAGAACAGGACTTCCTGAAACACATGAAAGCAGTCCAGTCCTTCAACAGGAGACAAATGTAATCAGTTATGTTCTCCTTTTTCGTTGGCAGAATTAAAAATCCCCTCTCCCCGTCCTTGCTGCCCAATACTGACGAGTGTTATCTTGCCCAGAAACAGCAAGGACATTATTAACCTCTGCAGCAAACCGAAAGCAAAGAGAAGGAGCAGATAAAGAGGAAACATGGCAATGAGGAGATAACGTTGTGCTACTTGGAAAGCCGTATGAATCGACGTGATAGATTACACTGAGCTTTAAAGTGATTACCCAACCACTCCACCGGGCATGATAAATACCCATAAACCCCCTCTGCCAATCTTCTGTAGAGGACTGGGAAGCATTTAAATATGGATGGTCTGTTTCTGAGGATTTGGACAAATGAGAAAGCAGCTGCAGGGCAGTGGGAAGTTTGAAAAGCTGAAATTACACTGAGCAGGAGAGACGAGAGGAGAAAAGAGCAATGAAAGAGGACGAGATAAGAAAAGGACCCAAACGCTGTCACATGAATGAAAGATGTCACGGCAGCAAACAGCTCAGCGCTCCTTTCCTACTCCTGATGTGTTGAAATAGAAATGTCAGCTGTTCATTTCTCTCTAATTTGGCTGTCTCTCCTTTTGTTTCTGTCACTGAGTTTTCTAGCAGAGATCAAACTCCATCGTCTGACCTGCAGGGATGGGTGGGTCAACTGATGCACGACAGGTGATACACTGATCAACATCACATTCCTGTCTCATACTTTATCCCATTTTTCAGAAATTAGGTTGAAAGTAGAGTGTTGTATTTAAGGACCTGCTGATGTGCTCAGACCATCAGACATGTGTTCTGCAGAGACTGTTGCATTGTGGGTTGTTTATTTGTAGAGAATCTTGTCGAGTCGGCCGGTGCTAAAAGCATTTGGTTTGCCCTCCAGGATTTTCTGAAAGCTCCCAAATGAATTCATAAGGACTGAAAATGAGTCTTTCAACATCTTTACTGCTGAAACGAAGCAGCCAGAAAACCCGTCAAACAGCTGAGAATTACAGCGGCACGGACAATGAGCTGAAAAAATACTAAAAGTCAGAGAAAATGATTTATGCTTAATGTGTTTATGCTTTACTCAGAGAGGAAAGGACTGAATGATGAGCTCTGTCTTCATGGATTTATGGGAGCTCGAGTGGAGAAACGCTTCCTCTGCTTTTCCGAAAGCAGATGTTGGCACAGGCGTCTTATCATCGAGGCCAGCTCGGCGCTGATTTACTGATGCTAAATATCTGATTCTTTAATGATTCGAAAACATTTCAGTGGACAGCATAAAGCCATGGCACTCTTTACAAACATGACTTTCATTTGAACTTCCACAGTCTGCACATCCAAGGCTATGCTAGATTTAACAGATTTAACAGGTGAAATGTGTTCATTTATTTTCTACTACCAAACAAAACCCTAAATAAGCTGCGTGAAAGTCTCCTTGGGTCCTAAACACAGTTTTGAAGGAGACTGGAGCAGGGAGTCATTAGACCTGGTACCAAACATGGTGGACACCTGAGAAAACACCATGTGGCGACAGTTGTCACTATTACAGATTACTCCTTACTTTTCTTAAAAGTAATACGCAGTATGTTACTTAATTACTCACCTCAATAAGTAATTAGTTACCCTCTTTGTCACATTATTTTGTCATTACTCCATAAAATGAAACTGATAAATTATCAGTTAACAGTATAAACGTGAGGCTACAGTTTGTTTTTGTTTTTACCTATGAACTCAAAGCAAAGATGAAACCATCCTAAACAGACTTATGAGCGGTTGTCACTGTGATTCTACTGTAGAAACCTGCACAGGCAGAAATGAGCCTGACTACTCAGCTCTGCCTCTGTTGCCTCTAAAAAACTGTTGTGCTATATGAAACCCCAGGCTGAGTGATTTCCTATCATTGTCTAGGTTTTTAGAAGGTGAGGGGTGGAGCTGACTGACAAACTGGATACTGCTTTCTGATTTGTTGATTGTTAGCCAGTGAACATGAAGTGGATAATGCTCCTCTGTCACTCCTTTAATGACAGTTTTTACAAAAAGGAACATTCTCCTTACAACCTGAAGTCTTTTTACAACCAGCAGAGTCGCCCCCTGCTGGACATGAGGGGAGCATGCAGGTTTAGGCACTTGTGCCTCAGCTTTGCTTTTCACTCCATTGGTCTTTGATACCGTCTGTCTTAGACACCTCCACCTCCACCCTGCACACGTGTCGTTGAAGCATGAGGTGCTCTAAAGCCCCTCAACATGCTGCACCACTGACAGATGCTCACTTTTAATAATTCAGCACCATCGCTGTAATAAACTAAATGAAATGGCTTCCGTGGAAATGTTTACCTGACTTGGAAGGTGTTTCATCATTTCATTCTTGTTTGTGTTGTCATAAATTTTAATGAAGAGCAAGAAAGAAGAAAATATCGATGCAGTCGGGGAATTTTGTCTGAATGAAATTGAAATTGGACAGGGACACGATCCGAGTGGCAGCAGATGCTTCAGTTCCTGTTTCTGTCGGAAAAAAGGCGCCGGTGTCCTGAAGCCGCCGTATTTCTACATAATCACTTAATTAAGAGTCTTGAGCAGCTGCAGGTGGGTGTAGGCGACAGAAGAGACACCACGACACACAGTCCTAGAAGTTAATTTCATTAAGTCCTTTTTTAGGATGAACAATAAAGCAGATATTCTGAAAACATTTGAAATTCTT
Organism: Oreochromis niloticus; assembly: GCF_001858045.2. Classification (NCBI taxonomy): domain Eukaryota; kingdom Metazoa; phylum Chordata; class Actinopteri; order Cichliformes; family Cichlidae; genus Oreochromis; species Oreochromis niloticus. The sequence goes on along the minus strand of NC_031966.2, from coordinate 6,156,622 downwards.
TAGTTGACACAAATGCACCAAATATCTGTTTAACATGGGAACCAATGAAAGCAAGTCAAACACATGTTTATGCCTGTTTGTTTATTCTGGCGCCTCAATGCTGGAAAAAACAGGTTTAGCTCCGAGTGCACTCACCTCTATGAACACAAACTGTACAAACGAAGGTTCCCCAGAGAAACAGAGAAGCAACCCAAACGTGATGAAGAAAGTTTCTCCTCTAACATAATATCTGTCAGAGCATTTGTCCCAGAAGACCCAGACATCTATTCCCGCTAGGTGTGTCTATCACATATTCAAATTTCAGAAGGCTCCCCGTGTGCTGACGCCCTCTACCCCCTCTGCCTCTCGTTCGACTAGGCCAAACCTCAGCAGGGAGACGGTGTAGTAATGAGGTGCCACAGAGTTCACAGTGTTTTTGAGACAAATAAGCAGCATGAAACCTCGACTCTCTCAGCCTTTTTAAGAAGTCGCTGACAGAGGGAAGAAAGTGAGACTCCAGCAGCCAAACCGCACTCCTATTTTACACCGACCTGTGAACGTGTTTAGATGTTTCACATATTTGTGACATCAGATCAGTAATCAATAATCCAAAACGACACAGTGAAAAGTGACGAGCATCCCTGTCCATGTCCGTACTCGGTCCGGGGCTTAAACCATTGACGTATCAGGATGCCCCTCGCTCTTGTCTCTATCACTGCAGACGTTTATGCTCTCACAGCTGTGCGGGCCACTTCACGCTCGTCATCGTGATGTCATCAGAGATGTTCTCTGGCAGCGTCTCTGATGAGACGACATGACCAAAGTGGTCAGAACTGAGTGCAAAAGAAGAGGAAAATGAAGCCTGGCTGACCCCGATGATCCTTTAATCAATAGCGTTTTGCATCTTTGACTCGTCAGATCGGTTCATTGATTGGGATTTGGCGTCTGTGCCGACTGCTAAGAGTCAGTCATGATTAATTAGTGAGAAAATCTTTACCGTGGCTCTGAATGAACCAGTAATGGTGGGAATGAGCTCTTCTCCTGTGGAACCAGCTCCCAGTTTGCATCCAGGAGACATAAATAAGACCGCACTGAGCTGATGCTCACAGAGCTGTTAGGTGTTTTAGAAGCCTGTGACATGGTGGAAAGGCTTTGTGTCAGTCTTCACACATGACTCATTTTAGCTGTTTCAGCAGAGGTTTCCTACTTTCCACTTTAAATATCTTGAAGGTGTTCAGGGCTCTCTCTCTGCCGGGACCTGTTTTCACATCTTTCTCTTGTGCGATTGCTGCAGTGCTGTGTTTGTTGCTTTCGTGCCGTCCTGCCACCCTTAGCATTCACACAGAGAGCTGTTTGGTGTTGGAGGTCTGCAGAGGCAGAAGGTCAGAGCATCGCAGCAGATTCACTCATGTCTGTTTCTCAGAGCGAGGTGAATGTGATTGGTTTGCCCTTCCTGCTGGAGCCTGTTGATCCTCGACTACAATCTTCTGTGTAATAGTATAAAACACCATTTTGTGTTACCGCTTCATGGTGCTATGACGCCTCCCCACTCCACCCATGCTCCAAAGGCCGTGGGTGGAGGCTGGAGAAAGGAACCAGTGTGTTTGACTGCTGTTAGACCACAGTGCTACCCACCACCACTGTGCTGATTGAATATAAAGTGAAATAGAATACATCTGCAGGAGTTCATTCAGTATGATGCTCAGAATGTCCAGAGATGCCATTAAACTCAAAATGCTGACTTCCTGTTGGCTCCAAGAGGACTTTTTGCGCTTCTTCGAGTGTTCCATGCGTGCACCAAACCTCATAAATGTTGTGTCTCCTTCTGGTGTTGTATGATGTAAGATCGCTGCACTTAAGCTTCAGGTTATGAAAGGGAAGAACTGCAATCCACAAGCTCTTCTCCATGTTCTGAACATGCTTCAAAGGCGCCTCTTCAGAATACGTATACTCACAGTATAATTCAGCGAGGTATTCTCTGATCTGCAGCAGTGTGCAGAGTGTGCCTTCGGCCGGCGTAACCTGTTTCCAAATAGCCTTACTGATGCGTGTCACTTGTGAGCTGCTGCTGCTTTTGGGGTGACTTGCTGGAGCTGAAAATGCCTTTATTTGAAATAATCGTGTGTCAGAGTCGATACCACAGCCTGTCTGTTGTTTGCTGCTGTGAGAATAGAGATTGACAGGTAGAGCTGGATTAAGTGTTTGTGCAGAGCGCTGAGGTGACATGAGAGGTAATTGGCATATTAGTGTCCCGAAGATAAAAAGAGCCTGACGTGTCTGAGTGTTTGGATGTGTCATTCAGTAACGCCGTTGGTTTCTCTCACTCAGAGCCTCTTTCATCTGTCTTAGCTGTGTTTTGTCTGAATTCACATCTTTCCTCAATGGTCTTAAATTTAAAAAGGTTCTCCAGAGGCTGAGATCCTCATCTAACACTCAGTTACTTCACTGGTATTCAAAGGATTTCTGTGTGCTACCAGTGAGAAAAGACAAAACACAGTTAAGACAGATGAAAGAGGCTCTGAGTGAGAGAAATGAAGAGCTTGTATAAACGCCGTCGCTGAGAGACACATCCAAACTCTCGCCTCTTTGACTGACAGGTGGACGGGGGCAGTCTAACTGCAGCTTGCTCACAAAGCTCACCGAAAACTCAGGTCTGCATCCTTCTGGTCACTCGAAAGCGGTGATGGCTAAATTGATGCAATAACCCTAACCTGTTTGATGAAGTCACACATGTGTGCGTCATACATGTTCTGTCTACACGTGAGGCGAGCAGTAAGTGTCACTGAACGAGATCACGTCTGTCTGTCTCCTCTAAATGACCCCACATAAACGAGTCCTGATTAAACCATGCATCTTTCTGCAGGCCAGACATCTGGCAACATCACAGCAGGGGCTACCAAGAAAAAGTGCTCTTTCATCCTGCGACAGCTCGAGGGAACAACGTGACATTTAATTTTATTTTCCTAATTTAGCCCATTAAAGCACACACACTTCACTGCTGAATCCAGGTGGGCATAACAACCATTTACATGAGAATATTTTTATTTCCAGCTGTGTAAATCTGTCAGTGCAGGGATGTGCAGGTAGGCTCTCCTCTGTGCTGCTGTTGCTATGGGAATAATATATCTAGAGTGAAAGACTGCACTCAGCTTATTTAGTTTAAGCCTCGAACTCTGGCAGCTCTAATCAGAGTTCTGAAGAAATGTGAAATAAATGTGGTCCAAGCACAAGGCTGTAATGTGCTGCTTTTATTTTCTTAAGCCTGTCATGCTCCTCAACAGCACCTCAGGTCTGCTACACCCAGCCTCGGTCCATGAAATATTAACGGCTTTTAATCTATCGATTTGTGGACACAAAAACATATTTGTGTTAACGCCACACTGACGGAATGTGAACAGGACTATCTGCTGCTGGCTGACAGCTGACTGAGGACCCAGAAGCTCACAGCAGCAATCCAGAGTCAGCACAGCGATGGGAAGATGTAAGGAAATCAGCCAGGGAGAAACCAGACCATATAACTGGAACCAGGAGGAAAGGAGTACCAGCAGGAAAACAAAGGAGTGAAAGAATGACGAGGTAAAACTAGCAGGAAAAGAAGAAATATTACTGAGACAGGAAGACCAACACCAGAGACTTATGAACGCAGGAGGATGAAGACATGAAGAACATGAAATCAAACAGGAACCAGCAGTCACAGAGACTGGGGGATCATAGTGTTACACCACTGAAATGATGGGCCAACTTATCTCCCATGCAACATATTTATTTTTACAGAAAACTGCAAAAACAGAAAAATATGACAATCAGTTCTCTTAGGCCGTACGCTGCCTCTTCACCACTGACACTACTTCTTCTAGTGTAGCGTCAGCTCAGTGTTGCCAACTCCTCAGTAAGGAAAATCGCTATTGGCTGTCAGAGTCGCTATAAATCGCTAAATGACGTCGTCGCCTAATTTGCATAATTGGTCATGCTAATGTAATTGTAACCTACGTTGCTGAAGAGAGAAATAACATCGTGGAAGAGGCATAAAGTGAGTAAAGCACGTCCTAAATGCATTTAGAATTTATTTAGAACTACAAATTAAATTTCTTTTAGCAATTATTGTTTTTTTTAATGTCACAATTCCAACCCTGCTCCTTTATCCGGGCTTGGACCGGCAAAAGTGACCCGAAATAGGCACTCTGGTGGAGTTACTTTGTGTGTGTGAGTGTGTGTGTGTATGTGCGTGTGTGTGTGTTTATAAGTAGTTTTAAACCTTCCAAAAAACAGCCACAAAACAGCATAACAGTAAAAGAAGAACTGACTGCGTTACAGTCAGTGCGGGAGCAGCGGCTTTGCTCGTGCATGATTCATTTGCCGTTTGGACGCATAGGTGTGAACATCTCTTGCCCTGATCGCAGCCGGGGGAGGACTATCCTCCGCCTGTGAGCGCTTTGGCACGAGCGAGGTGCCCACGGCAGCACCCGCTGCTTGTTGAGAGTAAGAGCGATAAGCGCTTTCACGCCAAAAAGTCGTCATAAATAAGTCTCCAATAACACCAGAAAAAGTCGCCAGATTTGTCGCTAGTCGCTTTTTAGAAAAAAAGTCGCTAAGGGGGTCTGAAAACTCGCTAAATATAGCGACAAAGTCACTAAGTTGGCAACACTGCATCAGCTACCGATGTGTACGAGACTGTGCGCCCTCTGCTGGTGGAATTTATACAACAGTAAAACTGACATTGCAGCGGCCTTACTAAAAGAAAGTGTCTTTGAGTATAAAATAAAATGGGGGGCTACTATTTTCATGTCTCTGTCTTTAACATAGTGCCACAGTAGCAGTAAAGTGAACTCCCAAAGAACATGAGAAGGTGTAGTGACGGACTCCGGGGCTCCACAAACACTGTGGAGGAAAAGTGGACCGAATAATCCGCCTGCACACGCAGCAGCTCCTGATCCACTTTTAGATTACAGCTTGGCTTTAACTGCATGCTGTTCCCTGTAAACTTCTCTGTTTCCCCTGCTTTATGTCTCTTATTGTTTTTACTCAGACATACTAAGCATGCAATTACCCAGACAGCCTCTCTCCTCATTCCACTAATAAACTCGCCAAGCCACAGGACCTCAGTGGCAGTGCAGGCCTAAACTTGCATGTGCAGGTGGAGTCTGCTCTGCTGTGGCTGTGATGTTCAGTACGGCTGAAGGAGAACCAAACAATCGAATAAAGTGGCGCATCTGGAGGAAAAGAAACTCTCTGCGTCTAAAACCACGAGCGTCGGTCGCGGCTCTGCTTCAGTGCAGTGCCATCTGAGGAAAAGTGCTGCTGTCACAGCTTTTATGAGCTTCGGCTACAGCTTCTGTTTATCCAGACACGATGACATTACTATGAATAGATGGCGTTCTTTATTACTGCAGACAGAAGTGTTTGCCATTTGAATTTAACAACCCAATTAACAAGCCCAAGTGGGAGCCTGCATCATAGAAATAAATGCCACTTGTCCTACTTATAATTATGACTAGGAGGCCGACGTGAATTGTTTTTCACAGCTGGGGGGTAGTGTGGTATTTATAGTAAATTAAACAGGGAGGGGGGCGAGGCTAATCAGTGAACTTGCTGCTGTGTTTAGTTTGGTTGGAACCTCGTAAAACTGCGTCATTACATCTCATACGGCATCATTTTTATGTCTATCATCTCCCACTGCTACCTTCATCTACGGCGGAGATTTTAAAATGTTCACAGATTTTGCTTTTGTCAATCCTTTATTATTTATCTTCATTATTATTCTCATCTGGTTTTGTCAGGTAAGGATGGATGAGTCACCAGGTCAAATCTGCCTGCAGGTAAAAATAAAATCATTGATGACATCATCTCACTCTTTTTAATGTGACGGAAGTAAAAACAGCAAACTGTGCTAACAAAACCAATGATCTTCGTCTGTTAGGTCATTTTTTACTTCCTGTTTACTTCCCAGGCTCAAGGAGGGACAGCCAGGGGTGAGGGGAGGAAGACAGGACAAGGAGAGAGCCAGAGATTAATAATAACTAACACACAGTGAGTGAAATTCAGGGTCACCTGATCCAGTCTATATGCTTTAGCAAAACGGAAAGTTTGAAGCCTAATCTTAAAAGTAGCGATAGTGTCTGTCTCCTGAATCCAAACTGGGAGCTGGTTCCACAGAAGAGGGGCCAGAAAACTGAAGGCTCTGCCTCCCATTCTACTTTCAAATACTCTAGGAACAACAAGCCTGTAGTGTGAGAGCGATGCTGCAGAGAGTGCTACGTCTGTGTTTTCAGTTCCAAACTAAATCTGACAAAAGCTTGGGTTTGGAGATGTGGGGGATTTGAAATGAAGCAGGAGGTCTGGCAGCCATGCATCGCTGCACCCTCGTTGCAAGTGGAAAATTACAATCATCTGAGAGACTTTATGTCAAACACAGATTTCCACTATCACTAAAGTGTCGGGGTCCCACGATCGCTGGTCCCGTCCCCTCTCCTCTTTCGGGGAGGCAGGTGTGTTCCTGAAGACATGTCTGCAAAGACCTGACCTCAAATCTGCCTAACTGTTGTTGAGAAGAAACAAAAGCAGTGTTAGTGATGAATACATGAATTCAGCACTCCATAACCACACTGACAGGAGATCTGTTTGCACAAAGAACATCAAGGTAAGAAAAAGGATGCTTTTGAGGTTATTGTTCACATGCTGTGTGGATTATATGTTTCTGCATGTCAAACAAAACACACAGCAGTAATTAAACAGTGGCTTCAGAATCTTCTGTTTTATTTCAGTGTGAACGTAAACCTACAGAGACCAACTTCATCCCCGGCTCGGACAGTCTCGGTCGTTGTGTCCTTGGGCAAGACACTTCACCCGTTGCCTACTGGTGGTGGTCAGAGGGCCCGGTGGCGTCAGTGTCCGGCTGCCTCGCCTCTGTCAGTGCGCCCCAGGGTGGCTGTGGCTACAACGTAGCTTGCCATCACCAGTGTGTGAATGTGCGTGTGAATGGGTGGATGACTGGATATGTAAAGCGCTTTGGGGTCCTTAGGGACTAGTAAAGCGCTATACAAATACAGGCCATTTACCATTTACCATTCATCTTCAGCAAAAACTCAGGTTTGTACTGAGAAATCGATATCCATGCTTCTCTTTCAGCAGCTTCATTGTGAATGATTTAGAAATATAAACATGCATACAAAAGTATGAAAAATCTCAACAACACATTCTCTTTTAGTTCTAAGAGAACATCTAAGGAACGTTTCTTTGACTTTCACAGGTGAGTAAAGAATATCGAGAAACACAACCACGAGGGAGGATGAGACAAAGGAACAGGTGGGGGTAGCTAACATAAAGTCTCAAAGGGATGCTAACTACTACACAGAGCAGAAAGAGGAGACACTAAAGGAAACAAACTAAATACAACACAGAGAGTGCTGAAGGGAGGAAATGACATGAAGGAAAGTAGAAACAATAAAAAGCTACAAAAAGGAAAAAGTCAAAGATAAACGACCCACAAAGGAACTTCTCACACCTTCTTCTCATCTTCACCCTTTCCTCCCATTTTCCTTTAAATTTCTGATTCAGCAGAAACAATAAAGAAAAATTGCCCTTCGTGCCCTTCTGCACTTTTCTCATAGCAGCTCACAAAACATGGTCTTTGGTGCAAATACAAGAAGGAATGAGTGTCATCCATTTTCTGCAAAAGCTGTAATGAAACGGAGAAACCGATTGGCCCTTGTTACTTTTCTTCCACCGCAGCCTGGTTGAAGTTGGCCGCACGTGGACTTCCTCCCAGAGAAATGTGGAAAAGTCTGGTTAAAGCTTCTTCAGCCAGGCGTAGACAAAGAAAGGATTGTTAAGGATTGTTGTTATTGGTCATTTAATTTAATTATGTGATTAAGAAGAACATGGTAATGGATGAACCACAGTCAGGTCTATGAATGTTGTACGTTTCACTCTGTGCGGTTCTGGATCGGTGAATTAAACTAATTTATCATGAATGCCGGCGGCTAATTTCACTGTTAGTTATTCCTGTAACTCTAGAAATTAAGTAATAATAGGCTTAATGCAAAAGAACAATATTCAAGAAGATTTAGAGTCTAATCTGCTCTGTGCAGGTTCGTCTCCAGTTCGTGTGGATCCCACACAGACATCAGCCTTGAGTCTGCTCCACCTCATGGTCCAAACTGGTCCCAGTGGAAGAGTGAAAACTCCAGTGTAATCCCACAGATGTTCGCAATATCTCCATGTTAGCTACATGTGCCTCCATGTGGGTATGACATTATCATGACATCATCATACTCTTAATCTCCACATCCTCCGCATCCCAACGGCGCTCTGCAGGATTGACTTCTGTGTCTGTGGAGGCCGTCAGAGTGCAGTGAACTCATGGCCATGTTCTAGAAACCAGTCTGAGATGATCTGTGCTTTGAGACATGGAGTTGTTATCCTGCTGAAGATGGTGCAGTGAGGTCATAAAGGATTGCCGTGCTCAGCAGCAGCACTCGGGCAGACTGTGGAGTTTAAAATACAGGCAGGATGGATCCGTGCTTTAAACTCTGAGCAGACAAGCTTCTGTTGTCCAGGTTTGAGAGTCTGTGACCTCTGACCTCTGTCTCCATCATGTCTACATGCCTAAACGCTCTGAGTCGCTGCCATGTGTTTGGCTCATAGGCATTTGCATGAATAAGCAGGTGAACAGCTGTACCTAACAAAGTGCTCATGCGTTCTCCTAAAAAGCAAAAAAAATATCAGTGTGAATATTTGAATAAAACAATTGTCTTTATTCACAAGACAGACTTTTCTGTTCTGAATTCTTGGGTTCTCTCGTTTATTCAGATTTGTGTGTTTGTTCTATTTTCTAGATTCCGGCTTTGGATTCTTGATCATTCTAGTTTTTTGATGTCTTTCACTCATATTGAGCCTCGTCCTGTTTTCTAGTGTTAAGTTTGAGAATTCTTCTATTTTGCTCCATGCATATTTTCACCATTAGACTCTCTGGCTCAGCTCAGGGTTGGGCAGCACCGGAGATCCATGTAAACTAAAGTGTTAGGATTCAGCCCCGGTTTTTAATAACAGCTCGGACAAAAGACAGCACAGGGGCGTTTTATGCAGGAGGACGGTCTTATTGGACCAACAAGTACAGAGGAACAGGGACAGATTGTACTTTGCACAGCATTTCCAGTCAGAGTTGAAAGCAGCAGCCCTCCGTGAAGAAAAGCAGCGATCTCCACGCTTCAGAGGACTGGGCTGCACAAATGAAACAAACAATCCAGGGTTCAGTGTGTCTTAAAGCTCAGTTCACGATGTAACAGGGCGATCGAGGACTCTGAGCATGTCCTTTACGTACACGAGATTGTCTGAGAGTTTGCATCAATTCACCCTGCTGGGTGAATTGATGCATGGCTGCAGCTCAAACTATTAAAACTTGAACTTTAAGAAGAGCTTCATCTGCACAAAGGCTGCTGTTGCAAACGTCTGTGTATACAGCAGTCGCAGCACTCTGTCACGGTGCCTGGCGTCCTTCAAACAGATCCAATCAGGATCTTTAACTGCAGTTTAGGTCATGGAGTGATAGGACTTACTGGAAAACACAGACGTAATGTGATGCGTAGCCCCGCTCACGTGGACTGCACCAGACTTGGTTAATTAACCGCAAAAGATATAACGCAGCAGCGTTCGCAGGTCTGACTGGGCTCAGCCTCCTGTGCCAAAAAAATAAAAAAATAGAGGAATAAAAGCACGTAGGGATCTCTGCAGAGGGATCTCTGCAGAGGGAGCACTGCCAACGCTTCAAATGCTGCCATCATCAAAACTAAACAGTGACTTCATTCAACCTCCTTTCAGCTGAAACTGCTGAGGAAAATTTCTGGCAGGGATTCAGTTTGAGTACGACAAAAGACAGCAATTTAAAGAAGCTCCGAGGTCATGCTGCATGTTAAAAAACTCAAAATGAAGAGACTAGTTACTCAGTTTTAAATATATTCATGGTTCCTGTTAATGTCTTTATTCTTCTGCCCTCGATGCTACAGTGAAACATGCACATGTATACAGATGTAATTGATTACATCCTATTAGTGCAGTCACCCTCTGATTATGAAAAACAAAAATACCAGCCCCTGACGCCTTCAGTGAGGGGACCTGCAGGTTCTGTTCTATCGGGGCTTTAGATACCACCTCATCAAAGCTGCTGGTACTCTGTGGTATCAGTATAACGTGCCAGACCGCCACTATTTAACAGCTACTGTGTGGCAACATCTCCATCACACTGATGTGCGTCTTGCTGCCACGGTTTAGGTCCACCGTCCTGGTTCATGCCCACCCACAGCACCCATTCACACCCATGTTCCTCAGCATAGCCAACAGACTCTGTTCCTCACTTTCAATGCTCTCAGTGGCTTGCCCCCCCTTCATCCTCATCGTCTCCCTGGTGTCCTGACTTCAGACTGAACACCACGGATGGATGCCTGAGCCTGTGCCTAGTCTCTGGAATTTATCACTAGGGCTGGGTATCGTCACTGATTTCTAGAATCGATTTGATTCTGATTCACAAGGTCCCGATTCGTTTCAATCCATGATTCGATTTGATTTGAATCGGGGAAATTTTGCCTCAGACAGTCAGAAATATTATAATTCTGATCACTTATCAGAACATATCCATATTTTTATATCTATAAAAAGAAAGCTGACACTTGCGAGACTTTATCAAATGTGCAAGCATCACAGCAGATGCCTTTGTGTCAAAGTAACTGAGGATAAAACACAGAAAAACATGGAGCAGATTTTCCTGGCCTGGGTTTTTTTTTAATTTTTTTATCTTTATAGCAGATAACTTTAAAAATATTCTGCAGTAAATCAAAAACGAAAGAAAACCATGAATCAACATCTGAACATTACCTGATGCTGCTGAAGTGAAGCAGAGCAAAGTTACAGAGGTTTTAGAGACACAGCTAAGCATTTGGCAATTTTGCATAATTTCAAAAAGTTTAAAATTTTTCACTATTGAACAGCAGAAATGAGGCTTTCTTGTCGGAAGTAAGTAAAAACAAACAAACAGCGGCTGACAGCGCTGTAAACAATGGTAGACTGGTGGGTAATAAGCAAGCGAATAATGCAGAAAACAGAGATTTTTAGATGGGAAACTGTTCCTGAGAGAGAGAGAGAGCTGTGCATGAAGCGTGCTTTTATCGTGGTGGAAGCAAAACAGCAAATGACGATGTTTATGTGAAGCGAAATGTGAAGCGTAGTTTGGATCTTCTTTTGCTGCTGGTTCAGTCAGTATTGTTTGGAGAGAGAGAAAACTTGCAGCTTCAGAATCTAGCACAAAAAAGACGTAAACACAAAGAATCAAGATCACGCGTGTCCGTGTACTTGCCGTCGAGTGAGAAAGCCGACAGCTCACTGATTCTGATGCGTCGGCGGTTCCGCGCTCTGTGTTTACGTCTTTGTGCAGAATCCGTGTACCTGCTCCCATTTACTGTTTAGCTGTTTGGTGGTTGTCGAAATAAAATCTATATTTAAAAATCGATTCAGGATTTTAATGAATCGATATCACGTTAGCCAAGCCAGAATATATTTTAATCTATAAATCGATATTAAAAACCCACCCCTACTTATCACCACTACGCCTTCATCAGCTGGACCCAAATCATCTGCTCTCTTCTGTATATCACCTATAACCGTCATGTTTTATGTGTTTTAACATCTGGGATTTGAAATCTTTTCTAATAATCTTCTTGTATTTAAAAGTAGAATGGGAGGGAGAGCCTTCAGGTTTCTGGCCCCTCTTCTGTGGAACCAGCTTGCAGTTTGGATTCAGGAGACAAACACTATAAGATTAAGCATCAAACTTTCCTTTTCGCTAAAGCATATAGTTAGGACTGGATCAGGTGACCCTGAATCCTCCCTTAGTTATGCTGCAACAGGTGTAGCCTGCTGGGGGATTCCCATGATGCACTGAGTGTTTCTTCTTCACTCACTATGTGTTAATAGACCTGATCTGCATTGAATCATATCTGTTATTAATCTCTGTCTCTCTTCCACAGCATGTCTTTATCCTGTTTTCCTTTTCTCACCCCAACCGGTCGCAGCAGATGGCCCCGCCCCTCCCTGAGCCTGGTTCTGCTGGAGGTTTCTTCCTGTTGAAAGGGAGTTTTTCCTTCCCATTGTCACCAACATACTTGGGGTCATATGATTGTTGGGTTTTTCTCTGTATGCATTATTGTAGGGGCTACCTTGCAATATAAAGTGCCTTGAGGCGGCTGTTGTTATTTGGCACTGTATAAATAAAATTGAATTGCTGATTTGTGTTGTAAGGTGGCCTCGAGCCTCGAGTGTTTTGAAAGGCGTCTGATGGGAGGGATTTATTGTTAATATTGCAGGTGAAAAACAGGCTGTTATGTCGGGCTAATAACTGTGAGTGAGATTCATTTTTATTCCCTAACAAGTGAAGTAAGAAGAAGTGCACCCACCTCCTCTCTAACCCGACAAAGTCCCAACCGCTGAATTTATCTGTGCATTCCTGTTGGCTCCAAGCTCTAATTCATCATTTTCACCGTCTGTTATCCCCTGGACCCAACCTCTGTCCGACTCTTTAGTGCTGCTTAGCCTTCATTAATAATGCTGTCAGCCTCCATTCCCCTGCTGTGTAAGGCTCACAGAAGCTGAGTGGATTCCTCCAGAACAACAACAGAGCTTTCCAGTTAAAGCTTCAGCATGAAGCTTAGTGAATTTTAATAGTAGTATATATCACGTCTGTCGAAAGCACATTGGAAATCATTGCATGTTAACCCTCCTGTGCTGGAAGTCTTCATAATCAGAACTATCTTTCTTCTACCAAACGACAAGCTTCATGTGTTTCTTGCTGTTTCTGCCCCTCCAGCCTCCTCTCTGGTTCTGTGGGCTGGGGCTGAGCTTTGGGAATGCTGTGATGATGATGATGATTGTGTGTTTGCTGTTATAGTGATAACCAGCTCTCATTATTCCTGGGATTGACACCAGGAAAGAAGCGCTGACGTGCCTGCCTGTGTGGTGAAGGCAGTTCTGCTGAGAGCAGCATTACAGAGACAGGCTTTCCACTCAGACCGCATCCAAAACTCCATCACTCACAACCCAAAGCTCTGGAGGGCTTCCAAAAACCATCCACAGTGTCTGCATTGAATTATTTGTTGTTTGTGATCAAAGATAACAGACGGAACCATGGAAGATAACAGGACGATACCCAAACTGGGGGAAAGCAGAAAAGTATCCCAAAAAGAAAAGAAAAGGAATGTTCGCTGAGGGGAAATAAACCAGAATACAGGAGCATGAAATCCCAGAGACTCGACAGGAATGACCTGGAGTGACACCTCTTCCTCTGGGAAGCGTGCTGAGGATGGAGAGCTGAGCATCCGGAGCGAAGATGTGGACATGGGGGGAGACAGAAAGATGATGATGTGACTGAAAAATTCATGCTTTTAAAGCCAAACCCGCATTTTTGACCAGCTTTTATTTATATGTTGTGTTTTGTCATTTTATGAATTTGGGATGCACAAACACAAAAAAGAAAAACAAACTCAAACAGAAGTTTTGATCGAAGGAACCCTCAGGGCTGAAAAATGAAGCCAAAGTGGAGCCAACCACAGTTGTACTCCTCCTAAAAAGTCCACCTGAGGCTGGTGCCAGATGTTTGCAGGCTGTTCTAGTCTCTGGAGCTTCTCCCTCTTCATAACAGCTTTACCAGGGGAAATGCTTTATGCCCACTGGAGCAGTTTTGGATTAATTAGTAATTAATGGGTGTCTGTGTGAAACACCTGTAAACCTGTCTATGGATGGAGTTGGTTAAACACTAAGAATTCCATCTCTGGCAACCATCTCCCCTCTGTGCATGTGTTTGGATGTGGGAGGCTGTGTGTAGCTTCCTGCAGCAGTATGAACTTCACTTGCTCTGCCTGTTCTTACACTTCAGTCTGTGTTTGCCTTCTGGTTGTAGCTGCTCGTCTGTCACCTGACAGCGTGCCATGCTGGCAGTAAGTGCTGCTGTTTTAGCTGAAAACACGACAAATCTGCTTGCCTCCTTTTCCTCGGTGTGCATTTCAAACCCTCTGTGAGGGTAACTTTGGATAAGAATCATGAACTGTGACATTGTGATCTATCTTCAAATATACTCTCAGTGTTTCTCCTGCCTCCTGGACTTGCTGAGCACATCGGTTACAAATTTTAATTTATTTCAGCAGACTACAAGTAAAAACTCAGATACTTTGGTACAAAATGCAGTCCTTGATCATTTTGAAGGGATGGAGGACACATGCTACGCATATATCTACAAGTGCCAACAGCCCAAAGCCCCTGCTGTTATTTTAAAGTCGACCTAAGGCACACGTGTCAAAGTCAAGGCCCGCAGGCCACATCCAGCCCGACGTACATTTGTATCCGGCCCGCGAGATCATTTTATATAGATGTACTATTATTGTTATGCATGGCCCGGCGATATGAGGCGCTAATAATATACAAACTACAGATCCCATAATGCAGCGCTGCAGCCTCCTTGCTGAACGCTAGGCTGACTGGGAACATTCCCGCGTCAATCAAGTCAAACTTCTGTTATTGCGAAGCTAGCCGCTCACAGTGGTGGAGAGAAAAGTTGATTCTGAAAGCAGAGCCTTTCAGCACCGATGGGTGACTGAATACATGTTTACAGACATTGCTGGTAAACCCGTGTGTCTTATATCTTATTAGTGGAGCTAATGTGGCTGTAATTAAGGAATTTAATTTAAGACGGCACTATGAGACAGAACGTCAGGATAAGCTGAAAAACCTAAATGCAGAGCAGAAACTACAGAAAGTAGAAGAGCTAAAGAAGAATCTGACATTTCAGCAGACTTTTTTCACCAGAGCAAAATCACAAAGTGAAGCTGTTGTGAAAGCAAGTTTTATTGTAGCAGAGGAGATCGCCAAATCAGCCCGGTACCACTCTGAAGAGCTGCATGATGAAGGTGTGCGACGTCTTGTGTCCAGACAAAACGCAGATTTTGGCAAATGTGAGCCTGAGCAGAAATACGATTGCTGATCGGGTTTGTGAGATGGCCACTGATTTAAGAACACAGTTGTGTGAAAGAAGCAAAAACTTTATTGCATACTCTCTTGCTGTGGATGAAAGTACAGACATGATGGACATTGCACAGCTGGCCATCTTCATCCGTGGAGAGGAAATATTGAACATTAAATCGATGCACAGGACAAGACATTTTTTAAAACGTATGTCAAAGTGTAACCGACATGAAACTGCCCTGGGACAAACTTGTTGGATGGAGCGCCGGTGTTGTGCGATGAAAAAAGCGGACTAGTCAGCAGGATGCGAGTAAAGATGGAGGAGGAGAACTGTACCGGTGAGTTAACAGCATATCACTGCATCATACACCAGGAAACACTAAAAATCGAGCATGTAATGATCACCGTAACGCAAACCGTAAATTTTATCTGAGCTAAAAGTTTAAATCACCGTCAATTTCAGTCTTTTATGTGGGAAATAGATTCAGAGTTTGCTGACATTCCTTATCATACAGAGGTCTGTTGGCTGAGTTGGGATAAAAATTCTCAATAGAGTTTTTGAGCTCAGCAAGGAAACCTGTCAGTTCATGGACATGGCATGATGCGGTGAAGGCATTTCAAGTGAAGCTGTCACAAATGCACCAGTGCAACCTGCCTCACTTTCCCTGTTGCCTTGTTGAACCAAGTCAGTGGACTTTGCTGAACTGCACCTGTGCAGATTCAGATGGAGATGCAGTGTAATGATACACTCAAGGGAAAGTACCACACTGAATGGCCCACACAGTTTATTAGTTCCACTCCTGAAGCAATGCCGCAGCTCTGCCTACATGCGGCTCGAACCTTGTATATGCTTTCATTTATTTTTTCTGGGGTTTTTGGCAGCATGTTCATATTTCTAACTTGCATAAATTTGACAGGATATATTTTTATGAAGAGCAAAATATTTAAAGTTATTTTTTTTTAAGTTTATTTAATCTGGAATAATATTCCTGTCTGTCTTTTTTTTTTTTTTCATATTTATGTTTAAAAACCATTGTTTTAGTGTGTTTAATAAATGTTTATCTTGTTTGGCCCGCGACCTAAAGTGTGGCTTGAGTTTTGGCCCCCTGTGCAATTGAGTTTGACACCCCTGACCTAAGGCAACCAGTGTGGGAGAATATCAGCCCAGCTACAATCCAATCCAGCAGACACAGTTCAGCTTGGGAACAAAAACGGGAACTGTGCACGATGTGTCAGTAACGTGTGATCATGCTCTGTGATTAGTTCGGTGTATTTTGTGTAATTGGTTAACGGAGAGCGTCAGAGGTTATTTTATATCAGGTGAAGGTGAATTCCATCCCATATGTTGTCAGGATGTTCATTTTTAATTCCAGCACACACCACTGTGGTGCAACACAGTTTAACGTCTCATGTTTGTTGTGTGTCAATTTAAGGCTCTTTATCTCATCTCTTCCTGCACATATGAAGCACACACACACACACACACACACACACACATTATATTATGTGACTTGATAGTGATTCTGTAGCGAGAGATGTGAAGTCTGAGATCCTTTTTAAGTTAAAACACATGAATGTCGGTCACGCTGCCCGGCCTCCTCTTCCTCCACAGGAGAGCTTCCATCCACACCTCTTCTGTTTCTAAATGAGCTGTCTGTCTGTATGTGGCGTGTAAATGAAGACCGACACTACCTGCTGCCTCTGATCAGGTCAGGATAAAATCTAATCTGCTGTCAGCTTCACACCAGGGCATCAAACAGTGTGACAGTGATCACCTAATGTGACACAGTGACTACACTACACAAAATATTGCTTAGCCCAAGACCAGCGCTAATTTAACCATGTTTAATGACAACGGACATCTAGTTAGGATGCCTCCCTTTTGCTTAGCTTGCTGCCATGGCAACCTGACTTCAGATAAATCACTCACTGAACGGACAGACAGACGGACGGATGGACAGATGGATAAGACAAGTGGTGTCTCGCCCTCCTGTGAAAGAAAACAAATAAAAAGTCTCTCAGACCTGCTTTGGAAGATGCGGAAGTGGAAGATGCAGACTCGGATCAGTGTGTAACTTTTATGAATACTGATTCAATCCTTCCTTCGTCAGACTCATTATCTTTAAGGTTCTTCCTCACTCGTGTTATGCTGGTATTGATCTTTTTGCCTTCATTACTTCCTGGTCATTCTGCCTCTATCTCCATCTCTTTGATACAACCATCATAAATCCCTTTAGTGTCAGGAATACCAGAGACTTCAGGTTAATCGCTGACATTTAGAGAGCGCACTAACACTCCGTGTTAACACACTCTGTGCTGTGTGACCCACGAGGTTCAGAAGTCCTCTTTCTTAAAGGACAGCAATCAAAGTGACATTTACTAGATGACAGCAGCGAGTGATGTCTGTTACCCTCCTCAGAGACATCCACGCCCCTCAGACTGCTTCTGTCCTCTCGAATAAAGGTCTCTGAGGGAGTGTGCATGCCTGTAATCAAGTTATCCTGTGAGTCACTTCTGTTAAATGTCAGAGCTGATGGACGTGCAGTCGCGTCTCATTTTACTCCCTGCTGAGGAAACTAGGCTTCATTATCAGAGTGATAACAGAGATCATTACTTATGTGACGTCTCATGCAACAGATTCATAATTACTCTTTTCTCCATACAGGCCGCAGAGCCACAGCGCTGCTCCTCTGCTTCAGTCCAGACTTAATATCTCAACCATGCGTCCTCATGAACTTTGAGTCCTTTATAAGTAATCCTTGTGATGGGGTCGTCCTCCGTCCTCCGGCTCTATTTTCTGTCACTGTGAAACAAATCCAGTTTGGGTAATCTGCTCCTTTTTCCTGATGCAAAACGAATGACATTGCTATCATCCTCAGCAGCACGTGATGCTATCATCCTGCTGAGATCCTCCAGAGAAACAAATCTGGTACTGACTAGTGAGGTGACATCATTTCAGAACTGTGAGTGTCATGCTTAGCCAAAGATTTGACTAAGTGTCACAGGTTTTACTGCAGAGGCTAAAATGTCATTCATGAGCAGGTAAGTAAGACTGCTGGGGTTTTGTCTATACACCGCGATCAGCTGCAGTCAAGTTTACAGTGATAAGGCAGATTTTCTGATCATACTCTAATGCCTGATTTGTTTCTGGGGCAGATGGCAGGCAGATGTGATTCAAGACAGGTGAAGAGCAGGCAGGTAAAAGGTACAGAGGAGCCCAGCAGCAGTTACCAGAGAACAACTGTGAGAGCAGGATTAAAGAGCACAAAACTCAAAGACAAGGGAAAAGACTCCCTAAATACCATAAGCTGATGGTGGATGCAGAACAGGTGAGAAAGCAAGCATCTGGGAACGGGTTAGCTCTGCCCAGAGGTGTGCCGGTAAGCAGAACCAGCCCACAACTCCACCTGAGAGTAGAGCGAGAGGATGAGAAAGAAAGAAGGGGGAAAGAGGAGAAACCTCAGGCCTGCCAGCACTGTGATGGTGATAAAAATTTGATGCACTTCATCTATCAAATACCCCAAAATATCAAGAAACACAACAAACTTCTGTTGACCTAGTGTTAGAGTCTGTGGGTACATGCAGCCCTGTTCTGCGCCAGGAAACAGCCTGAACTCCCCTCCATATCACACACATGCCTCCACTACCAGCAGGTTCAGGCTCAGTGGGCAAACATCCACTGGAACCAACGCAGGATTTGTGGGAGGCATAAAGACCGTAAACTCATCAGGACAAATGAGGATAATGAATGCTGCACTTTATTCTGTTTGTCATGATTTGAGTTACGGTCAGAGTGCTTCAGCAGTCAGGCTGGTGGGTTAACTGGCAAATCAGAGCGCAGTCTGACACACGGTTCAACACTGAGTGTCACCTGAGGGAATATGCTTGGGAATAAATACGGACAAATGCACACTGATGGGGTGTTTTTGCAGACTGACCTCACCTTCATTTGTAGCCCTGCCCAAAGGACACCTGCTCACTTTAAAGCGTGACTTTTACTGTTTTCAGGAAAACGTACTTGATGAATATTTGCAGTCTTCGACTAATAATTAATCATTTCACTGAAACAATGGAGGAGATTTTTGCACATGGTTCTTTTTTATTAGTACAAAACTACCTTCATGCAGTCCTTTAGTAGAATCACTTATAAAGATCTAATAACCTGAATGCATAAAGACTGCTAACTGTGAGTGGGTTTCTGAGCTGATTGCATGAGTGGAATCAGGTGTGCTTTCGTGTTCTTCATGACACCAGGTTGTTGACTCAGCTGCTTGGTCACATTTTTTCGAAACCTTCTCGCTGTGTTCAGTCTCCTCCAGCCGCTGATCCAGTCCCGGCCCGCTGGGGCTGTTTCTGTGGCCGGGCTGCTCGTTAATCCACCAGCTGCCTGCTCCAAACGTCCCCACTGGCGCTCTGCCTCAGCTCTCCTCTGGACTCGAGACTTAATTCTTCCTAAACCCTAATTAAGTTCTCCATGATTTTATTTTTTCTGAGCTCCGGCCTTGAGGTGAATTATTTCTTCAATGAAAAAAAAAAAAACATTATGTAAATATCTAAATAAGTCATTCTCATGACCAGAAGGTTTTCTCCTCATCCAGCTGCGAGGTAACGCTTACGCTCTGCGGTCAAATCAATCTTCTCTCTTAATTACGTTGTTTCTTGATGATTCCAACTCAAACCTCAATGCTGTGCTTCAAGTGCCATTTAATTAAACGTTGGATGATCTGCATAATTGTAAATGCTCAGATAAGCAACAGACAGCTGTACATGAAATTTCCACCAGCAAATGATTGACAGATGCAGATAAGCTGGGTGAGAAATGACACAACAAGCAGCTAAAGAGAGAAAAGTAAGTATGTGCTGAGCACATTTAAAAGATTTGTCCTCAGGTATTTTCTGTCCATCAAACAATGAATCAAGAAAATAATCAGCAAACTTATCATCAGAGCTCCACGTCACACCTCAAAAACAAGCTCAGGTTTTACCTGAACACATAAAAGAGAAGACTCACTCAGAGTTGTGTTTTCCTGATTACATTTGAACAGTTTTTTCCTTGAGTTCCCTGCAGGTGATTTCCAGTTGGTAGAATATAAAATGAGGTGCAGGAAACAGCAAAATCATTACCAGCTGCAGAACAACAACACACAGAATCATTCTCCAACCCTGCTTCTTTAAGTCTCAGGAAAGTTTGAGGACCGCCGTGGGGTCGAAAATCCTCACAGAACTACTGCGTGTGAATGTTACTGCTGTCGTCACACTGAAGGGTTTCATTGTGTTCGGAAGGCTCTGCAACATCTCCTGGTTTATGCAAAGCTTTCAGATTTCAGGAACCAGGGTTATTCCTGCAGAGACTGTGGTGGCTTTGGGTCATCTCTCCCACACACTCTGGAAGAAATGAATCTATTTTAAATGGGAAAGAAGACAAAAGATGTTTCTACAGAGATTCAGGGAAAAAATAAAAGATGGGAGGAAAAGTGTGAGAAGCAGATGAGAGCAGGGAGGACACGAAGCTGTCAGCTGTTACCCACACACCGTGCAGTTATGAGAGGGACCGGGGGAGACTGGGGGAGACTGGACACTCCTCCCAGCGTTTAGCAGCATTAGTGAGTTGTCTTAAACATCCATTCATGCCACAGTCTTACTGTCAGCTCAGCACTGATGTGATGGGACGCTGTGGTTCAATTTTACACGACATTTGAAAGATGACGTTTCATGTGAGGATCACAGAATCGATTACAGCCGATACATCAGTTTCTTTGTGCACTGCAGTCCTTTAACATGGCTCCATGAGTCAGGTCCACTTTATACCTCCACCTCACATGTCTCTGACTGCATTCAGGAGATATGATTACATTTACCCTGCCTATTTGAGGTGCATAACCCAGGGGCTCCTTTCAGTTTGGTGGTCAGCTACATTCAGACTTTTAATTTCAGTCTCATCAAACCTCCTCACATGAAGTGTGCAGTTTACAGTGGCTTTGCACATGTAAGGACAAATGTACATTTCTGCCTGACAGAAAGCTCCCACCACTGTGACCTGCCGTCTTTACCCAGTTAAACACACTTTTCCAGTCTTTCTTTGTGACAGCATGTTTCCTGAAATCTGATGTCTAATGATGGTGACTTAAATGTTCCCTTTGGGTGGAGCGCAGGTGCACAAGCAGTTACTAATGGGATGTACCGTTTGACTTTCACAGACTGACAGATTTGGCAAACAAAGAGTAAGAACATATGTAAGAACATTGCTCACAACATAAAAACACACTGTCATTATCTGGCCGTGATTGATTTGAGATCAATGAGCTTGTAGTATTAATGCTGAGTCCGAGCACAGCATGCAGTTCAGAGAGCTCCAGCAGGCCTGTTTGCTCTTGTTGAATGATGCCTTAATTGGTCAAAGTCCAGCCCGTGTTTTCCTAATGTATGAAGAAGCATTAATGCAGTCTGCAACAATAACTAGCTCAGAGGTCAGCGCACAGAAACCAAAGAGCCAAGTGCCTCGGGATAAAGTAAAGAGCAGCAGCTGGATCAGAAACCATCCTCTCATGTCTGATTAGTGGCTAACATTGTATACCTGCGCTGCCACAGTACAAACACCAATGCATTATGGGTCGTCTCCGCTTGACCTAGTGGCTCCTGCCAAACATTGCTGATACGAGGAAACTGATAGTGACATGTCTGAAAGTCGTGCACCCGCTCACGAGTCAGTCATCACTCGTGGACCAGCGGAGGGCCGATCCTCCTGCCACGCACTCTGGAAGGATGGATAAGCATTTTTCACGGGGCCAACGCAGAGAGACACGAAACCATTTCATCATTTTGTGAACGATTCGTCGTACAGTTTTTATCAGTTTCACAAAAACGTACACATTTCTACGAGTCCTGCGTTTGGGTCCCTCATCCTGCCTGCCTCACATGACAGAAACTGCAGAATCCTCTGAAAAAATGTCTTTTTTCTTCTACATGCACAATACATACTCCTCTAACCGGCTCACACTCAGTAATGATAACAACTTTGAGCTGAACAAGAAGTGAAAGACTATATGACTTTACTCTGTTCTGCCAACGTCATTATAAATCTATTAACGTACATATTTATAATAGGACGTGTGTTAGACTTTCAAAATAAAAGCTCCAAAATAAAAGCTGCTCGTGTAAATGATGTGAATGAAGCTGGATTTCAAGACTTCCATGCACTGTCCTTCAGTAGGCACAGTTATGACAAATATTGTGAAAACACAATGTCTTGAACTATATTTATTTATCTTGTTTAAGCAAGCACACTTTGGTGACAGTGGGAATGAAAAAGTCCCTTTTAACAGGAAGAAACCTCCCGGCTCAGAGAGGGGCAGCCATGAGGAGTGAGGAGTGGAAGACAGGACAAAGACATTCTGTGGAAGAGAGCCAGAGATCAATAATCACTAATGATTAAAAGCAGAGAGGCGTATAAAAACATTGAAGAAGAAACACCCAGTGCATCATGGGAATCCCATAACTAAGGAAGGATTCAGGGTCACCTGACCCAGCTCTAACTATATGCTTATCTGAAGCATAGCAAGTTCTTCATATGTGGCTCAAATTTCCACGTATCACACGCTTTACTTCATAAACCTCTAAAGAAAGGCTGGGCCTTTGTGGAGGAGTCAGGGAACAGTGTCTCCGTCTTATTTCGTGGTTTTAAATGACATCCAGTACATCTGGCTTAGAAAAGCCAGGATTTCCAAAGTGTGTGTTTAAAGCAAAGTGGACCCAGCAGACAGAGACAGCACGGACAGAGATTTTCATCTGTCTAAGAAAAAAAAGGAACGTGACTTTTCTGTCTTGGCTTTGAAAACAAATCTCAAACAATCTCAAATTTAACTCCTTTGTGATTCAGCAGCAGTCTGTGTGAATATAAGAGGTATTAAATGGTTTAAATCTTACAAAGTACACACTTCATGTCATTTTTAATCTGTATCCTGTTTTTCTCATGTAGAATACCGATACACCATCTGAGCTATATGAATCATGTAAGAAAATATGCAGAATTCGTCACAGAGCAGAAAATAAAGCTGTCAGGAAATGTTTGTCTATGGCTGAATTATTCCATACAGCCGCAGCCTGGCTAAGGCAGAGTCAGAAGAGGAAATGAGGGTAACAGTCGATTGGAAATCTTATTGATTTCAGCTCAGGCTTCTT
Source organism: Oreochromis niloticus (assembly GCF_001858045.2). Lineage (NCBI taxonomy): Eukaryota > Metazoa > Chordata > Actinopteri > Cichliformes > Cichlidae > Oreochromis > Oreochromis niloticus. Next base: position 6,133,468 of record NC_031966.2, on the reverse strand, counting down.
TCACCAACAGTCACTTTATTAATGTTTGTTTGCAGGTGTGACGTGGGAGGAAGAATGAAGCTCATCGGGTCATAAATTAGAGCAGCTCAGACACACATACTTTCTGCGTGATGACACAAACACTGCTTTGGCACCATCACAGAGGACACGGGGAGCCTGATTTATGAGTGCACAGCACGGAGCCGATGTCACTTTGAGTTTAATTGTGGGATTTTACACGCGTATCAGAGCTGAATTAAATTCCTTTCCTCTGACTGACTTCTTTAAATCAACCACTGCTACTATGCTGCTGGTGGAAAGTTTATCTAGCAGCTACAGTCCACTCTGCACTGATAAATATTTTATCAAACAGCCTTCGTGGCTTTCAGTAAAGAGGAGTCATTGACCAGCTCGTGGATGGGGTCATATTCAAGGTCTGTGAGGAAGAGCCTGTGCTTAATGTTTAATCTGAGCTTGGGGTGCAACATTTAAGGATCGGTGGCACCAACCCGAGACCCCCTGAAGGTCTGTTTGCAGTTCACCTTGGTTGGTCGCATGCTGTGTCTCCCTCCATGTAGTCACCTATCTTCCCAAGTATCCTAGATCTTTCCCTCTTACAGTCTGCCTTGCTCATGTTCCTCAGATTCCTGTTTCCCAGTTCAGTGCTTCTGCTCTCCTCCCTCATGGTGGAACTACTTTACGTCCAAACCACAGCTCAGACAGTCCACTCGGCTCCAGCCGACAAACCCGGTCTGCTCTTTAAAACGGTTTCGTCTGCACTTGAGTCCTCCATCCTGCCATGGCCCACAACATTTTGATATGATAAGATCGTAGGCAGCGGTAGAAGTAGGGCACCATGCCCACTCCAAGCCCCCAGGCTTTTAATGTTTCCATGCAGTAACTGCAGCGGCCTACAACATCAGGTCAGGTTTCTTAATCAGAGCAGAGGGGGAAGAATTCAACAAGAACAGCCAGCAGCATTCAAAGACATTCACAATAAAACCTTCAGGTGCTAACAGAGATCTAGAGTACAGGTCTGAGCAACACAAAGCGAATATGGCACATGAATGAAGTCTTCAGCAGCCTGCTGATAAAGTGACAGTTCCTGAGCCTGGTGGACAATGATGCAGTTTTTACAGCTGTCATTTAATTTGATTTTGTTTTTATGTTGAGCTCATCTTACTTTTACAACAAATGCAGCGACTTTTCTCGGATATCCGTGCGAGCAGGGAGTGGCAAATGAGAGAGGGAGGACTCCAAAGCTGCCAACATCTCGGAATTCCTCAACTGAGCCCCCGGCATACAGCCACTCTTCTCCATCAAACCATCCTCTTGTGGGTGGTACTCAGCTGGCCCCGCACACACCGAAAGGGGCGCCACAGAGCAGATTACAACACCAGTGGCGGGCTCTTCAGACACATAGCGCTTGAGCATATTAACATGACACACACGCAACTTTCGCTTCCGATTTGGCATTTTAATGACGTAGTTAGTGTCGCTGAGTTTCCGATCCACCTCATAAGGACCAGAAAATCGAGCTCGAAGGCTAGACCCAGTCACCGGGAGCAGAACCAGCACCTTCTCCCCCGGGGCAAAAGTCCGAACCACGGATTTCTTATCAAACCGTGCTTTCATGCCACCCTGTGCTTGCCCTAAGTGGTCGCGGGCCAACTGACACGCACGAGAGAGACGTTCCTTAAAAGCACATACATAATCCAACACATTATGCTCCACCCGATGCGATTCAGACAACCATTTCTCCTTAAGTAATCGCAGCGGCCCGCGTACCGTGTGTCCAAAAACGAGATCAGCTGGACTGAAACCGAGGGATTCCTGCTCGGCTTCTCTAACGGTGAATAACAATAAGGGAAGGCCCTCATCCCACTCGTTACCAGTCTCGAAACAATACTTTGACAACATAGACTTCAGTGTCTGGTGAAATCGCTCCAGAGCCCCTTGTGACTCAGGATGATATGGGCTAGATGTCTGATGCTCAACTCGCAGCTCCTTTAATACCTGCGTGAATATTTTTGACATGAAATTCGTGCCCTGATCAGTTTGGATTACCCTGGTGTGAAAAGATTTTGTTTATTCTTCAAATATGCTTTGCTTGTAATTGTGTAAACTCTGAATGACGATTCACCCTGATAAACATGAAGCCTTGCCTATGCTTATCAAATGCCTGTGAAGACAAGTTCCTGTGTAAAGAGGAACGGAAAGTGCCACTTAAGCAGACGTTTAGTATAGTACGGACAGAATGTTTAGCAAGATATGCATTTGTCAGTTAAGCAATCTATATTCTGAGAACAGGCGGAGACTGCCTCCGTCTGCTGTGTAACCTACATGCCTATATAAACTGCAATAAAGAAGTGTACTGTGTGACTCTCTCTCGAAACGTTCACCCATGTACATGTGATTGATTATATTGTCTCACTGTGCCTCTGTTTTACTTGGCAGCCTTCTATTTGGGAATTTCCCCCGACATTTCTTGGTCCTTCGAAGCCGGATGGGACGGCCTATTTAAAGCAGCTCCCATAAGAGGCGCCTCACCAGGTCCCGTCGGTGCGAGAAGCCCACGTTGAAGTCTGCCGGCAGCTCACGCACTAGGTGTGTGATAAAATCCAAGAGCGTGAATTCGGGTCTTGGTCAACGTTTTACAAGCGGTCCGCACCGTCGGGGGCTGATCGGGTCCATCTGAAGAAACCAGCGCCAAGGTAAGACGGACTACTTTGAGATAATAAAGGTTTGCGTAAAAACGAAAACGAAACTTAAAAGAAATTAGCTCACCCAAAGAGGGTTGGAAGCAGAAATTAGCTCGCCCAAAGAGGTTTGGAAGCAGTAAAATAAACATTGAGCTCGTCCAGAGTGATTGGTAGCTCCCCGAGAGGGTAAAAATAGGCCTGTAAGCTCACCCAGAGAGGCTGGAAGCACTACGCTCGCCTTAAAGAGGCTGGTAGCGTGAACGCGCGTTGAAACTGTCTGTCTTTTATTGTCTATTTTTGTGGTGGAATAAGTTGATTTTTACAGCACAATAAGGAGGCTGAACTATTCCACTAATTTGTTTACTGTTGGTCGCTGAAGTAGTGGTGAACTGAGAGGAAGGTCGTGTCTTATCACGTAAAGTCGACACCGCTTTTGAGAATAGCTCGAAAGTAGAAGGGCGTGTCGGCCACCTCTCTCTGTTCTCGTGCCAGCGAAAGCGCCACAGGTGTGTGTGTGTGTGTGTGTGTGTGTGTATTACTAAGCGCTAAATACATAAATAAATAAAATAAGTAGAATAAACATATAAAAAATATAAGAAAATGGGAAATAAAGCAACAAAACTCACTGCTGACGAGCAGTGGCTAGAAAAGAAATGTCCAGGCGCCGGACAAATTAGTGCATATAGATGGAGAAATCCAAAGAAAACTAAATGTCCCACGTGGGAGGGAAAATGCATTAACTAAATTATAAGAAACCCTCCAAGCAGAAATAAATACTGAAAAGGAAGCTAAAAAGAAATCAAAGCATACACAAGAGTTGTAATACTTTAAAGCATGGAAAGAGGAATGAAGTGGAATAAACAAAAGGTTAAATTAAGGTTAACTTAAATTAAAGCAATGAAACAAAATTTGGAAGACAACCAAGCTGAATGAATAGAATGCGTGAAACCAGATAATTCACACAAAATATATCAAATAAAAAAGAAAGATGCATAAGGCATATTAAGGCTGTGTCATTGTTCAGCCAAGGAAAATGTCTCCAGCTTGGGAAGGTGTGAAGCTGCAGATTCACACAGACCCGTGATGGATACATAATAAAATATAAACTAATATACTATTGTATATTAGTAGTAAAGTAGTGTATTGTGATATACTATTGCTGTTATAAAAAAAGGAAAAACAATACAATGATAACATTAATAATGACATACTATTAATAGGAAGAGGCACCTCAGTCAGTTATGATGCGAGGTGAAAGATTGTTAAAAGTAGTCTGATTCAAGCTTAAGGTTTGGTCAAACTCAGTACAATGATATAGGAGATGAAATAACTACACTAATCAGGTGCATAGAGACACCTGACCTGCTTGTAAACCTGTCATCTTAGATGAGACTTTGTTAAGATGAAGAGCAAACCTATACTAACAACTAATGAGCCAAACCCTGTATACAACAGCTAAAGCTACAAGATTGAGAAGCTGAATTAAATATGTGGACACTACCAAGCTAATGAGGAGCGGTGACGCGCATGGAGATGCTGGTTTTGCTCACTACAATTGTATAAATAGAGTTTGAATTCATTACTGTGGATGTACAGTGAGTGACCTCTATATATCTAGAAAAGCATGTCTGAAATACTCGTATGAAAGCATATTTTGAGTGATTTTAACTGTGTGAATGCTGTGAGTAGTAGGTTTTGAGTGATTGGGTGTGATTTGTACAAAAATAATAAAACATAAGTAATAATAACACTACAAAGGTTCATAGTAGAGTGTGTGAACAAGTGGAAGTTTGAGAGAAAAGGCAGTGTGTGTGATGATTCCTGATGTCTGAAAGAGCTCAATTTAAAAGTGTGTGTGAAATAAAGGTGTTAGTTTTAGATCAAGATTTAGCAGAATTAAAGAGGGTTTATAGACTATGAACACAAAGAGAAACAAAAGAGTTCGATTAGTCTGCAGAAACAGGAAATATGTGTGCCTGTGGTGTGTCAAAACAGCCCACAGAGAGAAACAGAACTCTATGAATAGACTCTATGAATAGAATGAATAGACAACACATACTCAAATTGTTATATGTGAAATTATTTTTGGAAAGGGTCAGAAGAGATAATTTGAACTTAGAACTCAGTGATATGATGCATGAATTAAACCTTATGGCAATAAACACTTGCAATGAAGAAAGCAGCTTACACTCAATTAATATGAATGCAAAGCCTTGATGATGCCATAGGCAATTTGTTTTGTTTTTGTTTGTTTGCTTAGTAAGTTTGGAAAACAAATTTGTGATCATATTTGTGATCACAGTGACACATAATGATTTGGGCATATGATTTGCTGATGCCTAGTTTTAGAGCTGTGAGCTATGAACTGTAAGCAATGCAAGGTTTTTCCTACCTCAGAAGTTCGACACATGCCAGACAACTTTCCTATGTAGGCATTTTGCTCACACTGTTACACATCAGAATTGCTGTATGCTGTGTCACGCGCTGACCTTCACAGCACCCCACAGGCTGGTGTCATCGATATCTTGGTAGATGTCAACAAAGTAGCCTTGGGCGGAACTGTGTGGGTTATGCGGTAATCACAGTAGACACAATTTTAGAAGCAAAAGCACTAACTTCCTCACACTCTGCACAGAGTGCAGAACTCACAGCTGTCATACGTGCCTAACCCAACTGCAACATGGAAATCTTTTGAAGGCACTGTTGGAAGTGTTTATATTGCCAAAACAGTTCAAAGGTCACTGAAGGCAATAACTTTGCAGACCAAAGCCGCAAAAGCAGCAGCACAACAAACTATAGACACATTAATGTCTGACTCCTCGATGCAAATACCACTTGATGTGCTTATAAATGAACAGAAAGCCGCACCAACTAGAGAACAAAAGAGGTGGTTAAAAGGCGGAGCACAGCCAGAAAATGATTTGATGACTTGTAATAGCAAACCAATACTACCAAAGTCCCTACACATATCAGCAGCATTATTGTCAACAGGAGGGGGGGTAGGAGTGGTAGATAATATTTCGGAAATTTGTAGGAACATGCATGATTTGCCAAAAACATAATGCACATAATGCACACCACCTCATCCTTTTCATCCAATCCACATGGGTTTTATTGAGCTAAATGAATGCCAAGGCTCAGAATACGCTCTAGTGATCATAGACGTGATCTCAAAATGGCCAGAAATCTATCCAGTAAAAAAAAGCAGATGCCAGTAGCAAAATGTTTGTGCAACCATTTTATTTCAATATATGGCATCCCCACTCTGATAAGATCAGACAATGGGACACATTTTGTTAATGAAGTAATCAGTAAGGTCTCTGAAGCACTAGGAAATAAAACAGAGACTGAGAAAATGCATGGAAGAAACAGGGAGACCATGGCCTGAGTGTATAGGCCTGGTAAAAATGTGGATGAGACTGACACAAAGTTCTCAGAAACTCACAATTTGAAATTACTTGAAAATAAAGAGATTGTTCTAAACAACTCTCCAGTATCTTGCAGGTTGAAACCAGGTGATTGGATCCTGATCAAAGTACTCCAAAGGAAAAATTGGAGCTCACCAAGGTGGGAAGGTCCTTATCAAGTGCTACTCACCACACCTACTGCCTGCAAAATAGCAGAAAGACCGCCCTGGATCCATCAAAGCCACTGCAAAAAAGTGAGTGACAACCTAAACGTTTAGACGCCGGCACCCCTACCTTCAGGTGATCTGACTGGTGAAGGGAGGGCTGATTGGGTATATCCCGCCCTCTGCTTCTTGCCAGTAGTCTACTCACCTGAGGACCTAGATGTGTTTGGTCGCCATGAAGACGCTTGTTGTCCTCGTGGCTGTCCTCCTACTCTCAGCAGGGCTCCTCATGTTTCTAGAGGATGGTACAGAAGACGAACAGCACCACCTACGGACGAGATGGACGCATGACAATTCACACCTCCGTGACATGACACAAGACCACATTCACCCATGGATGAATAACGCATGGTATCGCTACGTACATGACAGAACTAAGGGAGAGCCTAATAACACTGCATGTTACGTCTGCTCCCACATGCCATGCACCTCGACACATCCCACCTTTTATGGAAACTACATGAATAAAACACAAGCCAAGTGCGCTGCCAGCTTCGCGGGCATTGGCTATCAACATAAGAAAATCATCATTAATGAGACAAGCTCTATCATCTATTCGCTTAACCTTTTTAGTATCTTCCAGGGACCACCCCAATACGAGGTAATCACCGTCGAAAATGCTGGACTTGACAACGGAACGTGTGACCAACTCTTCTGGATCAACTTCAACGTGCCTACTTCATACTGCCACCCGGATGGACGGGCACCTGTGCCCCAATCTTCATTTCAGATCACACCTTCAGGATGTCAGCTGTAAATAGCTCTCAGACTACAAGACGACGACGAGACGTCTCCGCAGTGCAACCACATGACCCCATCTATGGCAGTGATGTGCCAGAGGAATTTAAGCTTTGGACCACCGGACAAAAGGTCCTCCACTCACTGTTTCCATGGGTGGGCGCCGGAAAGAACATGTTAAGAATTGAAACTTTGGACTACCGCTTTGGACTGTTCCTGAATGCCTCGTGCAAAATCAACAATCAGCAAAATGAAGAGATTGATGCCCTGCGCATAACTGTGATGCAACACCGAGTCGCACTGGACATGATTCTGGCTGAGAAAGGAGGACTCTGTATACTCTTCAACAACACATGCTGTACGTACATTCCAGATAATGTTCACTCTTCCAACATGACTGACGCCTTACGCACGCTGAAACAACTCAGGGACGCTCAGCAACAGGACTACGTCACAAACACTGAAGATTGGCTTACCTGGCTGTTGAGTGGTTCCTGGAAATCTCTTTTAATAAAAGGACTGATTTTTGTAGGAGTTCTTCTACTCCTACTCTGTTGTTTTACTTCTTGTATCTTGCCATGTGTACAATCAATGATTAATAAAGTTGTTGCAGTTCATGTGTAGGCATACCTGACACTGCCCATGGACGAAGATGATGATAATCCCCCTGACACTGAAATACTGTGATACACCAATGTATGACGTGCTGATTAAAAATGCGCTGCAAGAAATCATGCACAGATAATAAACCAATGGTGTTTTAACTAGTGTGAAAGTTAAACAACAGGAGTGTATGACATGAGCGACAATGCTTCGCCACATCGGACTTAAGCCCCGGCCAAAAAAAATGACGCAGCACGCGCTGATACGTCTTGTTGATGCCAAGATGTCCAGCCAAGCTGCCATCGTGTGCGAGGCTCAAAACCCGAGATCGGTACTCCTTCGGCACTACCACCTGGTGTACTTTGTGCAGGCCAGTTGGATCAGGAGACCACGTTCTCTGTAACACGCCACTCTCAATAAAAAACACCACTAGCATGTCAGACTCCCCCTGTTTTGCGGCAGAAACGTAACAGGGCTTTATAATAATAATAATAATAATGGATTGGATTTCATATAGCACTTTTCAAGGCACCCAAAGCGCTTTACAATGCCACTATTCATTCACTCTCTCATTCACGCACTGGTAGAGGCAAGCTACTGTTGTAACCACAGCTGCCCTGGGGCAGACTGACAGAGGCGAGGCTGCCATATCGCGCCATCGGCCCCTCTGGCCTACACCAGTAGGCGGTAGGGTAAAGTGTCTTGCCCAAGGACACAACGACCAGGACAGAGAGCCCAGGGATCGAACCGGCAACCTTCCGGTTGCAGATACGCTTCCCAACCTCCTGAGCCACGGTCGCGTCACATCACGCTGCTGAGCTTCAATCAGCAGGTCCTTCGTGATGTTTAGGCTTAAATTCACATCACTGGGTAACATAGCCGAATCATCACCCCTCACCACACACTCAGAGCCCCCGGAAGTCTCCACCCCGCGGCCCGCATCCGCAGTAGCCAAAAACGCCCTCAAAATAGTCACCGGCACCTGATCCGTTTCCTCGCCTGTTAAGGAAACAAACCTGCGGGAAACAAACGGGGAGAACTGCGGATCAACACCACCACCCAACGTACTCCCACCCACGTCGGGAGAGGGCAACACCGATGAAGGAGCCGTTTCAATCAGCCCTACCCCGCCAGACGCCGCCGCACCCCTGGCTTCTTTCCTTTTCAGCGCCGGGCAGGCGGCGATCAAATGCCCAAAACCATGACAATAAAAACACGCGCGGGAACGGTAGCCTTCACAGCGGCAGAACTGCCCCCGCGCCACCACTGTTTCCGCTCGGTCACCACGGCTGGGAACGATTTCTCCACACAAAACACACTTTTATGGGTTAGAACGAACTCATCCGCCAGAAGCGCGGCGTCAGTAAGGGAAGAGACCTTCTGCTCATTCAAATAAGTCACAATACGCTCGGGCAGACATTTCTTGAACTCCTCCAACAAAATCAGAGTCCGTAAGTCAGCCAACGTTTTAACCTTACACGAGCCACACCACTTATCAAATAACACACTCTTCTCCCGCGTGAACTCGACAAACGTTTGGTCAGCAGCTTTACAAAGATTTCTAAATTTCTGCCGATATGCCTCCGGGACGAGCTCATAAGCCTGCAACACAGTCTTTTTCAGGGTCTCATAGTCTAAACTCTGGTCAATAGACAAACTCGAACACACCTCCTGCGCCTTCCCGACCAGTTTGCATTGAAGCAAAAGCGACCAGAACTCCTTCGGCCACTTTAAGGCAGCAGCAATGCGCTCGAAAGCATTAAAATAAGAATCAACCTCCGACTCCCGAAACGGAGGGATCAACGAAATGTGTTTGCTGATATCAAAGCTACTAGGAGTGGACGCACTAACATTCGGCGACGCCGGGGAACCCGGGGAGGGGCTCTTCTCAAGCTCAAGGGCTCTAATGCGGAGATGCAAAGCTTGCACCTCCAGAGCTTTATTCCGGGTCTCCACCTCCTTTATACAGAGCGTGAGGCGCAAATCCGCGGAAGCCGTAGCTTCACCTGGGTCCGAAACCGAGTCAACCTCAGCACCCACAGCAGCCGCACTGGCCGCTTCAGCACCGGCCTCAGCCGCCGCGCTCGCCGCCCCCTTCACCGTAACCCCTTGCAGCACCCCTTTCTCCACGAGCCGCCCCGCCAACTCATCCCGCAATTCCGCCTCACGAGCACTGCCAGACACCACCACACCATAGTAATCAGCCACAAGCAGCAAATCCGCTTTCCGACACTTCTCAATCTTACACAGCGCAGGCGCCTCCACAAAGTCGTCCAGCGAAAACTCCATAATCACCACACTGCACGACACCACCCAACAACCCACCAAGGAGAGCACCCACAATCCAAACAAAACACGAATAACCCCGAAACGAGAAAAAAAGAAACGAACGAACGAGCCCCCAATTATGTTACGGCCGGTCTAGGAAACCCGATCGCAACACAGAAGAGTGATCCATCCCCTGCTCCACCCCAAGCAGCACATCACACCATAACTTAAGCATAAAACAGTTTTATTTACAAACACACCAAAGAAAAGAGATCACAGGAGTCACTCAGGCTTCGGGGTGGACCCAGGCCAAAATAACAAACAAAAAGGGAAACTAACTCACGGGAGCGTGTACTTACCTAGCCCCAAAATAACATAACAAAATAACAGTCACTTACCTCCCTAACTAACTAAACATGAGAAAACTGTGCCCAACAGAAAAGGCGGTCCACCCCTACTTCCTCCTGGACCAGCAAAACCACATAGGGCATATCGCAGCCCCTGCCGGTTGGGGTAAAACCGAGGATGGATGGCTTCCGTCTTCAATCGTGCCGCCTTATACTTCGCCTCCAGGGCAGCATCCAATCCTGGCGGACCGTCCTCAGGATCCACCACTCCCGGAGGGGCACCTGCACAGTCACATTTGCATAGCATAATATCCACCCACGGCGACAGCCGTAACAAATGTCTTTAATCTTCGCTCCTGTTTCTATGCACTGATATCACCATCAGGTGAGTCCAAGTTTATCGATCTTTGGATTTATCTGATCACAGCTTCTTCTTTTTTTCATCAAAAGTTTGGAGTTTAAAATGTTTTGGGATTATTTGAAGAATGAGCCACAGTAATTAAAAGGTGGAAGAAATAGGTCTTAATATCTTCGATTGTTTAAAGAAAACTTGAGAATGAAAATAGGCTGAAAGAAAGCAGACAGAGTAAAAAGGTACAGCGAATCAAATCAGGTGTCTGCGAGAGGCATCACGCTGAGCTTTGTGGCAACAGTATGTAAATGTGAGTCATCAGTCCCAATCATCTCCTCCCTGCGAGGAAAAACTGGAAAATTATAAATGCAACAATTCAGCTTTCTACCTCTCGCCACCTACGTGGCACAGATGGTGTTTGCGAAGACATTCAGAGACCAAAATACTTTTGCAGCAATCAGACTTTGAGAACTTTTGGAGGAAGAAGTCAAACTAAGTTCGAAGAGGCCTCCGAGTGGAAGTCTCCTCTTACCAGCACTCAGTCGCACGTGAAGCTCTGGGCTCTGTCAAACTCGCCCCCCTCCTCGGAGAAAATGATTGCTCCTAACTATGAAAATATTTGTGTTAGTGGGAAAAGTTGAAGCAGTGGGAGCGTAATGGGTGAAACAGTAGCTGCTTTGAGACAGCGCGGTGGGCGAAATTACACCGAAGAAAGGTAAGAACAAAAGTCTGAAGCTCTGAAGAGAGCGGAGACATGAGCCATCCTGTTGGTGACCTTTCAGAGGTGACTGGAGGCTCTGCGCCCTGCCTGGAAAAACGTTCAGAAATTAGGCCCCGAGTCTGCTTCTCCTTATTGTCCTCATCAGTGCCTGAAACACCTACACAGCTGTTCCTGTTTCCAGAGAGACTGTCTGCCAGCAGCTTCACGTAAACACGTTGTCCGTCCAAGTAATGATTTGAACATATGACACATGACTTTCAGACACGTACTCACGCACGTCTGCAGAGGAGCATCCCTGAGCGTCCCAATTATGATGACGTTTAAAGAGCAGATGCTCTTCTATTTTAATCAGGCCTCCAACCAGAGCCCGACCTTCCTGCACGTCCTTTAATGCTGCAAAGTGAAAACCTTAAAATGTGTTGACACGATTCAGAGAATGTGCCTCGAGTTTTGCAAGTCCCACGCCCCAGAGGTGATGGATCAGGGCTGCTGGCCTCCTCCAAAATTAAAAGTTCTCTCTCATCAATGCAGGTAAAATATCCACAGGTGAGACAAACCAGGAGGCACATTTGAAGTGAAGAGGAAACGTCAAACATTTGAAAAGCTAAAGCTCATCTGCTGATCCTGGGAGCTGTGCTGTGTGTGTTATTCACGTGACAAAGGACATGATAAAGATTTCGGATCCTCACAGGAATCATGTTCACTGTGTCAAAAACGAGAATAAGTCAAAGAAAGTAAATAATGTAGATCTTTAAAATAAACATGGCTTCAACTAAAGTGCAGCAAATACAAACTGAGTGTTTCAGAGGCAGCATCCTTCCCGGAGTAGACACACAAGAAACCTGTGAGTACACACTCCCGAACAGGTGAGGTCATTTCCTTTGAGGTGGGAGGAGCCTGAGAAAGCGAAAGCAAAGGCGGGCCACCAACCTATGCTGTGATGGAAGCTGAGCATCAGTTAGCACGAGTTAGATATCTGAGCCACTTGGATCATCTAAATAAGAAGGAAAGGAGCTTCAGTGCTTCATTTGTTACTAACCTAACCCTACTGTACACTTCCACTGAGGAAGTTGCTCTAACCAGGTCTTTTTTAAGACACCAAGTCTGCATAAAGTTCTGACAACTTTCTCAGTTTTGATCGCTGAGCTGCAACTTTGCTTGTAGTTCCCATAAACACAGATTCTCAGTGGCACCCAGGGACTATAATTAAAGGCACGAGCTGTGAAAATGAATGAATTACCTTCCAATTTAAATAAATCAATCTGTTTCACTTTGCAACAAATTAAAAATAATCTCATGTTTAAAAAGCAAATATTTAAATGTCTAAAACCCGCGCATGAATTCTTCCTGCTAAAGCAGAGCACACAGTGGGAAAAACTTCATTCTGTCCCTGCTGGGAATAAAAAGGTGACGCTAACAAAAGAGCGAGGCAGAGGTGGTGTGAAGGCAGAGGTGGGTGCTCGCTCACATTTCATTTCAGAAATGTGATCGAGCAGAACAAAGAGTGAGGCAGCATGATGGATAAAGGAGGAGTTTCAAAAACAGAAAGACTCCGTTCCCTTCTTATTGTGCGTCTCAGCGTTTTGTTTCAGACTTTTCTGATTGCAACAATAATCAAACACGGTCAGATTCCTGTGGTTTCTCTGCAGCCGCACTTTCAACCACAAAAGGAAATGCAGAATGAAACAACTCAGACATGCATGTCCGATAATCCACAGAGTTATTAATATTACAGTGTAAGGTGAATGCAAACAATGACAGCATGTTAAACTGTGACATGAGTGCAGAGAAAAGCAGCTGCTTCACAGATTTGATCACAGCTGCAGCGTGTTTCTGTTTCTTTAGTCATCAAACACAAAGACATCAAATATCTGCTCACACTTATCCTTCATGTTGTTGTTTTCTCACAGCAGCATTTTCTCATTTTTGTCTTTAGCTCCATTAATCCCAGAACAACATGTAAAGACCTGTAGGCCTCACTCAGCTCAGTTAAGGTCAGAGGTCATGATTCAACCAAAAGAAAGAGGCAGGGCAAAAATAGCCTCCATGGGAGAGTGCAAGGAGAAAACCGCTGCTGACCAAGAGGAACACAAATGCTGGTCTCACATCTGCCAACAAACATCTGGATAATACTCAAGACTGATGAGACAGAAGCTCAGGAGTACTCCGGTTATGCAGCAGGACAATGATGCAAGCACAGCGGCAGGTTCACCTCTGTGTGGCTCAAAAAACAAATGTCGAGTAAAAGTCCAGACTTAAATCAGACTGAGATGTTTCAGCGTGACCTTAAACAGCCATTCATGCTGGAAATCCCTCCTATGTGTTCTGCAAAGCAGAGCGAGAAGATCAAGCTTCTATCCTGTAATTATGTGCTTCAGAGAGGAGGCTACTTACTCTGTGCAACACTATGTGCTTTGTTTCTGCCTCTTCAGCCGAGCACAATCTGATTACAGCTTCTTTCTGCTAGAAAGGGCGTTTTCACCAGGATTCGGCATCTGCAGCAGAATCAGGCTCAGTGATCACATGTATCACATTTACAGCATCGCATTCATTCTCTACAGAAAAACCTGCAACATGTAACATTTCATAGCATGGACGGGTGAATTTTGCATGGCAGATTTTGAGGGGTGAAGTGGGAACTTTTTTTTCAGATAGAAGAACTTTTACTGAAACAGCACAAAGATTTTGTGTTTCTCGCTGTCACAGAGGAATCCACAGAAAAAAGAGCTCAGTGACCTGTGGAGCTGCAGACCCTGGCAGTCACGGCGGCTTTGAGATGCAGATGAATAGTGAGTAATGAGCTGAATAGCAACAGATAAGAGGAAGGAATGACAAAGTAATTAAATTCATTACACCAATGAGGGATGACACAGCAGGTCAACAGAGGAGGAAACATATGATGATAATTTGTTTCAATACGAGCTGCAGATCTGTGCAGTTTTCTGTCTGTGGATGAGCTTCACTTATCAATGTGTGTGTGTTACATCTGCACCCTCCTGCACCAAACTTACAATGACATCATCATCATTAACAACATTACACCTTTCTGATACAAGTTACACACACACACACACACACACACACACACACACACACACACACACTCCATATGAGGACCTGAGGACATCAGAGGGGAAACAGTAAAAGTTCAACAGCCCAGAGGTTTTGCTCCTAATTCTACCAGTTTTCTATAAATTCATACGCAGCACAACTCAGAGGGTTGGACTTTTACTTTTAAACAGTGCTGTATGTCTTTAATCAGGATGTTCCCCACACACGAAAAAGCCTAAGCTAAACTCTAACATAAAGAATCATAGTCATAGGAAATAAATAAAGTAAGTACTGTGTGCTTGGGTTATGCATACTGTTGTAATGATAAAACATTCAGAATATGAGTGTTATGGTATAAAATGATATTACTGTATTATAAAAATAGAGACTGTGGCAGCACTGCTTTTAGCTAACTGTTTTCATTTGTCAGATGGATTTGTTGGTTGGTAATCTCAGAGATTCTCGGTGGGCTTCAGGTCTGTGGGAAAATGGTTCTTTGGTTCTGGGTAATCTGCTGTGGATCAAACCAGAGTCCAATGAATCCCAGCTTTGTCATCCTGGAATATCCATCAGGAAATCCTGCTGACTCAGCATGTTCACTCAGTCTGCTCATCTCATTTTCTTTTCATGACGCAGTTTCCTAATGCTGCTGTGAACTTTGCCCTGACCATCCGAAGCGCACGATCTGATATCGTCGTGTTGGTGTTGTTCCCAGATCATCATACTAAATGTTGTTCCAGGATCAACATTGCAAGTGACCAATCAGAATGCTGTGACGTCATAGTTTTGCGACTTCGGGAAAAACCGCCGTAAAACAAAAATCTGTACTTAAGCTGCGAGAAACCGCCTCTGTCCGCCGATCAACGGACCCTGACCCTAATCCTAACCCTAACCCTTTAATAAACGGTAAGCAGAATTGATATTGTCCTTGCAACATTTGAATTTCATAAATGCACGAATGGCTTGGTGCGCAAAAGAATAACGTCACAACATTCTGATTAGTCACTTGCAATGTTGAACCTGGAACAACATTTTCACGATGATCTGGGAACAACACCAACACGACGATATCAGATCATCCATCCGAAGCAACCCTAGAACACTGCCCCACCGGCAGTGACAATGACCATCTTCAGATATGTTTAAGAAACTAGAGGCTGCTCAATGCAGTCAGGATGAAACAGCCTGAAATCAGCTGAAACACAGTCATGACTGAGATCATGTTCCACAGAAGATTCTCACGTCTGTGCTCAAAGTAACCTTATCTGTGTGTGTGTGTGTGTGTGTGTGTGTGTGTGTGTGTGTGTGTTTCTTTAATCTTTCTTCCTTGGTTGTTGTGTTTTTTGTGCTGATTGTTGTCTCACATATTTTCATTCTCATTTCCAGAAGCTTGCAGCTGAAATCACACAATAACCGATGAAACAGCCTGTTGGAAAAAAAGCTTTTTAATCATGACGGTGTTTCCTGAAACTTCGTAATATTTACTACAACTAAACATCCAGCAGCTACCGAATCGACTAATTGGAAACATGAGACGGTCCAGGGCAGCAGCAGGGACCCGCTGAGCTCTTTCAAATCCCTACTGTTTTCAGATACTCCGGTTAAAGAGCTAATTATGTTTGGGAGCGGTGGTCCAGCCGCTTAACAAACACCGAAACAGACGCACAAGCACAGATGCACAGATTAATAAACTAATGGAGCCACAATATGAGCAAAAACACTTTTACAGATAGTGTCTGACCATCAGCGTTACTGCAGTAAATTTACAGAAACATCTCAGTTCTGCTTTGGTTCTGTCAGATTCTCAAAGCTCAGTGTCCATTGTCTCAGTTTAAACAGATAACATTACTGTGTGCTGCCGCTCAACAAATACCCTCATCACTGTTTTACTCCAAGTCGGCTACATGTGACACAGTAGAATGTTTTTATGGTACATCATAAAAATGAGCCAACATACTCAGAGCTGATACCTGAGCCAGGTGTCCAACAGCTGTTAATATGACAACTGAATATGGTGTAAATAATTCATGTCAGTCCTATTTTACATCCTTGGACACGGTGGAATAATTTCTAACAGTCTGCAGGCAGAATCCACAAGAATGAAGAACACCAGAGTCAAACTCATGGAGCTTTACTTTACTTTTGGATTATTTTGGACATCAGTCTCATTTTCTTTGATTATTTTTAGCAACAGACTCTCTGAGGTGTGATCAAAGTTCTGTCAACTGAACTATTAAAGTCTGACTGATCTAGAAGCCATCCTCTTGTGTTTCTGGAAGTCGCTTCATGCCCACCTGCACTATGGTGACGTCCCCACAAACTCACCTGAACATTTGCGTCTATTCCAATGTGTCCTGACTTTGATGGGGATGAGAGCTGAGTATAGAAGTACAAGTGAAATTCTGAAGGGTGGGCAGGCCGTGGAGGCGTGGCCATCAAGACGAGCCTGCAACCAACCGGTGTCACACCTGAGATCTGATTGTAGAAGCTGCTGAGGATGATGTGTTTGGAGATTTGGCACAGAGTGAAGCTCGTGGTTGATGTTAGGAGAGCAGGACATCTCCAACTGACTGCTGACTTTTCCTGCCACCATCTTTGCTCCTCCTTACTGTGACCTACACACAGACGTTCACGATTACTACATCCTCAGCTTCATCAGGATCACGCCCTAAAGTGAATCCTTCTGTGACTTCTCCTGTTAATCTCTGCTTCATCTAAATTTCCTAAAAATGGAGGAAATTTTCTTTAAAAATGTAGATAAGATATATCTGAAACCCCTGAAAATGTTTTCTCTGACAGGCTCCATGTCGCCATTCACCATCATTATGTTCTGGTTTAGTGCTTCCTGTTTTACTTCCTCCCTGATTAGTCTCACTTGTGCCGCCGTCCACACCTGGTCCCTGTCAACAGTAGCTATCCTGTGTACAGTCAGATAATCACCTTCATGCTTCCTGGTGTTTCTTGTGTTCTTGTTATTTATAATCCTATGGATTTACAGATGTGTTTGTGACCCCCGTGTGTTTCTGATGAAGCTCTGGTTCTGTGTGTGTCTTTACTCAAACTATTGGCTCTCACTCGCTTGTGTCACCACAGAGAAAAGTTCACCTCCCAGTTGCTGACAGTGATTTGACCTTTTCTTCACTCTCAGAGTCTCTGAGTTTCATGAACTTTGAACGATCTCTCGCCGCTGCAGGTCTCTTCCTCTGCGGATGTGTCGGATGGATGCCAATGTGATTCCTCACCTGCACGACCAATTCCAATAAATTTCAGTGACAATGAATGACAAATGGCCATTGCAGTAATGGGGACATCTCTAACGCGTGACTGGTGTGATGAGTAGGACATTCACAGGGCGCTCAGAATGAAACAGCATAAAGAAAGAAACACGTGACTCAAAGGAAAGAAGTGCTGAACCAGTTTTACACACATTTTAAATATGAAAAGACAATAAAACTGTGATTGCCAGATGATATCTGTGGTCAGAAACGATGTCAGATTCTTATAAGTTGTATAAGATGATGTGGCCGTTTCTTGGTCCGGATGGTGTCAGCAATGCGAGGGTGCAGAAGCTGCATCATCACGGAGACGAGACACCCTGAAAAAACGAGGAGCCATCAGTGTTTTTCTCTAAACAAAAGAAGCAGCGACGCGTCACGCTGCTGCACACGCTCTATAACCACAGAGGCTGCAAAGGAAAGAAGAGGTCCGTATGGTGAGTGCAGCAGCTGTTTTATTGTTATATTGTGTGAGAAGAACTGTGGAGAAACGCAGACTTAATAAGACAGAAACAACATAACACTGTGAGGAAAGGGGAGATGGCCAAACCATCTAATACCAGGTAAATTAGGAGATTGATGAAATGAACAGTTTGTGGCTGAGCGAGTCTGTCTGGAGGCCTGAGCAGAGATGGATGCTGGCCAGCGTCAGGCTCAGAGCCCACAGCCCATCCACTGACACTGAAAACTGCAGAAAATATGAAGCAAAGCAGCCAATGATCCCCCGAAAACAGGAGCAGCAGTCACGCTTTCTGCTGCTGCGCTGAAAACCTTTTTCAGGGAATAAAGAGTTGTTTGATTTACACTTCTGTTAATGTAGTGCCAATCAGGCTTTACTTTTCTGTTCTTCCCGAAGCGTCCTTGGGTTTGTTGAAAGACGCTATACAAATCTAACTCTTCTTAAATTCACATCTTACCGAGAAGTCAAATAAACCAAGTTTTCTGTCAGCCCTACACTCTCTTTGCCATGACCTCTCTCTCTCTTTGCCTTGATCATAAAATGGAAAATATTCAGTTATTCTATCATATATATATATTATACATTATAAACTGGTTATGGAGACTCATCATATGGGTTGCTTTTGTCAGGGTTTGCTGTGCAGCAGGCAAAGTAAGACTCAAGTGCAGGACTCAAAACTCAAAATCTGCTTTGTTGTTAAACTAATGAAACAAAATCAGTCTGACAAGCCAGGAACCAGGAACCAGGAAACAAAGAACCAGGAACCAGGAACCAGGAAACAAAGAACCAGGAACCAGGAACCAAAGGACCATGGACCACCAAGAACACACAGCCAGAGTGAACATGACAAACTTGACACAAAGTCAGAAGACGACAAACACAGAGACAAAACGGAAAAGACAGGATAGGAATACCAAAAGAGGATTAATGATGGAACCAGCACGCAGAAAATGGGACTCATCATAAACCCAGAAATAAGAATATACCTCTATAACCAGAAGACTAAATAATACAGAATATAGAACCAAAATACAAGATTACCAAAAATAGAAAAGCAGAAAACCCGAATATCCCAGAAACTCAAAACCGTGGGTCCAAGAAAGGTTTCAAGTAATTGTGTGTTTGATGGTTTGTGCTGTTTCTTTAACAGGATCTCCTTTGTCAGGTTTCTTAGTGTCTCCTTCGGTGTTTCACTTCCTGTTTTATTTTGGTAACGCCTGTTGGTTCAGTTCTGGTTCCTCTGGTTTCCCTCCTGTGTGTTCTGACACAGCTTAGCAGGCTATGTTCAGAGATGCTGAGCACACCACCTGGTTGGGAGCAAGTGGTCTTCAGAGTTTTGGTTTCTGAAGCGCTGAATGAAGCTCGTCTCTAAAGCTCACATCCATGAATCTTCTCTGAGGTCTTCCTCTTTCCTCCTGCCTGGCATCTCCATCATATTCACCTTCCCTCCTTTGCGCACACCCAAACCATCTCAGCCTCTCTGACTCTGAGCTGGCCCTCATTTCTAATCCCGTCCATCCTCCTCACTTCCAGTGAACATCTGCACATACTTCTGTCTTCACCCTTTAGCACATTTCCATTTCTATCTTTAATAACTCCAATCCACTGCACAGGTCCTCTCCTTCCTTAATGTTCAGCCTCAGACACAACTCGCTATGAGCCTTTTCCTTTTATCTTTGAGGTAAATCCATCTACCACAAATATTCATTTCATGCATTCGATTGATTACGACTTAATACGAGTGACAGTAATATATGATGAAAAGAGAGCAGAATAAGATTTGTGAGGACAGAACATGAATGGACAATGAAGTGATGAATTACACCAAAAATAAGAGAGAAGGAGCAACAGACACAGAGGGAGAATGGGCAAGCACCCGGACAGACGGCGATGCAGGGACCGCTCCTCTGCTGCGGTCCTAATCTCAGCACACCGCTCGCTGCTTGCTCACATTCCCACACAGCTCCAAATGATGACAAACAGCATTTTCACCCAGGAAAAACAGGCTAACGTGCTGAAATCTGAGGGAATGGAAACACCTGCACACACTTTATTGTGGGCCTGCTGGCTGACAGTGAAGAAGAAACCGTGTGAATGAAACTACATGAGCACAATAATCTCTGCAAAATCTGTGTCTGTGTTTTAGACACACAGAGACACTGCACTGATGGTGACACTGAGGTGATAGCATCCCTGAGACAGGACAGTCACTACCAACCCATCGTATTTCTGCTTCCAGCATCACTACTGTGCCATTTTCTCTGGATTACTATGGGCTCTTTACCTCACAGCAGAAAGCACAGAAGCACTGAATGCATTTTAGATCAAACACAGCGAATAGTAAACCAGTCTAAATCATGCTGGATGAGTCTGCCACTCGTCCAGCATCCTAACACGGCAAGTCTAGCTCCCTGAAACGTGTGCAGTAAAGAAGCCAAAAATCAGGCTTTTGAAAGAAAACAGAACAGCTCCTGCAGAATCCAAAGAACCACAGAGAACCACAGAGAACTGAAATGAACCAGGAATAACTGCTGAAAGTAACATCAGACAAAACTCAAGCTCCCAGGAACCCCAGCACACGTATGTCAAAGTGACCACGGAGCCCGCTGAGGTGTCATGATGAGACGCCGGTAAACCAGGTGATTATCTGGACGACAACAGTCGCACACACCTCCTCGTGTTTCTGAGTTCAGCAGTAACTGCAGGACAAAGCAGCTTAAATGACATGGACGTTACATATTAATTATTGTATGGAAATATACATATCTCAATATATTATACATCAAGTGGGCTTGACGACACTTATTAAAGGTTCTTCCTTTTAAATTTTCTTGCGCTCATTTATGTGAATCTTTCTTTCGTGAAGGGCGTCGGCCAGTTTGGCGCCGTGAGACTGTGACATAAGTGAGACTTTGGACTTTTATTAACGATGAACTGGTGAATTTCTTTGACCTCCTGGATGCTTAGTCATGCTGTATCTCTGATCCACGCCCTCCATAAACTCTGACTTCCAGCTCTCACTCTGATGAGCCCATCAGAGGTTATCTGACCTGAGGAACCTTTAGACCTGTGTAAAAACAAAAGACCTCAGGCTGACTTCATGTTTATGGCAGATTAGAAAATATTTGCATGGGGATGGTGATGATAATGATTATGGCATCACAGAGAGTGCTGCAGACTCCTAATTGAGGATCCTTCATTAATAACTAGATCAGCCTGTTTCACACAGAGTCTGAGGTGTCAGAGATCATTCTGCAGGTTTTTTAAAGTGCTTAAAGGGATTCCTGTGTGTGTGTGCATGTGTGTGTGTGTGTGTGTGGGGGGGGGGGGGGGGGGGGTATTAACATCTTTGTGGGGACCAAAAATTGGAAGTTTACCATACTTGTGGGGACCAAGATCCCGGTCTCCTGAGTTTGAAGGCATTTTTGAGACTCAAAATGTGGTTTTAGTGTCAGGCTTACAATTAGGTTATGGTTAGGGTTAGGGTAAGGGTTAGGCATTCACTTTTGATGGTTAGGGTTAGGGTAAGCAGCTAGGGAAAGCAATGTCAATGAGATGTCCCCACAAGGATATAAATACACACGTGTGTGTGTGTGTGTTTAAACTATCCATTATTTACAGTCAGATGAATGAGACTGGATAAAGCTGTCCTTTTGAAATATTCATCCTGCCTGAAGCTAACTTGTGATGAGTGGTTATTAGCAGAGAGCCGCTCACAACCTTAAAACCTGTCGTAGAAACGCTGGTGTGAAAGGACAGGAATTAGATGTGACCCAGAAAGCTCTGGTGTTTGAAGTCATCTCAGTGAAATGGACCACAGACAGCCAGTGGTTTGCTCATGGTCTGCATCAGCTAAAATCTATTTCTGAAGAAGTCACAGCCAGGTCACAAATATGAATTTCATTTTCAGCAGCAGTGCTGACAAAGGCTGAAGCAGCCAGAGCTGGGTGGATGGAAAAGAGCTGCAGAAGGCAAAGCAAAAAGCTGCCATGGTGCACAGTGCATGCGTTTGATGGACTAACTCATAAAACTCTAAAGATATATTCAAATTTTGACTTTAATTGCCAAAGCATTCATACAGAGAGAGACAGGCCACATGCTGACGTGTTTTTGAAGCTGGAGCACAGGGGTAGGGAACTCCAGGCCTCAAGGGCCTGCGGGTTTTAGATGTGTCAGCTGATTTAAATGGCTAAATGACCTCCTCAACATGTCTCGAAGTTCTCCAGAGGCCTGGTAATGAACTAATCATTTGATTCAGGTGTGTTGACCCAGGGTGAGATCTAAAACCTGCAGGCCCTTGAGGCCTGGAGTTCCCACCCCTGCTGTTGCGTGTCATGAATGCGGCGTGACAGCACTGCCTCCTCAGAGCTCATCTCTCATGCATGCAGCTGCTGAGGTCAACACATTTTGTGCTTTAAAATTTAAAACTGCAATATTTCCAAAGCATAACCCACCAACAAGCACTCTTTTAAGGGAACACTTTTGTGTTTTCAATCTATTCATTTTTTAATTCTCATTTTTAAACATTAGAGGCATAAGACAATTACTGTTGGTTAAAAATGAAGAAAAACCCAAACACCCAGTGTCTGTGAGCATCATCGGGTCTCCATGTGAAGACAGAGCGGCTTCGCTGCTTCTTGGCTCTGACTCTAAATGTAGGTGGACACGTTTCGTCCCAAACATCCTCCCTCTCGATGTACTTTGATAGTGGAAGCTGCCACGTCAGTCCAAAGTCTTCCACACATGTTGAACTTCGTTGACCTCTCGTCTCTTTTACTAATATTTATGAAACCGCTCAGTGACCCCTCATGCCCCGTGGAGGGGGTACAGTCATCTTGGAAGAGAACACAAGAAACCTTTTCATCTCGAGAGGCTTTTTTCCTGTTCCTACTTTTTTTTTCTCTTCAAACTTCAGTGTTTTAAGTTTTAGCACTCACTGCTTTTTTATGTCATTCCCATCAGCTGGACCTGCCTACGGAAAGCGTTAATAAGATAAGCGTTAATAAGACAACAGAGCTCACATTTGGTCACAATGCTTTAAAAATAGCTGTTATATCTGCAGACAGCAGATAAGTTACTGATTGTGGAGGCTGGATCATAAAAAGTATCGTTTTAACTGATAGAGGCTGGAATCTGGATGAAGTGCATCACTAATGAGCCTTGATTGCAGTCTAGTCGTGCAGTCGTGCAGACCACAATCCTGCATCTAGACGAGGCAACAACCAAGCAGAGCATGCATACTCCTCTTGATGGCACAGTAAACAGAGAATAAAGTGGGTTACAGGAAAAAGGCCCAAACATCACAACACTGTGAAATGAGGTAAGAGAGGAACGGTGACCACAGGAAGCCATTACACCCGACCACAGACATCCAGCTCCAAGTGATCTGGAGACATCAGGAGGATGAAAGTTGTTCTCTGCATCTCTTTCGCAACTTCTCATGGCCTTTGTGTTGGTGTGGATCCTCGGTTCACTTTACGCACACACAGCAGTCCAAGCCCATCTTTTCCATCATGATCAGCGTGGCGGTAAGGACCAGTGCTGATGTAGGCATGCGAGTGTTTAAACACAAATTTCAGAGCACATTCACACCATGATGCACAGCAGCAGAAGACTTTTCATCAAAGGCATTTTGATTAAAACAATTAAAAACAACAGGAGATATTAAACCGTTCAATAAAATAGCACTTTAATGAATCCAATTACCTCCTCAAACCGAACACAAGGTTCCCCTCAGATTCTATACTCATGATATGTGATCAGAATACCAGTGCTCGTGATTCCGCTCATCATGGGAGCACTGGATGCTGTAAGTACTAGTCCATAAAAAGAAAGTCTACATCACTTTCTGTTCTTTAGATAATACTTAGGTTAGTGTTAGTCTCATCCACCACAGCCACCGTCATCTGGAAGACCTGTGCTGCGTCAGGTGATGGAGGAACTCTGATTCAAACAGTAACACCGGCAGTGCTGCTGTTTGAATATGGATGTGCTTCAGCAGCTAACAGTTCAATATTCAGCAGCACCTGTCAGGGTACCTGGCTCTGGTGACCCAGTGCTTATGTTTGCATTATCAATATTCTTTGATGTAGACTGTCTAATGGTCCTTTGTGTTTCTAGATCTTTAGTATTTCCTGATTTCTAGTTCTTAGTTCTTGTTACTGTGTCTCCCCCGTGATCCTCGTGTCTCGTCAACTCTGTTATGTTTTCATGTCTGTTCTTTCCCAGTCCCTATGTCAAGTCTGTGTCTCAGCGTGTGTCTCATGTTTCCTGTTTTACTTTGATAGTTCCTCGTCTTGGGTTAGTGTATTCTGTTTTGCTTCCTCCCGGTCTCATGTGTCTGTGTGGGATTAATCCGAGCTGCGTTTCCCTCGCTAGCCTCTTGTATTTAGTGTCTGCGCAGTCGCGTTCTCCCTTGTTCCCTGCTGTGTGTTTTGCCCAACTGCCCGTTTAGTTCATGTGTTTCCTGTGATAACCCGACAGTTTTGCCCAGGGAAAGGACTCAAAAGCAGACTCACAGGTGAGCAGTTCAGGACAAGCTTTATTTAACTCGGGAAGCCATGAAAGAGGGAAAGGCTTGGAAGGGATAGTGAGGGACAAGCTGCCGACAGGTGCAGGGAACAACGAGGGGGAACCAACTGGGATGGAGGAACCGTGGAGGGTCTGTATGGAGACGGAGGAACAATAATTAAAACGAGATTATGAGTTATTGACTGCAGGGAATGACTGGAAAAATAACTGTTCTTGCTTAACAGGCCCGATACAGAGTGCACTGAGGATGGGCAGTCCGGGGTAGTCAAGGCAGGCCGGGGGCAGGCAACCGAGCAGGAGAAGTAGCCAAGGATTACCAGGACAGGTAGGTGAGAACACTCCAGGCAGTTCGAGCCACGTCAACCTCTGTACACGGAGAGATCAAGTTAGACCAGGAAAAAACAAGATCATGCGTTTAAGAAAACTAGAGGCCAAGTTACCGCCAGATGGCACACAACAAACTGGTGAAGCATGGTAGACTGGTCAGGGTTTAAGAAGCGCTCCTGCTGATTGCATGCAACGAGGTCCAGGTGGGATTTGGAAGGCTCCACCCCAAAGGGGAGGAGGGGGGACCAGCAGCCACAGATGGAAATTCCCAGGCAATCCCACGGACCATGACAGTTTCCCAGTTTGTTTTGTTCTTTTGGAGTCCAGCAATAAAACTGAGTTTTGAGTTAAATTCATCCAGTGAGTCTGCATTTTAGGTCCTTTCCTGCCTGTCGTGCACAGCAAACATGACAGCACCTTGCAGCAGCCTGCCTTCCATCAATCCAGCCACCTCCACAGTTGTCTGAGTGGTAACTACGTCAGAGTGATAACTACTCGAGCCTTAAAAAAGCCTCTCAGCTGAAGTTCTCTCTGTGTACCTACCTGCTGTCTCCATCTGCCTCCTCCAGTTGCCTGCCCTCTTCTCCACAGTTACAGAGACAAGCATTCACTGTGGAAAACACACTTGTGTGGAGGGAAGCTTACCTGTGGTTGACCTCACGTACCTGCCTCTCCTCAGCCTGACTGTTTCTTCCCGTGTCGATGGAAACCTTTCAAACCGGTAATCTGACTCTGTGTCCTATTTTGAGATCCTAAAATTTACTTTTATCATGAAATCAATATTTTATTACAGAATTATTAAATTAGTTTTATGCACCATCCTCCAGAAATGATGCAGACTTTTACTTCAGTTCATGAGTCAGGCTGACGCAGTTGTAACCAAAGAGGTTAAATTATAAACTGCAGTAAATCAAACCTCTGTTTAGAACAAACTGGAGTTTGTGTTCACTTACCAAGGCGTCAGTCTGCCTTCATGAAGTCTAATCTTGACTGAATTATCAGAGTCAGAGAACCAGAATGGCACTTAATGGATGATGATGAGGATGACATGCTCAGAAATGATCTGTGGCGGGATACGAGAGAGGGAGATGGAGACAGCAGAACGAGATGCTTTCCTCTTAAACCAAGCTTCGCTGTCTCCTGACTGATGTTGAAGTTTTGGCTGTGAGATGACCGGGACACATGCAGGTGCTCTCTTCTGGCTCCTGTACCTGCCTTCGCTGCTCATCATCCTGCTGCAAGCAGGTATAAACTGTTGTGATCTGCAAGAAGAAAAGAGTTCAGAGGGATGGTGAGTGCTTACACCTGATGGACGTGCTTGTTTGTGCTGCGAAGGACGCTGGGCGGGGCTAAAGCACAGTTAATAAAACCACCACAGACAAACTTTGATTCGTATA
Organism: Oreochromis niloticus; assembly: GCF_001858045.2. Taxonomy (NCBI): domain Eukaryota; kingdom Metazoa; phylum Chordata; class Actinopteri; order Cichliformes; family Cichlidae; genus Oreochromis; species Oreochromis niloticus. Next base: position 6,107,086 of record NC_031966.2, on the reverse strand, counting down.
TCTGATGTTTAACAATTGTGTGAGCAGGATGTGTTTGTGACCAGCTCTAAGTCAACACAGCCCGGTGTGAGACCACAGAGCTCATTTCTCTGAGCGTAACTCCAGCTCTTCACATGCTAACTCAGAGTGAGCGGACAACTGTGTCAGTATTGTTTCTTTGCTCATTCTCATCGTTTGCCATCTCCATTGAATAAATAGTGGGTGGGACCTCAGCTCGGCCTCTGGCCATCTATCCAGCTGTCGTGCACCAGACGGCGCTCGTCAAATCTCGACAGACACAGAAGGATGATCTTTGTCGCTGGGCTGTAGTGTTATTGTTAATTATAGTTTGGCCTGAAGGTGGAAATCATTGTCACGCAGTATCTGGAAAGTTTGACACATGAGAAAATGATGTGCGTTGTTGTAGAGGCCTGCGGGTCTGACGTGATGTGCTTGTTGAGTTTTTCCTCCATTATTTGAAGAAATATGAGACACCTGACCAGGAGCCCTCCTGGATGCCCTGCAGGTGAGCTGCTTCAGGCATTTTGACCTGGGAGGAGGCCCTGGAGCAGAGCCGGGACATGCATGATGTGTCTCTGGTGGTTTGGGGACATCTCAGTGTCCCCTGCAAGAGCTGGATGGAGGGGCTGGAAAAGGGAGGCCTGAGCTTCAGATTTTTTATTATTATAATTCTAATGCATTCCCTGACACTAAAACCACATTTTGTCCCCATAAGTGACTGTTGGTCCCCACATGTAACATGCCAATTTTCTGTCCATGCAAAGATGTCTAAACATGTACACACACACACACACCCACACACACACACACACACACACACACACACACACACACATGATGCAGGAGCTTCATCTGTCCCTAGAAAATAACCTGATATTACTGAGTAGATTCAGTTTAAACCAACAGATCAGCATCCTGAGTCTTAAGAAAAGACTCACACACTGAGCCTGATTGAATGTTAACGTCATCCAGCTGTGCACAAAGTTTAGCTTCACTGAGGTCAACATGTCATCACTGTGGACACACACACACAGAGTTTGCTCTGTGACCATAAAGGATTCAAATATGAGAGATAAAACATAAAAAATCTTTGTGTCGTTTCCTGGGACTCGTTTACATGTTTTATTGGAAATCCCTCTGACCTGAATGAGTTTGACTCCTCCTGAAGTCACAGAGGTAACATCAGGATTAACTCTCAGTTTTTCCTTCTGTATGTGTCTGTAGAAAATATATCCCTACGACAGAGACTACACACAGTTTCCCTTTGAATGGATGTGTTGATACTATGGTCTTCAGGTCCTTCTCTCTCTCTCTACTTGATCAGTTTTTATAGTTTTATGGTTTAACATGTTTTTTATTCCCATTTATTTGTGTATGTTTTTCATTTGGTAACTTTAAGGGGGTTTGAAAGACCCCTGTAAATAAAATGTATTATTCTTATTGTTTTGTCTCAGCCCAAACCATCAGCAGAGAGACGCTGTTTTCTTTCTTTCTTCGTGTTTTTGTCCCCACTGTAAGTGAGTGACACTCACAGTGGATCTGTGGATTGGTGGGTTTACTCTGTGATGTTATCAGGTCTTCATCTCACACCATGAAGCACCAGGAGATGCTGTTCTGAGTCATTTTATATGGATACGACTGAAATAAACCGTGGTGGCCTCGCATCACTGACAAACTAAAGATACCACAGCTGAACCGGTTTCACTGCAGGACATTGATCTGATTAGCTGCACAGAAATATGCGGACATAATGACACTGACACTTCATCTGATTTAAATATTTATTTTATTACCCTGCAGGTACTCCACTCTCTGACACATGGAAGGAATTATTTTAAAAAGAAGGCCCGAACATCGCAGTTAGAAAGTAATGATCCCATAAACAGGGCTGTAACACAGAGCTCTGGGCACCGTGGGCTGTCTGTGGGCCCCTTCTGTTCCTAATCTATCTCACCATTGTTTTATTTTTATTTTTTAACAAATAATTAAAGCAACAGCTGTACAACAATCTGCAGGGATTAGGGGCCATAATGAACCACTCATAAAAATCTACGACTGCGCAGTTTGAAATCCACTTTAACAACAACAATAATAATAATAAACACTGGAGTTAAAACAATGGAAATAACCCATACATCAAATAATAAACAAGTTTACAGGATATGAAATCAGTGAGAGGTTAAAGTGGAGAGAGTCTATGTTAAAGAGCAGAGGGTTCATTATTTGGAGGTCAAATAATTCAAACGTTGTAAATCTGAAACATTAACGAATGATGCTCACGTGCATTCCCCACGTAACACTGCCTGAAAGGTTTTCTTGTTATCAAAGTCTCTGAAAGGACATTTAAAGACATTTAAAATCAATAAAACTATCAATAAAGGAGTGTAAATAAAATAATTATCATTGTGAAAGTTTCACTAACAATCCAAATGTATTTGTGTTGATGAACTGACCGCACAGATGCATGATGTTTTGTCAGTGATGTAGTGAGACATGAAAATGTTTATGAGAGGAGTCTGTACTCAGGCTTGCTGCTAAATAAACATCCCTGATGACCTACAAACATTTTTTAGTGTTATTCTAATTAAGGCCAATTGTAATATGTAAAATGCTGTGTCCTCAGAAAGCCCTGCTGCACTCACAGCTGCTCCACCATACAGCAGGCTGAATGCTGCCTGATGCTCAGCTCTATGAAACTCTTATCGATTGGTGTGGATACTAATTTGCATGATTTGTGGAGCTGAAAGTGACATCAGAGCCTCCACCTTTCTGTGGAACAAAGTCCAAAAAGCTCAGCCACCCGGACGAATTATCGCCTCCACCCAGCAGGCTCTGTGTGCAAAAGTGACGTAAAATTTGGCTTCCGTCCACCAGCGTCTTCAGGGTCAACTTCATGATTGTTGGTGGGAAAAAAAAGTATTTTAACTTAGAAACCACGAGTGTGTGATGTGTGACGTCAGCATATACAAAGATTTAAGATGTCAAACTGACCCTCGAGATCAATCGACTGAGGGTCAAAGCGATAATATTTTTTTAAAACTGTGTTTCTGCCTTTGTTTATTTTGACCCCAGAAAGAGTTTGTTTAAAGACTGGACTGTCCATTGACACAGAATAAGAAACATTACACTCTAATATTGACAGCGATCACATGGTAGGTCCCACTGTGACCCCTGACCCGTAGGGACCATGTGAGGTCAAGGTCAGGCTTGGTCTCTCTCCCCCGATCACGTCATCAGGAACGACCAAACGGATCACGTTTGTCAAGTGACGAAGGTGGGGGTGTGAGTGGGGGGCAGGCTTCCCTCGGCTGAAGGCTGAGGAGGAGGGACCAGAGCGCAGCGGGTGGAGCGGGTGGATGTTCTGAGTTCAGCTCCGGCTGCGCGCACTTCTTCAGCCTCCTCCTCGCCTCCTCCACCTGTCTGGACCTTTCTCCGGCTCTCCGCGTCGGACGCGCATCGCCGTCTTTGCGCGTCCCCGCGTGTCTGCGCTCCTCGGTGCTCGTGGCTGTGAGTTCGGAGTGGAGCACAGTGGCCGTGGCTCGTGGGGATGTGGTGACATGCTTGCGCAGGAACGGTGAGTGAAACGTCTCGCTGTGTTCTGCCGTGACCTCCGCGCGCACACGGAGGAAGCGCGCAGGGATGACGTGTGTGAGGGAGTCGGAGCTCTTTGGCCGTGGAGCGATGTCACGCTCAGATTTCTGCGAGTTTCCGTGTGAAACGCAGACGTGATCACGGAGCGTGGATTACTCACCTGTCTGCGGACACTGATCGGTAACGGACTTTGAGTGCAGCGGAACCGGATCCTGTAAGTGAGCGCGTCTGAACTGCGTGTCCCTGATTGTTGGTTCTGAGTGTGGGTCCGTTTGGATTCGCGTGATTTGGGGAGTGTTGGGTTGATCCTGAGGTGACACATTCACCTGCGTCTACCTGCAGACTCTTTGTGTTGAATGAGCAGAGGGTGTGAGGCAGTTTTTAAAGGACCCCAGTGTGCAGGCAGAGTCAGGCTCTTCCTTCACTCTTGTCAAACTTGGACTTGGCTGTTTTTCCTTCTGCGCACTCTGCTGTTATCGTCGTTATTGTGTAACGTTTATGGCTCTGCAGGGGATTGGCAGGACTCGATCAAAGGTGCAGGTTTGGAGTGTTAGTGTCAGCTGCTGTGGCCTCGGTGTGACCGGGCTCCTCCTCGGGTCAGCCGTCAGCGCAGAGCCGCTCAGACTGGCTGATTCCCTTCCTGTCCCAGTGTTCAGTCTTTTCTCCTCATGATGATTAGACTGTGCCATTTCCAGCAAAAAGTCTTCTTCTCACCAGCTTCTCTTCTTACTTTAAGCTTTGCTGGGAGGTTTTAGTCCATCAGAGGACAGAGTGTAGACTCACAGCCGCAGAGACCCTACCCACCTCATCCACATGTTTGCGCTCCAGCCGCTGCTCCGTCTGGCTGAGCGTTAGGTGTTTGAGCGAGTGGGCTAAAAGCAGTAAGAGTCATGCTGTGGTGGGATATTCTTTGAGTGGTGCAGTCTGTCGGTCCAGATGTTGATGCTGGACGGTATGATGTTTTAGAACAGCAGGAGATGAAAGTTCAAGATCTTAGTTCAGTGGGAGTGTGGCAGATGTTTGTGTTAGGATGACTCGTAGAAGAAAAACTTTTGCTCAAACTATACATATATAGTGTGCTGATGATCTTAACACAATGCTGAGTGAGCAGAGCGAGCGTTGTTGGTGTCATTTCCCCGACTTTAACCTTGTGCAGATGCTGTAACAGCTGCTGACTGCTGCAGTTAGTAGGAAGGACAGGTGTACGTACATTTGTTTGACACTCTTACTGCCCTGTCTTACTCTTTTCTGTTCTTTCACTCCTTTCATGTCAGAGTTCTTAATCCTGCAAACAAAGCTTTGAATTGTTGTCTGATTTCTAAATTCAGGGAAAAGTCGTCACATTCTGAGAAACGAGACGAGTGCAACAATCTCGGCAAAGCTGGGAATAAGACCGCTGCAGCTACAGATCCCCAGAAATATGTCAGTGCTTGAAAAATAACAGCAGACGTGACGTCACATGGATAAGCATACATTTAAAAACAGACGTTTTCACTCAGCCCTGCACTCAATAAGTGTTTTTTAATTCTTTGTCTGTTTTCACTGCCTTAAGGCACAATCAACCTACACAGGTTTCTATGGTTTCATCCTCTGCATTAAGCACACTGTGCTTGCATAAATGAAATGCGCTAAATAAATAAAATTGCCAGCATCATGATATGTTTTTCACGTCACTGTCGATAAATATGATGATATAAATCGAGCCACTGTTTCTGATAAATATAAAGGTTTCTTTTTACTTAAAAAGGTTTAAATATTTATCTTCTGTCAGAAGTCGAACACAATAAAATGTAGAGCTGCATTTTAAAGAAAAATCAAAGACATAAAATAATGATTAATACAAAAAAGTCAAACTAAAATTGTTATTTTTGTGTGTCCAAATGTTTGAAATAGAGCCAAACAGGAAACACGTACTCATTTAAGAATCGTTCTCATGTAAATGAAGAAGAGCATGACACTGACACTCAGGTGTTTAGCAGCCCAAACATTAGCACCTGTGGTCTTCCTCTGACTCTGTCCCAGCCACATGATTGGTTCAGCTCGGTACTGTTCTCTTTGTCACCGGCTGTTTGTGCTGTCTGTCAGAACATGCATGGACGAGCTCTGTCCGCTTTATATCGACCATGTTTCATGTCTCTACTGCACGATAATGAATCTGATAGGTTTTTCTCCCAGCTCTGATGTTGGTTCACAAACACAAGGCCCTTATGGAGGATAACACACAGGCTGTAAACAAATAAATATGCACGTTTGTGGTCATCTGAACAGTCTGCATGTCTAAGTGGGAAAGTTAGTGAACGCACAACACTGTCCACGGTGTGTGTGGCTGCTGAAGCTCTGTGTCTGTACTGTGAGTGTGGCTAAAGTCTAAAGAAGAGCTTTAATGTGACCCGTTTACCATCTGTGTGACCAGAATGACCAAATGCAACAGTCCAGCAGGTTGGATCAATAACTGGATCTCTCTCTCTCTCTCTCACACACACACACACACACACACACACACACACACACACACACACACACACACACACACACAGCATTTGCTGAGGATCAATAGCCGGTTGTCTCTGTGATGCGGTCGCTGTCTGCCTCCACCTGTGCAGTAGCTTCACACCTGGCAGGCTGACAGCAGAGCTCTTATGAGCCTTGCTGCATAATTAATTGGATTAAAATCACACTTTTGATCAATTACAGCATTTGCATGTTGATGAGATGTATTTTCAGCCTCCTGGGCTCTGGAGGCAGCGGTTAAGTGTTTCATGTGTGAGGCAGGAACAAACGCAGTAACTAAATCAGCTTCACTGTGAGGTGAGAAATCATAAAAGGCGCACAGTTGTTAATACTAATGATGATTTACGATGCCAATAAAAGTGACTGTAATTAACTGTGAAACCTAAACTGTGGTCCTGCGATAGGAGCTCGGGGGCTTCCTCCATATGTTGTATCGTGGCTGTGACATTCATTAACCCGGCTGATCTGTTATCACTCTGGCTGTTTATTGATGTTCAAACCACTCGATGTCAGACGTCTTGTCAATTTTGCACGGTGAAAAAGAAACCTGGAGGATCTGCTCTACAGCAGATCTAAGAGCGTCCCTCACTGTGTCTCGGTGTACACAGAGTAAAAGCAACAGTCATTAACAGACTTTAATTAGTTGATTCCTTAATAAGCAACTCCTTTTTATTAGAGGTGGGGATTATTGAAAGACCCAGCAACCTCCACCCAGACCTGCAGCAGTATTTACTATTAGCATCAGATTCAGTATTACAAACATACAGTGCAGGTTAGGGTTAGTGTTGCACTCTCTGACAAATATACTGGTGTATGTCATTGTGCTCTGAATTTGCAGAAGAAACTAGAAGAAGTTGGACCATGAAGAGACGTTTTAAAGTCCAGTAACTGCACGATGTTTAATACAATAATGCAATTCCTAGTAGCTCCTACTAGTAATTAGCCCCTACTAGTAATTACCGGCCTATTTCAAAATTGACATTTATAAGCAAATTTCTAGAGAAAATTGTAGAAAATCAATTCAGGTCCTTACTATGCAGATTACACATTGTTGACCCTTTTCAATCTGGCTTTCAAAATCAGCACTCCACTGAGCCTCCTGTCTTAAGGGTCTGTAATAATCTATTAATGGCTTCTGATGCAGGGAATTGTTCTGTGATCATTTTGCTTGATCTCACTGCAGCCTTTGATACCATTGACGACAAAGTCCTACTTAACAGGCTGAAGGTTTTGGCTGGTATATATGGATCCGCCTTAGACTGTTTTTTCCTACTTATCTGATAGGACCTTTTCTGTTAGGACTGACAGGTTCACCTCTAACATTGCCCCCCTAACCTGTAGGGTTCCACAGGGCTCAGTTTTGGGTCCATTATTATTTTCTTTTTACATGCTTCCTTTAGCTGGCATTATTCAATCTTTTACTGACATTTCGTATCATTTCTATGCCGATGATTCAACTGCATATGTCCTCAGCCTCATCAGCTGCATAGGTTGTCCACCCTAGTCCAGTGTTTAACTCTGATTGTTTTTCAAACAGTTACCTTGTTTTAAATACAAATAAGACCATGATTGTAGCTCCTCCTGAACTAGATTCTAAAATCAGTCAGGTTCTTGCCTCTTTCTGTCCTTCTGCCAAGTCAAATATTCGAAATCTTGGAGTAATATTTGATTCTTCTCCGGGCCTTGACTCACATGTAAAGTCTTTGTCTCGTTCCTGTTTCTTTGATTTAAGGAACATCTCTAAACTCCGACATATGGTTTCCTCAGCTGAATTAGAAAAAATTGTTCATGCATTTGTGTCATCGCGTTTAGATTATTGTAATTCCCTGTTTACCAACTTGGACAAATCATCTCTTTCTCGCCTCCAAGCTATACAAAATGCAGCGGCCAGGCTACTGACACGTTCTAGCAAGCGTGCTCACATTACTCCCATTTTATATTCTTTACATTGGCTCCCAATAGATTTTAGAATTTGTTTTAAAATTCTTCTTTTAACATACAGAGCACTAAATGGCCAGGCCCCAGATTATTTATCCAAGCTTCTTACAAAATACACTGCTGCTTGTTGTCTTCGCTCACAGACTCAGAGTTTCTTGGTTGTTCCCCGTACACGACTGAAGACGAAAGGGGACAGAGCCTTTCAGTCTGTGGCACCAAGGCTGTGGAACAGTTTACCACCACAACTATGTTTGCTTGACTCTGTGGAATCCTTTAAAAAACAGTTACAAACTTTTCTGTTTAAACAAGCCTTCTGTTGATCAATGCTTTTTACATTTTTTTTTTTTTACATTTTTTATTTTTATTTTTTACATTTAACCTTTTGTATTGTTTATGTTGTCTATTTATTACTTAACGTTCTGTTTATTTTATCCTTCATGTACAGTGCTTTGTGACTGCCTCTCTATGAAAAGCGCTTAATAAATAAACTTTACTTACTTACTTACTAACTTATAACATCAAATAAACCTCATGGGCCAAAATCATCGTGATTATGAGGCATTTTGAGTATTTTACCAACTTGAATACGGAAATGAGAAACCACTCTGTCTGAGTCGGTGGCCATGCTGAAAAAAAAAAGTCTGAAAGGATGTTAATATTTTAATTAGGCCTGATGTATCGTGCACTGACCTTTATCGCTCCATTCAGAGAATCTGCTTTATGACAAGTGGCTCTGATGCTGCGGTGGCTGTTATCGCTGGCTGTAATATCCTGATGCTGTACATTAGTTGCAGTGCTGAATTTCATAACATCACTGAGAGAACAATTAGCTAAATCGTTTATTCGATGGATTTTAAACAATTACATGATTTATCTAAATGTATTTTAGAGGAGCAGGTGTTCAGGTGAGTGTCGGTAAAGGCCTGATGCTGTGTTCCCGGCTCTGCTTTGGCGATGATGTCATTGTAACAGCAGCCGCTTGAGATATGTCGCATGAATGGAAGCTGTACACAACCACTATGTGTACAGCTTCTGCACAAGTCTGCGCAGAAATCACAGGTCAGTGGGCATCAGGACATTTGCAGACCTGGAGTCACTCAGTGAGACAAGCTCCTCAACATTAAGGAGGATTTGCAGCTTGTTCTGAGTGGAGACATGTTTTGTCTAATTTCAGTCCGTGAGGATGAAGCAGAAAAAGCTGGGGCAGCACAGAGTGCGGGCTTGAGGAATCTCCGTGTGCCTAGACTCGCTGGGAGCCGTACATCACCTGAAAGCGCTCACAGTTGTGGAAGTTAAAAAACTGCTGCTGCGGCACACTTCAGTGCTCTTTTAGTTGATCGTGCACCTTCCACGTTTGTAACCTTTGAGTCTCTGCATCATCTCATGCAGGTCTGGGTCACTTTATGAGTTGCTGTTATGTGGCCGTGTTGATGGATGACCAGCGTGTCAGCCATAACCACGGCACCGGGGTTCGCCTCAGCTGTGTCCTCCTGACCCTTACGGCGTTGGGAAGTTGGTGGCAGATCCTTTGGATTTTGGGCTCATTCCTTGGAGCAGTTCTCTTCAAGTCAGGTTTCTCTGGCTCATGCTGCTGTGGTGCGTCACTCAGGGTCTCTTACACAGACAGGGTCATCCTCACAGAGGGTCACTCCTGACCAGTGTTGGGCAAGTTACTTTGAAAAAGTAATTAATTATAGTTACTAGTTACTTCTTCAAAAAAGTAACTGAGTTAGTAACTGAGTTACAAGACTCTAAAAGTAATTAATTACTTGAAAAGTAACTATAAAAAAACCGTTTAACCCTCTGGGGTCCAGGGTATAATTGGCCATTTTTGACTACTTTTGATTTGACCTCTACATTTCAAAAACTATTTACTGTGTCTTTTTGGTATCATCCTTTTCAGCACAACCTCACGTGTCTGAATTTACAGTTATGTTTTTATTTTGACATACTGTATTAACACAATTGATCTAAAATCAGACAAAAAACATAAAATCCGAGTAGAGGAAGTTATATTTTTTACTGTAACAACCACAAACATGTTTATTGAATCATATTTCATAACTTCAAATGCAAATATAAATTGTCAATTTTAAAATCATATGGACAAGTTTTGCAAACAACAAAGTTATTTGCATCCATTTACCTTTTACCCTTTTTTAAATAACCATTTCAAACTATTTACAGAACAATCAGCTGTTCTGCATTAAATAAGATGCCACACAAATTATTTGTGCCACTCCAAAAAAATTAATTTCTGTCCACTATAAAGGAGAACATCACAGCCTGATACCTGCAGGTCTGACAGCAGCAGGTGTATCACTGCTGTTTCTACCTGGAAACAGCAGTCGCCTCATTGTTCTGACACACAACACAAAACTATCCACAACACTACACACTAACTACACAAGACAACACATTAACTACACACCCCAAACACGCTAAACGTCACAAATCTCACACATCTCAAAACTCGCTCTCTCTCTTTTTCTGCTGTCTCTCTTTCTCTCTCCCTCTCTCTCGCTCGCCGTCACTCCTGAAACTTCCCCTTCTCTTCCTAAATAAACAAATGTCATGTTGCCATATCATCTTTTAATTGGTCGACATGGTGAATTTTTCCACCAACACGAACGGGCAGTTTTTTGTTTTGTTTTTTTATTTTTTGGTCATAAGCAGAGAGTGCTCGCTAGCGCTGTCCTTAGACAGTAAACGTAACCAAACTATTCAGAAAAAACGCAGCGTATATATTGTTTATCATGACTCTGGTTTTACCTGGCCTGTCAACACAATTTAAAAACTGGTATATATCACCATGTTGCTTTATCATCTTAAAGTGGTCATGTGATTGGCTTACCACGACTACTTTATTCTTCCTCATGTATGGTTTTGCCTCCTTAGCTCCAGGTGTTGTGCCAAAAAGTGATCATTTGCCAGAAAGTGATTGCCGCCCGTGGGAGCGCGCGCAGCTGCTTAAAGCTGCACGCGCAGCTTTAAGCCGTTAGTAACGCCGTTACTTGTAACGCCGTTATTCCCATCACTGCTCCTGACCAGAGCCTGCTGCCACCAGCTGAACTTTAAGAGACCAAGCAGAGCACTCGCACACTGTGCCACAGCCTGAAACACTTCAGTCACCCATTATAAGGAAATGTCAAACCTAAAGCTCCTAAACTTGTTTCATGGGGAAACACAGGAGCACAAAGATGTGTGTGGATCCAGAGCGCGATGAGGATCGAGTGGAAGGTTGATAAAATCCTGTAAAGGTTGTTGTAAAGACAGCGCTTCACTTCCTGTTTGCTACAAATTCATTTAATGTGGTTGGCGGCAGGAGAGGTCACGCTCATTTCAAATTAAAAAAAGACAAAAACTCGAGAAAGCTATTTGGCTGTTTTTGTTTCCGCAAAATATCCAAAAATGGTGTAAAGAAAAAAGCTTTCCCATGTTGTTGGTCCCATTGTGTGCAGTGTGTAGGGTATTATTGTCATGACCTGTTAAACTGTTGTGCCTTCAAAGGTTACAAAAGGACAATTAGAAACAAAAACTGGCAGAAGGAGGAGGATAATAAAGAGGCATAATGAAGCAAGCAGGGTTAAAGAGAGAGTCACACAGAGACAGAGAGGCGGCGAGGGAGACGATCGGGGCAGCCAGAGTTCACGAAAAATACAAAAGGGGAAACGGATGTGAAAGAAAAAGAGCACGGAGGGCAGGAGAGGTGACGCTGGGGGCAGGAGCAGGGGCGGGGAGGTGCACTGTGGGAGACAGAGGGTATTTATTTTAGGTTAACCTCAGACGCTCCACCTGACAACCTCACTCACACTGCGAGACGCTTCATGACAACCTGCCTAAAGCTTGTCATGCTGCTGTGTGTGTACTGTATATGGTTCTTATGTTGTTGTTATGATTGTATTATTCTTGTGTGGCTTGTTTCTGGGTGTCGTGCCCTACTCACATGAACACGTTTCTTCTGATGAACGCACCGGTAGCAGCGAGGGATCGAACCGCCAACCTTCTGATTCCTGAGCCTCAGTATAATGAATCCAGCTGCTGGATGAATAAAAGGGCTTGTGAATGCGGGTTAATTGGACGTTGCTCTTCGGCGTGTTCTCCTCTGGTTGTAGGCAGGGAGCATTCAGGAAGCTAACCTCACTGAATCAGTCTCTCTGTTCATGTTACAGCTCTGCAGAGACATAAATCTTAGAATTCAAGCTCAGGGATGGTGTCAGAGAATAAAAGCGGACGACTTTGAGGAGGAGGCCTTTGGCTCGCGTTGCTGCTCAGTGAAAGAAATAAAGTGTGACAGAGAGGATCCCTGCAGGATGCACTGGGCGACTTTGAGTGTCCTCGGTGTTGGCGTGCTGCACAGCTGCATGAGCGAGCTCAGGTACTCGAAGTCTTTATGTGGACTGATTTAATGCTCCAGGCTGTTTTATTCTGATCTGTGCTCAGTTTTATTGATCTTTTTGTTCAGTTATCACACGTCAAGGTGAACTCAGTGAGCTGGTACACTCTAAGTCAGTCCAGATAAGAAAGTCAGCAAAATTCCAAAATGTGAGAAAGCAAATGTCGTCTCTCATCATTTATGCATCAGGGTGCTCCAGTCTGCATTCACCTCCAATAAGACTCAGGCCATTTGTTCCAGCTGAAGCACACAGGAAGACTCCGGGGTCTGTTTGCTTTCCTGCACCGCTGTTTCACGTTAGAGTCGTTGCTGCTGACGCGTGTCTGTGTCGGATCTGCACACTTTAAGTGCTTTTTTTTGGGGGGGAGAGCCTGAGGTGGATGCTTTTTGAGTAGCATGATATAATTCTGCTTCTGTTTGGATTTACACTGTCCCTTCCGTCTTTGAATGTGGAGAACAGAAAGTCATAGATCTTGTTGTCATTTTTAGGGGGTGGGCGGAGACTCTGAGGGACTTGTTCCTGTCCACTTTAATGATGCCGCAGGAGCTTCAGAACTGTCATTCCTTTGTTTGGTTCACTTTGAGCCTTTAAGTCCTTTTTGAAACATTGAACAGGTGTGTATGTGATTTTAAAAAGCAGCTGTTGTTGCAGATTTAACATCTTTAATTTTGACTCTTTTTCTATTTTCTGATTTGATTCTTTAGTCTTTGTTTTTGCTGGTGTTTCAGTGCTGCTGTCTTTGACTCGAGTATTCTGATACTCTTGCTCAGCAGTGGTAAAGGTAAAGGTTTACTTGAGGGTGTGCTGCTCCGGTCATTGATGAACTAGGACTGTGAGTGCACCGAGGGTGATTTAGGATGTTCACTGGTTCCTGAGCACTGATTGTGATTTCACAGGTGCACAGACCCTGCCGCTCATTCTCATTTACAGTTGCATGTACAGATTTACTGTGCACACATCATTATGAGCCCGTCCTGTTCCTGTAAAGCGTCTTTAGCTGTGAGTCAGAAACGACGGCCTGAGACACCATCGTGTTTCCTAAAGCGAGGTTTGAGACCAGCTTCCTCCCGTCACGTATGCCGTGATGTGACCCAAGTAGTGATCCGTGATCCACACTCCATTTCTGTTCTCTCAGGACAGCGAGCTGAGATTCACCCCAAAAACCAAGCAGAGCAGAGCAAAATGGATCTCAAGTGGGGGTGGAGGCTGGGTAGTGTAGGAGTCTGGAGCAACGCTGAGCAACAGAGAAGCTGGAAGTTCGGTCAAGGACGTCATCACAAAGTCGGCTACTGTTTGCTGTTTTCTTTTCAAAGCAGCTTTAATGAACTCCTGCAGGAAACGTAAAAAATTCAAACTATGTGACACAACAGCAGCACCGGAAGCTAAAAACGGTCATATTTGGTGTAAACTGAGCCGACAGTTTACCCAGAGGCTCAAAAAAAGCCAGGAGTCAAGTGCTGAGCTTCACGCTATTTATTTGTCACAAACATCCGAGCCTTTTGTGAGAGATGATGTGAGTGATGAGATGGTTGTGCTGTAGCCCGTTTAAATGTGTGCGAGGAGCCGCTGTTTAAACTCCTCCCTGACAGCTGTTTATAACCGCCAGGTCTTACTGGCAGAAAGAGGGCAGCAGCTGGGGGGCAAGAGGAGCTATTTCAGCATCTTCCTCTTCTCGTGGACAGTGTAGAGGAAAACGTAACTAAATTTCAGAGTTGGTGCACGTAAAGATGAAAATGAAATGTAGATCTGTTTTGCTGTGAGTTATGTGGCTGTGCAAAACCCCCAAAGCTTAAACCTGCACAGCTAACCTGATGAAATCACAACCTGATGAGCACAAACATTAATCTTGAGGCTGTCACACAGCCACATGCAGAGTTTCTGTGTTAAAAGCTGAGTTCGGTGGATTGTGCAGCACCGTGCTCTCTGGGGCTTTCACATTTCACATTTGAGAAGGAGGAGGAAGCTGCTGCTGTCTAATAAATAGTTTGGAAGGGAACATCAGAAAAGAGAAGCCCGGGGTGTGTTTACATGATAGCATGAGTGTGTGTGTGTACCTGTGTGTGTGTGTGTGTGTGTGTGTGTGTGTGTGTGTGTGTGTGCTGGTCACACAGGCTGGAATCGGGTCTCAGTCACAGAAACATAAACGGTCCAATCACAGCATGCGGCTCAGCTCACACATACGAGTGACGCCACCGGAAACATCATGGTGTACAGCAGTGATCAGCAAGGACAGTGTTTACTGTCACATTCTAAGAGCAGCATACAAACAGGATGAAGCAACGACACAACAAAGTCGAACTTAATGATAATCTGCATTTACAGATATTGTCGATTTTTTAAATAATCCTGCTTTTTTGTAGATGTTCCTATCATCTTCTATCATCACATCTCTGTAAACTTTTGAAATGAAGGTTGTGTTTTTTCGTTATAGTAGAAATTCACACAGAGTGACGCCACCTGAAATCGTCACATGGTCACATGATGCTGTTTCCAATAGAAGCAATGGGATTGTCATGGTCCTGAGTCTGATGACTCAGTGTTTTGTGTTTCTATGTTCTTGTTTCTTCTGTTATATCTTTTGTTAAGGTTTGCCATTTGTTAGGGTTTTGTTCTGTGCCTGCCTGCTCCCACTTCTCTGTGTTCCCTCTGTCTGTCTGTCCATGGTGTCACACTGTCTGCTTGTGAATCTGTCTGTTAAGTTCAGTGTCTTGTATGGTTCTCTGTGTCTGTGAGTTTCCTGTTTTATTCTGAAGGTCTCTGTCTCATGTGAGTGTGTTCAGTTTATGTTTCCCCTGTCCCGTCAGCTCTGATTTCTCCCAGGTGTGTTCCCCTCCTGTCTCTCATCCCTTGATTACTGCTGTGTGTATTTAAGCCCTGTGTGTTCTCCTGCCTGTTGCCGGTTCGTCTGCGTTAATCCCCTCCGTCATCCTGAGTGGTTTCCCTGCATCTGTCTGTGTCTCTCTGTCCTTCACCCTGTTTGGTTATCATTTCAGGTTTGACCTTTAGTTTTCCCAGTTTAGGTTTCCTCGGTTGCTTCTCATACCCCTGCTGCCTGTTGGTGTCATTTTGCCACTTTGAAAATAAACACTCACTCATATCATCCGTCCTTTGCCTGCGTTTTAGGTCCTTTAATAATTCCACACAGCTCATCCTACGAACCGAGACAGGGATTAAGATCAAGGGTCTATAATCATATGGTTTTCCACGAGAGTTCTTCATCCCGACAGTCGCCAAATGCTGGAATCATCTTTAATAATTCCAGTTTTACCTTTTATGACATCACAGATGACCTTTTTCATGAACTGACCCACATAAATCAAACCAAACAGAATCAAATGGCAGGGATGCTCAGATCAACGATTCAGACTTTATTCGCACAACGTTTCATGCAGGTCAGTGAGGTTCGAAGAGCTTCACACATTATTCACAAGCTGATAAGACATAAGGAGAAATCCTGAAAAAACCTCAATATGTGACCGTTCAAACTCAAAATATCAGTGAATCAAACAAATACGGTAAGAGCCAATAAAGAATAAATGAATGAAATTCACTACAAACCAGCTACATCATAAAATAGAAAAAAATGTGAGTGAGTGAGTGGATAAAATGATGTAGTGTCGGGTTCAAATCATGAAGCGACGATAAAAATATCTGTTAAGTTAAAGAAGGTAATAAAGTACAAAACTGGGCTGGAGAGGAGAGGTGGGCTCTGAGCTGCGTCTCTGTGGAAGCAGCGAGGCCCTGGCCATGTCTGAAGCTGTAAAGTTGAAATCGTTCAACTGATCTTTGATTTGTTCCCCTAAACAAAAACATCTGGATTCATGCGTGGCTGAAACATCTGGCCTGTCGTGTTCAGGTGTGTTGGAATGGAAGAGAGGACCAAACGCAGGACTCGCAGGCTAGTTGAGAGCAAGCACGGTGTTTATTATAAGGACAGGATGAACTGAACTGAATGACTGAGCTAGACTGGAAACACACACGAGGAATCGGCGATGACGAGACAAAGTGAGGGAAACTCAGGGCTGAAATACACTGGATAATGGTGATGAATGGAAACACGTAAGAACACAGCTGAACTAAAGACACAGGAAGTAGAACTGAACATAGTGCACAGAGACAAAAGGCCAACACAATAAAACACAGGGTCAACGACCCAGCAAGCCTGATACAGACGAGTCTCTGCAGTCTTAATAAATGTCCTAAAATGACCAAACCTGTAACACCTGCACAAACAGCAGCTGACATCATCCACTCAATACAGCATGAATTCAATGGGTTTATTTCTTTATGGATGTAGTTGTCTTAGTCTGGATTTAAAAACCTCCTTAAGCTCAGTTACAAATATCACAAATTCACTTTGAGGGAGGTCACAGTGTGCAGCCCAAAGTACTGTACCATAAAGCTTTTCTTCATTTAGATCAGGAAAACCAAAGGAGAGAGAAGACGGCATGACCGCAGAGGACAGACAGGTGAGGAGTAATGCAGGTATACCTGGGAACGGAGCTGGGACCCTGTCCATGCTGTAACTGACAGCCTGCTGACAGGATCAGGAGAAATATTTTAGTTTGTGGCGGTCAGAAGTCGGACTCAGCGAGCACCAACACAGACGGTGAGAGTCTGTGTGTGCTGAGACAGCGAGGCCCGTCTGCTGTTCGCCTGACCCGAATGTGGCATCCATCCAGGATTTGAATTTCATGAACACTTCTGTGTGTGACGGCGTTTCAAATTGGAGGATCTAACTTTTAACAGTCTCTCTGTGAACACTTTTTATTAGCAACCGCTGAAAATAGACCCTTGACTTTTCCAAAGTGCTCCTTATGTGGGTGGAGGAGCAGCAGCAGGTGGAGTGGTCCATCCAACTGTAGGCTGTGACAGCTTTAAAGTTCACGAAGGACGGGTGCCTATCTGCAGTGTGAAAAGACACAGTAACGCCGCCTTGCAGATATTAAATGCTGCCTGGAGAATGAGATCATTTTCTGTGTTTTCTCTCGTCTGTCTCACTCTGTCTGTGCAAAGACGGAGGAGCTCCAACAGATTTCCACCTACAGTGGAATAAAGACTAACCATTGAAGCTTAAATCTGCCATCGCAGCACGAAAAGAAAAGATAAGCTCAGCTTTCTTTTCCGTAGAGCAACAGTCACATCCAACATCTCCACATATTCATGCCATCAGTGTCATCGCGTCAGTAAAATCGTTTAACCTGTTGAGTGTGCCCGGTACCGGGGACAGAGGGGGAACATGTGGTTTCACGGGCTGTGTGTTATTTAAATATAGACGTGTGTGGCATCGACAGAGACGTCAGAATCTCAGCTCAAAGCCCACAAAACCATTTCCATGAGCAGCAAACAGCTGAAACACGAAACAATTAAAGAGCCAGTAAACACATCCTGCACAAAGATGTAAACACAAGGTGCAGATTCCACCGTTCTCTGCCAACATCTCACAGACTCGTGAGATGTTCCCTCACACTCTAAATTTCCCTGAACCATCACGTTTGAAACATTAGCATGAATTCTGTCTCACCTTTGCTGTCTTGCTTCTAACAACCCCACCGTGATAAAACCACACTTCCTGCACAGTGTGCTTCACGTGCAGTTTCCCATCACTTCTTTACGCAGCAGTCTGCCATGTGTACAGTGTGGCCGTCTGCTTTTTGATCTGAGAAAACTCAGTGAAGGAAACCTAGTTTCTGCTATTCAGTACTTAAGAAATTTCAGCTTTCACAGATGGAGACAAATTGTTGTACACTGTGGTGCAGTGAGGTCCTAAAGGATGGGCGTGGTCAACGGCAGCACTCGGGCAGGCTGTGGAGATTAAACGATGCTCAGCTGGTACTGAGAGTCACACTACGGACACAGGTTGGATGGATTCATGCTTTAAACTCATCAGACCAGAAAACGTTTCTCCAACTTCTGCTGTCCAGGTTTGAGAGTCTGTGTGAGCCATAGCCTCAGTTTCCCGTTCTTACTCACAGCAGTGACACCGGTGTGGTCTTCTGCTGCTGGAGCCCCTCTGCTTCAAGGTTCAGAGATGCTCTTCTGCAGACTTTGGTTGTAGCGAGTGGTTACTGGAGTTATTGCTGCCTTCCTATCAGCTCCAAGCAGTCTGTCCATCCTCCTCTGACCTCAGCGAGTCATTTCCTCCCACAGAGCTGCTGCTGGCTGGATATTTCCTCTGAGCTCAGAGATGGTTGGAGATCAGACTAACAACCATGCCACATTCTTTCTTCATCATTCTGATGCTTGGTCTGAACTTCAGCAGCTCGTCTTCACCGCTGAGCCACGTGAATATCTAATCATATTATTCTTATTACTGACATTACAGGTTCTGTAATCTGAAAAGAAAACCCAATAAAATTCACATTATTGTCATTATCTGCTCAGCTCTAGAATAAGAGCTGATTTTCAGGAATAGAGGGAATAATTGCATATTTGTTTTTGCATTGAAGGTGATCAGTGGATGTTTCCAGATGTTTGCTGGGTTGTGTGCTCTGATTATTCTGTAGCATATGTTTTCCCACCTGCTGGGCCATGAAGAACCTGATTGCTTTCTGGTTTTGTCTTGCTATTAATCCCACAGATGATATTCTGTAAGATCGGTGCAGCAGTCTGGAGGGAAAACTCCTTTAAAGCTGCAGCTGCAGTCACTTTTCTCCACCTAACGCCTCTTTGCTATGTCCTGGTTTGGAGTAGGCCGACCTCCACGGCGGGCACAGGTTCAGTCCGACTCCACCTGCCTTATTCCTCATCAAACCCTCCAGCTCTGAGCAGAAACTCATCCTGTGTGCCAAAGGCTGGAGAGGCGAGGAAGATGTGTGCTCGAACCACGTGCTCAGAGTCATCGATGGCCTCGTTCTGTTGTTTTTCTTATGTGTGGAAATAAAAAATCCATCACTACGGAAAACAAGAGGAGCATTTACCCTCTTTGGGTCACTGAAGATGTTTCAGTAACAGATGAGATTGCTTTGGACTTTCTGATTGTAAGTGGGAGCAGCTGGGGCCCATGTACTTGTCAGAGTCTGCACTGATCTGCTGGCACTTTGTCGCAGATGAGCTTGTTGGTGTTGGTCTCTTTCAGCTCAAGTGGAGATTCAGTCACACCACAGGCGATGGAAATGGAAAGGACAAGGCGAGTGGAGAGCTGAGCTAGTTTGGATACATTTGGGTAAAAAAGTAATCCAGGGAAGGCAAACAGGAAAAAAGAACTTTGATGGAGAGACATAATGGATCTATAACGGATGGATGGATTAGCTGCATCCATGCGTCCACATGTTCACTGCCTGGACTTCTGTTCCGTGGGAGCGAAAGCTGCCTCTTCCAGACTGTTAGAGGAGAGATGTGGCCAGGGGAGAGCCTGTCCCTGAGCTCAGCAGGAGCCAGGAAAGGAGACGGAGCTGATGAAATGCCAACATCAGTCTGTGAACAAGCATCTGAAAACTGCCCGAGTGTTTACTTTAGGTTGGGAGCTCGGTGCGAACTCATCGGTTTATCCTGGCAGGGCCGCGTGAGCAGTCAATAACAGGCGGCTGAGGTGGCACCAATAAGACCCGAGGACCTGACTCCATGGAAAAACACACACAGCGGAGTGTCGTTAGCGTAATGCACTCAGCCTGAACTCTCGCACAGAGACTGCAGCAGACACGATAACCTGGAATCAGTGTTGTTGTTGTTGTTGTGAACAGGTTAGCATGACGGCACGCTGATGATGCGCTCATCCCTCAGAGAGGAGATCGTCTACAGCACAGGCGTCGAACTCCAGGCCTCGAGGGCTGGTGTCCTGCAGGTTTTAGATGTGTCCTTGATCCAACACAGCTGATTTAAATGGCTAAATGACCTCCTCAACGTGGCTTGAAGTTCTCCAGAGGCCTGGTAATGAACTAATCATTTGATTCAGGTGTGTTGATCCAGGGTGAGATCTAAAACCGGCCCTCGAGGCCTGGAGTTCGACACCCCTAATCTACAGCTTTGTCTGTGATTTGGAAATGTAAGGTTTCTGTATCAGCTTTTTTTAAAATTGCTCGTGGACTGAGCTTCAATCTCACTTCCCTTTTTGACAGCAGTCATTTAACTAAATATCCTCTAAATTTAATAATAATAATGATAATAATAATAATAATGATAATGATAATACATTTTATTTGAAAGCGCCTTTCAAAACACTCAAGGTCACTGTACACAGTAGAGTAAAAAGCAACATAAAAGCAAGGAGTTTACACAATCATAAAAGCATAAGACATAAACAAATTTAAAATAGTTGAATGGAGAGGTTATGTGGGATAAGCTATTTTGAAGAAGTGGGTTTTGAGTTGAGACTTAAAGAGAGAGAAGGTAGAGATATTTCTTAAGTCAGGAGGTAGGGAATTCCAGAGTCATGGAGCAGAGCAGCTGAAAGCCCTGCTCCCCATGGTGACAAGACGGGGGGAGGGGATGGAGAGTGAAAGGGAAGAAGAAGATCTGAGACAACGAGATGGGGCAGTGATGTTAACCAGATCAGAGAGATATGGAGGAGAGAGATGATGAATAGCTTTAAATGTGTACAAGAGTATTTTGAAATTGATACGATATTTGACCGGGAGCCAATGAAGCTGCTGCAGGACAGGAGTGATGTGGTGGATAGAAGGGGTCCTGGTGATGATACGGGCAGCAGAGTTCTGTACACGTTTAAGAATTTGTGGTATATAAAAAAGAGCAGCTGAGCAGCAGGTAAAATACGAGCTTTGTGGGATGTGAGCAGCTGCTGGGCTCAGAGCATTGTTCCGTGCAGCTGCAGAGAGGTCCAAAAAATATCCAGTCTGTTTCCTGTTCCCATTTCTTCATTGCATCAAGAGCTATAATTGATCTGTTGATTTAGGAACTGAGGCAGGTTAGTGGTAAACTGGACTTAACATGAGACCCGACTGCAGCCAAAACTGAAACTAATCCGTCCTCGGCACACCTCGGCGTAGATTGAAGTCCCGCTCAGGTTGGATGTGCAGCTAAATGGTTGGATAGATGTCCACATTAAGAATACTGCACCCATGCAGAGTGGAGATAGCAGCATCCATTACGTGGTGGATTCCTCGCAGCATTCCCATCTGCATGCATTGGACTGAGGCACCCTGTGAGCGGCTCTATTAGGAGATGATTTAGGAGAACATGGTTCCCACCGGATGCTGCTCCCCCGGAAATCAAACTGTCATCTGGTAATATAGCATGAATATCCCACAGTGGGATATGTGTGACCTGGCAGATGTTTTAGGTCATAAATTTTTTTTAAAAAGTGCTAAATGTTTTCCAAATAAAAATCATTACTGGTGAGAAACTGAAGGGAGGGAACTTCCTCTGTTATTTAGATCCTGTGAAGCTATGTCCTCTTTTAAAATTAGTTTATGGTTCCCTCAGCGACCACGGGGCAGTATGTGGATTTATTGGTGTTTATTTATGGATCTTTTAGGAGCAAATAATTTCAAAGCAGCCGAGGCACTAAAAAGACTTTGTCTGGAAAAGCAAAGAGTGCTGACTAAACTGAGAGATCTTCCATAAGTAAAGTGTTTGTCAGTGATGATGCAACAGAACATGTGACTTAAATCATTTCCTGATTGGACAGCTCTGCTGATGATTAAATAAAATCTGTGAATCCTCGTAAAACAAACGGTCCATGACAGGAAGCCTTTTTTTCTAATTCAAGAGAAATTCATCTGACAAGTCCAATCAAGTGCACCTGACGCACACTTCCACTGCAGCTCAGTCGTCTGCGGGGGTAAACCAAGCGCTCCTCAAGTGCCTCTTCAGTTTGAAGCCATTTCCTAATGAATGTGCAAAGAGATCAGCGTGGTTAGGTCCCGGGGCGACGGAGGTGCTCTAACCTGAGAGCAGAGCCATGCTGAGCATATGAACGTAGGGATTGATTAGAAGACTCCCAGCAGCATTATTTTTTAAATCCAAGTCATCTTGTCAGATAATCTTGAGCTCGTGATGTCAGAGCTGCTCTCTATTTCATGTTTAAAGTTCATTTGAATGTTGCACTTTATAATATTCAGAATAATAAAGTTTATTTGTATAGAACCAGGATCACAAGGAGAATAACTGTCTGCGTCACGTTAACACAGATGGACGCGTAAACATGATCTATGAATGGATTCACTTCCACGTCTGTGATTTAAGTATGGAAGTGTAGTACTATCGCTGGTAGTTCTTCCAGACCTTTAGTTAAAAAGGCTGAGACAGAGGGCAGCCGTTTCCCCTCAGAAAACACCGACACATGTACAAACTGTGGGTTAAATTGTAGTTTGGGACTCACTCAGTGAGGCGTCGCTCTGCTATCATAAAGTCTAATCGTGCCTGAATTATCTGGCAGTTATGCTTCTCGAGAAGCTCGTAATGGACGATCAGGATGAGATGCACAGAAATGATCAGAGACGATGATTAAAATCAGGGATGGTTTCTTCCTGCAGTGAATTTGAAAGTTTCCATCTAATGTCAAAGTGTTTTTGTTATCAGACAGCATGCAGTGGAGGAGGCTGGCTTCAATATGTTTGATTTTATTATCCTCCTGCAGGCAGATATTAAACTGTGTCACCATGCGTTCAGTAAGAAGCAGGCAGGAAGTGTATGTGTCTCCACGTCTCACTGTCAGAGTGTGGATGCGTGAGCTCTGTTATGTGTGAAGTTGTGCAGTCTTGCTGTTGCGCTGCTGTTTCCTCGATCATGCACGTTCATGCACAAACAGAGCTTTGAATTCTGAGCAGCAAAGTCTGTTTTCAGAGCTTGAAGCGTGTTCACGTCCTGTTGACCTTTGTGTGTCGCGCTGATTTATTTAGTCTTTCACTTGCTGCTTTGGTTTAGGCTCTGAAAATAATTTGGCTGTCATCGGGAGAGACGGTTTGGTTAAAATCACGCCACGGCGGTGAATGAGCCACGGCAGCTGTTTTGACAACAGCAGGCAGATTTTTATTTCTGTAAAAACCTGTGAACGTGAACGTGAACGTGAGGAAATACAGTTTTCCCTTGTTCATTACTCTCAAGTGCAGATAATCTTTGTACTTCTGTCTCTATCTGGTAACACCAATTATTGTCCTTGTGGTTTCTGCCTCCATAGTGCTGTAACTGGTTACTGCGATGAGTTTGCACTGTGGGGAAAGTGCTTGTGTCATAATTCCTCAAACTGTAGGTAATCGATAAATGGAGCTCCGGTTCAGTAACAAAGAGGCAAATCCCAACATTTCATCCAAACTAAAGTTGTGGACGTGTTGAACATAAGCGTCTCTGACATTTACCTGAGCAGGTTGGACTCTTAGTTATGCAAACTTTGCTCTGCTCTGGAGGCATAAAAACCCACTGGTGCAGTTGCGTCTCAGTGGGTGGAACAAAAGAAAAGAGTCTGAAGTTTGAAAAGGTCAGAATGACCCTGTTTATTGAAGGCTCTGAAGCTGATCCCAGTATTTGTCCTCTGCGGTGTGAGCTCAGAGCTGGTCGGTATCCTCGCTCTGCGTTGCTGCTTGTGCGTTTGATGCGAAGCCCGTTGAGCGCTGCCTCGTTACTGCCACGCTGAAACGAGTCAGCCTGTGGGCTGATGAGTTGATGTAATGACTTCTATTTTCAGCTGAGACCCCACTGAGGCAGCTCTGCTTTGAAGGCTGGTCCTTCCTACACACATTTGAATTTGTTCAGTTTATGGCACAAAAAGCTGTCGTGCCATTTCAAACGAGGACGGTTAAATCTGTTCATGCTCTGCACTGTGTGTCGAGACAAACTGCGGCGCCTAAATGACGGCTTCCTATGACCTGCAGTATAACTGCTAACATCAAAGCCCCACTTTATGATGTTAACAGTAGTTCTGTTTATTTATGATGCGGGTTTATTGATCTCTGTCTTTAAGTTAGTAATAAATCAGAGGTTCATACACACGAACAGGCTTATTTCAGCCACCCTGCAGCTCTGTAGTGCTTTTTACTTATTCATCGTTAGGATTAATAATCGTAGGGACCTCTGTGCTGCCGTTTAAGGCACATCTTGGTTTTATGGGGCATTCACCGTTTAGCGTGTGCTTGCAGGTCTAACAAATCTAAAAATAATTCCTGCAAACCATAAAATCACATCACACATGAACTTCGGACAGTTTGAGGAGCAGGTCGGGGTGCTGCTGCTGTTTCACATGTTACTCATAAAAGGAGTATTCTCTGTGTAGGTGAAGGGTTAGGGTTAGATGTGTTACCTGTGCTTCTCACACATGGAGTAATTGGACATGATGCAGACTGTGGTAGGCAGCTGGGAGGGTAAAGTCCATCTGATGTCTAATGGCAGCTGAAGATTTCTAGTAATAGAGTTCTAGTAATAAACCATTTGGTGATTTCATAGCAGAGTGGAGTCCCAGCAATGGTAGGACTCCCTGGAGGCTAGACCCTGGTGGTCCAGGTGGAGATGAAGCAGGCAGAGACTTGGATGAGGCTGTCTGACCAGTGACGGCAGAGCACAGAGAGTTTTTGTCCTCTGAAAAATAAAATCCACCCTTATTGCTTCCATCAGGAAGACAGCCAGGTGCTGCTAATCAGGTGAACACGATTAACTCAGGAGTGTGAGCACCTCTATACAAGCAGAGTTTTAGCAGTGTGCAGGTCTGCAGTATTCAGCTATGATTCACGCCAGGCTCGGACTGTTCAGGCATCAGGCAGCAGGTTAAAGGTTAAAGTTCATGACAGCACAATTAGAATTAGACTGAACACGTGTGGATGGTTGGAGAAAGCCTCTTCTCTCACCTAAGCTGTGCTCATCGTCCACATGGCAGCACAGCTTAGGTTTGCAAAGCTGAATCTGAATAAAGCACAAGACTTCAGCAACAATGTCCTTTGGACAGGCCAGACCACTGTGGTGTTTGACCAAAACCCAACTCATATCAGCACAAAAACCTCATAGCAGCTAGCAGCACGGTGGTGGAGGGATGGTGATCGGAGTGGACCATATGTGCCAAAGTATTGTAGAGTCAGTGCACCAGCCTTAGACTTAGGCTGAAGAGCTCAGAGCAGAGCTGCTGCTCTCCACATCAACATAAGTGGAAGAAGAAGGTGGATAAATGAATGGATGGATGGATAATAGATGGACAGATGGACGGACGGACAGATGGACAGATGGATGGACCGACCAACAGATGGAAGGATGAATGGAAGGACGATGGATGGATGGATAATGATGATAGATGGATGGACGGAGACATGGATGGATGGATGGATGGATGGACTGACCAACAGATGGACAGATGAATGGACGGACGATAGATGGACAAATAGATGATTGGATGTATGGATGATGATGATAAGATGGATGGACGGATGGACAGATTAATGGATCAATGGATCGATGGATGGATAGATGGATGGCTGATTGATGGATATTTTTACATTTTTAAATGTTAAATTAATTTTAAAAATGTTGTGTTTGTGGCTGAGGACCTGTCTGCTCATTTTCACCACAGTTCTCACAGTTTTTGATACATGAATTACAGATGATTAAAGTATACCTGAAGAACTCTGGAGAAAAAAAATAGCAATCTAATGTAATGGTTTTCATGAAGTGGTTCTTCATCGTTTTAATAGCTGATTATGACTTCTGTAAGGACTCTCTCATTTATCTTTCCTGGCTGTGAGACCAGGGCTTGGCCTCAGTTGATGATAAACTTGTCACAATAAAATTAAGACCAATTGTGACTTTGCAGCTCAGTAAGAAAACATCCCGTTCCTTTTTTGTTTTTTCCAAATGAAAACTTTCCTGGTAAAAACCCTTTGTATGAAGTCTTTTATGTTTTTATTGTCAAAGGTTTCCAGCTGTCAGCACAATCAAGAATCTAATGTGTCAGATAGCAAATACATAGTTGCTTTGAAGATAGATGGTTTATAATACTCTGACACATGTGGACTCTGAGATCAACTGTAAGGTGTCCCTGTGCCAGGAATCACTTGCTTAAGATGAGCAGGATTACGACACTGCCATAAAGAGGTGGAAGTACGAGAATTCACAGAGACAAAAGAGCAAACAGGCCACAAAGAACTCAGAGAGAGCTTTAAATAAACCCACACATGCAGACTAATTTGACACGCAAGTGTTGGTGCAGCAGCTTGGATGGTGTGCTGTGTGGAGATGTTTGTAGGAAGAGTGTCTTTCATAAGCACTTTATTGCCGCCGTCCAATGAAACTGTTTGTCTTATAAATTTGATCATTGTGAATCTTTCTGAAGCTGAATCACTACAGAGTGCTATGGACACCTTTATGAATTTGAGGTTAAATTGTAATTTAGTCATGGGGCATAGTTTTAACAACGTGTACCACTAAAGAGCCTCGAGTCAGTGTTTTGTAAAAGGACAAAATAGCAACAGTTCACTACATAAATAAAACTGAACAAAATTTAAAGCAAAGGTGTCGATTTTCTGGTCAATCCATGTTCCTACCCTCAGCTGTGGTCACGAACTTTGGGTGATGACCAAAACAATGAGGTCACCTGTATAAGCGGCAGAAGTGAGCTTCCTTTGAAGGGTGGCTGGGCTCTCCATTAGAGGCTCAGGAGCTCAGTCACTTGCTAGGAAGTCAGACTTGGAGCCGTTCCCTCAGAGGAGCCAGCTGGGGTGGTTCAGACACCTCAGATAAACCTGTTAAGTGATTTGTTTTGGGAATGTCTAACCTGGAAGGAGCCCGGGGGCAGAACCAGGACTTGCTGGTGAGATTATATCTCTCGACTGGCCTGGGAATGATTTGGTGTCCACAAGAATGACCTGGAAGAGGCTGGGATGAGGGAAGTCTGGGGTCTTCAGCTTAGACTGCTGCCCCTGTATAGCATCATCAGATAAAAGAGGGAGAAACTCATTGGATGGACGGACGGATGGATGGTTGGATGAGTTGATGGATGATGGATGGAGGGACGGAGGGATGGACAGACGGATGGATGGATGGATGGATGGGACTAAACTGAATTGATGGACCACACTCTGGCTTTGGAGAGACTGTTCTATTCCTCCTTCCCTTATTGTAGTGGGGTTCCAGGTCCATGCTGCTGATCCTGTCAGGGTGATGTCAAAGTTTCCAGAGTCTGGATGCTTTTCTCTCAGTGATCCACCACACTGACGGTGAGGGAAAAAACAAAGAGCAGCCACTCATTGGCAGAGCTGAAACTTTGAAACAGTGAAGAAGAGTGTTAGAGCTGGGCTACATTATATTGAAGGCCCAGTATGTCACTATAATTGCTCAGTCACTCAGCAGTTATTGCAGCGATCCACGGCTGTGATGGTAATGAGTCTCCTTTGTGCAAAAATGCACAGCAGGAGTTTCCTGTGCTTTCTGCTGCAGCACACATCCAGGTAACTGTGTCATTAATGAGCTGCATGTCTGTGACCTACATGCTTGGAGTTTCTATCAATGCTGCTTAACAGAAGCTGCCATTAAGGTTAATGGGACCGGGAGCTCATGCTGGCCTCGGTGGAGTTCATCCCTGCCGTTCCCCCCTCGTCTGTCTGTGAGTTCACTTTCACTTTAATGTCACTTTGAACGGCCGGCTTTGAGGACATGCATGTTGGACTCTCAGTTCACCAACAAATCCTTGGAAGCACAGTTCATCTTCCTTTGGCATTCCCTCAGAGAACAGAGCGTGTTTCCTCTGCATAGTGAAATCAGACAGTGTTGATTATTCTGATGACCAGCTGGTGATGTAGAGGATGGCCACACTGCTTTTAATACACCATAAAACCTCTTATGGTACAAATCTTTGTAATGTTAATCTTGACCCAGTACTTAGTCAAATACACTTAATGAGACCTCAGCTGAAGATGCTGCTGATTTCAGGTGCTTGTTAGGGATGCAGTGACTTTGATTTGTAGAATACTTTATCCAACCACATGGTTTTACAGACATGTTTAGCATGTTTTGTTTGCTGTGTGGACTCGCCAAGCTTAATATTCATAACAGCAAGTGAGTTTGTAAAAATAGTAAAAGTTATTTGTTACTGGACATGAAAAAAAAAATACACAGGCAGGGAAAACAGGCCATCTCGAATATTCCTGAAAGCTGGAGTTTTATCTAGTTCAAGCTGTTATAAAGTGAAGGGTTTGGGAGCGTGGCTTTGACTTTGGACTTTGCCCACTGCTAAATGAGATGAACCAGGCTTGTTGGTAATGACTTGCTTAAGTGTTTAGGGTGCTATAAAAAGGCGGCCTGAAGGTGTTAAATAATTGACGAGACAAGAGGGTGCTTTGTTCTCAGCTGAAGGATCATAAAGTCTGGTGTCCTTGTGGGTGGGTTGTCCTGTAATGTGGTGACTGGAAGTCTTAGTTTGTCGTTGTGAACAACATACTTACAGAAATCATCACTTAAGCAGATTCTTATTTACTAGCAGCCACTGTTTGAATAAAAGATAAAGCCGAGTGGAGTATGCAAGTTATCTTCAGCTTTCTGTGACCTTTTTTATTTGTGTGCAAATCAGACTTTCTCATCTTTGTGTCGTTAGAACGGCGCGAGCAGTGCATTATAATTAATATTGTTTTCTTTTGCCAGATAGCATTTATTACAGAATTACAGTCAAATTAAATAAATGAATTAATTGTAAAGGTTTTTATCTTATGGCATTTGTCTGTGTTCGGCCATACATACAAATTTTTGCTGCCATGATGCCAGGTCTCTTAATCTCAATGAGATTTTTCCTGGATAAATAAGGACTAGTAAAAAAAAAAAAAAAAAAAAAAAGATCAGAGAGAGTTCAGTGCCGTTTGAGGCATCCCTAAAATGAGAGCGTGAACTTCAGTATTCGAAACATTCATATCTGAAGGCTTCTGTGAACTGCAGATCAGGAGGATGAATAGCGGATATTTCCCACTGATTAGCCATTTTTATGGTGCTGCTCTTGTTATTAGAGCAGTTACAATAACTGGAGCTGCCAGGAAGTCACACGTTTCTGGACAGAATACTGTTCTTGCTTCTATTTATAGAGTAGTATTTCATCAGTAGCGCCC
Organism: Oreochromis niloticus; assembly: GCF_001858045.2. Lineage (NCBI taxonomy): Eukaryota > Metazoa > Chordata > Actinopteri > Cichliformes > Cichlidae > Oreochromis > Oreochromis niloticus. Next base: position 6,077,685 of record NC_031966.2, on the reverse strand, counting down.
CCTGCAGGCCTGCCGGCCCCATCAGCACCGTGATTAAGTTTATCTGTTTGTGTTCACTGAACGAGGCAGCGCAAGGTTACACAAGCGTAATAAGGATAAAACTGTTTGTCTCTGCGAGTGTTTCCATGTGAAGCCAAGGAGACTGACGAGGTAATGACTTGCTGACTTATTATATAATCAAGACGTTCAGGAGTGCTCTATTGAATTATCATCAGACCTCTTTCCTTCTTCGTCTGCCATTAAAAGAGGACGCACTCTGTTTCTCAGCCATCGTGGCACTCCTACCTTCAGCCCGACGTTTAGATCTGTGTGTGCGCTCTGGAAATTCCAACAGGGTTTTTATGGCTTCTGCTGCTCAAATCTCCACTGAGTCACCATGAAGCACAATGCTGAGAAAGTTCCCGATGACAGACGGACGGACGGACAGACAGACCCATCCGTCAGTATGAAAGGTCACTTTGTGATGACTACTCAGAGCTCAGGGACCAGTCTTGATTGCCTGTGTTATTGAGTGTTCTGACATTCAGTTCAAGCCAATCTCTGAACAAAATCCCAGCGATGGTTATTCCTCAGCTTGCTCAGTCTGCTGTTCAGCTCGGAGCGGCTGAAGCGCTTTAAAATGTTTTGTTCAAGCAGCCGTCCAAAGTTATTGTTTACAGGGAAGTTTCATTTTGAAAGGCTGCAACTACTGAAGATGATCTCTGGCTTTCGTTTTCATTATGTCTGGTGCACAATAATTAAAATTAGCAATCAGTTCTCTATAGAGTGTTTCAGGGCTACAGTGAATGTTTGAATTAAAAGCATGAATATACAAATGAGTTTATACCCATCCTTCCATTTCCTGCTCTTATCTGGGTCCGAGTCGCATGGACAGCAGTCAGAGCAGAGACCTCTCCCCAGACCTCCCCCTCACAGCCACCTCTTCCAACTCTTTGGGGCACCCGAGGGGCATAATGTGTCCAACATGCCCTGGGTCTGCCCCAAGTCCTGTTTCCACTTCATTATTTCCCAAACACTTCACCTAGAAGAGATTCGGGAGACTCCCTCAGCTGTCTCCTTTGGATGTGAAGGAGTAGCAGCTGAACTCTGCGCTCCTCACCTCATCTCTAAGGCACAAATCCATCAGCACCTGAACAAGATTCGAGATGCCTGAATTCTCCACTTAGGCCAGCTGCTGGATCCCAACCCAGAGTGGGCACTCCACCTTTTCCGAGCTGGGGACCATGGCTTTAAAAGGACTGGCTTTTTTATTCTACTTGAGCACTCAGTGCTTTATACTGCACACACATTCAGGCACTTTTTGCTTCATGGAAGCACTTTCTAACTTTCGGCCCAGCGTGAGCTGGACTTCATCACCTGACAAAGCCAATAGGACCACATCATCTGCAAAAAGCAGAGGTGAGATCCTGACACCACCAAACTCGACAAACTCCACCCTCCACCAAGGGCAGGTGGTGCCAATTTATTTACATGTTCAACCTACCCAGCTTTTAGTTTTCAGAAATAGAACCTGTTAGTAGAGCTTTTTTCTCATCATCTGAATACAGTGCAGAAATTTTGGCTTATTGTCACTCAGATTGTCTCAGCTCATAGATTTAATCATCACCAAGCATCGGATCCAAACTGGCTGCTTTTAAATCTGCAAAGTCATTAATTTGCTTGGAGAGCTGTGTGTGTGCATGCAGGGCTTTTTTCATGTGCATCAGAGATGATTTAGAATAAACTCTGAAACCATGTGAAACTCTGTGTGGTTGTTTGAAGCCAATGAAATTATAATTTGTAGGAGGCAAGGAGAAAGACACCTTCAATCAGCCTATCCTTATCTTTCTATGCTCTCTTCCTTTAAAAGTTCAGAGGCCTTGAACTGAGACCACGCTGACATTTAACAGGACAAATTCCCCTGAAATGCCACCCAGTTCAGCTGTTATTAGAAGTCAATAAGACGAAGAGATGCAGACTCAAATAACTCCGAGCAAGGTCCAACAAGCCCCTTTCGGCTCGCTGTCCTTTTGCTTTGTTCTTCCTTTCTCCCTCCTTTCGCCTCTGATATTCATCACCTGTGTTTTATGCCTGATTCGTCTTCTCCTTTCACCTCTGTTTTCCTTTTTCTTTGCCTCTTTCTCAGTCTCTAAAACTCTCATCATAACTCACCGACTTAAGTTTTTCGATCAATCCCATAACGAATGTGAAAATCACACACAAATGAAAACTGCAAAAACACGTGGTAGATCTCATCGGCAGAAAGTAAATGGACTACTGTAGCTGCTCGGTGTTGTTGCGTGTTTACCAGAGACTGCAGGATGCTCATTATAATCAGTTTAGCAAATTGGGCGTAAGACTCTCACTGCTCGAGCCTCCATGTGTAGAAGCCATACTGAGAATGCATAGAAGCTTAATAGAAGCCTAAAAGAACGCACAAACTGGAGGAGAAGCATCCATCTTTCACTGAGAAAGAAGAGCCCCGAGAAAGCCATCAAACTCAAATTAGCATTTAAATCAAATTGGAAAATTCATCAAGAGGTAGAGTCGTGTGTCCTGGCTGCACGAGCACAGGAGAGCAGCATCCTCAGCGGAGCGCCGCTCTGTCACCGTGAAGTATTACCCCGGCCGGATACCCACAGGGCTGGCAGCTGGATTGCCCCTCAACAACAGGCAGACAAATTTAATTACCGTTGTCAAATAAAAGCAAACGGAGTCATCTGTGGGCCTGCACTTGGAATGAAACCCAGGAGCACCCGGTCCAGATGTCTACTGGGTAATTTCTGCTCCTTAAAACACAGCGAAGGGGAAAGTTATTGGGTTGGTTGGAGGCCCTTGAGCACACTGAAGCAGGCAGATAATTGAAGCAAAAGGAAAAGGGATGGAGGAATTTTCAGTTGGATGGCAATGTGAAGATAGAAACTGACCCCCCTGTGAGGAGACAGAGCAGAGTAAAAGTATCACATCATCGTGTCCCAAACTAGAAACACCCATTAACCTCCTAAACCTCACCTCATCGCTGCCCTCTGCACTTATTAAAATGAGCTGCACAGCAGATCAAATGTATTCATCTCGTTAACAAAAACCTTCACTGAGTCAGAATTCCCCATATTGTGCAGTCTGAAACCAAACAAGCATCCATCCATCCATCTGTCCATCCATCCATCTGTCCGTCCATCCATCCGTCTGTCCATCCATCCATCTGTCCATCCATCTATCTGTCCATCCATCCATCTGTCCGTCATCCATTCATCTGTCCATCGGTTTTTTCCACCCATCCTTATCAGCTCACAGTCACAGCTGCCACAGGGTGAGAGGTACACCTGTACAGGTCAAAGAACGAGCTGGACGCTGGCCTTAAACCCAGGACCTTTTTGTCGCCCATCCATTGCTTGTATCTGTTTTAATATAGTTTCTGTATTTTGCTCTGTGTTGAGATAAAATCATGCTCTGTGCGGTGCTTCATCAAAAAAAAAAAAACTTTCTCTGAATCCAGACTTAATCTCAACCATGAGTCACAGCAAACTCTCTGACATGAAACTGCAGCTCTTTAAGCACTGCAGTGGAAGCACTAAATCTGTTTGTTTATATGGCCTCACTCCAGAAGCAGAACTTTATTATTTATTACATTACCGCTAACATAATCCAGGTTGTATTTTCAGTCAAGCAGCAACCTCCGGGACTGAGAAATGAAGCCAACACAGAAATTCCAAAAACTGTGGTTACAGGCTGGCTCCAAAAGCCAGGCAGCCCTCAGACTCTCATGTTAAAATCCCCGATACACAGCATTAAAGCTGTGTTTACACCCCGCCACACACAAACAAGCAGCTTGGTCTCTATGAATAGTCGGGGCTGGCTGTAGCTCAGGAGGTACAGCAGGACATCTACTGATGCTGAAGGTTGGTGGGTCCATCCCTGTGCTTTCATCAGAGTGGATATGATTACTAGAAACAGTCCGTTTAGCTCAGCCTCAGTGACAACTGCACAGGAGCACACAGTGTGGTGGAGGAGCATTTGTAATGCAATCATCTGACCAATAACAATTTGTCCCATCTACAAAGTCTGAGCTCCAGTTTTGGTGCCCAGTGAAATTTGAGGATTTCGTTTGGATGATTAGCAGGTGTCTGGATGTCTGTGGTCACTTCTGGCTCTCAGTGGCAGTAAAACGCTCAAGCTGAGGCTTTAAGGCGAGTTAAAAAACCAATAGTTGATAGTGGCTATGAACATTTCCAAAAGCAGCCTTAGAAACATTTATTGTTCCCTAAACTGAATGTTTTTCCTTATTTGGAACAGTTGGCAGATGAGACGACTGGCCAGAAAACTGTCTCTTGCCCAGTCTGGCAGGATGATGAAGGGTTCATTTTGGATGTGCAGTTGTTGCCAGAGGTCCCGGTTCAGTCTGTCGGGCTCCGATGGGGCCCGGTTCAGGTCACAGGGTGCCCTGCGCTGTGGCTCTCTGCGGAGGACAGGCAGCAGATGGTGTGGTTGACAGACCCACAGCACGAGCAAAGCCATGCATCTGGCTTTTATTGATTCTCATTTTCATTGTTTTTCACTTCAGGCTACCAAGAACTGACTGAGTAGTGACACCATGAGCTCTCATTACAGAAACAGGCTCACCCTCTCACACCTGCTGGGGTATTTCACAAGTACACGTCATGTGTTTCCATGTGGGCATGTTGGTTAATCAATCCAAAGTCAGACATTAAAGTTTTCTCATTCAACAAACCTGCAGCCATACTAAACATATTTCTCTTCATTACTACTTTATTATGTACTTTGTTATGTACCTCACAGTACCAGGCTGTAACAGTTTAAATACATAACAATATGAATATGTTTAAAAATATTATTACTGAACATTTAAACAAACTTTATGAGCGGTACATGTTTTATATCCACATAAAAAATAATTATAGTCAAAATTATGTCAAGTGTATTAAAATGGTTTTTAAACAGTCAAATACAGAAGCTGCACCTTTGTACTCTTTTGTTACTGCAAACTTTTAAAAATTATGCTTAAGAAGGACAAATAAAATAAAGTGAATGTATTCTACATATCAGATTATTGCCTTAGAAGGAAATCCTGCTCAGAGTGCTTGGCCGAGGTTTCTCTGTCAGCGAGCTTCCTGTTATTATTATTCTACAGAAACATGAATGGAGTATTTACTGTGGTAGTGGGGGTCATTTTATGGAGTCTGAATTCTTGCCAGTACCAGGACATAAAATACTTCCACAAAGCCCCTCTCATCTCACAGATATCCACGACAGGTCCTTTTGCACGGGTGCCATGATGCAGCGGGTTTAGGGTAATATTGAGACTGTGTCAAGGACCTTTAGCATTTAGAAGACACATTTTTATTGGTTGTTTCAGTTCAAACTCATATTTCCAACAAGCCAGACAGGAAAACCTAATAATTAGCCTTCCACTAAGTCTAAATGAATATGTAGTAAGTTTAAAGTGTGTCACTTCTGGGCAGTTTGTTATTATTTTCAAAGATGACTGGTGATGCATGCATCCATCCTGAGCTGTGAATAATGACAGTGTTAATGTCATCTAATCGCCTCAGAGCCAAATACTGAAAATTGCACGAGAGCGGGAAAGAAAATTGGCAAAGGAAGTATTTCTGTGGCGTTAAATGTCATTTGACTCTGCAGGTCGATGCCCATCGCATATGAAAGAAGCAGAGCTGTGCCAAGTGTCGGTCACGCTGCATGATTCACAAATATTAGAAGTGTAAGATGTCCTGCTGGTGCGACGAGATGTAAACGGATACGCTCAGACTGGCGCACTGCTGACGATAAAAACCTGATGACACTGACAGGGAGAAGGATGAGGATGATGATGATGGCAGGTGGATGCTGATATGGATGGAAAGTTAAAGAAAAGCTCCCAGTTTGGATTCAGAGACAGACACCGTCTCTACTTTCCTTTTTCATAAAGCATATTATAGTTAGGGCTGGATCAGGTCCTCAGTCTCCGACTGCATGGTGGCCTCCCATAATGCATTGAGTTTCTTCTTCTGTAGTTTGTGTTTTGTCTCTGTCTCATTCTGCTTTTCCTTTCTCTTCCTGTCCCTGAGCCCTTCCTGCCCTGTCCTTTATCTGATTCTGTAAAACACCTTCAGATGACTGCTGCTCTATAAATATAATTTAACTATAACTAGTTCAGTCAGTTAATGTTTGATTTGAGGACAGCAAGCAAGTCAACGAATAAACACGGGTGGAAACTAACGGTGGATGTGAGGGAATGACAGCATTACTGAGAAACAGAACCTGCTGCAATAATCTCCATTATCTTGTCTCAATGTTGGAAGGCAGACTCAGAACTGGGAGGAAAAAAAATGAATAATTGTCTGGCTTTGATAATGGGATCTTTGTTGCTGTTCATATCCCTTCTACTCCCACATCCCTCCATTACTATGAGCAAATGAAGGCATAAATGCCAAAAGATGATATTTCGAAGGTGAAATTGTGGGTGCAAAAAGCACCAAATCAGCTGTATCGGCTGTAATATTCTGCATATTATTACCTGAAACATACATTACCTACACCATTTTTATGAAACGACCCAACAAACCGACTCCGATAAGAGTGTTGATGAAAAACGAATGATGCATCACCGGCCATCAAGCAGAAGAAGAACATGCTGTGTTATTTTCTTGAACAAAAACATTTCATTGATTCAAGATTCAAGCTCTTTATTGTCAATACAACAATATACCGTACACAGTATACAGCGTACTGAAATGCCGTTTCACCCCAAGCCCCCCATGGTGCATTTATAAGAATTTAAAAAAATATATCTCCAAGAGATATAAAACTAGAAATTACAAGTAAATAATAACTCGCTAAATTTGGGTAAAATTAAGAGATAAAAAGGTACTACTACTAACTATATCTATGTACAATAAACAAAGACAGGGTAGAGACAATATGAATGGTCATCTGCAACTACAGAAAAGTGAGATGACTGTGCGATAGGTATTGAATACTAGATACTGATAATTGTATTTAAGAAATCGTCTTCTCATTGGTGTTGGGACCGGATATCACAGGTTCTGCACCACCTTTAGTTTTCCCCTGCAGTGAGCAGCAGCGTCCCCGTCTGTGGCGCTGTCAGTGAGAGCTGCTGCTGTGCTCATGTCAGTTGGAGATAAATCTCTCTTGAAAGACATTCGGGCCCTCCTCATTTATTCACTTCCTGCACTTCCTGTAAATCAGATCATATCAGAGATTATCAGGATTCAGTGCAAATCCAGAAATAAAAGCTTTAAAGTGTGTGTGTGTGTGTGTCTGTGTATTTATATCCTTGTGGGGACATCTCATTGACATAATGCTTTCCCTAGCCGCTTACCCTATCCCTAACCATCAAAAATGAATGCCTAGCCCTGACCCTAAACGTAACCATAACCTAATTGTAAAGCTGACACTAAAACCACATTTTGAGTCTCAAAAATGCCTTCAAACTCATGGGGACCGGGATTTTGGTCCCCACAAGGGCTGTCGGTCCCCACAAGTATAGTAAACTTCCAATTTTTGGTCCCCACAAAGATGTTAATACCCGTCCACACACACACACACACACACACACACACACACACACACACACACACATATTTCCTCTGCCCTCTCAGTCTCCAGGCCATTCTGACGCAGACAGTAATGTTACCTGAGAAAAGCTGGGAGCTGATTGGCTGCTGGTGTGAGTCAGTCAGTTAGCAGGTGAAAGTCGGCCCTCTTCCTGTTTCTGCACGATAACTGTTTTCCTGGCTTTGAAACCATGGCAACAGACAGCACCTGCAGGTTTCAATCTGCAGGTGAACCTCAGGTGTGCGTAGACCATATCCTAAAACTTCCAAATATTACCAAACAATGAATACATCATTATATGTTGTAAAAATGTGTATAAATATGCTGATGTGAGGGGGCACGGTTAGGGTCAGATCCGGGGGCCACAAACCTTCCAGGTGAGTCATTTGGCGCCATTTGTTCCCTGCGATGAGACCACGAAGCCCCCCAAACACATGCAGGGTGTCCCCATGTAGCCTCGCATTAGCTATGGAGCCAGCTGATGGGCTGTGTGCTTCACGTGTTAAATACAGCAGCTTCACTGTCTGCAGTTTATTATGTGGATGGTGGTCATGTACATTGCTCCTTTTATCGTGTGTAATATAACAACACCACGAAGCGTTGGTGTTGGTATCACCCAATAAAATCAGATTTCTGACTGTAAATGACAAATGGCTCTCAGGTAGTAATTGTTTATGTCACTGGGCCGCAATATTCAGTAAAAGCTCCAGAATACAAATATTAGATTGAATGAAATGATGTTAAGCAGCTTAACTGGATTTTTGACCTGGAGTCCAAATACTGAGAGGACTGTGGTCTGAGGTCGTCTCTGTGATTCTCTGACATTTTCATCATGATTTATTGTTTTGATTTGTTTTATTATTATCTTGGTCTTCATGCTGGAGTTTACATCCATTCAGTCTTTAAGTATAATGAAGACTAGAGCTGAACATGAATATAGACAAGGTGGTAGAACAGGAAGTGGATCAATACACAGTAATGCAGTACTGGCTCTAAAGTTTACGACAAAGTTTGTTCGGCAGCCTCATTAGTTTATGGGGACATTTTGGTTGTGTGGAGCAGGGAAACCTTACGTGTTCATTAAAGTTAAAAAGTCCTGAATGAAGAAGAAGAAGAAGAAGAAGAAGAAGAAGAAGAAGAAGAAGAAGAAGAAGAAGAAGAAGAAGAAGAAATAGAAATAGAGGCGTTCCTTCACCCAGTCCTGGGTGGTGTCCTTGATCCCGGCTCCTCATTGTTCCCGCCATCGTGGGTCTCTTGAATCAAAATAGCACATGGACAGGTAAACCTGTCAGCACAGCCAGGTGATGATCCATGCAGTAGCTTTAAGTAATATACATGCAGAATCGTAAGCATGGCCCTGCCTTGTAAAAGAAAAATTCATGCGGTATGGATGTTACTCCACCCTGCTGGTTATTGCACTGTTCATGGCCTCCTGCAAGCTGCTGAGTATCTCCCGGACACAGGAGCGTGCTGTTCGTCACCCTCCACCTGCACTGGGAACCTTTGGCTGAACTTCACTCACACAGATGAACCCTCCACCCTCGCGACGCTCTGTCACTCAGTCTGGACTCTTCTGGAGTTCTTCGTATCTCGGCTGTTTGTGCACATTTATGTTTTCTGGCCTCTCCACACTAGTTTCTTCTTCTCTCACATTTTTCTTTTTCTCTTCTCATGTTCAAAGCTTTGTGCTCAGAAAGCTCTGTCCTAACCCAGTTTCAAGCATTTGTTTAATGATGTGTTAAAGAAACGCCGGTGATTTAAATGCCGGTTTATGGCCGTGACAGAACAGGAGCGCCAGCTGCAGATGAGCATCCTGCTGTTGCATCACACAGGAAATAAAATCACGACGATCACACAAACACTTGTGGGTTATATGGAAAACCAGCTTTACTGACACTGAAGCACTAGGCAGTGATCCATGTTCTGTAACACTCAAGCAAAGCTAAATAGGACACAGGGGCCCAGGAAGGGTCACAGGCTGTGCTGCCGTTTGGAAAGTGCAGGTCATGTGACACACGGCATCGCTAATATTCAGCATTTGTGTTTACTTCGGGCCGCTGTGGCACAAAAAATGTTAAAATGGTTGACGTACTTATTCTTTTTATGCATTTATGTTCATGCTGGCTAATTTTTATTATTAGAGTTATAATAGAGTTATTGCTGTTTACTGTTTTACAAAAAGCATATTATTTTTATTAAGATGGCAGATTCCAGATATGTTAAAGGTTGCATGTTGGCGTCCAGTGTGCCGGCTTGTGTTTGGCTATAAAAACATGGAAAAAGTTTAACTCTAAAGTGATTTTTGACAGAGTTTTGTTTTTATGACAGGTGCTCTGACCCTGTGAAAATGTGAGAAACTTTTACACGGCTGTCATCGGAAGCATCACATGACAAAGTTCTTACAGATGTTATTAGTGACGTGAAGTGACGTCAGGTACCGGCTCAGCTGGGTTCTGTGTGTGTGAGGCTTCTCTCTGAGTTCTTTAGCTTCCTCCCACAGTCCAATCACGTGCAGGTGAGGGTAAATGAGGGACGTAGGTGTGGAAGCACATGTGGAGTTGGGTGATAAGTTCAAACTCACCGAGACCTCCTTTGGCGGTGGTGGTGGGCGACGCCTGCACAATGTGTCGGTTATGTTAGAAAACGTGATGAATCTAAAGTGCAGAGCTGTAGTGAACAAAGATCCATGTGAAAGTGTGTGTGAGGTAAATGTGCTTCGATAGACGTCACCTCGCCCAGCCACAGGTGTGCACGTCCTGCCCTCAGGCTGCTGCGCCTCCTTAACCTTTGATGTTTTCGGCATGTGGGCAGAGCTGTGTTAAAGTCACCCCCTGACGAGAATATCCCATCGAAACAACGGCAGTGTGAACATAAGAGGCAGCCCGTGGCTGAACGTGGAAGACTTCATGAGGTCCAGTCTGCCGGCTCTCTTGCTCTGGATGCAGGAATTCCTGCCGGACTCATTGTAACTCGGTCCAAACATCCAAACGTCTCTCTGCATTCACTGACTTGTTGGCTCGACTCCAGCTCAGGGCCGTCATTTTAAACGCTGATGTGCACTTCTGATCCCCCATGCCGAGACTCTCATTCACGTCGCTGTGAATAAACCTCTTAGCAGCATATTTCTGTCCACTTGTGATGTCCCGCCCACCGCTTCAACAGCTAGTAGCAGGAAAGCTGGAGGCTTTCCTGGCTGGCCTGCCTCAGCGTGTTGTCAGGGCCGACTTCGATACCTCAAAAGGAAGCCTCGCATGTCCCAGCCCTGAAGCCTGAGCTCACCTGAGCTGCTGTCGTCTCATTTCCTTCGCGCTCAACAGTCTTTTATCCCCTTCCCTGGACTCTGTCGGCATCTCCCACCGTCTTAGCTCTGCTTGTATTTCTGCTCTCTGAGCTCTGTGTGACTGGAAGAGAGCTGACAGACTCCAGTAAACCCTCTTAGCAGCCTCGCCCATTAGCTCTGTCATGCGTTCAGCTCACCTCACCTCCCCGACTGAGACTATTATAGGACAGAGTCGGCAGCCTGTGGCGACCTGGAGACGGTGCCAAGGCGTTTCTGACTCACGGCGAATCGATGATGATATAATAATGATTGGAGACGAGATGATAAAGTCTTGAACATGAATGTTCTTGGTCGATATGTTTTTGTTGTGTGAAGGTGACGTGTGCTCCAGTTTATGTGAGTGCAGGGAAACCCGGTTCATGACAGAATAATAAAGAGCAGCTCCAGCTGAGGCTACATGGACTGAGCTGGGTTCACTCAGTCTGTGTTAACCTGTCTGCAGATGAGTGATGGATTAGCTGGACTGTACAGATGTGTATTGTGATGGATTGTGCACATTACGCATGCATTGAGCTGTTTGTTCACATGTGCAGGTGGCATGGCTGCATTCAGCACGTCAGAGATGCTGCAGAGCTAATAAAGAGCTCTGCATCTATATTTAGTACATCATGCTTCCTGAATAAATCTTAGACTCTATATGATGAATTACCTTCTCTCTGACTCAAGATAGATTAAGTATGCCTTCCTTTTATTTATGCCCATCTCATCCCAGTGTGCCAATATTTAGAGGTTAAGCCTAAAACCAAAGCAGGCTGTAAGTTTCTGTGTGTCCAGGCTTTTCTCTTTACGTGTGGATGGAATATGTGAACAACATGTCCTCCGTACTAACACTTGCATACAACCACAGATCAGCCACAACAATAAAACCCCCTCTAACCACCAGAGCAGCTTTGATTCTCCCTCCGGGGTCCCAGAAGGAGTGGCTCTGGGTTAACACTTGTCCGTTCCTCACAAACAGATCGCTGGACTCTGTGACAGGATTGTGAATTATTTTAAATCTCATAAAAACATTTTTTTCTTATTCATGATGCACAGACATTGGCTAATCATATATCACAGAGAACTTTTTAAATCTGTAGTCCTCTTTGTTCCTGCAGCATTCAGTATTTTGCGCAGATTAGTTTTTCAGTCACCATCACACAAACATGCGAGGATCTTTTCTGCTGCTCGGGCGTCTTTCTCACGGCTGCCGTGCCGTACAGATGGGTCATAGATTAGAGAGAACACCCTGAACCTTTAAACCCCCCTCGGGGGTCAGCCTGGGGCCCTGCTTTGCTGCGAGGGGCATATCATTGGCACGGTTTGGGCCTTCTGTCCTCGAATGGGGAGGGTCACTGCTCTTCAGTACAGCTGTTGTTTATGCTGTAATAAATGAGCCGTCTGGGAGTCGCCCCTCCACAGAGCAGGAGGGGAAAGGTTTGGTGAATCATGTGACAGTATGATTATTAACAGAGCTCAGATCAGTCTGTATCAACTGTTTCTGGACAGAATAGCTGCAGCAGATCGTTGTGGCTGTGCGTGCTGTTGCACATGATCCTGGCATAATGTAATATAAACGCTGGTGTAGGGAGATTGTGTGCAGCAGATTTACAGACACAGTCTGGTTCTTTTGTTTCCTCGTGACAGAAAAATAAGTCGTTGTGCTGATATTTTTCCGCAACACTGTGCAACGCTTTGAGCTGAGCGTGTCTGTCAGCGTGTGTGATGTTGATTAGGTGAGGATTTTGTTCTTTCTGCTGCGTTTGTGCAGATTTAAACGTCCATGCGGCGAAGCGCCCATGACAGCTGCCTGCTCGGCTGAACGGGGGTAAATCTGCGGGGCGTGACCTTCCTCGGCCTCTTTCTCTGCCAGGCTGACCTTCACCGCCCCACCCCCATTAATCCTACCTGCAGCCTCAGGCCGCCTTCCAGTACTGTTTCTGTTTAATTCTGCAGAATTTAGCACAAATAAAAACATGTTCTGCTTTGATGGAGTTTTATTTTGGGAACATTGTTGTTTGGGAACAACTGATGCTGCTCTTTTAGCGTCGGCGATCTCGTCTTACCTGACTGAACGTCCGGGTTTCCTGATACTCCAAAACACAAAGCATGTTTTCTTAAATGTGCGATGTGTTTAAAGTAAAAACCACTTTCTTCCTGATGTTGGAAAAACACAATCAGCTGACAGCGTCGCATTTTCCACTGGAGATATGAAAGGCTCATGTCTTCCTCCTCTCACCCCAACCGATCGCAGCAGATGGCCCCGCCCCTCCCTGAGCCTGGTTCTGCCGGAGGTTTCTTCCTGTTAAAAGGGAGTTTTTCCTTCCCACTGTCGCCAAAGTGCTTGCTCATAGGGGGTCATATGATTATTGGGTTCTTCTCTGTATGTATCATTGTAGGGTCTACCTTACAATATAAAGCGCCTTGAGGCGACTGTTATTGTTAGCGCTGTATAAATAAAACTGAATTGAATTGCACAGCAGAGCTGCTTTCTGAAATGTAATGCCCTGACTCCGTGGATGACCTCAAGACCTTTGCTCTGTGGTCTTCTTTTAGATTTTTATCTGTGGAGACTTAAAGGCCAGCCCGAGTGGCTTTGATCTAAGCCACTCAGTGAGTTTCTTGGACTCTGCTCTGTTTTACGTTCTTATCCTTGGTGCTGAAATGTAATAAATGTTAGTGCCGTGGTACCCGAGTCTCCTGAATGCTTAAATCGACAATCGTTTTCATAAAACATTGGATGTTATATGCTCAGTCTTTGACCTCCAGCTGCTGGTTAACGTAGCCGAGGTCAGTCAGATGTTTAGTAATCACCTTTCCTTACAGACTCAGTCTTACAGTCAGTTTGAAATCCTCTGAATTCAAACTTGTTCGACCCAAATACAAAGCTACATGCGCAGCGGCAAGTCGTTCATCAGTGCACACCAAATGTCAACCAAAATTGTTGCATTTGCATAATCCTGATGTGGTTTAACTATGTTAATGTAATCTGCTGAGACCAGGACTGGTGTAATAGTTGTAATTAAAAGTTCCCTCTTTAATAATGTAAATCATCATGTTCATGTTTTAACAGTGGTTTTCTGTCTGCAGGGACTCTCAGCATTTATGGTCACATGAATGTCAGCGCTGCAGGCCAGATGCCGGCGATGGCGGAGCTCGGCGGTGAGAGGTGAGAGTTAATCAACTTTTACGGAGAATAATCACGCCATGTGTGATTACACGCTTCCTGACAATGGTCATGCTGATTAATACACAACACAAAATCCACCTTTTAGCTGTTAGCTCAGTCAGACTCAGTGATGAGAGCTTTGACTGTTCAAAGATGCTGACGCTGCACGGATGCATCAGAGACGTGACATGACGCTTTTTTTTATAGTATGAATCAAAACGTTTTCTTCATTTTTGTCAGGCAGCTTTGTGAGTTTGGATATGTCATCTTACTCCCTGTACAGGAAACTGTGGCTCTGCAGCCTTTCAGGTTCATACAACACAGAACTAAACAGCATCATTGACAGCAGATATGAAACAGCATGAAAAGAGGGTGCAGAGGCCGGTTACAAAGTGGCTTGCAGATGTGCATATATGCAGATGTGCAGGCAGGCTGTGTTGTGTGGATGTGTAACAGCTGAGCTGCAGTGGTGAGCTTCACTCTGTGACCTGAATGAATTCACTAATGTTCACATAAGTAAACATAAACGAGTGCCCAAACGCTTCATAATGAATCTCATTCCAACAGATGCTTCAGTCACGCTGAGTGTGAAGCGCTCGTAGTTTCAGCCACACGCTGATGTCCATTATGTAAAAGCAATATTCAAATGTATTTTGACAGCTCTGGTTTCCTCTTCAGGGACATCCTCATCTTCAGATATTTGGTTCAGCTGAGGAAACATCAGCTAGCCGGGGGTTCTCGCTGCCTCTGTAGTTGTCTTTGCCTCCAGCTTGTGGGTTTGATTAAAACACTGATCCTGCTGAAAGTGCTGTCTGGTCTGTTTTTGCTGTGCTGGGATGCAAAGAAAGTCGTTTCTCTGTGCTTGGTTAACAACTTTTAGCCTGGAGGATGAGAGACGGATGAGACTTTGATCAGAAATCATCAGTGGGAAGGCTTTCTTTTCTTTGCCTCACAGATCCACAGACACAATTCTCAGAGAAGCCAGAGACAGGGAGCGTCAGTCTGGAGCTGGAGCACAGAACCAAGTGAAAGCTGAGGTTTTTACATCTCTACATTAAATATTTCCTCTTTGCTGTGAGCGTTTATGTGAGAAAACATCGTTGATGGTGTGATTATTCAGTGTGATTTCCACTCTGTGTGAAGCAGCACTCTGTCATCCCTCAGCACCTCTAACTGCACTAAGCTTCTGCTTCCTGCTCCATATTAGTCATAAGGTTTCTAATAATTAGGTCGGTGCATGGATGGTTATCCCACTCAGCTTATCGTACTTTATTAAACACACAAACTCTAGCCACCCCGAAGGTCAGCCGATCAGAAGAAGGTCAAAGAGCGCCTCGTGTTGTTTTCACTTTCAGATATTTCCTGCGTGTCGACAGTGAATCTGAATCTGAAACTGAAACTACGAATGCTGAACCCAAAGAAAAACTGTGGCACAAACCGCAACAGCACGAAATATAAAATGTGGATCCAACATTAACGTTTCCTTTCAGCTTCATGGAAAAAGAGAGTTCGTTACTAAACCAGGCACACACAGGATTTTATTCCCTCAGGACATTTGAGGCAGAATTAAAATGATGTAAGTGAAGCAGGAGGTCGCGGTACAGTAGTTACTCAGGCTCAGCTATGAGGTAGTACTACATGACCTAGTTGTGTGCTGTGCTGTTATGGATGGGGTCCGTGTCATGTGATGACTGCCTCCAGCAGTGTTTGGAAAGGCCCACGCTGCACTCGACATACATGAGATCATAGCGTGTGCCCATATACATTAAACGTGGTCACACGAGTGACACATATCAGTCAGAGGTGGCAGGCAGGTGACTCACCTTCAAATATGAGGAGAGATGAAACGAGTGCACTCAGAATAAAAATGAACAGAGTACCTGTGGCTCTTTGACTTTTTGCCTCCAACTTCTACAACAATAGAATGATGGGAGCTCTGAGTGATTGGTTTAAGGTGGAATCAGGTTTGTGGTCTGATCTCCTCTCCAGCCTCGGCTTTGAGTCTTTATCCATCATCCTAGAGATGCACGCTCAGTCGCAGATGCAGGAAACGCGCGAGAAAATCTTTCTGTGCAGAGTTTCCTGTTGGTGCTGCTGCTGTGGGGCAGACATCTGTCTCTGCACGGCACTCAGCTTGTGTCTCACAGTATTTATCATACAGATGCCAAATGTGGTCCACTTACCTGTTGGAGACTGAAATTTGACTCCTGAATAGCTCGGGTTTACCTTAGATTAATGTGGTAATGATATGATAGAAAATACTTACTTCCCCCACTGTGTGCTGTGGGCATGTAACGCATTCATAAAACTCACCAGTCTCAGGTCGGTTATTGTTTTCCCCTTCAGAGTGTGAGAAAGTGTTCAGTGTACATTTGAGTGTAGTAGGAGTAGAAGAAGTACTTCGGCGGACAGACTATGATGATGAGGTCATCAGAGAGTAGACATGGAAGTAGGAGGTGGGGACTGAAGTCCTGGAGTGTACAGGGATTGCAGAATTATTAGGCAAGTTGTATTTTTGAGGAATAATTTTATTATTGAACAACAACCATGTTCTCAATGAACCCAAAAAACTCATTAATATCAAAGCTGAATGTTTTTGGAAGTAGTTTTTAGTTTGTTTTCAGTTTTAGCTATTTTAGGGGGATATCTGTGTGTGCAGGTGACTATTACTGTGCATAATTATTAGGCAACTTAACAAAAAACAAATATATACCCATGTCAATTATTTATTTTTACCAGTGAAACCAATATAACATCTCCACATTCACAAATATACATTTCTGACATTCAAAAACAAAACAAAAACAAATCAGCGACCAATATAGCCACCTTTCTTTGCAAGGACACTCAAAAGCCTGCCATCCATGGATTCTGTCAGTGTTTTGATCTGTTCACCATCAACATTGCGTGCAGCAGCAACCACAGCCTCCCAGACACTGTTCAGAGAGGTGTACTGTTTTCCCTCCTTGTAAATCTCACATTTGATGATGGACCACAGGTTCTCAATGGGGTTCAGATCAGGTGAACAAGGAGGCCATGTCATTAGTTTTTCTTCTTTTATACCCTTTCTTGCCAGCCACGCTGTGGAGTACTTGGACGCGTGTGATGGAGCATTGTCCTGCATGAAAATCATGTTTTTCTTGAAGGATGCAGACTTCTTCCTGTACCACTGCTTGAAGAAGGTGTCTTCCAGAAACTGGCAGTAGGACTGGGAGTTGAGCTTGACTCCATCCTCAACCCGAAAAGGCCCCACAAGCTCATCTTTGATGATACCAGCCCAAACCAGTACTCCACCTCCACCTTGCTGGCGTCTGAGTCGGACTGGAGCTCTCTGCCCTTTACCAATCCAGCCACGGGCCCATCCATCTGGCCCATCAAGACTCACTCTCATTTCATCAGTCCATAAAACCTTAGAAAAATCAGTCTTGAGATATTTCTTGGCCCAGTCTTGACGTTTCAGCTTGTGTGTCTTGTTCAGTGGTGGTCGTCTTTCAGCCTTTCTTACCTTGGCCATGTCTCTGAGTATTGCACACCTTGTGCTTTTGGGCACTCCAGTGATGTTGCAGCTCTGAAATATGGCCAAACTGGTGCCAAGTGGCATCTTGGCAGCTGCACGCTTGACTTTTCTCAGTTCATGGGCAGTTATTTTGCGCCTTGGTTTTTCCACACGCTTCTTGCGACCCTGTTGACTATTTTGAATGAAACGCTTGATTGTTCGATGATCACGCTTCAGAAGCTTTGCAATTTTAAGACTGCTGCATCCCTCTGCAAGATATCTCACTATTTTTGACTTTTCTGAGCCTGTCAAGTCCTTCTTTTGACCCATTTTGCCAAAGGAAAGGAAGTTGCCTAATAATCATGCACACCTGATATAGGGTGTTGATGTCATTAGACCACACCCCTTCTCATTACAGAGATGCACATCACCTAATATGCTTAATTGGTAGTAGGCTTTCAAGCCTATACAGCTTGGAGTAAGACAACATGCATGAAGAGGATGATGTGGACAAAATACTCATTTGCCTTATAATTCTGCACTCCCTGTAGACGCTGTGGGTGGAGCACACATGGCTGATGTAGAGCTGGAGGATGAAGGGACTAACGCCTGAAGGGTGTAACAATAGATTACAGTGAATGATCGAGCAGGGCGCAGAGGGGAATTAGCTCGGAGATAATGGGAAGAGGAAGAGGAACCAGGAACGTGAAAAACTTCATACAAATAAACATCGTCATTATCATCCATCGTCTTCCTCAGCATCAGCAGCAACTTCACTCTTATACATCTGGTCTTATGTTGTATGCTATAACACATGTTGTGTGTTTGGAGCTTTTCAGGTGGTTTTGATTGGAGGCCATGGGTTAAGACTGCAAAGCATGTGAGATGACCCAGTTTCACACAATTGTAGTGTAATAATGTTGTGTAGGTTTGTGCAGATGGTCTCGCAAAGTTGTACAAAACTGCAGAGAGCAGTGCTTTCTTCATGGTACGGTTTTAAAATTCAGAACTAGCATGCTAAAGCTAACACAACAAGCACATGTGAATCCCTCTGGACAGAGGAAGTGTCCCTCTGTCCGGAGAGGAGACACAGCGGGATTGTCCTGGCTGTCCAGGCATCCTGGTCAGATGCTGAGCAACAACGACTTTCTCCTTATGATGAGGAGGAGGAGCAGGTGTACTCCTCCTCCTCCTCCTCACCCTCTCTCTGAGTGCAGACACCTTCAGAGAAATTCATTTCTGCTGCTCGTGGCCATCGGTGAGGGTGTGACTGTAGACTGAGCAGTAAATCACCAGCTCAGCTCTGTCGTTCCCACAGCGAGCTGCAGACTCGTGTTTCCCCGGGAACGGGAGGCACTTACACTCCTCTTCATCCCGGCTGGTGTCCCCGCCATTTTCTGGCTTGAGACTTGGAGATTCTCAATTTCATCATCTTTTCATTGCTTATGAATGTGTACTGTATGTGAGTGGGTATTATAGTGGGGCCTTTCCACAGTGACAGCCGTGTGATGTGGGATCATGTTTCGTGCTGCCGGTTGTTACTGTAGAGAGTCGTGCACGCTGCGCTGAGGCTGATCGTGTGACCCAGCTGTTACTGTTTGGTTTTTAACACTGACACACACATGCAGCAGTGTGTGCATGTGTGTAATACAGCTGTTGTAACAGCTGGATACAGACTCAGCCTCAGTGCCAGCAGCTCTGCCCTCACACTGGAGCTGTGTGTTTTTCTCCACTCGTTCATTTGTTCACGCTGCGTCGAAGCTCTTTGCAGCTTGACTTTGTAAAGTAGCTCAGTGTAGGTCAGTGCTGAGTGTGCATTGATCTGAAACAATGATAATAATACTGATGTGAAACTGTGTTTCAGTTTTTACACACACTAACGAAGTGTACAGAATCGGTTTTGTTCTTTATATTTCTTGCACAGTAGTCAGGTGGAGTACACACAATTTTATTGTGCATGTACAATGACAAGATTTTACTGATTTACTGATTTTAAGCCAGAATATAGAATAGCTTTTTATTGTCACTGTTACAAGAACAGTGAAAGGCAGTTTGGCATCTCTCCATGTGTGTGAAGTACACAATAGCGTAAGTATTTACACAATAACAGACAAACTTACATTTACACAAGAAAGATATGTACAAGTTATACATACACCTGCAAACATACATGCACATACATGCATATATGTATATATACATACATACATACACACACATATTTCCACATACACGCTTACATCTATATACATACACATACATGCCATCTAACTAGCAGGTGCATTGAGAGGTGCAGTGTGATCAGTGATATTGCACGTTGGGGGGGATTGTGTTAGAGCTATACTAAATAAGGTTATAATAAATACAGTTTAAAGAGGTAGGGGTGTTGGTTGCATTGAAGTATAAACAGAAATACGGTGTAATAAATAAGGTGTAATGTCCATGAGTGTTGGCAGTGCAGTTATCCTCCAATCAGGGTGGAGGTAGGGCATGTCAAACATGCCCTGTGGGTAAAAACTTCTGTTGAGTCTGTTTGTCTTTGACCTGATGGACCTGTAGCGTTTACCAGAGGGAAGGGGGGAAAAAAGTGAGTGTCCAGGGTGCGAGGGGTCTTTGATGATGATGCTGGTTTTCTGCTGAAGTCTGCCAGTATAGATGTCAATGTCTATTTAATTTTATTCTATTCTATGCTATGCTATGCTGTTCTATGCCATGCTGTGCTATAATCCGTGCAATCAGACACGTCCAAGAAGGTTAAATATTTAACTTTGCCTCCGTGAAATGACATGAGGAAGCTGAGATGTGCAAATTTTCAGCTGTTGAACTAAGCGTTGTTTCTCTCTCCTGAGCTGAAGCTAGTGAGGGTGGTCTGTGCCTGTGCAGCTACCCTGGAAAAACCCAGAAATTATCCTATTGGTCGTCAAAGCTCGACTTTATTGATATTTATTGATTTATACTGAGGTGTGAGAGGCTTCAGGGAGTTCATCAAATGTCGCCTTCATGGGGAAAGAGTTAAAGGTCAGGACCGAGTTCTAGAAATGGACACCAAAGTTTCTCAGCTTCTGCTGTGGGTGCACAGTTATGCAGCTTATCTGAGGTTTATTTGTATAATTCAGTCAAGCCGTGTGCATTTCATGGTGTAAGTCACAGACGGCCGGGCCAGAACTCAGACAGTGATAAGAAACGATAAAGTGTTCATGGAATCCACAAAGATGTGTGTCAGAGCTCTCCTCAGCTAACATCCTGCAGTGCAGTCGCTGATTTCAGCAGCAGCAGTCATCCCGGAGCGGGAAGCGGTGCTGGAGCCATGCGTGGATGCGGCGCAGTCAGTCAGACTCGGAGTGCTCGGAGCGGATATCGGTGAGCTTCTCTTCCCTCTCGTCGAATAAGCTTCTGCCTGAGACAGATCCTGTTTTCTGCATGACTGCTTCCAACAGGAGCATCGAGCTCTAGAAGGCCCAACCCGGATCTTCAGGTCGCCTCCGCCTGGTCCGCCCGTACAGCACATTTGTCAGCGCACTTCGCTCCTTCCTTTAGTTTAAATGTTTCAGAGGCGAAAGATAAAGAGCACAAAGTCATTGTTCTCTAAATCCCACACACCGCCATCTTCTCCTTTTCCTGTTAAGAAGATATTTTTCTAGCTGCGGGTTCCTCTAAGGACAGACGAGAGGTAAATTGCAGTCAACAGTATTTATTCTTGCACACTGGGAAAAATTAAACACAAAGCCGTGCGTCCTGCTGCTGCCCGGCTGGCACAACTTTAACAAACACTATCAGGGCGAGCAGACGTGCCACACTCTTCTTCTGCTACAAATTCCAGCACAGCGCTGCAGATAAAGAGCGCAGGGAAAGAAATTAGCTAACACAAAACCGAGGAACTGCTCGCGCTGTGACGCAGCTGAGCTCCAGCCGAGCTCCAGCCGAGCCCACCGAGTACGCTTTTATCAGGAACACCAGGAATTCTTGTCGTAGTATGAAAAGTAAAAGCTCGTGCCTGACAATGCAGGGACAGACTGTAAACTAAAGCAGTGGCATTAGTATTTCAGGAATAATGATCCGATCAGAGCGCCGACAGGTCTGCACACACAACGACACATACGGCTGCTGCCGGGGGTTACACAGATATAGAAAACAGCAAGAAAACCCAGATGTAAGTCCAACATTTAGCCTGAATTTTGACTCATAACATACTGCATGTTTGCCAGGCGTGCTAGCATCAGAAATCCATTCAGCATCCTTCGGCTTCTCCTCCGAGGCATCATTTTGCTACATTGATTGTTCGCTGCCACTCTGGCAGCAGCTGACGGCACAGTCTCAGTGTATTTGACTGTTTTTCTGTCAATCCGTTCAGACTGCACATGGTGGCTGTGCTGCACAGTCAGGACTTGGCAGGCGATGCACTGCGCTGTCACTTTTCACAGACTAAATAATTCATTCAGCAACTTCTTATGTAATCTCAATAAGAAACCCTCCATTCATATAAAAGGCACCTGCTGATGCATGAAAGCTGAGCGCGCACACACAGCGATGCTGTCAGAATCTGCAGTGATGGGATCTGTGAAGCAGCTGAATCTCTCTTCCTGCCCACGGAGATGAGTCCGAGCCAGAGCGCTCCATTGTTCCCCTCCCGTTTCCATTCGTGCCCGACCAGGTGATTATCCTGCCCTTGGCACCTCACAGCTTTATGTTCCTTTACTGGGTCAGGATCATTTTTCACCATTTTTTGTTAGAGTTGTTGACCGCTGATGACTCCATGTGATATACGAGGGGCTGCTGACAGGAACTCTGAGGCCTGCAGATCTACTTTGTATTTTAGTTCTGTATTGTGCATCAAAGATGCCTCACAGTCATAAATCGAATCTTATTTTCTAACAAAAACTGAGCAGTAAATCCTCTGGGCTCAGTAAAACCTCCGCTGTACCCGACCAGCACCGAAGGTAACGAGCTGCTGCTGCTGAAGCTGATCGTTTTCCTATCAGCTGTTTCCTTCATGTGGCCAAAGCTGCTCCGTGTTTTTCTCTCATTTCTTTGTGTTTAGCTTCATACAAATTTATGTGACTGCAGTCTCTCAGCGTTGTAGCTTTCAGCAGGCAGTAACATGTATATACAGTTATGGCCAGAAGTTTCCATCCACTCATCGTGGACCTGGGTGGGTGTTCCCAGGGTGGAGTGATGGTGCAGCACACATCTTTAATGACTTTGAAAATTGTGTTTATTTAGGATTTAATCCACACAGGGTCAAACATAGACATACACCCATACGCCGCTCTGCACTGACTTTAAGGGCTGTTAACGACTTGATAATGAGCATGACTGAGTCCAGCTGGTAGTTTTTCTTTGCATCTCGTTGGCCTGACCGAGGAGTCTGAGGAACTCTCAGAAGGAGAACTGCAGATTTGCACAAGTTGGGAAGGAAATTGTTTCCACACAGCTGCAGATTCAAGATCAGCAGTTCAAATAAATAAGTTATTCTGATGTGCTGACGTCTGGAAGAGGAGCCACACTGTGACATGATGAGGTTGGTATCAGGCACAGTTTAAAGTCAAAGCTGTGAAACATGAGTGCACGCTTTCCTGCCGTCATGACTCGTACGGCTTCTTTTTTTTTAAACCTGACAGGAAGCTCCTTCTTTTGCCTGATGTTGTATGTAACGCAATAATGGCCTTATTTAACAAGCATTTTACCTCCACGCTCGTCTTTATGCCAGGAATCAGAGTGAGTCGGAGTAACTGAATCTAGCACGATGCAGCATGCAGCGACCGAGCCTGCAGTCTGTCCTGATGCACATTCAGCTGAAACCTGGTTTAGGTTTTCAGTTTGCAGCAACATCCTGTGATATGAGTAAAAAGAGAGACCTGTGATCTCCAGACAGCCCTCTCAGAAACGGGACACCTGCTCCTTCATTACAT
The DNA here is from genome assembly GCF_001858045.2 of Oreochromis niloticus. NCBI lineage: Eukaryota > Metazoa > Chordata > Actinopteri > Cichliformes > Cichlidae > Oreochromis > Oreochromis niloticus. Next base: position 6,054,220 of record NC_031966.2, on the reverse strand, counting down.
GAACAGAGTGAAACTGGAGACGGCGTCCAGACTTTATTTAAAACCACATCCTCTGTTATCACATCAGAGCGCTGATGCCATCATTTATTCAGCCGCTCAACGCCTAACGGCGCCCTTTGGTTTGAAACATGCTGCTCGTAGCATCTGCTGTCCATCCTCACTGAAAATATGATTTTTATTAGTTTCTGCTAAAATATGAATCCATCAAGCACCGGCGATTTATTCACACTCTTCCGTACCTGCACCTCCCGTCATGTTGCATTAAAGCTGTGCACAGAACTGTGTGCTGCTCCTGTATGTTTCACACATTCATCACTGTTTCTATATGTGAATGTGTTCACACTTTACAAACACATCGAGAAAGTACAAAGGTCTGACAGTCGGAGAAAAGTTCTTTACATTTATAAACCCAACATCACTCCTAATACTACTACTACTACTACTAATGCTCCTCCTCCTCCTCCTCCTCCTACTACTACTGCTACTCCTAATAATACTAATCATTTAGTTTTTGTAGGAAAAGTTGAGTTTAATTAAATCTTGATAAACACGATCTTGTCTTTCAGCACAAACTGTTGACTGTGTCCCACAACTGTGGAACATCTTTCACCCCTGCTGCGTGTCTGTGTCTTACACTCTTTTCTTCACATCAGCTTTGATGTCCAAGTTTTTCTCTCTTTTTTAAATATCTATTGTCCGTGTGATTTCAGCCCCGACATCTCTCTGATTTGGAAAGTTATTTTAAGTTTCTTCAGTCTGAATTTCATGACGGTCTTCCAACATCGTCACTGCTCTCTGCCCTTTACCTGCACATAAACCTGTTTCCTCATTTAGAGAAATGCAGGTGTGATCTGTGGACTGCAGACGGGGAGCATGAGCCCGCTCGTTTGCGATCAGTCATGTCCCGAATCTGATGGTGATTTTGCATAAAGTGTAAGAACGTTTAGTGGACAAGGCTCATTCTCTTTAGATAAAAAACAAATAAAATGAAATGTGTGACGACTCGCACATCTGGACAAAAGACCTCAGTGGCTTCCTGCTGTTACACCTGCAGTGTTTTCATACCTGCTTCTTCTTCTCTTGATCATTTTAAAGTTTGCCTCTTATCTCCTCTTACGATTGTAGGAGAAGGCTGATGTGAACTCGCACAGAAAACTTTATGTGTGAGAGGCACACTGACGATGTGTTTCCTGACCAGAAATAAAAGATTGACTGTTTGGTCTTTTTTTTATGATTTATTAATGTCTGAATGTGTTTTCATTCCCTCCTTCTGAAAGCTTTTTGTGCTCAGTGTGTGCCGGTTTTTCAAAGTGATGAATTTGAAAGGCAAATAACGTCTCCTGGGTTGTGGAAAGAACAGCTGTTTTAACCTCCAATCGATTCTAATTGTCAGCTTGATTTAATATTCGCTTAAGTGCTGCATAGTAATGAAGACAGCTGTCCTTCAGCTGCAGGACCATCTCGTCAGAACCTTCTGGTGTGTCCTTCAGAGAGGAGCTGAGTTCCTGTGGTGTCAAAGCAGCCATACTTAATATTAGTTATGTGAGCGGCTCAGCAGGTGATTCCTTTGTTTGTCCTTCATTCATTGTAATATTCATCCTGTGGACATAAAGCAACAGAGTAGCCAAAATAATATTGGGGAACTTTGACTGCTTGTAAAACAAAACCTCACACATAGATTCATAAACCTGTAGATATGCACATGCAGATATGAAGGGATTACCATTAAAGAAGAAATCATCCAAGCCCTACAAGGAGGTCAGACTAGAGGTATAGATACCCAATAATCCAACATGGTGTGTGTCTGTGTAGGAAAAACCTGCCTGCTTTCATCGTGGTTTATTAATAATCAAACACGAAGGCTGGACATGAACACGTCAGGCTCTGATCCACCACAGCGGCACAGGCTTGCTGCTCGCCGCCGTCTGTTTGGTATTTTGGTGACTGTCAGCTCGACGGCGGCTGAGTGGGCATGGAGGCTCGCAGAGAAGCTCCGCGATCCTGCTTAAAGCTGGTTAAACACAGACCGTAGCGTTTTTTTAAGATGACAGTATGATATTAGTTTGTGTAGAATCTCAAAAGGCCAAAAATTTATGCTGAGGCTGTATCTGCAGCATGAGAACTTCTCAAATAAATGCATGAAATATGTTTTTATTCTTAGGAAATTGATAGTACAGTAACAGTACTGTAACAATACAGCAACAGTACTGCATTACCCCAGGCTATGTGGCATTGGGTAAAACCAGTGTTTGAGCAGAAGAGGTTATCAAAGTTTTCAAAGACATGTTGAGATGTTGCAGCAGTCAACCAAAAAAATCTGTCTAGCTTTATTTAAAGTCCTGTTGAACTTTTTCCTTTTGTAAGATAATTTATTATTATTCAATTAGTTTAATTCCACTCTGAGAAATGAGAGTGCTCTGAACTGAGCTGTTAGACAAAGATACTAGATAACCTACAATACACACACACACGGGGGAAAAAATCAGGTAACTAAGCAACAGAGAGGACACGAGCATGTCAGAACACACTAACAAAACAAAGTGCTGAACTGGTGTAAAGAAAAAAGCTGAACATGTGTGGCTGGTTTGAAGGGCTGCAGGAGAAAGCATCTGTCTCCAAAAGAATGGCAGCACGGCGGTGGAGGGATGATGACCTGAGTGCACCAAGTATTCTAGAGTCAGCGTGAGGCCGTCTGTCCTACAGCTAAAGCTCGGACTAACCCGGACAAAGATCCAAGCTCAGCAGCACATCTCCACCAGAACGGCTGAAACAGGAAAGAACAGAGTTGCTGCAGTGGTCCAAAGTCCAGACCCCAACCTGTGCATGAATAAATGCTGCAAACCTCAAAGAGCTGAAGCTACGCTGTGAAGAAGAGCGGACCAAAACCCCTGCACAGCGATGAGAGAGAATGATGACGTCACACAGGAACCATCACTGTGAGTTACTGCTGCTGAAGGAAGATCTCCAGCTGCTGGATCACGGGGTGGACAGTAGTTAAAGAGCTTTGGCAGTGAGGACATTTGTGTCTCTGTCCACCTGTGCCCCAAAGAATCTTTTCAAATCTATCGTCAGTCTAATGTTGGTGAATAAACCACTCGCTGTACAATCCAGCTCCGTGCAATAACAAGACAAATAATTGGCCTCAAAATGAGAGCAGAATTTCTGCCTGAGGCAGTGACGAGTAAGAGTCCGCTCCCTCGAGTCCGTCAGAGGAACGAGAAGTTCACACTTTGGAGTGTGGCGTAGCAGCAGGGATGTGTGCTCTCTGTAGGAGGTGTACCAGCTTTCATTGATTACTGTGGCAAAGCTTAGGTGGTGCACGCTGCAGGTCTCTGATGATGAATCTAGTCTCCAGAATGTCTCATTTGCAGCTCTCCAGATTTCAGCTATTCCCCCAGATCAGGACTTTGGGCATCAGCATTTACAAGAATACAAGACTAGAAAAACATGTCACACATGTAGGAGTCTGTCAGAACCACATGCTCACTGGAGCATCGTCATTTCTGAGGAAGAAATATTATCAGTCAGTATTTTAAGACTTAAATGCTCCAAGAAATTCAGCAGACAGAGTTTAACATTTGGGGAATTCCAGCCATAATTTAAGAAAACAGCAAAGAAGTGTTTCTGCTAAAGTTTGAACTACATCACAAATGCAAAGATGATTTTGTCTTTAACCTTTGTGAGGTGACAGTTTTAGCACCATGTCGACCGTGCATGAAGCTAAATGCTTCAGTAATTATCACGTTACCAGCTCCTCATTAAAATAGCCACCTGTGAATGCGCTGTCATGTGGATCACATCATTTCTACTAAATCAGGAAGACTCACTTTTCCACAGTGTGAACAGTAAGGAGAAAATGAGCTCTGCTTCCTGCAGTCACAGTCGTCTGAAGAACTCAGATACGCGATAAAGATGCTGTTCTGTGCATGACTGAAATGGTGGAAGGAGCAGTTTCACATTAGTTTGACCCCGATTCTTTTGCCTGAGGTGAGGTCTGAAGGCCTCTCTGGACTGAGCCAATGAAATGACACAGAATGATCGATTAATGTGGGTCAGTCACACTGAGGTGAGATGTGGACAGAGTCTGCAGCTGCCGCTCCAGTCCTGCTTCTCTTCCATCACCTCTGTTTGTTCATTCTCCTCTGGAGAATGTCCTGGGACTGATGTTTTCTTTTTCTTTACTCTGTCTGCTTGTCGTTCTATTTATGTCTCCCCTTTATTAATCTTCTCAGTGACTCTGACAGTTTCTCTGGGCTCAGTGAATGCTGTGTGGGAATCCCTTTGGCATTATGTGCACTCAATATTATGCTTTTCTCAGACCTTAAAAAGCATCAGCAGACATTAATCCCCAGGCAGGAGACTCCTCTCCAACACACAGCAACCTCCCAAAGTCCTGCAGTAAAAACAGATCAGCAGGAATTTGTTTCAGTAGCAGTGAATTTCATTCTGTTCTATTTCAGAGGCTTCCTCTCTGAAACTGAAAGTATATAACACTGGAATCAGTCTAGCAAACACAATTTAATGCATATTTTTTATGCTTCAGGTCTGTTTTCCTTTGTTAATGCATACACGCATGCAATGTTCCCTCTAATTTTTCACATGTCTGAGCGAACACACAAACTCCCTGAGCGATCCCTTGGACCACTGTGAGCGACATCAGACGTGTGCACTGTGGTCGTGCCGGCATCTAATCCATCCAAGTTACATGGTTTATTAAAATAATCAAATTACAGCATTTACATTTATGTTAGACTACTTTTAATTAACTGCTTTAGCCCACTTACAATGAAAATGTAAAAAAAAATCTAGTCATTGACCTGTGTAGTATGTTAACACTATTGGAAGTAAAAATAACTTGAACTCCAATTTTGAAAACACAACTTTCTTTCTTTTTATAAAAAAAGTTCTGACTTGTATTATGAGTCTGTGGTCTGGGAGAGAGTCCTGTAACTCTGTCTGCAAAATATAGTATATAATGACCAATGCTGGTCAATTAATTATATAGTTACTTCTTCAAAAAAGTACCTCAGTTTGGCAAACAACAAAGATTTTTGCAGCTATTTTTTTTTTAAATGCAGCCAAGGCATTTTTAAATAAACATTTCAAAATATTTACAGAACAATCAGCTGTTCTGCATCAAATCTGATGCCACACAAATTATTTGTGCCACTCCAAAAAATAATTTCTGTCCCCTATGAGATAAAGGAGAACAACAGCCTGATACCTGCAGGCCTGACAACAGGAGATGTATCACTGCTGTAACACCTGTAACATTCAGTACTCGCCTCATTGTTCTGACACACACAGCAAAACTACACTACACACTAACTACACAAGATTTGCGCTAAACGTCGCAAATCTCTCACATATCAAAGCACCGCCGTCACTCCTAAAACTTTCCCCCGTTTCTTAACAACTAGATGCCACGTTGCCATATCATTTTTTGATTGGTCGACATGGTATTTTTTTGGACGAATAGGAAAGGGAGAGGGGGGTGGAGTTTGTTTTTGCTCCCAGGCGGAGAGTGCTTTCGAGCCTTTTTTCTTATAAACGCCGTTTTTACCGTTTATTCCCGCAGTAAATATAAACAACGACAGTATTCAGGAAGAAAACCAAACATTGCATAATTTTTTTTTTTATCACAACTCTGGTTTTACGTGGCCTATCAACACAATTTAAAAACTGGTATAAAGTCCACACTTTTTCCGTCAACTGTTCCGTCTGTCCTGCTTACATCTCCAATGGTTGTACATGTTGTCATTAACGTGGCTTCACTCCACATCAGCCACACTGCTTTCCACATAAGGTGTGGGCACATAAGGACGCTGTCATAGCCTGTCAACCACGTTGATTAGCTGCTTATATACGAATGTATATAACTCGCTGATGTGCAAAGCCATCTGTGTCAATATAGTCATGTGGTGTATATTGTGATGTGAGCCCCCCCTCTGTGAATTACATTGTCTGAGTTGTAGGTTTGCATTCCTCACCATGAAATCGATGTTTCTGTGACTCCAGGAGTTACTTACTTGAGAGATTGTGATGTTTCTCCTTGCAAGATGTTGATTAGCTCTGAGGTATTTGCATTTTTGGATTTTACTTGGATGGATGATTTGAGTTGCAGTTCTCTGGTCAGTCCAGAACAGAAAAAGTAAATGACTCTATGAATGACCTCCTTTTCAGGATGTTAATATGAATAATATGTTGCAGACGTGTGAAGCCTTTTTTAGTCCATGTGTAGTTTCTTTCTAATTGCCAGATGAGACTAAATTTGAAAAAGAGAGGAGTGTTTATGATTGAGTGAAATTTTCAGCAGGCCGTCAGAGCTGCTGCTGCTGCGTGTCATGATTCGAAGCAAAGACGCTGTTTGATTGTTTGAGTGGAACTGAAACTGTCACATTATTTCAAGGTGTTTGTTCTACATGCAGCCAGGTGCTATCTGATGGGTTAGCATCCACAGCGTCCATCTGAGTGTGTATTGAAGCTGATTGGTCAGAGCCTAACCAGCTGAGCCTGATGTAGAGATGGATTGATTGTGATATTTGATGGCTGAACATGTGATGTGTATGATAGGATGGGTGGTGGAAGTATGAAACCCATAAAAACCATAAAACAAGTTCAGGGAATTTAAAGTTCCATGAAGTGATGAAGGAGGTTCTGTAGAAACAATAATGTATCATCTGCATATCGACTGATCTAATATTATGTGTTTAATGTTCAAGTTTATTTGACTGCTGTTTAATTCTACTCACATTTGTCCACCTCACCAAAACAAAACTTAAGTTGAAGGATTCCCATTCTGACATAATGGGGTACCTGGTGCAGCTTGAAATGGAAGCATAAATTTAAATTAGATGTGGAGGGTTTTTTCTCTCTCTAAGTTTCTCATCTCCCTCATATGTTGGGTTTTGAGTATGACCCACAATATTCTAAGTATTGTGCCTGAATGCAAACCATGTAACAATGAACAAGCACCACAGATGAACATGAAACACAAGTCAGCTGGGAATTTTCAAGAGGTACGCTTTTACTTTATAAACTTGTAAAACTGTCAAAAAATAATAAAAGGTGGGAATATCATAACTGCATTAGTAATGTCAGGTACTTTCCTGCAGATAGAAATAAAGAAGCTTCCACCTTAATCTTCCTCAGTGAGTGTTTTGAACATCTCCCCTCACATGTGCTTCAAAACAAGTAAAGACCTGAAAGTGTGTGTGTGTGTGTGTGTGTGTGTGTGTGTGTGTGTGTCTGTGCTCCATATTAATTACAAATTTCAACCCTTCTCTGCATGTTAGAAGGGAAGTTTATTTTTCATTACAAATAATAGTTTTCATAAATGAGTCCTTTGAAATGACATTTTGAAGTTTTGTGTCGTTACACTGTGGATAATTGTTGTGCTTGCAGCATAAACTGACCATGTTACACGCCACAGCTGTGACTCCCAATTACACTTTTTATGATAAGTAAACAGTGAAACCAAGTCTTACCCAAGCTGAAAATCAGAGTATTTTTTTAGTTGTCAGAGGTAGTAAATAACTCGGAGCGCTGCAAACGTGCTAGCTGTGTTTGCTTTGCTTCAATGCAGGACAGCCAGAGTCATTAAAAGCTAGCACAGTAATGTTTTAGTAGATCATGCAGTAAAAAGTCTTTTCCTGATTTTCTGTTTCACCATCATGTCGGGACACATGCTCAACATTTAAGCGACACTCGGATACGATTCCACACCTTCTGTGACTCAAAGTCTTCTGTGGGTGACTTTAATCGCCAGGCTGGTCTGTGGGCATCTCTCTGCTGATGGACCAAACAAAAGCAGGCTCATGTACACTTGGTCAAAACATGTTGCCTGGCAACCTTAACCCGGTGTTTGACTGCGGCTGTCGCCAGTTTGAATTTTGCCAGGAGCCTTCAGGAGATGGATGCAGTTTATTACTAAGAGAGTGTTATCGTCACTCTGTCAGTATGTAAATAAGATGCTTCAAGAATTCTGCCGCACGTATCATCACACGGCACGCTGAGTACATTATACTGAGTCTGCTGTGTGTTCCTGTTATGAGAACTCGGCTGTTGGCTCATCACCATTTGAAGGGAATTCTTTTCAGTCATGCATAATTTTATATTTCTATATTTTTAGAACCTACACAAACCTCTGAGGCACCAAAATAAAACCTCTGGATATTTTTGGGTTTTTTTACTCGGCTATGCCAAAAGTCCTGATTTAACTTTACCGTTACACCACGCCTCTGAGGTAAACACTTTATATAGTTTCCGAGATAGCTGGCAGGTCGGAACAGCTTGGAGAACTTCCCGTTTTGTTTTTTTTGTGGAAAATAAGCAGACATGAGAGCGCGAAGAACCATAGCACCTCTGATGAGTTGGTGCCGACAACGATCACTTTCCCAGCCTGGATGGCTTCACCACCTCTAAAACTTTAGGACTTACACACTTCCTGTTCAGCGTCATTACAGCTGTCAGGCATACCTGTCAGGGCGTCCTCGCCTCTTCACCCGGTCTGTGGGCGGAGGCGAGGACGTGCGGTGGGTCACATGTGGTGACACCAGCTTAGACCTGGCCCCAGGTGCAAGCCATTTCCAGATACACCCCCCTTACAGGGCAAAGCCGGCAGGAAGAGGCCAATGAATGAACGGCCTAATCCACCAGCTAATGTAAGCTGTAGCTGAGCTCATATTTGATTGCCTGAAGCCCGTTTCCTCGCCTTTGGGATGCGTTTATGTGGGAAGCTGCCGGAATCACGCCTCGCGCCTTTGGGAAATCGTTATAAAGACAATTAGCCTGAAATGACTTGCAGGGCTTTTTATTCCACATTAGCACTGATGGCTGACTGATGGCTCACGCTGCTCTGTCACTAATTTGAGTTTGAATCACACGACGTTTGAATTAGTCAGTGACTCTTATTATGGGGGGGAGCTGATGCCTTAGTTCAGGACTGTGACTCAGTCTCTGTGTTCTTACTTATTTAAAAGTGCATTTTGTAACACGTGACCTTTGGCGACCTGCATTTGGCAGGTTTATCTTACTTGCAGCTGAAAGGAGGAAGTTATTTAGAGCTCAGTCTGGTTTGTTTCACTGTGCTGCTGACAGCGAAGTAAACTCACTGAGCTTTCTTTGTTTCAATAAATAAAAATGATAATATTAACATTTGTGCTGAATGAAAACAGAGTTTTACGGAGATGCTTTTCTTTTTTAAGACGATTTTTGAAGTAAGTGCAAAGCTAAGGCACTTTTCATGTTTAAACCAAAACCATGGAGTCTCCAGAGATTTGCTCTGTGACCAGAAAGAGGTCGTCGAAGTGAGCCACTCAGGATTTATTTGAAGGTATTGTGGTTTGTTTTACAGTAGAAATTACTACGTGAACACCCGCCTGAGGTGAAGTTTTCCACCCGTGTCCATCTTTTTCACTCTTTTTATTTTGTGGGTTCCCACAGTGACTGAGACTGGTTCACTCCCACTGTCACGGCTGCCCAGGGAGAACTCCTGATAGATAAATCATGTCCTCTGCTTGTCGTGGTCCTGGCTCTTTTACCCAGTGTTTTATATTTGTGGGCTTCTGTTAAAATGTCTGGAGTTTGTTTGTGGTCTCGATTTTCACCTTTGTGTATTCCCTCTGTGTTTCTTGCCAGGCTTAGGTTAGTCTGCACTTCCCTGTTAGTTATTGCTCCTCACTTCACCATCTTAGGTTTTATTTCCTTGCTGTAGCGATTGTCCACACCCGTGTTAACGTGTTAGCCCAATCAGCCTTTGTATATTCAGAGCCCCAGCTCTCGCCTTGCTCTTTGTGATGTCTGTTATTATTTCCCTGCAGTTTTTATCTCCAGTGTGTCTTCTGTTTATGTCTGTGGACTCTTTCTTCGCCTAAATAAAGCTTTCGGGTCCACATTCCTGCACACATGACACTGGTCTGGTTACCCAATCAAACCTTCACTTTGGAGCCAGTATTGCTTAGCAAAATAAAGAGGTGTAGCCAGTGGCACCAGAGCTGCTAAACTCATCACACCCAGGAAGTTCAGGAGAAAACGCACCTCGTTACCGATGCCATTAATCTGGACTGCTGCTCGGCTCTGTCTGCATGCAGTCTGCGTTGCACTCGGTTTCATTTATCCGGCCCAGATGGACTTTAGGCCACCGGGGAAAGCAGAGGCTTCATTGAGAAGGACTCAGTGGTGATAATGTCCGACCACAATCACACAGAGTGGGCGTCCCAGGCCTCCTGACTGGCAGATTTCACACAGACTGCGTGGGCCTTTTCTATTCTGATGTTGGGCTGGTTCGTGGACTCTTATTGTCCTTCTCTGCCTCCTCCGTTGGTCACACATCATTACCTATCCCATTCAGGCAGACCGGGTCATCGCATTATGTTCAGGCAATCATCCTGTGAGTTTAGACGAGCTTTATGGCTGTGAAATGTGCTCAGCTATTCTTGGCCCTCGATTATATTATTACACTGAAAATATCCTCTATTATTTCCAGCAAACTGGATTTTTCGAAGGTACTTCTAATTTATAACCCATTTATGAAACTCACATCTGTGATTTCACAAGGCTTAAGTGAAGTTTTACATCAACTATATTCAGTAATTATGAAATTTATCATGTTAGTGTTGATTGATCATTCAATTAAAAACAGACCTGCAGTTTTCTCTTAATTTAGCTTCTTTCTCTGCATTATTTAAAGCTTTGGCAGCTCCACCGGTCAGTGAAGCAGTTACAGATGACGAGTCATCATCATAAAAACAGGTGCATGAGGCCGAGGCACACTTCCTTTAGTTGTGTACGATGCGTCAGGATCGTCAGGTTAATGTAACGGCAGCACGTGTGTTACAGCATGTCAGAGGCAGTGGCGTGTCTAGAAAATTTTTGTTGGGGGGGCCAGGTAGGGGCACAGATTTGGAGAAGGGTGGCAGATGTAATTGGCAGATAATGTTAAAAAAAAATCTACCAACCGTTAACCATCATTCAATAACCCTATAAACCTAATAACCGAATTTGCTTTTGACTCTTATTAGAATGAGGTTTTAACCACTACGGTGCAAAGTTTTTAGATACTGCGTTAATGAAGTACAAGAGATACAATCAGTGCTTTGTCAGTGTTTAGTCAGCATTCAAGGACAGCAATATTTGCATAGTATTTTTACTGACATATAGGGCACATATGTTTTGGGCAAAAACATTTTTGAATATTAAAATACGAACATTTTTAACATACAATTAGCAAATTAGCCAATGCCAATGCAAAACTTTATCTGCCAATTAAAAACAGAAGATAATCTTCTCACAAACTGGTGTTTGATTTTGAAACAGGAAAAAAGTGGGGAAACAAATGAAAAGACTAACATTTGAATGAAACCTGAAAGCAAGTAAATACTTTCTATGCTGCCTTATGGTAAACTTTGGTAATATTGATGTATAAAGAACAACACTGGCTGATGATGAAATACAGTCAGCTGGCATGGTGACACTGCCAGTATTAACCTGCAGGGCTGGACTGGGACAAAAAAATTGGGCATTTTGACTAGAGACCGGCCCACCAGGTATTAAAGCCATAAAGCCTTTGAATGAAAACAAACACTGTGGTGACAGTGATGTACACGGTCTTTTTGGTATATGTATGATTTCTATCAATTTTACGTCAGATAAAAACTTTGTTTGCAAAATTCAGATAATTATTTAATAAAAGCTAGATATTTTAAATGAGAATAAGTAAGAAAAGTATTTCTTTGTGCCCCCCTTTCCCTGTTAATGCCCTACCTGGCCCCCTGGCAACACTTTGCTAGACTCGCCCCTGCACAGTTACCAGCTGTCAGCTACATAGAAAAGGATCCTGGTGTTATTTGTCTCTCAGAAACAGTTCATAACTTCCCTTCAACTCATTCATGTCACCTAAAAGGTAAACCTGTTTCTCCATCAGCTGTTCAGCTCTGATGATTCAGTAAGGACATCTCCTGGTTTCATCTGCATGTTTCCCTCTCACCACATATCCAAACCGATATCATGACCAGCAGCTTTTACAGCTGTGGCTCCAGCAAACATCAGCTGATACTAGAAATTAATATTAAATAAATTCTAAAAACAGCTGATCAAGCTTAAACGTGCTGCTGTTGTTTAACGCGACATCCGCCGGTTTCCTCTTTCTGGCGCAAAGTGAGCGATAAACAAACAAGAGAGAAAAGCCGATCAGCTGATCATTGATCAGTTTCATGATTGAAGTAGCAACAGGAGAGGGAGAGGGAGAGAATGAGAGAAGAAGAGGCAGCTGTGCAGGGTAAAGACACAGAATAACTCCAGCTTTGTGTCTTTTTCATTATAGTTAAAGTACGGGACAAACTGCGTCTCTTCTCAGCTCAATACAAAACCTGTAATATTTTCTCTGAATGAGGGAGCATTTCATTTTTTAAGGAGCCGTTGGCAACTCTACTAACTAACCTTATGAATAAAATAAAGTTCACCATCAGTAACTTCACAGCACCCACCCAGCTGTATAGAAACTCTGTCATGCTAGCTAGTACGCAGTACGAGTTATTGTAACTGACTGTAAAAAGTCAGCACAAGGAAAATAAACTCCACCTAAACTTGGTTTATATCTGACCCAGATAGACTGCAGGTCATAACTTCTTACCTGAAGTTCAGTTCACCTGACACTCGGACCAGCAGCCGCCTCGGGTCTCTGCTCCTCCTGCCTACCCTTCCCTCATCCACCTGCTAGCCGCCGTGGAAGCTCCGCCATGCTCGATGGCCAGTCCAGCTATGTTAAACTGTTAATCTTTCGCTGAAAAACTGTTTTCTGTGGTGCCGTCTTTCGTGCTTGGCTCTCCTACCTTTGCTAACATGATGCTCATAGCGCAGAAGCTGATGCTGCATTCACTTACACTCGGATATCTGAGCTTCACTGTGAAAACATAATCGTACATTTGATATTTCATTGGATTTTATTGTTTTGGCTTCGGGGTGGCACCTGGGGTGGCCAGTCCGGTTGGGGGGGGGGGCCTGTGCCCCCCCAGGCCACCCCGCTGGACACGCCACAGGTCAGAGGACTGTAATCAATGATGGCTGTCAAATTATCCGACCATCGTTAAAAATTGAAATATTTGTTGTGAAAGGGCCTCACATTCTCTGTCTGAAGCAAGCTCCTCCCACTTTAAACCAACCTTCTTCTGATTGGCTGCCCTTTATGACTTCTTACAGATCCAAAAGTAGAAAAGGAGCTACTGGAGCTCAGCAGGTCATGTGCTGATTGGAAGGTGGGTTGTTCCATCCCTGGCTGCTCCAGTCTGCATGCCAAAGTACCCTTAAGCAAGAATGAACCCAGAGCTGCTCTCTGATGTGTTCAGAGTGTGACTGTGTAAATGAGGCATGTTGTACAAAGTGCTGTAGAAAAGTGCGCCAAACAGAGCTTCATCATCAGAGACCAACGCATGAGTTTACAAACTGATTGTTAGTCTAACATGTCTAATTACTGTCAAAGACATCTGAACACACTTTCTTCTGTGTGTGAGTGTATTTTTCAGAGTCGCCGGTGGACAAAAACAGCAGACGTACCTGAAACATGTGGGCAGCTAATCAGAGGTCTGCTGTCAGAATCACAGCAACAGGCCAAACTACCGTTACTATGGTTACAGGCAGGCTCATCTGCAGGAGGTTTGGGTTTCTAACAGAGAACATACCGAGTCTCCGGGTGGTCCAGCAGACGTACTGTAGGAGCCAATCGGCTTAAAGTAATTTCAAAGCTGGATAGTCTATGTCTGCGTGGAGGCGACGGAGCCACAGTCAGACTGTGGGTTTGGACAGTCGGCAAAGAGGCAGTTTGTCTCTTTGTGTGCCTAAAATTGATCAAGCTTTATTGAACCTGAGCATGAGTCGCCTTGAACTGAAACCAATTTCTGTGCAAGTTGTCAATCTTTCCAAACAGCTTTCACGCCTGTCCGGTTTCAGAGCATGAATTACAAAGTCAAGTATTGGTCTCCGTCCTGATGTTTCTGCAAAGAGAGCTCCTGCCAGTCATCTGTCAGTCCAATTGCTGAACCTGACGTGTAAGCACTGATGCTGCATCGCATATGAGCCGAGGAAAATGAGCGCGGGCAGCACTGCGACCCAGTTGGCTAAAAATTCAGCTCGATGCCTGAAAGATTGCCGTTAGTGGACGGCACACAGCCTTGGCGCGACGTGTTCAGGATACATGATGAGACCTGTTGTTGTTAAGGAACAGTTTGGATTTCAAAGCGTCTGGAAGTTGAATTTAAAATGACCTTTAATTTGCAGCCCTGCTCCCTTTTAAATGAACTGGAGGGATTCTCAGTGTAAATTTGGTCTGGCTTTAAAAACAATGTTGAAGTGGACAACTGCCATTGTGCTGATTAAAGGTGCGGCGGTGGGAAAGATGTGAAAAGATGTGTGAACACACATGAGGAGGATTTTTAAGGAAGGGTGTTTCTGCATGATCGAGACAAAGGGTTTAGAACAACGTACAAGACGAATAAACCTGTGTGTGTGTGTGTGTGCGTGTGTCTGTTTGTGTGTGTACGTGTCTGTTTGTGTGTGTGCATGTGTGTGTCTGCAGAATGATTGCAGTGATGATGATAGTGATTGCTTCTCTTGTGTGTTCTGCAGTTCGTCTGATGCAGGTGGTGTTTTTTTCTCCTGTGGAATCTTAAATTGTTCCTGATTTTTGTGGTTTTTGTCTGTTTTGTGAGGAACATTTGTCTCAAAGTTCTCCATTGGGTCTGATTATAAACAGTATTCAGGCAGACACCTTCAAACTTTTTAGATTTGCTGAAACTGAAATTCTGTGTAGCAAACTGTGATGACTGAAACAATGTATTTCTCTGCTCTGCAGCTCTGCAGCTGAAACACTTGACAGAATTACTTGACATTTCCAATCACAATGTTAGCGACACTCAGAAAGCTTGGAGGAGCTTAATTTATCTGTGCAAACAATCCACTGAACTCTGCGCCGCTATCGCCCATCATCACAGCCAGAAATATCCTGATGATGCATCGCTGTAAATGTCAGGTGCAGTCAGGTCGTCACCACGATTCTTTTATTTCAGTGCTTCAGGTTTCTGATCACAGACAATAGAAACTGATTATTATAAATATATATATTAGTGCTTTCATTCTGGGCCCTGCAACAGACTGGTGTTTTTTTTATTTGTAGCAGAAACACACACCAGCCCTCAGCAGTTGAAATAAGTGGGCTTCTTTAAAAATGCAAAACGAGCTTAAAATCTGATAAAACATCAACAACGTGAAGGTCTCCGTCCATTTGTGAGGCTCCGGCACAGAGCAGCATGGATTCTCAGGAACAGCAGTGATTAAATTACATAAATGACAAGTGTTGCTGACAAACTGCGAGAAGCTCACCAGTGGAACATGCTGGAGTTTCTGGCTTCTCGTTCATTAAAGCAGGTGCTTTGGTCTTTACAATCCTAAACCAGCCACAGATTTGTATACAGACTAAGGTTGTCCTTCTAACATCCACCCATCCATCTATCAATACATACATCCACCCATCTGTATATCCATCCTCCGGCCACTTCCTTCACTTCTTCTCAGGGGACACTGAGGTGTTCCCAAGCCAGTTCTGGTCATGTCCAAAACACCTCACCTAGGAGGTGATACCAGTATCAGCTCTGAGCTCCTTCCAAATAAGCAAAGTGCTCATCTTACATCATTCAGAGGAAACTCATTTCTGCTGCTTGTATCTGTGATCTCATTCTTTATATATCTCACTTTATATTGTAAGGTATACCCTACAATAATACATACAAGAGAAAAACTCAACAATCACATGACCCCCTATGAGCAAGCACTTTGGCGACAGTGGGAAGGAAAAACTCCCTTTAAACAGGAAGAAACCTCCAGGAAGAACCAGGCTCAGGGAGGGGCGGCCATATGCAGTGATGGGGTTTCATAAAACCAGAATTTTTCCCTAATTAACCGGTTTGAGCCCCTCGTGACTATAAAGAAAACAAATAATAATAACAAATGTAATAAAGGAAGTTCTTTGCTGTCACACTTGACTGTCTGTCACTTACAATGTTCGTCTGTCTGCATGCATGGGAATAGCCCCCAGCTGAGGCTGTCGGAGCTGTCACAAACACTTCAGCCCACTTTCAGCTCTGACAGCCTCGCCTGGAAAGCACATTGTGTTTCCTACCTTTCTGCTGCTTCTCGCCTCCACTCCTTTATGCTTTAAACGTGTTTCATTGGTGAGGTAAAGATAATAGAACCTAATTAGACCCAAACTCCAGTCTCACGTGCCAACTCAGAAACCAAAACCTTTTGTTCAGAAGTAAACCTCAGCAGCTGCAGCCATGCTTAAAAAGTCCATCAGAGCAAAGAAAATAATCTTGAGTCCAGCGGAGAGATTGCCGCTGTGACTACAACTCCTATCAGACCCTGACTGAGCAGCACACCAGCAGCTGTTGGTTCAACATGTGAACACTAAAAGATAATGTTTCATATATTACTCCCGAAGCCTGGAAAACAGTGTTTATTCACAGAAAAATCAGACACACATGCTTCATTGCCGTGGTGATTTATGAAGCTTTATATTCCTGCCAGCGTGCAGGAGAGAACATTCTGCACATTCCCACTAATCAAATGTGCCATTTGACATGACACAACCTTTAAGGAAGTCTGTAAGGTCTCCATCCTCTCCAATCATGACGCTAACAGGGCGAATGGTACATTAGCGTTTGACGCCGCCGGGTCCGGACAACATAACGGCGTGTGACGAGTTGGGAGCGAGGAGCGGGTGGCCTGGCCAGCGGGACGGCCTGTCGTGACCCCTGTTCTGACACATTTTCCCCTGTTTGTGTTGCCGATAAGCAGCATCCGATACCAGTTTGAACTCTGCCCATGGCCTCTGATACCAGTCTGCATAATGGTGCGTTTGTGTTTGCCTGCTGAGAGAGAATGCCCATGTCCAGACAGCCTTTGTTTGCAATTAGGGATTCCCACTGAGGTCTTTACAGCCAGACGGGATGTTTTCTTTTTTTCGGACTCAAACACAATGTAAAGTTGGAGGCCTTCCTCGCTGTTTACGCACTCTTCTTGTGTGTGTGCGTAAACTTGTGGCCACGCTTGGGTGAGCAGAACAAAGAAAATGGGTTTGGATGGACAGGGTGGGGTGTGAGGCTGAAATGGCATTTGAGAGCAAACAATGGATGCAGTCTTTTTCTCACTGTTATAATAAAATAATGTGAAACAGTTTGCTTTTAGACACAGAGCTCTCAGAGGAGCATGGCATGTTTACTTGATGTTTAAAAATAATTATTTTTAGGAGCCTGCTGTAAATTCCTAACTAACTCCTAATTAAAAAGTTGGGCTGAGCGGCAGCTGAAGGTCTTCCAAAGGTTAAATCAGAGGCGCCAAACTCGTTTTGGTTCATGGATGACATACAGCCTCTTACGACCTCATGGTGACCAGACCAGTAAAACCAGTGCACAAAAACCAATTAAAACCACCTCCAGGACTCTTGGCTGGAACCTTTCTTTGGTGTGGCAGAACATTGATGTCTTTGACCTGTAACACAATTACAGATCTGAATCTTTGTCTGGTTTTAGGAAAAGACCAGTGATGATATTGCTAACATCAGATGGATTATGGGAAAAAACCCAAAGAATATCAGCAAAGTTTCGACCTATGCTTTATATATTACAGTAAAGTTTTAACTGTGGGGACCATCAAAACCACTGGAGGACATTAAAAGTCCTGGGCGTTTCTACCCATCTGATTAGCCTCATAAGAACACTGTATGAAGACCAAGAAGCTGCTGTCAGGAGTATGGAGACACTGAATGGTTTAGAACGTGCGTTAGAATAGGATGCATCCAATCATCCTATATGTTGAAATGTGCTCTTTTGGAATGCTGACCGGATAATCAAGAAAGATTTTTGATTGGTGGATGAAATATTGGCAACCTCAGATTTGCACAGAACACCACTTTGCACTGTTTAATGAGAAAGCCAGAACATGGGAATACTACTCAGTATGTCTGAAACCAAAATCCTGACAACTGAAAACTACAAAGATGGCAGCTTAAACATAGATGACGATGAAAGGTCAAGAACTTTAATCTGAATGATTAATTTTTAATTATCAGTGAGATCATTATCCAGTGATTATTCATCAACAATTATCATTATTTGTCCATGAGAAATTGCCAAAGGAGAATCGCAATGGCTAAAGCAACGATGAAGTCATCCAATAAAGTCTTCGAATCTAAGGACGTTTCTTGGCCAATAAAAGAAAAAAGGCTATAGTACAGTTTTATTTTCTCTGTGCTCACCTATAGCTGTGAAAGCTGAAAAAAGAAAACCAGACAGTTGGTGAATTAGTGCTTCTGAAACTTAGACAGATTTTATCAGTACCATGGATGCCCGAAGGACCGACAAATCAATGGAGAGGCAAATAATGAAGATGCAGCTCACTTATGTCAGACGTGGTCTCGATCGGAAGAACAGAAAGTTTATGCATCAAGTTGTGGTTCGGGAACCAATGGCCTTAACTCTAACACTGGTTGGATGAACATGAAAAAGTCTTAATGGCTTAATGATCCAAACCTAAAACCTAATAAAACATCAGATGTGTACACATAGAAATGCTGTGTAGCTAAAGCCATGACACACACAAATATGGAGATAGACTTGGATGGCTGTAGCTGTGTCACGTTACACGAATACCAAATCTTAATTTGACTGCTAAATGTTCGAAGACATTATGATGGTCACTTCTTTTGTCACTATCTGACGGTCGGCAGGGGAGGTCATCCACGAAGCCAGTGCGCCTCTGTGGGTGTCGTAGGGTTTCCGTCTTGGTCAACGATGCACTTCCAGGCCTTGCGATCTTTGGCCTTGACCTTCTCTTGTTCAAGGGTTAGACATCGTCGTTTAAGATCGTCTTCACTTTGCTCGATCCAAGTCTTCTTGGGCAAGTCATGATTGATTCTCCAGTGGGCGGGGCGCAGCTGCAGCAGAAGGCTGTATGACAGGCGATGGTCGCTCATGCAGCAGACGTGTCCAAACCAAACCAGCTCTTCCATTGGGGGCTGCTGGTGACATTGACTACGTATCACGCTGTTGCTGAGACGGTCACGTAGGGACGCTCGGAGAATCTGACGCAAACGGTGCATTTGTAAGACCTTGAGCATGTTGAGTTCGTGCTTGGGGATGACCTAGGTCTCTGATCTATAGAGAAGAATGACCAGTGTGCGGTATAGGCGGATTTTGGTGATGAGGGTGATGTTTGTGTTCTTCCAGACGTACCATCGGAGGGAGGCAAATGCCGCCGCTTGACCGATTCTTGAGTGTATTTCCGCCGTTGTTGCCAGCGATGGTACTACTAAGATCTCAGTCATTAAACTCTTAAAAATAGTTTCTTTATTTTTAATGGAAAGTTGTTGAGTAGATTTCCGTGAACTCTGATTAAAATAAACACCTCACAGGCTGACATGGAGGAAAACATAAAAGTAATGAAAATGAACGAACTGAAAGCCCAAATAAGGTTTCTGACAAACCATAATCATTTCAGGTATCTCAGTTCAGATGATCAGTGTGTATTGGTTGCACAGCCCCTAATGCACCGCGAGCGTCGTCATCGTGGAAATTTGTCAAAGCCATTGAAACAGAGCGCCGTGTCTCTGGAGGAAGTTCAGTTTGGAGATGAAATCACTGATTCACATGTTCTCACCTCTCCCTTCTTCTTCTCTGAAATTCCCCGTGAATGTGGCCAGGACTTCCTGCTCCCTCCATCTTTAACTTCCATCTCTCTGACAGAGAGCTCAGAGTCCCGCTGGATGTCTCACCCAGAAATAAATTTAGCTTGTTTCCTGATGCTGTGTCCTCAGATGAACATGAACTTTCTAGAGAAGCATTTAAATGATGCATCAGGCCTGGCTGCTGCGCTTCAGAGACCACTGTGCACTCAGCTCCACTCAGATTCTTTGTTCATTTTATTTGTTGATAATATTTTGTAAATGCTCTCTTTAATATTGTGTAAATGTATGGCACAGAGAACAGAAAAAAGGTTTTGGTGTGTTTTTATGTTGTGTATACGAGCTGCGTCATCACAGCCTGCGGCGTTTCTGCAGATTTGATTGCATCAGCTGCGATCAGGTGGTGAGGAGGGGAAATGACTGCGAGCAGGTGGAACTAACAAAACAATCTCTGAACCGGTTCTGTCGGCCCTCCTCAGTTGACTCGACAGTTCCCGTGCACGCTGTCACGTGGGATTTTCTGCTTGGTAAGAGTCGGGCAGCTTCGGCTCTGAGAGGACCTCAGTGAGGACTTCTGAGAGCTCAGTCCAGCTCTCACTAACAGTCAGCTCCATGCAGCCAATCAGTGGCAGCTCGTTTAATTCAGCCACATGATATGTGATCCCCTATAGCTGTAAAAGCATTTTTTATATGTGTGTGTTCATATTTCAAAGGTTTGGTTCTCCAGCTGTCACTCACCAGAGTCAGACCAACTGAGAATATCAAGCTCAGAGCCAAGAAAGTGCAAAAACATATTATTTATGCGCATTTAGTCTTCACGAGGAGTAAGAGAAACCAGATGTTCGGTCATGGATGATGGAGGTATTTCCCCGCTCATCTGTCTCCTCTGAGCTCCTAATTGAGGCTGCTCCATGCTGATTACCTAGTATACCCAGCATTACCCAGCTTAGCTCAGGTCAAAGTTCACGCATATCTGATGTCTTTCATCCTTCAAACCCACTGCTCTACAGCTTCTCTGTTTGTCTTTGTCAGTCTCTCTGCTTCAACAGCAGAAAGTCCTTTTTGTACGTCTGCAGAATCGTTGAGGAGCAGCAGAGGAAATTCCTGCCTCTGTCGTCTGTTTTTAAGCACATTTGCTTTCAAAGGACGTCAGCTGTGTTCTTTCCAAACCCTTTAGCTTATAACGTACTTGGATGAGACGTTACACTCAATCTGAAGAAGTCACAGCTTAATTAAGCGCGTTTTGAAGAGTGATCAGGAGCTGGGTTACTGTGTGTGATGCTGGGGTGTAGCCTTCTGTCAGGTGTGTAGTCACAGTCCCAGACAAGACACAGATGCAGGTGTCCTGGTGTGTATGTGCCTCCCAGCACCTGGCCTTCATTCTCGCTTCTCATCCTGAAGATGTCCTCCATCCTAAAAACTGATGGACAGTGACGGGTATTTAACCCCCACTGGTGTTGTCCCCTTGATGTCCCCCATCATCATGTGACCACTGAAAACATGTGTTTGTCCATTTATTAAATCAGCAAAGATGCTCAGGCGAGAACCAGTGTTCCATCAGACAGACCAGAACAACCACTCCACACACTGAGTGGGGTTTGGGCGTTAGGGTTAAATAGGCGGGACTCTCCATCAGTTCTTAGAACTGCAGAGGCCACTTGGATGAGAGCTGAAAGGGCCTGACAAACCTGAAGAAGTGCAGTTTTCTTCATGCTACCTTGACCTTGATTACTGAGAACCTACACAGACATCCTCTTTGGTTCAGACAGAACCAAATAGCTGCACCACACTGTCACTTTTCAAAATAATGGCTTCAAGAGCAAGCGGTCCTCAGGTGTATGTGTGTCCCCAGGTATGGGTCAGGTGTGTGTCCTCAAGTGTCCCTGCTAATGTGATAGCTGCATCATCCCTTTTTTATGGCAGCGAGCTCTGTGCCCAGCCCATGAGCATAAACAGTGAGAACAGCTGTAAACCTGGTGACGGGTGGATCGTCATATGATTTACTCAGACTTTACTCCCACTTTAGAAAAAAATATGATATAACAACAACAGTGTCGTGCTTGGAAATGTTGAACCTCTTAGTTTACGTGTCAAAGCGTCAGTTTGCTGAAAGTTTGTTGTGGAAGCTGCAGGTCTGTGTTTAAGGTTCTAACAGTGGAGTTTAAATCCTAAATAAAATCCTTTTCATCAGACTGTGCGGCCTAATTGTTTATTAAGGAGCAGACCACCAGCAGCTGTAGCGAGTGAACATGACTCTAACTAATGATCAGTAAGTGTGTGTGCTCAGCACTGCTTTAGCTTCTGCAGCTGATCCATTAATTATAAAAGCAAAATGAGCCGAGACTCTCTCACCAAAGCCAATATTTGTACAGCACCTTTCTTACCTGTCGCCATGTTAGAAGCCAGGTGATACCACTATAATGAGCGTATCGATGTCTCATTTAGGGGAAAGGTGTACCTGACAAACTCAACGTGAAGGATTATTATGAGGCCTCTAGATTATTTCTTGGTAACGATGCTTCTATTGAGAAGTCAGCGTTCCCGTTTGATCTGATTAGTGCACTGGCATCACGGATCAAAGAACAAGCCTCATTTGCACACTATCACTCTGCCTTTGAACCTCGGATGCTGCGAGGGAAATCATTTGGCAGACGGGTTCCTGAATTCAGCACAGCGGCTCATGTTTGCATATTACCGATAATGTGGACAGGACATAAAAGCCACAGATAAACGTCTCTAAACGTCACTTTCTCCCGTAGAAATTTGCATTTTCTCGTGTGGGGAGATGTTGCCCACCCAGCCATGTCAGTCGCTGTCGTTCGTCATGTTTTCCCACCTCCCCGCCAGGCTGTGAGCTGCGAGAGAGATAGCAAACCTCAGAAGGATTGCTGTGATCCATTACCGATGTCAAACAAGTGTGAGTTTAAAGAGTCGCTTTCTGAGATCTCTCAAAGCACAGAAGTGGCTCCAGGAGCTTCGATTCATAACTCACTCTGGCTGGACCCGAGACGTTTTCAAGAGGTTATACGCGTGTGGGGGCAAAAATGCAATGCCTGCAGTTTTAGCCTGTATTATTTATCATATCATATTCCCCATGTTGGATACTGAATACGCAACATGTCAGTTCTGTATCTATGACCAAAGACGTCTCGGTTATCGCCGGAAGATGAGCTTTGTCAAACAGGCGAGTGTGTTTTTGTGTTTATGCTCCTGATGATGACAGTTTAACCTCAGTAAATGCTGTTTGTTGTGTTTTGGGGAGAAGTGATTTGTATCAGGGTTCCTGTGGATTATACAGAGATCGTTTGCCTGCTTTGACCTTCTCGTGTCTCAGGCTCAGCACAGCTCGACCCCAGGAGGTGGAAATGGGGTCTTTCAAACACGCTTTGTATGAAAGTTGATATAGAAAATCAGAGCACAGCTTTGAGGTGCAGCAGCGATGCTGGAGCCAGGACATGAGCACCTCTGCCATGAATAGCATGAATCGGCCAAACGCTGAAAGCGCTTTGATACTTTGTTACTAAAAGGGCTTTGACGCAGCGGGGGCAGACTCGGGACCTCTGAGGACCTCTAACCAGGACGTTAGCATCAGATCCCTGTGTGGTCCCGTGGGCTGCACATAGCTAGAAGGGCCTGGAGGCTTTTAGACCTCTGTTGCTGTTTTTATTACTTTCAGACTGAATTCTCTGTTTTATCTCTTTCTTTGTAAAATCCCATGCAGTTGGTACACCTGTGCAGGTTTCTGATTGGTCACCTGCTGCTGCAGACTTTATTTATTTTGCTTCTGCTCGATAGGAGGCACTCACACTTTGGTTTGTTGCTCTTGGTTCGACTATCCTGTGCTACAAAGCCAGACTAATTTATTACTGAGCTGTGTGAGCTTTCTGCTTCTCAAAGGGTTTCTCTTTTTACCTGGCTAGATCACCATGGTAACTGGTGCTGAACTCATCACCTGGTCGGCAGCAGGTCATGTTCAGAGGTTCTGTTTAAAGCTGGCTGGAAGCACCACGTCGTCACTCATTCTTGTTTTAAGAGTGTCGAATCATCACCATGAAACGTGATCACACATAGTGTCTGTGATTGGAGCAGGGGGCGCTCACAGGGACCACTTAAAGCTGAAGAAGGGTCACGTGACCTGTGAAACGCCCGTTTTACGTGAGCTCGCTCTGGGGCTGATGAAGAGAGCCGTTCACGTTGCCTCTGCCTCCCCTCGACGTGCAGCAGTGTTGTGCAGATGAATGGTTTCACAGAAGACGATTGCACTGCTTTGGTTTCAGTGCCTCTTTCACGCTCATTTATCAAACCCAAATGACAAAATGTCTGCTGCGAACTTTGGTGACGATTCAAACTGATCAGATAGTTACAGCATAAATGTGTCCGCCTTTGTTTCTGAGTGTGCAGATGCTTCTGGCTCTCAGCTTCTGCTCCATACTGTTCTACCTGCAGGGTGCGGAGGGGAGTTTGTTCCTCGCTGTGACTCCTGAGTCTCTTTTTGTTATTGTGAAACATATCCATGCATCCTGAAGCCTCTCCGAGTGCTTATGTAGGTGGAAGCAATCAGCACAGCAGAGGAAGAGACCTCTGCTTTTAAATACACAGGATATCATCACTGCTGCACCTGGCTGCTTGTTCGGGTTCAGCAGGCTACCTCGGAGATGGAAATAAATCTCATTTGCATCTGAATGTTTTCAGTGACATCCTCTTAGCCAGAGACACCAAACAAGAACAGGTAAATCCATCTTTACCTGAATGGAGCTTTTACTGCTAATGACTGGCGCCAGAGGCTGAACCTAATGAGCCGACGGGAGCAAGGAGCAGGGCTGATTTCTTGTTGCTCCACCTCGTGGTGCAGGCTGATGAAAGAAAGATTGTAATATTGTCTGTAATAGATGCCACATGAGGGGTCACTCTGCAGTTTTAACTCTCTCTCGCATAAAATGAGAGCTGACGGCCTCTCTGTACCCTGCCTGACGAGTTCTGACACATTTGTAAATATCAATAAACATTACAGCAGTGTTTTCCAAGGGTAGCTACGCAGGCAGAGACCACCCTCGCTAACTTCTTTTACTGTAAGGCGCCTGAAATGTGACAGAATCCTCTCAGTTCAGAATCCTAGCAGGCTTTCAGACTTAAACTGACATGCTGTTGTTTTATCTCCCTGCAGCGATAGCATGCCAAAGCGGATGGCCCTGATCTGCTTCCTGTCTCTGGTCATGCTGATGAGCATCTTTGGAAACCTGCTGGTCATGGTGGCCGTCTGCAAGGACAGACAACTCAGGTGGGAACAACCTTCTTCTTAAAGGCGCTTCTGTGTGATTGGCGGATGTGCATGAGAGTAAATCAGTGACAGTCAGAGCAGCACATTTTTTTTCACTTCCTGTTTCTTATTTAAATATTTTCTTTGATTACTGGTAATGTTTATTGTTGGATCTTTAGCGGATTCAGTTTTTTCTTAGCTGCTTTAGATGTGAATCCCTCCCTGTGTTCCATCCTCATGTGATGAGTCTCCTGTGTTACGTTCATGTTCATGTCTGTGTTTAGTGATCTCACTTCCTGCTTTATTTTGATAGTGTTCCTTGTGCCTTGCTGCTAGTTTTGCTTCCTTGCTG